>NC_064642.1:246655079-247280079 GCF_023864345.2 Schistocerca serialis cubense
GTTAGAAAATTTAAAAAGGGAAATGGGTAGGTTAAAGATAGATATAGTGGGAATTAGTGAAGTTCGGTGGCAGGAGGAACAAGACTTCTGGTCAGGTGAATACAGGGTTATAAATACAAAACCAAATAGGGGTAATGCAGGAGTAGGTTTAATAATGAATAAAAAAAAAAGAAAAAAATAGGAGTGCTGGTAAGCTACTACAAACAGCATAGTGAACGCATTATTGTGGCCAAGATAGACACGAAGCCCCTGCCTACTACAGTAGTACAAGTTTATATGCCAACTAACTCTGCAGATGATGAAGAAATTGATAAAATGTATGATGAGATAAAAGAAATTATTCAGGTAGTGAAGGGAGACGAAAATTTAATAGTCGTGGGTGACTGGAATTCGAGAGTAGGAAAAGGGAGAGAAGGAAACATAGTAGATGAATATGGATTGGGGGTAAGAAATGAAAGAGGGAGCTGTCTGGTAGAATTTTGCACAGAGCATAACTTAATCATTGCTAACACTTGGTTCAAGAATCATGAAAGAAGGTTGTATACATGGAAGAACCCTGGAGATACTAAAAGGTATCACATAGATTATATAATGGTAAGACAGAGATTTAGAAACCAGGTTTTAAATTGTAAGACATTTCCAGGGGCAGATGTGTACTCTGACCACAATCTATTGGTTATGACCTGTAGATTAAAACTGAAGAAACTGCTAAAGGGTGGGAATTTAAGGAGATGGGACCTGGATAAACTGAAAGAACCAGAGGTTGCACAGAGTTTCAGGGAGAGCATAAGGGAACAATTGACAGGAATTAGGGAAAGAAATACAGTAGAAGAAGAATGGGTAGCTTTGAGGGATGAAGTAGTGAAGGCAGCAAAGGATCAAGTAGGTAAAAAGACGAGGCCTAGTAGAAATCCTTGGGTAACAGAAGAAATATTGGATTTAATTGATGAAAGGAGAAAATATAAAAATGCAGTAAATGAAGCAGCAAAAAGGAATACAAACGTCTCAAAAATGAGATCGACAGGAAGTGCAAAATGGCTAAGCAGGGATGGCTAGAGGACAAATGTAAGCATGTAGAGGCTTATCTCACTAGGGGTAAGATAGATACTGCCTACAGGAAAATTAAAGAGACCTTTGGAGGTAAGAGAACCACTTGTATGAACATCAAGAGCTCTGATGGAAACCCAGTTCTAAGCAAAGAAGGGAAGGCAGAAAGGTGGAAGGAGTATATAGAGGGTTTATACAAGGGCAATGTACTTGAGGACAATATTATGGAAATGGAAGAGGATGTAGGTGAAGATGAAATGGGAGATATGATACTGCGTGAAGAGTTTGACAGAGCACTGAAAGATCTGAGTCGAAACAAGGCCCCCGGAGTAGACAACATTCCATTAGAACTACTGACAGCTTTGGGAGAGCCAGTCGTGACAAAACTCTACCATCTGGTGAGCAAGATGTATGAAACAGGCGAAATACCCTCAGACTTCAAGAAGAATATAATAATTCAAATCCCAAAGAAAGCAGGTGTTGACAGATGTGAAAATTACCAAACTATCAGTTTAATAAGTCATGGCTGCAAAATACTAACACGAATTCTTTACAGACGAATGGAAAAACTGGTAAAAGCAGACCTCGGGGAAGATCAGTTTGGATTCCGTAGAAATGTTGGAACAGGTGAGGCAATACTGACCTTACGACTTATCTTACAAGAAAGATTAAGGAAAGGCAAACCTACGTTTCTAGTATTTGTAGACTTAGAGAAAGCTTTTTACAATGTTGACTGGAATACTCTCTTTCAAATTCTGAAGGTGGCAGGGGTAAAATACAGGGAGCGAAAAGCTATTTACAATTTGTACAGAAACCAGATGGCAGTTATAAGAGTCGAGGGACATGAAAGGGAAGCAGTGGTTGGGAAGGGAGTGAGACAGGGTTGTAGCCTCTCCCCGATGTTATTCAATCTCTATATTGAGCAAGCAGTGAAGGAAACAAAAGAAAAATTCAGAGTAGGTATTAAAATCCATGGAGAAGAAATAAAAACTTTGAGGTTCTCCGATGACATTGTAATTCTGTCAGAGACAGCAAAGGACTTGGAAGAGCAGTTGAATGGAATGGACAGTGTCTTGAAAGGAGGATATAAGATGAACATCAACAAAAGCAACACGGGGATAATGGAATATAGTCGAATTAAGTCGGGTGATGCTGAGGGAATTAGATTAGGAAATGAGACACTTAAACTAGTAAAGGAGTTTTGCTATTTGGGGAGGAAAATAACTGATGATGGTCGAAGTAGAGAGGATATAAAATGTAGACTGGTAATGGCAAGGAAAGCGTTTCTGACGAAGAGAAATTTGTTTACATCGAGTATAGATTTAAGTGTCAGGAAGCCGTTTCTGAAAGTATTTGTATGGAGTGTAGCCATGTATGGAAGTGAAACATGGACGATGAATAGTTTGGACAAGAAGAGAATAGAAGCTCTCGAAATGTGGTGTTACAGAAGAAAGCTGAAGATTACCTGGGTAGATCACATAACTAATGAGGAGGTATTGAATAGAATTGGGGAGAAGAGGAGTTTGTGGCACAACTAGACAAGAAGAAGGGACCGGTTGGTAGGACATGTTCTGAGGCATCAAGGGATCACAAATTTAGGATTGGAGGGCAGCGTGGTGGGTAAAAATCGTAGAGGGAGACCAAGAGATGAATACACTAAGCAGATTCAGAAGGATGTAGGTTGCAGTAAGTACTGGTAGTTTAAGAAGCTTGCACAGGATAGAGTAGCATGGAGAGCTGCATCAAACCAGTCTCAGGACTGAAGACCACAACAACAACGAGTGTTCTTTAATTTTAGACCTGTCACCCTCATTAATTTTTTAAGGTAGCACGTAACATTGTTTATAGCCACTTTTCTGACAGTAATCTGTTTACAGTAGTTCAGCTTGGGTTGTGGAAAGTGTTCTCTACAGACATATGGATATGTGATCTCAGAGTTCTGGTGGAACCAAATAAAGAAAAAATACCCTTTTATTGATGTTTCCAAGGTCTTTGATTGTACAAATCATAACATTTTATGAGAAAAACAAGTGTTGCTATTCATCTTACATGGGCAGAGACATCTCTTGATAACAGAAAAATGAGGACCACATTTACAAAAGACACAAGAATGAGAAATCATTAAATATGGTGTGTGACCTACAAAATTAATTTAGCAAAGACATTGAAAGGCTCTTCAAAAACTGTAATGTTTGCTGATGATACAAGAAAAAAAGGAACTCATCCATGTCAGACACAGACCGGAGGAAAATGGAGCAGGCTTGCAGTGGCTTCATGGCAAGCTGCTTAACCATCACTTATAAAAAGGCTCAAGGTATGCACTTTGAAATTAATGAAAATGAGTTACAGATAATGAAAAAGGAGATTAATGAACACACATTTGATGAAAATTCTGTGTATGAGGTCCTTAGGAATCCTGGTGGATAACAAATTGAGGTGGCACCAGCATGCTGATAAGTTAAACAGAAAGCTCAGTTCTGCTTGTCTTGCACATAGAAATCTCTCATTGTATTGACCTGCTAGTAGGATTGCTAGCATAGTTTGTGTACTGTATTTCAATTCTGTCCTATGGCATAATCTTTTTGTAGTGCAGATATTCAAGTACTAGTGTCAGAAGAAGAAGTTATTAGTGTGAACATATTGGCATTAGTCATACTTTCTTGTTAGTAAACTTTCCAGAAATTTCTTGAGTGGTTACTTCTGTCTTCTAATGTATAACTTGTTCCACTCTTTCATGTTGGGATTCATGGAACACAATGTGTGCGTGAATGAATGTTATTAGATTATTTAAGGTCTACCTACCCCTGAACTAATTCCGTTAGCTCTGCGTAGCATTCAACACAGTAATTTGTGTTTTGTACACCTCAGTCAGTGAAATTTTCTCCACCATAATGAGAGGACACATCCATCAACATTGCAGCTTGTGTCATTCTCTGTCACATAATTTAGGGTGAAATTAAAACCAGTTACAGTTAACTCTTATATTCATCACAAGATGTCTACTGTGATTACTGCTTGATCCCTGTACGCCAGTATGCTTATCAAACAATGGAAAATCCAGGACGGAATGTAACAATATTAGACGGGAAAAGGAAAGCTGCTACTCACCATATAGCGGAGATGTTGAGTCGCCGATAGGCACAGCAAAAAACCATCACTAACAAGCTTTCGGCCAGCAAGGCCTTTGTCAAAAGTAGACGACAGACAGGCACACACACTCATGCAAATGCAACCCCCACTTACATGACTGCAGTCACTGGCAACTGAAGCTTGGGTATATGCATGTGTCTGTTGTCTGTTTTTGATGAAGGCCTTGCTGGCCGAAAGCTTATTTGTGACAGTCTTTTTGTTGCGACTATCTGCGACTCCAGCATCTCTGCTTATAAGGTGAGTAGCAACTTTCCTTTTCATAGTATCATCACTGTCTCCAATACACTAAATCTAATGGTGATACCAAGACCGCAGTATTAAACTTGTAGCAGCACCAGTTTGTGATGTGAATATAAAATGATTTGTTCTACATCATCATGATTTATTGTGCGGGTGGTATATGGAGCATTAAACTAACTAACTAGCTCATCAGCCTTTGCCATTATGTGATATGTTTGGTCATCTGATGTAGCCTTAACATTATTACTGCAATCTACAGTTCCCTTCTGTTCTAATTAGTTCTTTGCTTTTGCCATATTAGCTGAGTTAATTGTAACAAGTGTCCATTTTCTGAAACTGTTGTGACAGTTGCAGCTCTGTCGTTACCAAGAATAACCTGCACAAGTCGCTATAGCAGAACATACTCCATCAAAGTGATGCAGGTTTATTATACTGTTCATTCCCTAAAGACTCTGTAACACAATTCTCACTTGACCATGTATATTTTGGTTATTATTTAATAGTTATGTTCCATTGTTTTATTTTTGTTAATTATACAATGAGAGATACTGTTCTGGTAATATCCAGTGCAATTTCTCTCATTCAAACAGATGTGAATATGAATCACTAAGCAATGCGTCACTTTCATATCATTTGTAATACTAATCATCAAGTATAGATAACCAACACAAAAATGCTCCTATCAGAGAACATAAAATGCGAGTGCATTTCTGTTTATTTAAAAGTCTCTGACTGAGAAATGATGTACCAGGTCCCTCAGCACCTTTAAAAATTTTCCCAATAGATTTGACACCCTAAGATATTCGTGCTTTTTAATATACAACTCACCAAAGACTCTCAAGTTCTCCTAACTGTAACTCTTACACCCATTAGTCAATTGCTGTAAGCTGCTCATACACACCCAGTCCGAGTTGCCCCTTCTCACTCATTCACTCAGCCCGACTCGTTGTCATTATCTCTCTGTGTCTCTGTCATTGTCTCCTGTGTCACAGCCATAGTCCCCTTTGTTCTGTCCTACTGCTACAGTCTCCTCTCACTATCGTTGTATCCCTATTGCTCTCTCTTACTCTGATATATCATTCTTTCCTTGCTAATGCTGCTGTCTCTTCTCACTGTCACACTCTTCTTTCTGTGTCCCCCCCCCCCCCTCCCCCCTCCTTGCCACTATCTCCTTCAATCTCTTCCTAGCACCACTAGCACCATTATGTCACTGTCAACTATGTTCCAATGTCACTATCTCCCTCTCTTTCTCTCATACTACTATTGTCTCATTTGCTCTTTCTAATACTACCTTCCAGTATATATTCCTTTTCCATGTGTTTGCCACTGCCACACTCTTCTTCTCTTTAAGCGTAAAAAGTGTGAATATGTTTGCGTGCCAAAATTTTTTGGAAAGTTTTGAAAGGTTTTGACGAATGTAGAATGAGGCAGCTGGTACCCCACTTTTAAATAAGCATGAACATATTAACATTTTTTTGTGTTCTGATAGGAGCATCTTTCTGCTAGTTCCTCTCTTTTCCCTGCTACAGCAGGACATGTCCCTCATATGAAAAGAACTTGATGGATCAGTAAAAATTCTGATAGTTTTCTTTTGTGAAATTGAAAAAAACATAAAACTAATTTTACACCTCAGACCAGATTTTATGTGCACAAAAATTTTGCATTTGTTTCAGTACTACAGTGTGGAGTTCCCAGCATATTTCTCCTTGCTACGTCACATTATAAATGACATTTTCGCCTCTCACCGGATTTTAAGTGCATATTTTACATGTTTAAGTAGGACAACTTTGAACGTCTTTTATCTCACAAACCGATAAAGATACGAAGAAAATTTTCAGGTTGTTTGAGATTGGGATCTTAGAAACACATTAAAAAAATTACAGCCATTTGCTGTACATAGCCTTCTCAGAATGCATGGCTAGGCTGTGATACCCAAAAAATAAGTCTTTGGGGAGTTTCTTGATAACTGAGGGAGGTGGTTTTTCTAGATTAACGGCTAGAGAATATACTGCTAAAATTTGAGTGGTTTGCTGGCTCAATAAGCCCCTTAAGATGCAAGATAGGCCACATCTAACCCAAAAAGAAACAACTGATTTGGTCCATTTGCCTAAGGAGGAGCAAGTGTATAGCACTCATACCTTGATCCTGTACTGTAGGATAATGACACTAAGATGATCCTTCTGTCGGGTATACAAGTAGTCCCTAGCTCAAGGGCTATCCAAAGCAGCTGACCATGTCTTTTTATCATCAATAGCACCTGTGGTATGAGCGCTGGAAAATCCAGTTTTTATGTGCAGCATTTTGGAACATATTAGGTACACATGCATACTGATTTGGCCAACAAACACATGAGTGGATAGGGTTTAAAAATGAAATTTGTTTCATGTAAATAATTTGATATAATAATTATTCAACAAAATGTAACATCCATACAATCTTTTCGTAGTTGGCAATATCATTGGTAATTATGAGTCTATCCCACACCTTACACATTTTCTTTAAAGAATTTGAACCAACATTTCCTTATCTTCATTGTCTATTTCTCTTAGACTTTTCTTCTGCTCCCTTATCTTCCTGTGTCATCTCATGGAACAGTGTATGAGTGCAAGAGCTGAAGGATATAGGCCCTACAGTTTTTCCTGTTAGTCCTACAGTTTTGGTGGGAATTAATAATCCTAATATAGGACTAATTTAATTGTGTTGTTTTTCAGGGTATTTTGTTTGCTATAAATGTAAGCATGCTGGTCCTTGGGATATTATGGAGAAAGTTATACAGCAGCACAAAAAGAAGAAGCCTTTTTCGAAATCTGAAAATGACATTTTAAAACATATCGCTATTTCAAATGACAAAGTGAAACAGTACTGGAAGAATCTTGAAAATACCACAACAGCTCTTCATGATGTACCAGAATCTCAGCTACTCACTGAATTACGCTTATTTGACATAAATGTGAGTAAAGTAACGAATGAAGCTTCATTATGCATATGTGGTGTTATAAAACACATATGCTGAGGTTTCATATTATTATAATTTTTTCAGAATGTTCCATTATCAGTTCTTTTGCAATGTGGTGCAAGGATAGACTTGGAGGCCTCAAAATTGTATTTTCCTTTGCACAGTATTGAAGAAGAAATAGCAGGAATTAAAATACTTACGAGAACTGGTGAAGAAACCATTCCACATAGTGGTTGTGGAGGCTTTCTTAATCCACAGGTATCGAAAGGTGCAAAACATCACACAGTTGTTATTGTATCTTCAGTACTAGATGCTCTGGTCCTGCTTTCTCAGAAGCCAGCCTTTCATGTGCTGTGTCTCCCACATGGTAAGTTGCTAATTATTACTAACTTTGTTATGTTTATAATTATTAGTACTAATCTTTTCTGGTATACAGTAATTAAGAGTAATTGTGTAGATATACAGGGTATGAGAAAATTCTACCAGAAAACTTATAAAATTATTCAGTGGTGTTGGCTGAATACCATAATGAAAGGAACTCATTATTCCTCATACTTTCGTATAGACTAATTCCAGGAATAAGAGAACAGTATTTGAGAATTGAGTCAAAAAACTTTGTAGTTTGTGAACCAGCTTTTAAGACAAGACCATCCTTTGCCCACTATTGTTCAGTACCTCATGTTCCTTTCTGCATCTACAAGTATACTATGTAACCCATTGTCTGGAATGCGGTGGAGGTTACTCAGTATCATTACAAGACATTTCCTCTCCTGATCCACTTTCAAATAGAGCAGGGGAAAAATGACTGTCCAGGTGAGTGGGTGGGTGGTTGTGAGTGAGTGAAGGAGGTAGATTAATTCTCATGATTATCAAGGCTCATACAAGTGCTTATTCGTCTTATCTTCATGATCCTTATGGGAAATGTACATTGGTGGCAGTAGAATTGTTGTGCAGTCGACTTCAAATGCCAGTTCTCTTTAATTTTCTCAATAGTGTTTCAAGAAAAGAATGTTGTCTTCCATCTAGGGATTCCCGTTTGAGTTCACAAAGCACCTCTGTAATACTTGCATGTTGATCAAACCTACTGGTAACAAATCAAGCAGCCCTCCCTCTGAATTGCTTCAATGTTTTCCATTAATTTGACCTCGTGGGGATCCCAAACATTTGCAGTTCTCAAAAATGGTGCACTAGTGTTCTGTATGTGGTCTCCTTTAAAGATGAAACACACTATCCTAAAATTCTACCAGTAAAACTAAATCAACCATTTCCTCCCCCTACTGCTATCCTTATGTGCTTGTTCGATTTCGTATTGCTTTGCATTGTAGTGCCTTGATATTTAATCAACATGACTGTGTCATGCAGCATGCCATTAGAATTGTATGTGAACATTATGGAATTGTTTTCCCTACTCATTTGCATTAAGTTACATTTTTCTTCATTTTGAATGAGCCGCTGTTTATCACACAAACAAAAATTTTTTTTGAAACTTTCTGGCAGATTAAAACTGTGTGCCGGACCGAGACTCGAACTCGGGACCTTTGCCTTTCGCGGGCAAGTGCTCTACTGTCTGAGCTACCCAAGCACAACTCACGCCCCGTCCTCACAGCTTTAATTCTGCCAGTACCTCGTCTCCTACCTTCCAAACTTCACAGAAACTCTCCTGCGAACCTTGCAGAACTAACACTCCTGGAAGAAAGGATATTGCGGAGACATGGCTTAGCCACAGCCTGGGGGATGTTTCTAGAATGAAATTTTCACTCTACAGCGGAGTGTGCACTGATATGAAACTTTCTGGCAGATTAAAACTGTGTGCCGGACCGAGACTCGAACTCGGGACCTTTGCCTTTTGCGGGCAAGTGCTCTACCGACTGAGCTACCCAAGCACGACTCACGCCCCGTCCTCACAGCTTTAATTCTGCCAGTACCTCGTCTCCTACCTTCCAAACTTCACAGAAGCTCTCCTGCGAACCTTGCAGAATTAGCACTCCTGAAAGAAAGGATATTGCGGAGACATGGCTTAGCCACAGCCTATGGGATGTTTCCAGAATGAGATTTTCACTCTGCGAGGTTCGCAGGAGAGCTTCTGTGAAGTTTGGAAGGTAGGAGACGAGGTACTGGCGGAATTAAAGCTGTGAGGATGGGGCGTGAGTCATGCTTGGGTAGCTCAGTCGGTAGAACACTTGCCCGCGAAAGGCAAAGGTCCCGAGTTCGAGTCTCGGTCCGGCACACAGTTTTAATCTGCCAGAAAGTTTCATATCAGCACACACTCCACTGTAGGGTGAAAATTTCATTCTAGAATTTTTTTCTAAGTTATCTTGTATACTCCTGCACTCACTCAGTGATGACACCTTCCTGTAGACCATAGCATCATCAACAAGTAGCCAGAGATTGTTGCTCATTCTTTAAAACAACTTTCCAGATTATCTGCTGCTGGGTCCTCATAACTAACATACTAATGTACAGGGCTATTACAAATGATTGAAGCGATTTCATAAATTCACTGTAGCTCCATTCATTGACATATGTTCACGACACACTACAGATACGTAAAAAAACTCATAAAGTTTTCCTCGCCTGAAGCCGCACTTCAGGTTTCTGCCGCCAGAGCGCTCGAGAGCGCAGTGAGACAAAATGGCGACAGGAGCCGAGAAAGCGTATGTCGTGCTTGAAATGCACTCACATCAGTTCGTCATAACAGTGCAACGACACTTCAGGATGAAGTTCAACAAAGATCCACCAACTGCTAACTTCATTCGGCGATGGTATGCGCAGTTTAAAGCTTCTGGATGCCTCTGTAAGGGGAAATCAATGGGTCGGCGTGCAGTGAGCGCAGAAACGGTTGAACGCGTGCGGGCAAGTTTCACGCGTAGCCCGCGGAAGTCGACGACTAAAGCAAGCAGGGAGCTAAACGTACCACAGCCAACGGTTTGGAAAATCTTAGGGAAAAGGCTAAAGCAGAAGCCTTACCGTTTACAATTGCTACAAGCCCTGACACCCGATGACAAAGACAAACGCTTTGAATTTTCGGCGCGGTTGCAACAGCTCATGGAAGAGGATGCGTTCAGCGTGAAACTTGTTTTCAGTGATGAAGCAACATTTTTTCTTAATGGTGAAGTGAACAGACACAATGTGCGAATCTGAGCGGTAGAGAATCCTCACGCATTCGTGCAGAAAATTCGCAATTCACCAAAAGTTAACGTGTTTTGTGCAATCTCACAGTTTAAAGTTTACGGCCCCTTTTTCTTCTGCGAACAAAATGTTACAGGACACGTGTATCTCGACATGCTGGAAAATTGGCTCATGCCACAACTGGAGACTGACAGCGCCGACTTCATCTTTCAACAGGATGGTGCTCCACCGCACTTCCATCATGATGTTCGGCATTTCTTAAACAGGAGATTGGTAAACCGTCGGATCGGTCGTGGTGGAGATCATGATCAGCAATTCATGTCATGGCCTCCACGCTCTCCCGACTTAACCCCATGTGATTTCTTTCTGTGGGGTTATGTGAAAGATTCAGTGTTTAAACCTCCTCTACCAAGAAACGTGCCAGAACTGCGAGCTCGCATCAACGATGCTTTCGAACTCATTGATGGGGGCATGCTGCGCCGAGTGTGGGAGGAACTTGATTATCGGCTTGATGTCTGCCGAATCACTAAAGGGGCACATATTGAACATTTGTGAATGCCTAAAAAAAACTTTTTGAGTTTTTGTATGTGTGTGCAAAGCATTGTGAAAATATCTCAAATAATAAAGTTATTGTAGAGCTGTGAAATCGCTTCAATCATTTGTAATAACCCTGTATTTATGAAGGCACTGCTTGCACAATCTGTATTGTCCCAGCTGATTAGCACTTGTATTCTATGATTGGAACAGTTCTAGGAACCATGCTCCTTGTGGCATGATAAACAAGTGCTTCTTCCCTTTACATCCATTAGAATGAACTGAGTAGTTCGCTGTGATATCTGCAACTAACTCATTCAGGTTGTTTATTTCTTTGGGTTTTTGGGCATGTTTTATGCATTAGATTGATGGAGTCAGTGTTTAGGCCCAATCAGTCTGTTAATTAGCAATTTGTAAACAGCCAGCCTCATTGAACTGTCTGTAAGCACTTGTGTTTTATAATTTATGCAATATCTTTTTTGTTCATTAACAAGTAACGATTACTGGGGAACCAAAAAATAAGGTTTAATTGATGATCTCAGTGTTCCCACTGTAAGTAAGTAAGTCTACTTGTGCACAGTAGTGCTTATTATGAATATAAACGTGGGACACATTTTTTATTTGTTAATATGCATGTTCTGCTCTTTCTACCATAGGTATTACAGCATCACATTCTGAAACTGCAAACTTATGAATCATCTGGTTTTATACTGTTATTACAGTTATCTGTGACTGCTATTGTGTTCAACAGTCAATAATTAATTAATTAATTCACACTTTGTGTTCAATATATCACATCATAAAGGAGAATCTTTAGGGATATGTGTAAAATGTACTAACAATGAACTACAGATAGGCTTATATCATTCCCTTGATAATCATGAGAATTAATCTACCTCCCTCACTCACTCACAACCACCCACCCACTCCCTATCCCTTTCTCTTTCTAATTTGGCACACAAACACCAAACTTCACATGTATCAGCACTCTGGAGTGTATAACCTCCTAGCTAAGATACGGAGATATGGAAAAAAAAAATGTAGTTTTGCAGGCTCTACTGTTTAGGCCTCCCTTAGGACATTCTTGTTTTGTGTGTGTGTGTGTGTGTGTGTGTGTGTGTATATGGTAGGTATCGACCTACTTTATCACCTGTTTTGCAGGACATTGTACAGTTCACAGGCCATAAATGATTTTTCCACCCCCGACTTGTAGGCAACCCTGCTCGACAGGTGTGTCCTGTGTGGGCATAGTAACAGCCTATCTTATTGACGTACTTTGAAGAGCAGCATATGTGTCAAGGAGCAAAAAGTTGTTTTGAAACTTCGGACATGTAGGCTGTCCTGCATGACATGTTGTGGGAGCGATATCGTGGCTGAGGAAAGCTTGACATGGATAGCAGGGAGGGGGATGGACAGACAGAGCAAGGGTAGGAGGGGATGGACAGAGAGAGGGCAGGAGTGGAAGACAGAGGGAAGAGGACGGTGGAGGTAAATAAGAAGAGAGAAAGAAGGAGATCATTATGAGGGGGGGGGGGGCAGGAGGAGGTAGGCACAGGGGGAGGAGGAGATTGACATAAAGAGGGGGGGACAGGAAGGAATGACCAGAGGTGTGGGAGTGTGGGGGTGGGGCAGGGGGGAGGGGGAGTTGGCAGAAAGAAGCCCAGGAAAAGATGGACAGAGGTGAGACATGGAGGAGATGGGTAGTGAGGGAGAAGGGATACTGGGGAGGAGGTGGTCAGAGAGAAGGGGGGGAGGAGGTGGTCAGAGAGAAGGGGATGAGGAGACAAGTAGAGAGGAGGGGCAAGGAGAGATGGCTCAAGAGGGGAGGAGATTTATGTCATGTTTGTGCAGAACACTTATGTGGGTGAAGCTGTGAGGATAGTGTGTTCAGAAATTCCTGTTATAAACTTCTAGGATTTGTAGAGGGGAGTGCATACACAATATTTTAAATAGAAATCGAAGTCTGGAATGCTACAGCTGTTTGGAAACATGTTTTTGCTGGGTAGGTTTGCCACAGAGTACTCATGGGGTGCGGGGTAGGGTATTAAGTCAGATTGGTTGATGTCATTTGACATATATCTTACCTCTCTCACCTGGTTCAAGCCTCATTCATGTGTCTGTGAATGGTACTGGGAGGAACATCTGGTGCAAGGACAATTGCTCATGTACTTGTTGATGTGTTCTCTTCAACATGACACAGTGTGGCCTCTTCCAATTCGGGTGTGCTGTGTCTCTTTGGAGCACCACAGTCATGCCTGCTGACGGTGAAGATAAACTTTCTTGAAGCCATTGTGTAATTGTGTCAAAAAGGGTATGTAGTGGAGTTGGACATCTTGGAGAATCATCTTGATGAAGGTGACGAGCAGCTCTTCCATTACAGTTATCTTTGCCATTCAGAAGGATCATTCCGGTATGTTCTGCAGATGTGTAACTCAACCATGTTGCTCTGACACTCCCAGACACGTGAATGAGACTCAAACCAGGTCAGAGAGGGAGGACAATACGCCAAATGATATCAGCTAATCTGTCATAAGCACCCCTCACCATGACTAACTTGTTGCAAACCTACCTAGCAAACATGTTTTCGAACATATGCAGCATGGAAATGGTGTGTTTTTGGACGTGGGTTCCAATTCAAAATATTGCATACTCATTCCCTTCTACAAGTCGTAGAAGTTGTAACGGAAATAGACGATTTGGCATTCTACTAACTAAACTTGGTTTTGTTAGCTGAAAAGCTAGAAGCTTTAGATAATAAAGATTTACAGCATCGTGAAACTTCAAGACTATCTCCATAACTTTTATTACATACAGCAATATGATTGTGTTTAGATTTTGAAATCAACTTCATTTAACTTCTTTATTTTCACGTACTTTCTTTAATGCTCTTATTTCTTTATCATAATCCTGTAAACACAAATAGGAAACTTGCTATTGTTTGCTGTCACTAGCCTGCAGTTTCTTCATTCTTCGTGTTGGTTTGGGTAAGGGAAGGAAGCAATAGTAAACAACATAAAGGCTCTTTATCTGCCTTAGATAGTGTAACACAAGTAAAAACTGCTCACCTCCGGACAAGTAAATACATTGAGGTGTGAGAAGGAAAAAAAAGGCTGAAGACTTGACTGTATGTATGTATGTATGTATGTATGTATGTATGTGTGTGTGGGATCTCCTCCCAGTCCCCATATTTGATTTCAATCAAATTTGGCACACAGACAGCACACTCCATGAATATAAGCACTGTTGGCTGTGTGATCCCTTGTTCCAGTAGGAGTGGAGCTATGAGCACAAAAGTGTTTTTGCAGCCCCTGTCATATAGGCTCCCTGCATGACAGGTGTGTTGTGTGTGAATAATATTGGGCTCCCTTATTGACCTGCTTTGCAGGGCAGCCTATCTGTCGGGCAAGAATTGGTTTTGCAGCCCCCATTGTGTAGGCTGTCCTACACAAGTGAATTGTGGTTGCAATATCACCTGCATTATCAACCTATTTTGCAGGGGCTACACATGTAGATGATTGTGACTGGAGGGTGGTTAAGATGGGTGGACAGAGAGAGGAGGCAGGAAGAGATGAATAAGGAAGGGAAGGAGAAGGTACTGGATTGAGAGAAGGGGGCAAAGGAGATGGAAAGGGAGAGGGGGATCAAGAGGAGATGGAAAGGGAGAGGGGGGGGGGCAGGAGGAGATGGACAGAGATGGGGGAGGAGGAGGTGGACAGATAGAGGGGATGGGAGGAGTACATTGGTGGGAGAGGAGGAAATGTACAAAGACAGGTTGGTGGAGAAGTTGTGGTCCATGTATGTGACATACATGTGTGTGAGCGAAGCCACTGGGAAATGCCTATATGTATATAGAGCAGATCGTATGTATGTATTTATGTCTGTCTGTCTGTATGTCAGTCCATCCCTGATCTCGTCCCAAACACCTGTATCAATTTCAACCAAATTTGGCACACAAACAGCAAACTTAAAAACTATCAGCATTAAGGTCTTTATAACCTCCTAGATCCAATTGGGACAGAAATAGGACAAAACATGTTTTTTTTTCAACCCCTGCCAATAGGCTGTTAGGATGGGAGATGGGAGGGAGGGGGACAGAGATATGGCAGGAAGTGGGATGGAGAGATAAGGAGGAGGAGATTGGTAGGGAAAGGGGGAAGGAGGAGATGAATAGAGTGAGGTGCAGAGGAAAAAGACAGGAAGAGGTGGATAGAGAAATTGGAAGAGGGCGAAATGGACAGAGAGAGGGGGAGGAAGAGGAGTTGGAGGGAGAGAGATGATGGGGAGGAGGAGTAGATTGACAGAGGGGAGGAGGGAAGAGGAGGTGGAGAGAGAGGAGAGGGAAGAGGACATGGACAGAGAGGAGAGGGAAGAGGACATGGCCAGAAAGAAGGGGAAAAAGAGATGGACAGAGAGGAAGGCAGGATGGATGGGCGGAGGGCAGAGAGAGGGGGAGATGGAGATGGACAGGGATAAAGGATGAGGAGATGAGCAGAGGAGGGGTCGAGGAGGAGGTGGGTCAGAGCTGAGTGAGGAGGAAATGGGTAGAGTAGAGTAGCATATATATAAAGTAGAGTGTGTGTATGTATATCTGGGCTCTCCTCCCAAACACTTGTATCGATTCCAGCAAAATTTGTCACACAAACAACAAACTATTCAAGTATCAGTACTGTTTGGTTTGCAACATGCTAGCTCCATTAGAAGTGGAAACATGGGCAAAAATGTGTCTTTAAGCCCCTGCCATTTAGGGTTCCAGACAAGACAGGCTTGTTCTTTGGGAATATTATCAGCCTGCCTCATCGACCTGCCTTGCAGGGCAGCATACACGTCGGGCAAGGAACGGTTTATCCGACATGTAAACAGCCCTGCATGACATGTGTTTTGGTTAGTACAGCCCTACCTTATCAACTTGCTTTGCAGGGAAGCCTATATGTCATGGGAAACAGCAGTTTTCCAGCTGCCAACATTTGGGCTACTGTGCATGACTGGTGTGTTGTGTGGTAGTTGTATTGTCTGATTTATTGACTTGCATTTGTAGATAGGCACAGCTGAGCAGAGAGATGTGGGGGATGGATAGTGAGAAAAGGGGCAGGATGAGGTGGTCAGAGAAAAGGGGGAGGAGGAGATGGACACGGAGAGGGAGGGAGATAGAAACCAATAGGAAGATAGACACAGAGAAAGTGATGGGGGCCTGTTGTGGGGGGTAGTGTCAATGTGCTTTGCAAGGGCTGCATCTGCAGATGGGCATGGCTGAGCAGAGAAAGGGGGGAGGGAGGAGATGGATAGTGGGGAAGGGGGAGGATGAGCTAGACAGAGAAAAGGCGAAGGAGAAGATTGACTGAAAGAGATAGGGAGGAGGTGGTGGATAGTGACGGGAGGAGGAGATGTACAGTGAGAGGAGAAAGGAGGAGATGGGGCAGAGAGAGGGGGAGGCAAAAATGTGTGCACTGTGTGTGTCAAACATGAACATGAGTGAAGTTCTGGGAAAAGTCCAACCAAATTTGCCACACGAACAGCAAAGTTCACAAGTATCAGCACTGTGGGGTTTATAACAACCAAGCCCAAATATGAGTGAAGATACTAGTGAACACATTTTTTCAGTCCCTGCTGTATAGGCTGTCCTGCACAAATCTGTGTTGTGTGGCTTCAGTGCTGTAACTTTACTGATCTATTTTGCAGGGCTATATAAGTGCGTAGGGTGTCCCAAAAATGGAAATGAGCTATCAGATGAATTAGAAGACTGTTAAGCTGCCATTCAATGAGGCAGAACACAATGGCAAGAGTCTTAAAGCAACATCATTGCCTGGGTATTGATGATGATTAACGCCAGCTACCTGTCTTTGAAGGTGTACAGATTGTTTTGGCATTTTTGGATGCTGAAATCACTGAATTTGACTGTTGGAGCCAGTTTATTGATGAGAATGTCATTAAAAAAACATAAAAATTTAAACAAACCATTATGTAGGGTGAATGATTTCTAAATTGTGTTGGCAGATTGCTTTGGGCCAGTTGGTTTGTCATGAAGCTACACAAGATCACTTTTTTGCTATAATTATTCCCATGTGCCTTGTGCACAAACCAAATACATGCTATTGAAACAATGAGCTAATGTTTGATGTATCTTTCTACACAAAAAACATGAAGAAAGACAGATTTATGTCAATTTACGTTATGCTGCATGTAAATAACAATGACGATTACATACATGGGGCAATCAAACCATGATTCTTTGCACAAAATTCGGCTTTATTATGACTGCTTTGTAGTGTAAAGCAAGGGTGGTTTTTTTCCTGACAAGAATCTGATGGTTGAAAAAGGTTTATGTCCTTTTACAGGAAGAATTCAATTTAGCGTATGTATGAAGAATTAGCCAAACAGGTACGGTATAAAGTTTTTCATTCTAAGTGATTCTGCAACAGGCTGTGTTATGAACCATAAAATGTATAACAGTGCAGGGGAAAAAGATAATAGTGAAAATTCAGTAGTCTGTTATTCTTGCTACAATTATCTTCATTAGGGTCATACATCATATGTGGACCAGCTATATACTAGCACAAAGTTATTTGAAAGATTGTTTGATAAGTGCATCTGTATTATTGGCACAGTAATGAGGAATAGTAGCCACAGGAATTGAAACAAGATAAACTAAGAGGAGGTCAAATGATATTCAAGAGAAAAAAAAAATTGTGGTAGCACTTCACTGGACAAAGACTAGGGATGTGTTTGACCTGTCTACAAAACACAGTATCACAAAGGCAAAAAAAGCTGCAATGGTAGAAAAGTGGAAGCCTGACCTCATACTTGATTATAATAAAAATAAAACTGTTGTTGACCATGGAGATCAGTTGGTGACCGATTATTATTTTCAACAGTAAACAGCAGAATGGTGGAAGAAGGTATTTTTTCATGTGTTTGTGATAGTTCATACTTGCTCTTCAAGAAATTTAGGTCTGTGTCTCTCAAATGAACCAATTTGTTTACATTTATAGTGACGCTGAGAAAACAAATTCTCGAGACTGCAGTTGGAGATTTTATCACAAATTAAAAGCAGTATTCTAGCATACAGACTAACTGCAAGGCATTTCCTCACTCATGTCCCACTGTTAACAAGCTAAAAGTATGCTTCAAGATACTGGATTGTTTGTTCTGAGATACACACACACACACACACACACACACACACACACACACACACACAGTACAGGCAAATGAGTTAGGAGAGAGACCAGATGGTGATGTGAATAATGTAAAATATGGATTGTGTCTACCTGAGTGCTTCAAGTAACATCACATACAGGCAAAATTTGCTCGATGAAGAAAGTTATACAAGAGAGAGGGGCAGTGGAGATGGACAGAGAGAAGGGTGAGGATGGGAGAGACAAGAGTGGAGCAGAGGTGACAGGCAGAAAGAGAGGAAGAAGGGGAGATGCATGAGGCAGGTGGAAAGTACAATGGGGGAGTGGGCAGGCAGGAAAAAGGGGGAAGGAGTAGCTGGGCAGAGAGAGGGGAGGAGGATATGGGCAGAGGAAGTAGGGAGAAAGATATGTTCGCAGATATGGTCTTCTCCGGTAGATGGGCACAGAGAAGAGGAGGAGGTGGAGGTGGAGGAAGAGATAGGGAGACAGAGAGAATGGTGTGCAGGAGATAGAGAGAGAGAGAGAGAGAGAGAGAGAGAGAGAGAGGTAGAGAGGTGGACAGAGATGGGGGAGGAAGAGAGTGAAACAGAGAGGGGGAGGAGGAGATGAGTGTAATACATGCGTCAAACTAGTATGCGAGTGAAGCCGTGGGAAATAGGAGAGTCCTTGATGTTATCAAACAATTTAAATTAAGTCCATACATAACTTTACACAGTGCTCTTATCAGCTGTCTAACACTCAGAAACCTAAAGTCTGTGACCAGTATTGTTAACAAATCTCAGTTGGACTGTAGTGGCTGCTGCAATCACCCCAAAGTTGTACTTTTTTTTTACTTCTTTGTGTGGCACTGATTATGAGATGAAGGAGAAAAGCAAAAGCTTTTTATTGACAGGTATACCTTCACATTTATTTAAGGTGTTTTGTAATTCTCCACATATTTACAGAATAGTTATATTTTGAAAATAGAAGATTTGGAGGTAGAAAAAAAGTTTGTAAATGAAAAGCATAAGAATTTATTACAAAATAATCCTTCTCAGCACTCTCTCTGCCCATTTCCTCCTGACTGCTCTCTCTCAGTCCATCTCCTCCTGAATGCTCTCTCTGTCCATCTTCCCCTCCTCACTCTGACTACCCATCTCATCCATGCTTAGCCCCCCCCCCCTCTCTCTCTCTCTCTCTCTCTCTCTCTCTCTCTCTCTCTCTCTCTCTCTCTCTCCTCCCCCCCCCCCCTCCCCTCTGTGTGAGTGGGTGGGGGTGGGTGGGGAGTGTACTTAAGCTTGTGAAAGGATTACTCTGAATGGAGTTTGAACATGGGATCAGTTCTGAGCTCTTGACAGGCATACAAAAAAGGAAGAAAAATTGCTGGCTTCGTTTCCAGCATAAGGAGTCCCCCTCATTCTACCAGCCTTGAACCTCTGTCCACTCTTCTGCCCTCTTTGACACCATTCTTGAACAGACTATTACTAGCTAAAATTCATTGCAGAACTCAATTAGTCTTTCTCCTCTCTCATTCCTAGTATCAAGGCCCATATTCCCCCATAACCCTTTCTTCTACTCCTTCCCCTACAAGCACAGTTGGGTCCCCCATGACTGTTAGATTTTTGTCTCCCTTTACGTACTGAATTACATGTTCAGTATCCTCATACTCTCTCTGTCTCTTCATCATCAACATGCAGTGTTGGCATGTATACCTGAAAGGCACTTCACTGACCCCACTATAACTAGGCCGACACTACACCGACAACATATGATCTCTCCATTGGCAAAAGATTCTGGAGTAGACCCTCATTGAGATCTTCGGGAGGAGACTGCCAAGGGGGAGGCGACCATAAGAAAAAGTTTCATGAGGGTGACTAAAAAAAAGTTCCATGATGGTGACATGGGGATGTGAATTGAAAGGGGTGATATTGTGAAGGAAGGGGAAACGGTTGGGTGGAATGTGTGGGGGTAGTGGGTCACTGGACATTGAGCCGTATGCACTACCCACTGGCACCAGCATCCTGGCATCACATGCCTAGCCCATACACCTGACACCCCTTCCTCCCCCATTCACACCATCAAACTGGCTGCCTTCCCCCGAACCACTAGCCACCTACCCCAACTCCTCTCATTGGTCCCACCCTCTCTCTCCCTCTACCCACCCTACCCAACACAACCCTTACCTCCCCCTAAGTAGCCAACCTGCTGAAATGCAGCACTAGCATAGTGTGTCCAGCAGGTTCCACAAAGATGCACAGGCAGGTTTCTTTCTGTTTTGTGGTTGCCTGTCAGTGACTCAATGCTTCTACTTTTTGGTGAGTGGCCTCCTTCGCTTTTAAAGTAGTATTAGTTGCTGTTGATAACTTTTGACATTGGTCACCTTTTGTGTGTGGTGTCAGCAGTGTTTAGAGAGAGAGAGAGAGAGAGAGAGAGAGAGGAGGGGGGGGATGTGTGTGTGTCTATTATATTTCCACAGATGCCCCGAATATAGAGTTTTCAGATTTCCTTGTACTGCTCGTTCTTGTTGCATTTGCATCTTGAAAGTGGCAGGTTGCACAACTACCAAAGTATTGTGGGTCATCATAAATGTCAAGTGGCTGCATTCCCATAAATTATTTGAACATGAATAATCTTGTTTGTATGCAGGTTTCTGTATATTATGCATTATAGACTGTAAATTTTTTCTGTTTACTTCTATTTGCCAGTTTCAACTATATAGCTATTGGTTTCGTACCCTTTACTGCAAAAGGTTGTGTGCAAATAGCTGGTTGATGAGTGATGATCCCAGGTTGGTTTTAAGTACACTTTTATTACAGCATCACAACAAAACTGAGCTCAACATAAAACAGAATACACTATATGATCAAAAGTATCTGGACATCTAGCCGAAAATGACTTACAAGTTCTTGGCACCCTCCATCAGTGATGCTTGAATTCAGTATGGTGTTGGCCCACCCTTAGCCTTTATGACAGCTTCCACTCTTGCAGGCATACGTTCAGTCAGGTGCTGGAAGTTTTCTTGGGGAATGGCAGCCCATCCTTCACAGAGTGCTGCACTGAGGAGAGGTATCGATGTTACCCGGTGAGGCCTGGCATGAAGTCGGCGTTCCAAAACATCTCAAAGATGTTCTATAGGATTCAGGTCAGGACTCTGTGCAGGCCAGTCCATTGTTGTTGTTGTTGTGGTCTTCAGTCCTGAGACTGGTTTGATGCAGCTCTCCATGCTACTCTATCCTGTGCAAGCTTTTTCATCTCCCAGTACCTACTGCAACCTACATCCTTCTGAATCTGCTTAGTGTATTCATCTCTTGGTCTCCCTCTACGATTTTTACCCTCCACGCTGCCCTCCAATACTAAATTGGTGATCCCTTGATGCCTCAGAACATGTCCTACCAACCGATCCCTTCTTCTGGTCAAGTTGTGCCACAAACTTCTCTTCTCCCCAATCCTATTCAATACTTCCTCATTAGTTATGTGATCTACCCATCTAATCTTCAGCATTCTTCTGTAGCACCACATTTCGAAAGCTTCTATTCTCTTCTTGTCCAAACTATTTATCGTCCATGTTTCACTTCCATACATGGCTACACTCCATACGAATACTTTCAGAAATGACTTCCTGACACTTAAATCTATACTGGATGTTAACAAATTTCTCTTCTTCAGAAACGCTTTCCTTGCCATTGCCAGCCTACATTTTATATCCTCTCTACTTCGACCATCATCAGTTATTTTGCTCCCCAAATAGCAAAACTCCTTTACTACTTTAAGTGCCTCATTTCCTAATCTAATTCCCTCAGCATCACCCGACTTAATTAGACTACATTCCATTATCCTTGTTTTGCTTTTGTTGATGTTCATCTTATATCCTCCTTTCAAGACACTGTCCATTCCATTCAACTGCTCTTCCAAGTCCTTTGCTGTCTCTGACAGAATTACAATGTCATCGGCGAACCTCAAAGTTTTTATTTCTTCTCCATGAATTTTAATACCTACTCCGAATTTTTCTTTTGTTTCCTTTACTGCTTGCTCAATATACAGATTGAACAACATCGGGGAGAGGCTACAACCCTGTCTTACTCCCTTCCCAACCACTGCTTCCCTTTCATGTCCCTCGACTCTTATAACTGCCATCTGGTTTCTGTACAAATTGTAAATAGCCTTTCGCTCCCTGTATTTTACCCCTGACACCTTTAGAATTTGAAAGAGAGTATTCCAGTCAACATTTTCAAAAGCTTTCTCTAAGTCTACAAATGCTAGAAACATAGGTTTGCCTTTCCTTAATCTTTCTTCTAAGATAAGTCGTAAGGTCAGTATTGCCTCACGTGTTCCAGTGTTTCTACGGAATCCAAACTGATCCTCCCCGAGGTTGGCTTCTACTAGTTTTTCCATTCGTCTGTAAAGAATTCGTGTTAGTATTTTGCAGCTGTGACTTATTAAGCTGATAGTTCGGTAATTTTCACATCTGTCAACACCTGCTTTCTTTGGGATTTGAATTATTATATTCTTCTTGAAGTCTGAGGGTATTTCGCCTGTTTCATACATCTTGCTCACCAGATTGTAGAGTTTTGTCAGGACTGGCTCTCCCACGGCCGTCAGTAGTTCCAATGGAATATTGTCTACTCCGGGGGGCCTTGTTTCGACTCAGGTCTTTCAGTGCTCTGTCAAACTCTTCACGCAGTATCATATCTCCCATTTCATCTTCATCTACATCCTCTTCCATTTCCATAATATTGTCCTCAAGTACATCGCCCTTGTATAGACCCTCTATATACTCCTTCCACCTTTCTGCTTTCCCTTCTTTGCTTAGAACTGGGTTTCCATCTGAGGTCTTGATATTCATACAAGTCGTTCTCTTATCTCCAAAGGTCTCTTTAATTTTCCTGTAGGCGGTATCTATCTTACCCCTAGTGAGATAGGCCTCTACATCCTTACATTTGTCCTCTAGCCATCCCTGCTTAGCCATTTTGCACTTCCTGTCGATCTCATTTTTGAGACGTTTGTATTCCTTTTTGCCTGTTTCACTTACTGCATTTTTATATTTTTCCTTTCATCAATTAAATTCAATATTTCTTCTGTTACCCAAGGATTTCTACTAGCTCTCGTCTTTTTACCTACTTGATCCTCTGCTGCCTTCACTACTTCATCCCTCAAAGCTACCCATTCTTCTTCTACTGTATTTATTTCCCCCATTCCTGTCAATTGCTCCCTTATGCTCTCCCTGAATCTCTGTACAACCTCTGGTTCTTTTAGTTTATCCAGGTCCCATCTCCTTAAATTCCCACCTTTTTGCAGTTTCTTCAGTTTTAATCTACAGGTCATAACCAATAGATTGTGGTCAGAGTCCACATCTGCCCCTGGAAATGTCTTACAATTTAAAACCTGGTTCCTAAATCTCTGTCTTACCATTATATAATCTATCTGATACCTTTTAGTATCGCCAGGGTTCTTCCATGTATACAACCTTCTTTCATGATTCTTAAACCAAGTGTTAGTTATGATTATGTTGTGCTCTGTGCAAAATTCGACCAGGCGGCTTCCTCTTTCATTTCTGTCCCCCAATCCATATTCACCTACTATGTTTCCTTCTCTCCCTTTTCCTACACTCGAATTCCAGTCACCCATGACTATTAAATTTTCGTCTCCCTTCACAATCTGAATAATTTCTTTTATTTCATCATACATTTCTTCAATTTCTTCGTCATCTGCAGAGCTAGTTGGCATATAAACTTGTACTACTGTAGTAGGTGTGGGCTTCGTATCTATCTTGGCCACAATAATGCGTTCACTATGCTGTTTGTAGTAGCTTACCAGCATTCCTATTTTCCTATTCATTATTAAACCTACTCCTGCATTACCCCTATTTGATTTTGTGTTTATAACCCTGTAGTCACCTGACCAGAAGTCTTGTTCCTCCTGCCACCGAACTTCACTAATTCCCACTATATCTAACTTCAACCTATCCATTTCCCTTTTTAAATTTTCTAACCTACCTGCCCGATTAAGGGATCTGACATTCCACGCTCCGATCCGTAGAACGCCAGTTTTCTTTCTCCTGATAACGACATCCTCTTGAGTAGTCCCCGCCCGGAGATCCGAATGGGGGACTATTTTACCTCCGGAATATTTTACCCAAGAGGACGCCATCATCATGTAATCATACAGTAAAGCTGCATGCCCTCGGGAAAAATTACGGCTGTAGTTTCCCCTCGCTTTCAGCCGTTCGCAGTACCAGCACAGCAAGGCCGTTTTGGTTATTGTTACAAGGCCAGATCAGTCAATCATCCAGACTGTTGCCCTTGCAACTACTGAAAAGGCTGCTGCCCCTCTTCAGGAACCACACGTTTGTCTGGCCTCTCAACAGATACCCCTCCGTTGTGGTTGCACCTACGGTACGGCTATCTGTATCGCTGAGGCACGGAAGCCTCCCCACCAACGGCAAGGTCCATGGTTCATGGGGGGGGGCCATTACAGGGATATTATTGTAATGTAGCCACTCTGCCACAGGCTGTGCTTTATGAACAGGTGGTCGATTGTGTTGAAAGATGTAATCGCCATCCCTGAATTGCTCTTCAACAGCGGGAAACAAGAAAGTGTTTATAACATCAGTGTAGGCCTGTGCTGTGATAGTGCCATGCAAAACAACAAGGGGTGCAAGCCCCTCCATGAAAAACACGACCATACCATAACACCACCACCTCCAAATTTTACTGTTGGCACTACACACGCTGGCAGATGACGTTCACCAGGCTTCGTCATACCCACACCCTGCCATCGGATCGCCACGTTGTGTACTATGATTCGTCACTCCACACAACATTTTTCCACTGTTCAATTGTAGAATGTTTACGCTCTCCTTACACCAAACGAGGCATCGTTTGGCATTTATGTGTGATGTGTGGTTTATGAGCAGTTGCTCGACCATGAAATCCAAGTTTTCTCACCTCCTGCCTAACTGTCATGAACTTGCAGTGAATCCTGATGCAGTTTGGAATTCCTGTGTGATGGTCTGGACAGATGTGTGCCTATTACACATTATTACCCTCTTCAACTGTCGGCGGTCTCTGTCAGTCAACAAACGAGGTCGGCCTGTATGCTTTTGTGCTGTACGTGTCTCTTCATGTTTCCACTTCACTGTCTCTTTGGAAACAGTGGACCTAGGGATGTTTAGGAGTGTGGAAATCTTGTGTACAGATGTATGACACAAGCGACACCCGATCACCTGACCACATTTGGAGACCGTGAGTTCTGCGAAGTGTCCCATTCTGCTGTCTCACAATGTCTAATCACTACTGAGGTCGCTGATATGGAGTACCTGCCAGTAGGTGGCAGCACAATGCACCTAATATGAAAAACATATGTTTTTGGGGGTGTCTGGATACTTTTGATCACATAGTGTAACAACTGAAATGATCATCTTGATCAAGTGCGAGCAACAGAATCAAAGTCCATAGCAACATTGGTCTAGTGATAACACTAGAATAAATAAACTGTTGGTGTTTCACAGTAGCGCTAGTGGTACAGTGCCGTGGAGCTCTGAGAACACAGGGGCTATAGGAAGTGAGAGGCTCTGATGGAAACTGCTGACTGCTCAATGTGGAATGTTCTCCCTGGTAGCTGATGGAGCAGTGGTATGGTGTGGTGTGGTGTAGGCTCAACAGGCTGTTGGCGTTTGCTTGGATTTGAGTAAAGAGTTGTCTGTGGGAGGTTGAGCCATGATCTAAACACACAGCAGGTGGAGGAACATACGTGGGTGCTTGACGAGCACGTGACCTGCAAAAGCAAGCTAGTTTCCTTGATTGCAATGCCGCTGTTGCTGGTGTGCTTGCTGCCCATGAACGATGATGGTCCCACTGGTAGCAATTACTAGCATTTGGCCTGTCAACAGCTTGTAATCAATACAGTGTCTACACATATGACATCTTAGCAAGACTTGTAAACAGTCTCCAAAGGAGGACTACCTGCAGGTGTGGAGCAGACTATTTGATGGTCTTGGCATTGTGCCAAAAGGAGAGGTGGCCAACGACCAATGGCCACATACTAGAATTATCAAGCAACAATACAGCTTAAGGATGAATTTGACATGCATCCACTGAAGAGCCACACTTTCCGTATATGAACCTCAACTTATCTCTCATTACAGGTGTATGCATTTTTGATGTTACACATGACTGCAGTAAGTAATGTTAAACACATCCTTCAGTTGCACTGTGCCACCAAACAAAGTGGTGTGATGGTCAAAATACCATACTTGCATTAGAGAGGAGTGGTTTTCAAATCGCCATCCAGCTTTCCCTAAATCAGTTAAGGCAAGTGCTGTGATGGGCCCTTTGAAAAGGACTTGGCCAATTTCCTTCCCCATCCTTGTGCTATTCAAGCTTGTGCATTATTTATAATTACCTCTGTGTCGACATTTATAATTACCTGTATGTCAATGGTATGATAGTTTCCTAATCTTCCTTGCAATATACAGTTAATTTATATTACATGCAGTGATATTTTGGCTTGCAGTCACAGAGGGTTACATCTTGTGGCAAGAATGTCAAACTGTTTCTTAGGAATTCAGTGGCAGCAGCTTCCTGCCATTAGCTTATTTATGTGGAGGGGCCTTAATGTGCAGTAAATAACAACAACAATAATAATATATTTGAAATGAAATGCAATGCAATGCAAAAAGGTATTGCGCTTTAAAAAGACTATCTGTTACTAGTGAGAGAAAACGATTCCTTCTGCTCACGTGTGTAAAATATTGCTGCTTTTGTAACTAATGTCACTAAAACACACCTGTGGGATTGATCTCAACCTGGAAGTAGCTGGTTTGAATCCTGGTGATAGAAATTTTCACCCTCAGTACTTGGCTGTTGTCATGAAGTTCGTGATCACCAGACTTTGTGGCAGTATTCTGGCTTAAATTCCAAAACCTCTTTGCTGTATCTCATGAACTGTGGGCATGTAATATTGTTGATGATGATATGTCTTTCGTATGAAGATGTTAAACCCAGTGGTTCCTTTGGTGCTACCATGGGACTAGCAATGTGCTAGTACTGGGTTTCAGCCTCTCCTTTCTCTCATTATCATGCAACACAACTACATTCAACAGATACACTAAAGACACAGCTTTCATTTTCTTTGTACAAAATATTCTGTGTTGTAATGAAAATAGCTTTACAATGTAACACACCTTATTTATTTGTTCAAAAGCTGTATCTTCATAATAGCAATGTGAAATATAAAAAAATGACTGCCAGTTGTGATACACAGATATCTTTTATCCACAAAAAGTACTTATTTAAATAGTGTTAAATTTAAGTTTATTTTGTTTTGCTTATGTGCCGCACTGTCTGTTGTTTTTGCGCAATTGAATATTTAGCGTTCCTATTGTGTTTTTTCTTAAAAACAACCCATATTATCTGAAATTTCAACAATCATGAAGTATGCCAAAATATTGTGTGACATAAACACTGAAAATTCTGTTCAAGTTTTCTTAATAATACAGCTTTTGTTAAAACTAGGTAGCTACATGTTTTGGTACTGTATTGTCTATTCTCATCACAAAAGTGTAATTAAATGTTTCTAAATTGTATTTCTCAACATATTTGTTATTGTTTACTGTAAGGGACAGCCCAATGAAAACTGAACACCCACCACAATAGAACTATGGAATGGTTCAATTCAAAAGTAATCACAACACAAATTAAGACATTTATCCCACTGGGAAACAAGATGACCAGTCCCTGTTTCACAGAAAACAGTCGGCCACTGACGGATCCACAGCTGCAGCCAATCTCGCACTTGCTGGTCCAGCTGAAACCGACATCCACACATGTCTTTTGTCAGGTTGCCAAATATGTTAAAATCAAATGCTGAAAGATCCAGTTTGTATGGAGGTTGTTGCAGTGTTTCCCAACCAAATCATTGAAGCATAGCCTTGTGTAATTGGCAGTGTGGAGGTGGGATTTTCATGCAAAAGGAAGATTCTGTCCAAAAGCAATCCAGGAAATTTTGCCTTTATGGCCTATCCCAGTTTCTGCAAAGTGTCCTCATAGCATTGTGCATTGTTTGGGTTCCACACTGGAGGAACTTGATGAGCAGAGGCCCCCTGCAGTCGGAGTAGTAGGTCATTATGAACTTACCGGAACTTTTGTGAACAGCTTTGGGCTTCTTTGGCAGGGGAGACGGGGAATGTTTCGACTGTTTTCTTTGCTGTTTGTTCTGGGGCTGTCAGAAGGCTGTTGGAGGGAGTCATCCTTTAGCACGATAACACCCGCCCCCACACTGCCAATCAGACGAAGTCTACACTTCAGCAATTTGTTTGGGAAACAATGCAACATCCTACGTACAGCCCTGACCTTTCCCCAAGTGAGTTGCACATCTTTGGTAACCTGACAAAAGACATGCTGTGAACATTGGTTTCGGTCGGACCAGCAAATGCAAGACTGGCTGCAGTTGTGGATTTGTCAGAGGCCAACTGTGTTCTATGAAGCAGGAAGTGATTATCTTGTTTTCCAGTGGGACAATTGTCTTAACATGTGTGGTGATTACTTTTGAATGGTATTGTTCTATGGTCTCATTGAGGTGGGTATTCGGTTTTTATTTAACTGCTTCACATAGATGCTATCTAGGACTAAATTTTCTGAGTTATAACTGTTTGACAACCTTATCAAACAGTCTTGGTAACATGAATTCTCTAAAAACAAAGCAGTACATTTTTCTTCCATATCTTTAAATCAGTTCCAAAAACAGTGGCAGCAGCACAAAATACTTTCAGTGTCATTTCTGTTTACATATAGCCAATTTTGTGGCCTTGATAGACTTAATACATTCTTGAAAGTTAATTTAGTTCTTCTTTCAAAATTGACTGTGAATGGGAAATGTAGTGTTTTTATGCTAGTGAGAGAAATTCTCTAAGCCTATCTGATTTTACCTGAATGACACCATTCCAGTATGTTGGATTGGAAGAGGAGGAGCAGAAGATGAACTTCATTGCCAGTGGCCTCCCAGGTCTCGAGACCACACTCTTTCTGACTTTTAGCTGTGGGATTACATGAAAGAACCCATTTTTTCCGCCCTTTGTCTGACACTCTTGAAAGTCTTCAACATCACATTGTTGAAGCTGTGAATTTGGTAACAAGAAACCATCTATTTCGTGTGTGGCAGGAAATGAGGCTCTGTTTTGATATTTGTCATGTAACACATGATGCTCACATTGAATGCATAAAAATTTGAACTTTCTCTTTCCAGGAACATTGGAATTGTAGTTCTGTTTTTTGTAGTTTGGAAGCAATAAATGTTTGGAATCTGTTCCTTCTTTTTGAATAGCCCTGTATATGTGACAATACATTAAGAGTTGATAGCAAAATTCTCAAAAAATTCTTCAAATTTTTACATGATACTCCAATAAAGCTTCAGATGAACAAACATTACATATATTTTTAAATATCTGTGGTATATAAATAGATATTTAAGATCTATACTACTATACAAAGAGAAGTTGATGTTACCAAAAATCTTGAAAAGTTCTCGACCGACTTACTTCACATTTTTACCTGACACTCTAACAAAGATTCATATGGACATAGAATATATATTTTTAAACAACACTGTACAGGTTTTCTGTTAAAACCGAATGCAAAAAAGAAAATGCTGCACTTTGAAAATGTGCTGTTTAGTTTCCTTTCTCGCAGTCAATTTTAAGTATGATAGCAAGGTATTTAAACACTCAGACAGGTTGTTTCTCCCATTTATACTGAAGCACCAAAGAAACTGGTATAGGTGTGTGTATTTGAATACAGAGATGTGTAAACAGGCAGAATACGGTGCTGCGGTCAGCAACACCTATATAAGACAGCAAGTGTCTGGTGCAGTTGTTAGATCAGTTACTGCTGCTAGAATGGGATGTTATCAAGATTTAAGTGAGTTTGAACGAGCTGTTACAGTCAGCGCGTGAGCGATGGGACACAGCATATTACCATTTCACAAGTGTCCTGTGAATACCAGGGATCTGGTAAAACATCAAATATCCGACATTGCTGTGGCCAGAAAAAGATTTTACAAGAACGGGACTAATGATGACTGAAGAGAATTGTTCAACGTGACAGAAGTACAACCCTTCCGCAAATTGCAGCAGACTTCAATGCTGGGCCATCAACAAATGCCAGTGTGCGAACCATTCAGCAAAACATAATCGAAATGGGCTTTCAGAGCTGAAGTCCTATTTGTGTACCTTTGATGAATGCATGACACAAAGCTTTACGCCTCACCTGGGCCCATCAACACCATCACTGGACTGTTGACTGGATATATGTTGCCTGAAAATATGTTGCCTGGTCGGATGAGTCTCACTTAAAATTGTATTGAGCAGATGGACATGTACGGGTATGGAGACAACCTCGTGAATCCATGGACCCTGCATGTCAGCAAGGGACTGTTCATGCTGGTGGAGGCTCTGTAGTGGTGTGGGGCATGTGCAGTTGGAGTGATGTGGGACCCCTGATATGTCTAGATACGACTCTGACAAGTGCCATATGTAAGCATCCTATCTGATCACCTGCATCCATCTGAACGAGTTGGGCAGCCCTAGCAGGATAATGCGACACCCCACACATCCAGAATTGCTACAGCAGAGTGGCTACAGGAATACTCTTCTGAGTTTAAACGCTTCTGCTGGCCACCAAACTTGCCAGACATCAACATTGTTGAGTATATCTGGGATGCTTTGCAACATGCTGTTCAGAAGATATCTCCACCCTCCAGATCTATGGACAGTTCTGCTGGATTCATGGTGTCAGTTCCCTCCAACACTACTTCTGACATTAGTTGAGTCCATGCCACATTGTGTTGCGACGCTTCTGTGTGCTCGCGGGGGCCCTACATGCTATTAGGCAGGTGTACCAGTTTCTTTGGCTTTTCAGTGTATATTCTTTCTCCTTATTTTCAATATCAAACAAAAACTGTCTGCCCAGGGGGTCCACAGCTCTTTTGTGGCTACGTGTGTGGCTCGCATGTGGCCCAGAGGTTTTGCAGCCTCTCTTTCCTTCTGGGCTGCTTTTCCATCCCTGTATCCCTTTACAATGACCTGGCTATTCCCTCTGTTCTGCTGTTCCTTTACGGTCTTCTCTCACTTTTCCACTCTCCCTGTTTTTGCCTTTTTCTGGTCCCTCTTGGGGTTTGACCTCCCTTGGAAAAATGTTTCTGTAGCATGAGTCATTTGGGAAGAACTCCCTCCCTAGTGTCTCTAGTGTGGGTTTATCTCCCCTCTCCTCCTTCCCCCCTTCCTTCCCTGCCATAGCCTCCACCTCTCCCAGGTCACCAACATGGTAGCCAGACTGTGTAGAGGGACTGTTATGTACCCATCAGGCTGAGCCCACTGACAACACAGGGATCACACTTTTGGTACCTGAGCTGTCACTGCTTTGTGTATGTCTGGGAGTGGATGGCTTAGGCCAAAACCCTTTCCCTGTTACTGGGTTTGACCCAGGGCAGATGGGGAGACATTCACCACTTCTAAACCACTCTTTTTTGTTGAACACATTGAAGATAATTTCGATGAAGTTGACTCCCTTAGTAAGATGTGAGGTGCTTCCTGCTCTTCTGCCAGTTAGTCGGCTTCCCTTTGTGCTTGTGAGCTTTTGGGAGACGTCCTGGTGAGTATTACTCCTCACCAGTCTTTAAATTGACACGGAGCATTATTTTCGCAGGGACCTACTTATCAGTCTGATGAGGAACTCTGGACTAATCTGGCATGGCATGGCTTTCAGTTTTGTCTGGCAAGTGCAGAGAGGTCCTAAGACAATTGTGTTGATACTGACTCTTTTATCCTGGCCTTTAAGTGAGTACCCTTCCAGAAAAAGTTAAGGTTATGGTTTACTATTATGACCAGAAGCCCAATACTCCACCTCCCATGGGCTGTTTCTGGTTCTCCACTTTGGTCACATGTCTTCATGAGGTGAGGCAAATCCCATGTGCAGTGACTGCAGCTGGCCTCTCTATGTTGGGAGTTCTTGCACCCCATCGCACAGGTGCATGAAGTGTTCCAGCTCACATTATCCTCACTTGTCAGATTGCCCAATTTATAATAAGGAAAGGAAGATTCAGGAATTCAAAACTCTTGACCATCTGTTCTACTCTGAGGCCCAGTGGAAATTCGACAGTCTCAGCCTGGTGTCTCCATTATCTACCTTTGCTTTTGTTGTTGTTGTGTCCTGTCCTCCTCTTCCTCCTTACCTCCATCCTGTCCCCCGTTCCCTGTTCTCCTCCCTGGTGGTCCCCGTTCCCTGCCTTCAAGGAACTGCTCCTTCTCCTTGGCCAGAAATCCCTCTTCTCTGGCACCTACTGGGGATGGGGCTCCCTCTAGGAGCTCTCCTCCCTGGCATGTCCAGGACAAGAAGTCTGTTACTTCAGGTTGGATGTGGGACCCAAACTCTTGTGGGCCCCATGATTGCTCATTCTCTTTTAGGTCTTGATATTGCCGCAACTTGCTTTCTTCCTGACCACACCTCCTCTTGCCCTCCAGCAGAGGAGGAGGAGACGAAGAAGAAGAAGGAGAAGAAGAAGAAGATGATGTGTAAGTCTCAGGGCCAGCCCCCCCCCCCCTCACCCTCCCCTCCCTGACATCCCAAGGCATGTTGCCCCCTCCATCTCAATCAGGGTCCCCTCTCACATTCATGGATCTCACTCCATCCTTATCTGTGACAGAGATTGTTTAGGAATAATGCTCAATTCTGGCCCATTCAATGCCCATTCTGACTGTAGTACTACCCTCTTCCAATGGAACTGTAATGGTTAGTGTCATCACCTTTGAGAACTGCAGTCTCTTCTTTCTCTCTACTCTGTAGCCTGTGTTGTATTACAGGAGTCTCATTTCATGGACAGTCATTCACTGAATCTTATTGGTTTCCATGCCTTCTGCTGGAACCCGGCCAGCTCTTTGCCGTACGTTGGTCTGCACAGGCATTATTAGATCCTGGGTTCCTCTTCAAACCACAATGGAGGTGATGCCTGATCTGATCCTTTTAGACTCTGCAGAAACAATATGCAATCTTTGTCACCCCAGACTGGCCTCCTAAGTTTCCTGCTCTTCTTGCCCTCCTTTGACAGTTCCCTCCTCCTGTCTTTCTCCTTGTAGATTTTAATGGCCGTGACCCTCTGTGGAGTGTTACTACAGCCATTGACTGGGGTAGGATTGTTGAAGATCTGCTGGCAGGGTTTGATCTCAGCCTCCGCAATACTGGACCACCCACACAATGTAGTGTAGCACACAGCATTTTTTAATCATTTATCTTTCCATCTGTAGCCATGGATTCCTCTCCTCCATTCAGTGGAGAGTTCACGACAATTTGTGTGACAGTGATCATTTTCCAGTTGTCTTACTTCTTCTTCAGCATCATTCACCTGCATGCCCTTTCAGATGGGCATTTACTAATGCAAATTGGGATGCCTTTCCCACATGATGGCATTGATGGGTCCATACAGAGTTTGACCAGTGCCATTCTTTTGGCAGCTGCTTCAGTAATTCCCTCTTCCTTGGGTTCTCCTGAATGGAAGACTGTCCCTTGGTGGATCCATGAAATTGCTGTGACTATTAAAGACTGCCATCATGCTCTCCAATGCCAGAAATAGCATCCATCTCTCGACAACCTCCTGGCTTTCAAATGGCCTCATGCTTGGGCCTGTCATCTAATTAAATGCAAGAAATGGATTTGTTGTGAATGATATGTCACTGCTATAGGGCTGCATACTCCTCCTTCAGAGGTATGGGCAAAGGTCAGGTGCATTTTTGACCCATGTCCTCCTATAGATGTCTTGGGAATTTCCCTTAATGGTGTCATCCTCACCAGGCCGGACTGTATCGCTTAGCATTTTGCTCGGAATTTCGCCCAGGCTTCAGCATTGGTCCACTATCTGCTGGTGTTCAATCTTCTCTAACACCATCTGGAATTACTCCCTTTGTCTTTTGTTCTCCATTACCTGGAGCCTTATAATGCCCCATTTAGCAAGTCGGACTTGTCAGCACCCTTGCTTTCTGCCCCGACATGGCTCTTTGACCAGACTGGGTGCACAACCAAATGCTTCAACACTTATTGATGGCTAGGCAATGTCATATACTTATTCATTTTAATCGTCGCTGAAGTGAGGGGATATTTCCTTCCCAGTGATGAGAAAGTGTCATTATTCTAGTTTTGAAACTGGGTAAATTGCCTCTTCAGATGGACAGCTGTTTGTCCAATCAGTTTAGCCAATGCCCTCTGTAAGTTCCTTGAATGTATGGTGTGTTGTTGGCTGTATTGGATCTTTGAATCCCAGAACCTAATGGCTGTGTCCCATGGTGGTTTTTGCTGAGGCCGTTCTGCTGCAGATAATTTAGTCCACTTTATTGGCATATGATTAGAATACTACTACAGAATTTGAATTAACAGAAACTTTGTAATCCTACCCATATGCAGATTAAAACTATTTCCTCACAGATCCAGCAGCAGGAGAGGTCTCTCTTATCCTGTATCAGCAGGAGAGGTCTCTCATGCCATGTGTGCCAATAATCCCAACCAATTTACCCACTTATTTTAAATAACTTCAGTTCACTATCAAGATTTTGTTGGCAATAACAGTAAAGAAGGCTTAAGGTCAGCAAATGGTGGGAAGAGGAGATGGAGCGGGCGGGGGGGGGGGGGGGGAGGAGGAGACAGACATAAAGGGGGTGGAGGAAGAGGGGTAAAGGCATAGGAGGAACTGATGGACAGAGGGGGAGTGGAGGTGACGGGCAGAGAGAGGGAGAGGGCAAAGGAGATGGACAAACAGAGAGGAGATGAACAGAGAGGGGGGGGGGGGGGGGAGAAGAAGTTTAGGATGCGGGTCCAGTTCCCATACACATTTAGCATTTTTGAAGCATTGCCGATTTTGCTCTTGTCTGTATATCAGAATTAGTTTATTTTTGCTGTTCTTCAATTGTAATACCAAGACATGTCCAATATCCTTGTAAAAGAGATCTGTGGCGGAATTAAACTACTACTACTATTACTACCACCGCCACCACCACCACCACCACCACTATAAAAGTAGAGTATGACAAGGAGCTCATATGTAAAGCTTATTACTGTTTCAAGAGGGTAAAAATTAGGAGAGGTATAGTCTGAACTTGTAAATGTATACGTTCCAATTGATCCAAAAACAGTCATCTTGTTATTTTTTAGACCTGATATTGGGTGTCATTTACATGTTTAAATTACTCTGTGACTCTGATGAAATAGTTACCGTATTTACTCGAATCTAAGCCGCACTCGAATCTAAGCCGCACCTGAAAAATGAGACTCGAAATAAAGGGGGAAAAAAAAAAATATCCCGAATCTAAGCCGCACATGAAATTTGAGACTCGAAATTCGAGGGGAGGGAGAAGTTTTAGGCCACATCTCCAAATCGAAACAAAGTTGGTCCATTGTAATACGAGACACAATTTAGGTCGAATGAATGATGATACAGCTACAGTAGTTTAGTTTGAGTCATAAGCTTAGCAGTTAAGCTTTACCAGGTAGCCATTGCTATGCGTCAGGCGCTCCGTCCGTATTTATACACTCTAAGCTGAAAATGCATTACTGTACTGTGTCATGCATTGTTTGTTGCTTTCTGATAGTGCGTGTTTACGGCCTGTCGCCGCTCGCGGCATGGCTTGCTTTTGTGCGCCCTATCGCCGCTTACAATTTAAAAAAAAAAAAAGAAAAAAAAAAGAGAGAAATCGTCTCATTAGTGAAACAATGGCAAGAGACTGCTATTTGTTGTTACTTACACTGCTGCTTTCTTTGATAATGATTAACAAGAACCAAATAATAGACTGCATATGATAGAAGATGTTCTGAATGAGAGTTAGGCGAAAATTTTTCTCCGTTTGAAAATCTTTGCGGCCGCTTCTTTAGTACATCAAATTCTGCACAGAAATTAGTCATCTTAGATTTAAAAATCTAGTCAGTTGCCGTCTTCATTTCTGACTGTATCACGATTAGACATAAGAATAATACGAATATAAACATGACACGATATGTATATTCTTCCACATTTGCTGTTGTCTCACCCCAGTTTCGTAGTTTATTAGGCAGACAGGATTTAAATGAGATAGCAGCAAACACGAAAGAATACATGGCAAAATGTTTATATTTGTATTCTTTCTTATGGTGAAGAGAATACTGCATGTGATTCACATTTCGTCAGGTTCGTATTAGCAACCATCTCGTCTCACAGGTATGAAAAAATTCAGAACGTAGACTTGGCCATATTGACAAACATCCCAAACAGTCTTGCCAGTCGTATTTTCGTAATACATTGAAATTCTGCTACATTCAAAGATGAAAAATACGGAATTTGTATTTACTTCATTGGATAATGTATGAAAATGCAAAGGTCGAAACTCGGGGCGGAGAAAAAAAAGCTCGTCTTCAACCTTTTTTTTTTTTTACTGATGCAGGGCTTTTGGCGCCAGTATTTATCTTTGTGCCTACAAAGCATGCCTGTGTTCCGCTACACATATTCGACGGCAGAAGTTAGTTGTGGCGGCACCTACCAACATTTTTCAGAACTTCCGCCTGCTTTGCACTCAATTGTAAGCCGCAGGCAGTTTTTTTGGATTACAAAAACCGGAAAAAAGTGCGGCTTAGATTCGAGTAAATACGGTAATAGCTAGTGGCTGTCCACTCATGCAAAATCAGATATATATATGTTCGACCTTTTGCTGCTGAGCACTGAATGTTGAATAGTAAAAGCCCACTATCAAGCAATTTAAATTACTGGAAGTATACACTGTACTTTGATTCTTAATGATGTGCTGTGCCTTCCCATCCCCTTTTTTTCATTTGACTACTAAAGTGTGTTTTTACTCTGTAGGTATTACAAGTTTACCACAGCTCCTGTTACCATTTCTTGAATGTTACAATAAGATTGTACTGTGGCTTGGAAATGATGTTGGAGCTTGGGATGCTGCAAGGATGTTTGCTAAAAAGATGAGTGAGCGGAGGTGCTATTTTGTCAGACCAACGGAGAAACAAATTTCTGCTGCTGTTGCTTCAAACCTAGGTCAGGATTTGAAGGGAATTGTAAATACTGCCCAGCCCGTTTGGCACCAAGCAATTACAACCTTCTCTTCGCTACGAGAAGATGTTCTGTCAGAGTTGCAGAACATAGATAAAGTAATAACCATTAATTATATGTATGAATAAAGTAAATTATGTACCGTATGGTAAACTGCAAATTTCCGGCCAATTACCACATCAAAATTTTTACCTACATCTCATGTTCCTTGTCTTCCAGGGTTTTGTCCTTCATCTGTATGCTTTAAGATAACTTTTTCCTGTTTTCTGTCTTATTTTTCATAAACGGAGCCATTATGAAAACCTGAAGATTCACTCATTCCTTAATTTTTTTACCTGACTATCATTGTGTGCCTCTCCTGGTTTGAGCAGTTGCTGAGTGAATGTTTCTCTTGTGTCTTGCATAATGTCATTATGAGTTTCACCTTTCATATTTTGTATTTAGATGTGCAGTATGTGACTGCTTTTTCTAATTTTATGTCTTTATTTTTGTTTGTTGTGTTTCATAATATATTATAATTTTTGGCAGAATTTGTTTTTGTAGTATCTTACATTTTTTAGGTCCAGGGTGTGAAGTGGAAGAGGTTCCCAACACTCACAAAAATATTGAAAGGTCACCGACGTGGTGAATTCACTGTCCTGACAGGTCCTACTGGTAGTGGTAAAACTACCTTTGTGAGTGAGTATTCCTTGGATCTAGCCATGCAAGGTGTAAATACTCTTTGGGGGAGTTTTGAAATACGTAATGCCCGTTTAGCAAGGACAATGCTTCAGCAAATGGCGACAGTACCATTAGATACACACTTGGAACAGTTTGATTACTGGGCTGATGTTTTTGAAAAATTGCCAATTTATTTCATGACCTTTCACGGGCAACAACCAGTACGTGTTGTAATGGAAGCCGTTGAACATGCAGCTTATGTTCATGATATTGCCCATGTAATTATTGATAATGTCCAATTTATGATGGGGATTTCTGAAGAGCCACGAAACAATGACAGATTTTGGAAACAAGATGCCATAATTGCATCATTCCGCTCATTTGCCACAAAGAAGAACTGTCATGTTACTTTGGTTATTCATCCTAGAAAAGAGAGAGATGCTGATGACTTAACAACAAATTCAATTTTTGGCAGTGCAAAAGCTGCCCAGGAGGCAGATAATGTGCTTATAATACAAGACAAAAGGCTGACTTCTGTCAGAGGCAAAAAGTACTTACAGGTGAGATTGTAACTAGTGTATATAACTGCACATAAATACGTTAAGTGGGTTTAACAACTTTTGAAATTGGACTAAATTATTGTATCTGTTTATTTGAATTCTAGGTGGCTAAAAACAGATATACTGGTGATCTTGGTATGATGCCCTTGGAGTTTGACAAAGACAGTTTAAGTTATGGACATCACAAGAAAAAGAGCAAAGATAAAGAACAGTGATGGAAGAACCATAGTGTACAACACATTAGATTTACTGTTGTGTCAAAAGAAAAAGAGCGAAGATAAAGGACAGTAATGGAAGAACCATAGTGTATAACACATTAGATTTACTGTTGTGTCAAAATTGATACTTTTTAGCAGGCTATGTCATTGCTTGAAACAACCAGTACTTTTAGCAATAATTCCTGCAATAATATTTATAACTTCCTACAAAAATAAAAAAGAGCTTACACACAAATTCAAAGTTCTTCATGGTAAGCTTTTTTTCATACACATGACTAAAAAAATTCATTGTTAGAGTGGCATTGCACAGTGCTAAAATATTGATGTTGTAGTTACAAGGAACAATGTTGAAACCATAATTCAACCAGTCTAAAATTGTTATCCATGATTTCTTGAAATTACTCTACTTTGTTCTACAAGTCTATTATCAGTAGTCTTACTCAGTCTCTAGCAATATTGCTATGAGTAACAAATTAGCCCATAGCTCACTGCAGTATAGATTTAGATGTCAACGAACAAAGCTTTATTCCAAATGATCACCACATTTAAAAGGAAAGCACACATCACTTTGGAATAATAATTTACGGTTGGTATTGATATGTTAGTAGTGGTATACTAGTAAATCATTGTTCTGTAGCCAGGATTGAAGCAGGAAATTAAAAATCAATTATAATGAATTAACCATTTATAAGTGAATTTTGTGTTATTCAGGGAAATCTGTTCTGGGTGAGGGAAACAGTTTTATTACCCAAGTGTAACTATACGTTCATAATTACAGGTTTTAGAGCAAGTTGAATGATTGTTTCTCCAATATTGTATGATGCAAATCCTGGAAAGCCTAAGTGTAACTAAAACAATAAAAAAGAGAGAGAGAGAGAGAGATAAAAGTCCAGAAAAAAGACAGCACAGACAAGATGTTAAAGTATCAGTCAACACAAGGCATTAAAATCAAGAAACAAAACAAAGAATAAAGAAAATAAAAAGATGGGAAGGGTAGAGGCTACGCTGGACCACCGAGCCAGGACAGCCAAGGGGGCGGGAGGGGGGGGGGGGGGGGGGACAGGGACAGGAGCAGGAGCAGGAGCAGGAGAGGGGTGCCCAACCAAACCGTCAGGTGGTCAATGATGCCATAAAGCCCTAAGGGGTGAATAGAAACCATCTTTGCAGGCAAACTTAACACCAGGTCAGCCGCTTTGGCATCATCTGCTAGCACCAGAGGTAGTGTGTCAGGAAGATTAAGATGCCTCCTCAATGCAGCCGAATTAGGGCAGTGTTGAGTAAGTGGTCCACCATGAGGCGGGTTCCGCATCAGCAGTGAGGGGGATCCTCATATCAGAGAACGCGGCCATGGGGCAGCCAAGTGTGGCTGTTGTGGAGTCAACAGAGGCTGTGGATTCTGTGTGAGAAGCACACAGGAAAGACTGCTACATGGTCATCGGCTCCTTAATTGTCCTCAGTTTGTTAAGGGAGATCAGGACAGACCATTCTGAGCTCCAGACGTCAGCAGTCAATGGCATATAAACAACCAAAGGTCTAGGTCTGGGACCCCATTTTCGGAATCTGAACCCCGGTGGCCAGCTTGGCTAACTGATCAGCTCGTTTATTTATCAAAATCCCAACATGACTATGGGTCCAAACGAAAATGACTGGCTATCTGGCTTGATGAAAGTCAGAGATTAGATACAAGATAGCTGTAACCAGTGGATGAAGAGAGTAGTCCTGGTCTAAAGCATGTAGGCATTATAGATTAGAATACTCTTGCCAGTGCAAGAGCAAACATGGATAAGGGCTAGCTTAAGGGTAATCAGTTCAGCAGTGAAGATACTGCAGCCATTTGACAGAGAGTGGACTTCACTGTAGCGTGCATGTGTGTATGCAAAACCTGTTCATCCATCGACTGTTGTGCCATCGGTGAATACCACTTCCGAACAATGATACATATCAAGGACAGTCAAGAACAAACGGTGAAAAATTGTGATGTGAACGGAATATTTTGGACCAAAGGAGACTTCAAGATAAATGCAAGGTCGGAACATAAGCTATGGTGGCAGATGCAATGTCTCCCTGACCAGAGGCAACAGTGGAGGAAGTTGCAGTTGTGAACACACTGGAGGAATGCAACAATTGTAAGCACAGTTCTGGATTGCTGCTGTGAGAAGTGGAGCTTCTGATTGTGTTGGAGATGGTAATTGGGATGTTCAGGGAAGCTATGGATGCTTATAGTGTAATTCAGCAGCTGTTTTTGGCACCTGATAGGTAATGGAGAGACTCCATTCTTGAGTAGTAGGTGGTTCACAGGGCTAGTTAGGATGGCTCCTGTTGCAAGTCAGACCCCACAATGACGAATCGGGTCCAGTATCTACAGTGCTGAGGCTGACACTGAACAAGATGCAAAACTCCCATAATCAAGACAGGACAGAATCGGGGCTTTGTGGAGCAAAATAGTAGAGCGATCTGCACTCCAGCTAGTGTTGCTGAGGCAGCAAAGTGTATTGAGGTGTCGCCGGCACTTTTGCTTAAGTTGGCAAAGGTAGGGAAGCCACATAAGTCAGGAATTGAAGACAAGTCCCAAAAATGGTGTGTTTCTCAACTACAAGAAGTAATTGATCGTCTAGGTAAAGCTCTCTGGGTGTGGGTGGGCAGTACGATGATGACATAAGTGCACGACATGAGTCTTGTTGGCTGAAAACCAAAAGCCATGAGTGACAGCCCATGACTGTGCCTTTTGTATGATGCCCTGTAGGTGACGCACAGTGACACCCATACTAGAGGAGCAATAATAAAAGGAAAAATCATCGACATATAAGGAGGGCGATACTGAAGACCTCACAGCTGCTGATAGACCATTGGTGGTCACCAGAAAGAAGGGGACAATCAGAATAGAGTCAAGGGACTCCATTCTCTTGGATATTGGGGGCGGGGGGGGGGACTGAGTGAACCACCCACTTGAACCTGTAACATAAGGTGCGACAAGAAGTTCTTGACAAAAATTGGGTGTGGACCCCAGAAATGCCACTCATGTAATGTAGTAAGAATGTGGTGGTGCCATATCGTGTTGGAAGCATTCTGTAGGTCAAAAACTATAGTGACGAGGTGTAAAGAACGTCCAAATAATGGACTCCAGGTGAACCAAATTATCAGCCTTTGCGAAAACCGCCCTGAGATGCAGTCAAAAAGGCTGTGAGACTCAAGGAGTCACACAACCACTTGCTCACCATGCACTGAAGAAACATAGAGAGAACATTGATAAGGCTGACTGGGTGATAACTATCCATTGCTAGAGGGTTCTTATCCGCTTTCAGAATCGGGATTATTGCGCTTTCTCACCACTGAGATGGGAATTCACCATTGTTTCAGATATGAGTAAAGAGTGCAGGGATGTGACACTGACAATCCACTGAGAGATGTTTCAGTATTTGGTTGTGGATGTGGTCTGGCTGTTGGGCTGTGTCGGGGCAATGGGCTGGGGCACTGGAGAGTTCCCATTCACTGAATGAAGGATTATCTGGCTCCAGATGGCGGCTAATAAAAGATATGTGCATTTGCTCCACCTGTTGTTTTATGAGCCAAAAGGCACGGTGGTAGTTCACAGGTGCAGATGCGTGAGCATAATGCTCAGCAGAATGTTCGGTGACTGTGTCTGGATTAGTATAAATGGCACCATCTGAGGAAATAATTGGTACCTTTACAGGGGACTGGAAGCTGTATAGGCATCTTGCATACCTATGATGGAGAGGTATGTGATCCAATGGTGGGAATTTACTGTTCCCAGGACTAAGGCTTTTGTCATTTTTGAGGTAGCTGACATGGTCATGGAGCTGTTTAAAGGCAATGAGGTGCTCCAATGAAGGCTGCGCTTCTGGCATTGGAGAGCCTGTCTATCATCTGTAATGGCCACAGCAGTCTGTGGAGTCCACCAGGGTACCATGTTCCAATGGGGGGATCCAGAGGAAGAGGGGTCAGCTTGGTTGGCTGCCAAGAGAACATCTGCCGTTGATTGCTGAACAGCCACATTGATACTGCCTTGCGATGGGGAGCTAAGGATGACAGCAGAGGTGAACCCACCTCAGTCAGCGTTATGGAGTATCCATCTGGGAGGGCAACCAGGGGAGCAACACTGAGGGAGAGACAGGAAAATGGGCAGCTGGTCACTAACAAACAGGTATTGATAACTCCCCAGTGGATGGATGGTAGAAGACCAGGGTTACAAAAGGAGACATCAATGGTTGAATAAGCTGTGTGTGCCACACTGAAGTATGTGGGAACACCAGAGTTCAAGTGGCAGAAGTTGAGCTGTGCCAGTAGTTTTGATGTCTTTACCATGGCCAGTGATCATTGTACCACCCCACAAAGGTTTATGGGCATTGAAATCACCCAAGACTAGAAAAGGGGGGGGGGGGGCTGAGAGAGTAAGGCAGACAGTACATCCTGGGACACGGCATCAGGAGGGAGATAAACATTACAGATAGAAAAATCCTGATGTGCCCTTACCTGAACAACCACAGCCTTCTAAGGTGTATAATGAGGCACAAGGTCAATATATATAGAGTCCAGCACATATATAAAAACTCCACCCAATACCCTCCCACAGTTGGTACAATTCTTAAAATAACCTCAGTAACCACGAAGGACAGGGGTCTGAGTTGCTGAAAACCACTTTTCTTGGATTGCAGTACAGAATGCAGGGTAAGTGCTTAAAAGCTGCCGTGACTTGGCCAAGTGGTAGCAAAATCCTTTACAATTCCACTGGAGGATCAGACTGTCTGAATACTGTGGGAGCATGAAGTGACCAAGGTGCGGGCGGCAGGTTATGACCCAACGTTTTGCTGCCACTGGTAGGGGATCCACTGACATTGGTTGTGTGGCACGTTATCTGGGGAGATCTGGTGCCTCATGGGTCACCGGAATCTACATCTGGGACACAGAAGGAGCACATGAGTAGTCCGGTAGTGTGGGGGCCACTAGAATTTCCCTTGTCTTAGAGGACTTCCTTTCGTCTTCATCTGTAGAAGACGAGGACTGAGAAAGTTTCCCTGAATTGGTTGCAGGAACAGAGGAAGAATGGGAAGTCTGAAAGTCAGCAACCTGTGCTTCCTTCAGCCACTGGCTGGCATCTGGCTGTGGACCAGCAGGAACTGTGGGAGGAAGAGTCCCAAGTGACCTCTTTTTAGCTAGTGAAAGCTGAGGTGCCTCGGGCTGGGGAATGGGGATCAGTGTCCCCAGCAGGCATGGAGCCAGTGCTCCCAAAGTGGGTGTGGTAGAAGGACCAGAAGGGGCCCCTAACTGCCTGAGGGCGGGGCAGGTATTGGTGGGTGGCTCTTGAGGGCCGACTGTAAGACGTGTTGTGGCTATAATGTAAGATGTGTCGTTGTATGAGATTAAAATGCTCATGCTTTTTTCTGGACTCTTGTCCATGGTCTTACATTCCTGGATTTTCTTCTTAGGCTTAAAATGGAGCAGTCTGGTGAGAAGGGAAAGTGGAGTTCTTCACAGTTTACAAAGCTGTGGGGAGAGGCACAAGGGGTGTTCACATGGAATGGAAGTCCACAATCCCTGCTGATAGGGGTAGCAGTGCAATGGAAAGACATGTGACCGAACTTCATACACCTGAAGCATCTCATAGGAGGAGGAATATACAGTTTCATGTCACACCAGTAGACCATCATCTTGACCTTCTCAGGCAATGCATCACCCTTGAAAGCCAAGATGAAGGTCCCAGCAGCAACTCTGTTTTCACTCGGTCTACTATGAAGACAACAGATGAAGTGAAGTGCACACCTAGCCACTCTTAGTTGACACCCAGCTCGTCATCCGATTGCAAAAGAAAATTGCAGTGAAAGATGATGCCCTGGACCGTATTGAGACTCTTGTGGGGAGTACAGTCAGAGGAATGTCTCCCAACGTTTGACAAGAGAGCAGCACCTGCAACTGGGCAGCAGATGATGTTTTAATCTGGGGGGAACCACTTTCCATCCTAGAGATGGCTGCAACTTCTCCATATTTGTCTTCAGTGTGTTCAACAAAAAATAAAGGCTTTGTGCCCAAAAAGGTGTCCCTGTTAGTCCTGATACAGGCCAAGTATTGGGGGGAGGACGTTTCTCCTTGTCGTCTAGTCCTGCATTCCTTCAGTTATATGGCCACAGAAGGGAAAGCGTCAGGATTGTACTTTGCTGCATCATTTGAGGCCTGTGACCACCAGCAGGGAAAAGTTTAAATTGTTTAATGTTCGAACTAGCCGCCATGGCGAACAGAGGTTCTCCCCATGGGTGCGACCCAGACACAGCAATGGTGACCTGCCCAGTAATCCACTGCTGGGAAGACTGTGTCCCAGTCATGATGGGCACATACTCCATGGCATACATAGGGAGTGTGCAGCACAGGCACAACAGAGTGATCCCTGTGCGTCAAGGGGCCATCACTGTGCAAGTACTTAACAATGCCCCCCACAATGGGATGGCTACCGTGCTGGGTTTTGGCTGTGCTACGACAACAGCAAGGAAGGGTGCCAGTTTGGAAGGGCACAGAGGAAGAGCCTACATCACAGTGGGCAATCTTCCCTGCATGATGTGCATTTCTGTAAAATTTGGAAAAGATGGCTTGTCAAACCCAATAATGGGGACCATATAATTGTTACTGGAATGTGGAGATAGTGCTGGAAGTGAAACTGGAAATCAAGACCAAAATCATGAACCAAGTCCAGGCATGGTTTGCACCAAAAGGACCATCCAACAGAAAGTAAGAGGAGGTAGGTTTGCAGTACAGAAAGAGGAAGTAGTGCTGCAAAGGCTGGGGCCCTGTGGTAGCCAGGCATATTACACAAGGGATTGAAATATTTACACTGTATTGTAATCAATATATTGCATAGAGAAGATTGAATATTTAATACAGTTATGACTCATGACCAAGTAAGATGGTGGTTCATTTTGCTCACCAATAAATACATTAACAGAGGAGAGAAAATCAGTTGACTCCTCATGTTTTTGTTCGCTTGCTTGTCAGCATCTACTCTTAATAACACTAAAACCTGTGTACAGAAAAAGTATTACTTTGAGAAATAAAAGAAATTAAAATGGATTGCTACTCTGTGTGTGCAGAAAGTAGTAAGCCTGCCTTGGCAATAACCCTTTTCACCAGGGATGATGTTAATGCCTTTTGATTGTAACTCTGCATTTTGATGTGGTGGTGATCACTTGTACAAGAACTCCTTTCTTCTTTCATTCATTTTTGCAAATTTTTCACTCACTCTTCAATTGAAGCCAGTAATTCCTAAGATGAGGTCTCATTCAACAGAGAGCATTGAGAGTACTGGTAGTCTTTCTTGGTCCACAGTATTCTGTAAGTAGGTTTTGGTACGTTTCAGTGGTGAAAAACAACAATCATTGGAATAGTAATTATTGCTTTCAAGAGGTTTGCAGTTTTGCAGTGTATCACCAAGTTTATTATCTGTTGTTTACTCCTGCAAGCTCATACCTCCACACTTTTGAACCTCTCTCTTCCATAAATAAAAAAGAGAGTTCTGTTTGAAGTTTCTTTGCTTCCAAAAAATGATAGTATTCAGTAGCAGCTCTGAAAGAAATTTGTGGAAGACTGGAAGAGAAAGTGGTGAATTTCCTTGGTAGAAAAAGAGGGGCCACTATTAGGTGTCCAGTGAATTTGAATCTTTCTTTCACCTCATAACATCACATACTTCTTCCCACGACAGATCGTGCATCACCCATCCATCTTAATTTCTCCCTCTTTTATGATACTCATTCAATTTTGTTTGAATTTTTGCTCACTCCTCCCAAATTTTTGTAATTTCACACAAATGCTGTCAGCTGATTTTGTGTGTAAGTTGGTTCAATATCCCTTTGCTGTTGCTCATTATGCAAAATATCCATAAGCATCAAAATTTTGTAAAAAAACAAGAGCCAGAAAATCAGCCTTTCATCCTTTAAAATCTTTGCTACAGGCTTGTAGATTGGTGTTTTTATTACACAGTTTTTCCCCATTGCTCATATCATTATGTACTTTATAATATCTTCCTTACATTTGAAAACAGTATTGACACTACTTGACTGGAAATTTCATTGAGTAGGCACTGAACATGACAGTCGTTTTTGTACTATTTCGATGAGAATTGGTGTTCTTTGTGGAGATACTGAAAAGAAGCTGCAAAGTTCTTGAAGCTTAGTGAAAAATATTCAAACATTTTTATTAATCGAAGCGGTTTTAAGCATACTGAGATTCAGCTAGCGGGCTTAACAGTGAATGTATGAAGCATTGGAAAACTTTTCCGTATCAGTAGCCTACACCCCATGTGATGAACCACTCGTGATTGCTGCACCGTCATATGCACTGAGTCGGCCGGAGACAGTGATTTTGTGTGTGTGTGTGTGTGTGTGTGTGTGTGTGTGTGTGTGTGTGTGTGTGTGTGTGTGTGTGTGTGTGTGCTTTAGAAAAAGGCTTTTTGGATGGGAGCTCACTTGTTTAGCAGTCTTTTTGTTGAGCCTGTGTGTGACTCAACATTTCCACTATATGGTGAGTAGCAATCTATCTTTTTCATAATACTGTCAAAATAAAATAAGGTGTTTTTCAAATCATCATCACAAAGCCATTCATGCTTGTTGTACAGCTCTTGAATAGACAAATTTTAATGTTAAGTGTCTGCAGTTACCTTGCTCACAGCTACATGTGAATTGGCAAGGAAGTGTGAGAATCTCACTTTGTTTGAAGATTGAACCACTTTGGTTCTCTTCAGAAGAGTTCAGGCCAAGTTTCTGTGGCTGGCAACCACCCTCACCCCCTCAAGACACTCTAGTCCAAGTTTGCAATTGCAGTACAAACCCTAGGCGCTGTTGGCACATTTTCGTCCCACTTGGCTGTGTTTGGCACTTGGAGCCCTGGAATTTCAAAAGAGATAAATGTTGCGATACCTCTCCACTTGTATTAAAAGCTCAAAAATCAAATATAATGAACAAAATTATTTGTGGGGCTAACATAAACCAGCAAACCTAGGCAGGAGCTGCCCTTGATTTAATATTATTTGTGAAAGATTATTATGAAGCACAATATGGAAACCCCACTTCCAATGCAAGCTACCTTTATTATTACACTAATTGATGTGAAACAAAAAGAATTAATTAAACAATGGAAAATCCAGAATGGAATGTAACAGTATTATGAGAAGGGAAGTTGCTACTCACCGAGTAGCGGAGATGCTGAGTCGCAGATAGGCACATCGAAAAGACTCTCACAATTATAGCTTTTGGCTGTTATGGCCTTCGTCAATAATACACACACACAAACACACACACAAATGCAACTCACACACATGACTGCAGTCTCAGGCACTGTGAGCAACAGTACCAGTCTTGCCAATCTTAATTGATATAAAAGAAAAAAACATTCAGTTTTAGGTTTGTGATTTTAGAAATACCAGGTGTACCGGTATGAAATGAGCATTTTTATTTTGTGAAAATGAAACACTAATTTTGAATTGAAAAGTAAAAACATTTTATTCAAAGTACTGACCATTGCTTTCTATACATTTTGACCACCTTTCTGACAATTTGTGGACACCACGCCAATAGAAATGTTTGTCTTTTGAAGCAAACTAATCAGACACCCAATTTTCGACTTCTTCGTAGGAATCAAAGTGTTCCTCAGCCAATGCGTGTCCCATTGATGAAAACAAATGGTAGTCGGAAGGGGCCAAGTGTGGTGAATATGGCGGGTGGGGTAGCAGCTTCCAGCCAAGTGTTTTGATTGTATCCTGAACCAGTTTTGCTTTGTGTGCAGGTGCATTGTCGTGTAAAAAATTACTGGCCCATTCTGGTCTTTTTTTCGATCAGTGCATAGTTCAAATTGATCATTTGTTGTCTGTAGCGATTAGTATTCAGTTTCACCGCGTTTTAGAAGCTCATGATACACCACACCTTTCTGATCCCACCAAACACAGAGCATTGTCTTCTTGACGAATCGATCTGGTTTTGCAGTCGATGTTGATGGTTGTCCCAGATTAACCCATGATTTTTCCCATTTACGATTCTTAAAATAAATCCATTTTTCATGACCAGTAACAATTTGATGCAAAATTGATTTTCTTTCATGTCTTTGAAGCAAAATTTGACAAATGGTTTTTCGGTTTTCCATCTGTCTTTCATTCAATTCATGTGGCACCTATTTTCCACACATTTGGATCTTTCCCATAGCTTTCAAACCGCCAGAAATTGTTTATTGTGCAACATTTAGCATTGCTGCCATTTGCTTCTGACTCAAAGTATCATCTTCATCCAATATTGCTTGCAATTCGGCATCTTCCAACTTTTCTGGTGGTCTTCCATGTTCTTCATTTCTTACATCAAAATCATTATTTCTGAACCGTTGAAACCATCCTTTGCATGTTGCTTCTGATAGAGCATGATCACCAGATGCCTCGACAAGCATTCGATGCGACTCTGCAGCACTTTTTTTAAAATGAAAAAAAAAATTAATGCTTTCTGCAAATCATCACTTTCTGGTGCAAAATTCCACGTTGTTAACACGATGAAAACATATGATGCTGTTTGTTCCATGACTTGATGTATACCAAATGTCTTTGACAGATGTCATACAAAAAAAAGTTCCCTATCGACACATTTGTATCTTAATGCTTATTTCATACCGGTACACCTGGTAACAGGTGGTGATTTACATTTTATTGCAGAGGTGGTGAAACTGGGCACTCCATTTGAACATTGTGATTGGACACACAAGACAAATCAATTTAAATATATATGGAATCAGACATATTATGAAAATTACAGGTATTAACACAGCTGCATAAAAATATAAACATTTGTCTGACAATTTTAAAATCATCTAGTGCTGATGATATTTTCGTAGTGAGAGGCTCTCCTTAAGTTAGGTCTGATATCAGATAAATTAAGCATTTGTTCTGTTCAAATAAAAATAATAGTTATGGTAAGTTGCTCTGCATCACTCCCAGTAACATGGTTGCTGCTGTAATTCATGGAAAGTAAGGAAGAAGAACGCTAACCACCACTTTCAGACAGTGAATTTCTTATGAGCTAACTAGTACAAAACCAATCCTCGAGAGAGAGAGAGAGAGAGAGAGAGAGAGAGAGAGAGAGAGAGAGAGGTTTTGCCAATGGACTACATGGTCATGGCACTAACCACTAACTACTGCCTTACTGGGATGGGTGTGTGTGTGTGTGTGTGTGTTGGGTGGTGTTTACGAAAAGAGAAAAACAGGGAAGGGAGGGAGAGACAAGTGGCTTATGTTCGGGGAGAGACAGCAGCAACTCATTCCTTAACTTTGTGTGCCACATGCAGTTCTGCCTGCCAGTGTCAAGATGAGCTCATCAGTGTCACATTCCTGTCCCATACCATTTTTTGTCCCCCCCAACCCCCCTCGCGGTCATCACCATACTTACTTCCATTCTACCCTTCCCATCCCCCTCTCTGATTCTTTTCTCCTCCCACCCGTATTATTGAATGAAACCCTAGTTGAGCTGCTCTGCCAAGACAATGTTTTATATATATCTGTGTGTGTGTGTGTGTGTGTGTGTGTGTGTGTGTGTGTGTGTGTAGGGACATTGTCCAAATGCTCAGCAATGTTTTCAGTGAGGACTTCCAATATCGAGGGAAGTAAGATATGTTATTGTTTAATGAATTGTTTACATTGAAGTCAGTAAAGGTGATGAGCTAATTTAGTTGTGGAAGGGGAAGGTAACTTTTCCAAAGCAACCATTCAGAGATTCACTTGAAGTGACTTTATGAAATCACATAAAACTTAAATTTGAGTAGCTGATAGCACTTTCAACTCTGCTCCACACACTATCTTGCTCAGAGGACTGCAGTCATATATTTTGATCTCATATATGTAGCTTCTTTGCACTGTACAGAATGAATTTACTGCTTAAATACTTTTGTTAATTTTTCTGCAATTTTACAAGGAACTTATTTATTTATTATAAATTTTCATGGAACTTATTTACTTATTATAAATAGAAAGTAATGGAGAGATATCTATGTGTTGTTCTGACGATAGACAAAGAGTGAGGAGAAGTGATCATTCACTTGAAGGTGGATGATAGGTGGCACATGACTTCACTTTACAGACCAGAAAATTGTGCCTGTCTGCTGCATACCATTTGTCTGCAGGTAAGTGGGTATATTTGTTTATTCCATTCTTTAAATAACAACTTTTGTAACTATGTCATCTACAAGCAGAACTTTTTTGGGATGTGTGACCTTACTGACTGATTGCCAGTTGCTTCAACCATTGTCGAATAAAGACGATGGAGCTTAAACAATTTTTAAGTAATCAAATCAATACTTTCAAAGTTAATTTTTAATTAATTGAATTTAATTGGCATTGGTTATGTTGGTGATGATCGTCTTGCAAATTGTTGTATCCATTATTATCAAAAAACAAGTCAGTAATGTTCAGAGACTTGAAGTGTAACATAAACAAAACATGTGCTCTTTGACAATGACTGACAGATCTCTCCGAATTTTACTAATGCAATACCCAATACATACTGGTAACATGAAATATGAACTTGCGGTGGGGCAGGTTATAAAAGTTTGCTTGTTCTTTGTACGGTTCACTGAAAATAGTTCCACCTACCCAGTATGGCAGCAGATCCCCAGCCTGTTTCTCTTCGTACGTATGTACCGCGCTGATGACATAAAACCAGCATTGAAGAAAACGCCGTCAACGCTTACGTTGCAAAGTCCGTGTAAACTCTGGTAGCAAGTTATCCTGTAAATTCTTATAATAGTTTTCTGGTGGAATGTGGTTGCTTCATTCTCTCAGTAAAATGTCAAAATTCTAAAACAAGTCTTTTATTCCATTTCAGTTAAAAAACCTGCCATCAGCCCACATGTAATTAGCGAACAACATCACTATACTCAGTTCACAGTACACATGCAATGCAACCAGAAATGTACTTATGTCCAACCCGAAGAATTTCGCAATTTCACAGTCAATACTCCGCTACTATGTCTGAGTTTCACATTCAGTCTTTTTCAGTGGATTTCTATGAAAGAAATTGCTCACCAAATATTCCATATATGGATATGAAACATGCCAGGCGGAATTTTACAAAGGCCGAAAGTTCACACGTGTTTATCTTTCCAACAAAACAGTTCTAGAACATCCAAACTTCACAAAACTGTCTGTAAATCCAACTGCTTCTACGGCAACACAATCTGGACATGCTATTCCAATAACTTCTTCATTTTACACATTATGCAGACGGACACGTTCAACATGACCTGCATGTTCAATAGCTACCCAGCGACTCCTCCAATGCTGCTCCTTGCACAGCCTATACAGCAACAAAATCTGGACGTGAAATTCCAATAACTTCTTTATTTTACACATTATGCAGATGGATACATTCAACATGACCTGCACGTTCAATAGCTACGCAGTGACTCCTCCAATGCTGCTCCTTCTGCAGCCGGTAACTACCTGGCAGTGCGCGGGAATTGCTAAACTCTGGTTGGGTGATCAAAATGACCAGCCAATCAGAACAATTGTTCAAAATCATTCTCGCGCCAAAACTGTCCTACGCCAATCACTATTCCCAGTTGCATTCACGTCATTCTAATATGCAAATATTAATGTAAAGTTTAAAAACACCAAATGAAAGGAAAAACTAATCTGAGAATTTGTTAAGAAAACTATTACTCTGCAAACAACTATTCTGGCTGCCTCCTTACAAAAGCAAGTACTCTTAGACATACGTCATCAGCAATGAGGGGAAAACACAACTTTCCCACTACACAGTTATTGAATAACAAAAAGCAGGGTATCGACTTTAAACAATATTAAATAATATTTAATATAGTTTATTTAGATTCTTAGGGGTTTGAAATATTCAGTTGCTTGAAGTGACACAGATACCGTGACAGGTGTGAATGAGTCATTACTAAGACACAACTGCCTGTCTCCTTCACAGCCAATGGCTCCAGTGCTACGGGCTGTTCTGCAAAGTATCTTACTGCAATAAAGTTATTGCGTATTGACTTGTATCGTTACAAACTGTAAATTTGCTTCTTCAACAACTCAGTACAGATAAGCACAATTAAACACAAGTAAATCATATAATATAATAGATCGTGACTCTTCTTGAACTAAACAAAAGCAAAGACTTTAGGAGGTGGAGATCTCTTCACCATTAAATTACTCTAGAGAATTACTGAATAACTCAAATACTGTGCTGTAGTACACTGTATGTATGTCTGACTGGGAAGTGCTTCTGTATGAACAATATGATCAGTGCACATACACACTGTCGGTTTGTTAACAAAAGGCACAACACATGGTCAAACAGAGAATGGAGACACCATCAGATTAGAGAAATAAACATGTCCAGGTGCAAGCCAAATGTCAGCAGCAGAGAATACCAAAATTCAAATCAGTGTTCAGAAAATAGCCAAGTATCACAAGATCGTTGTAAGTAAGTCCACCAGAGAGCATTTAGTACATATTAATGAGCTGAGACTAGTGGGACTTATACAGTCCATAAATCTGCCAGTGTTGTTGATCCTTGTGACTTGACACTAACAGATTTAATACTCTGTACCATGCCTATTGACCTTGCCAGACATTTGCATAGTTACATCAGTTGATCCATTGATAAATCCAGCAGGATTAAAAGATCCCACCCTCTTTGAATGAGCTGGAACTGTTCTGGCCAGTTCAGGGGAGGATGAGATGGGTGCAGCCTATTGTGAAGTCTGTTGTGTGTCTCCTGATACCGGAGCTCCTGGGTCTGGCACCATAGATGCAGTAGGTAATGGTGGGACAGGTTTGTGGCTTTCTGCTGGTTCCTGAGTTCGCTAAGCTTCTGACATCAGACGTGGCACACATTGTGTGTTGTCAATGTCAAGATCCCTAGCAGTGATGGAGAGTGGCTGTAGAACCAGGAATGACAGCCATCCACTGCCTGAGATATCCTCTGGGAACCAGACCCTATGCCTATGTTTGTTGATCATTGGAATGGGAGAGTTATTCACCTGCTAGTGTGGCTGATCCAGAGGTGGAGTTTGCACCAGATACACATACCAAGCTGGTTCTGTTGCTGATGAAGGATGCCACTAGGTCAGGCCAGCTGGTGGCCTTGGTAGATGAACATGAAGCCATGTGTCTAGCAAGGTGAATGTCCAGATGTGCACACCCTGGCAGATCAACCACCTTAAAAGGATTAGTCTTTTCTTCTTATTATTATTCTTATTGTGATGATGGAGGTGGCTACAAATCTAGCAAGGAATGATGAGGGTGTCTATGTGAAAGTTCTCTTGGGCTTTGATCTTGGAACAGAGTTGCCTTGTACAAGAAAACAAAAGGAAATACGTGTAGTGTCGATAGGAGTGATAGTCACATTTTCTTCCATCCGCCTCAAATGTTCGCAACCAAATGTTCTAGCATGCTATTAGATGCAGGATGAAACAGAGGTGTGGTAACTACTTAATTTTATTCATAGTCAGAACCACTGAAAATAATTGGTAGTAAACTTTTGACTATGATTGGTGACAAAAATTTGTGAAGCTCCTTAAATAAAAAAAGGAAAAAAAGTTATCCTTAGCATTTTTGTTGTGTGTGTGGGGAATAACAAAACACGTCTCTGAAAACAAGCATATGGCCCAATGGACTGGGCTGACAAAATTCATGTGCAGTCGATGCCACAGTTGCATAGGCATAGGCCACGGCTCATAGATTTTGGGGTAGTGCAGGTTGCTGCAGCTGACAAAGACTGATATTTTTGAGCTACAAATGTAATATCCTCATCCAAATGTGGCCAATATACATACAGTTGGGCAAGATTCTTCATTTTGAACTGCCATAGTGGGACTGGTGCAGGGGTTGCAATATTCATGAGCGCAGAACCTCCGAATCACTGCTCGACACTGGTAGTCGTCCTGATTCAACACTAGAACACTTTTGAAAATGTGAAGGGCATGGTGTTGTGGGGAGGAGGGAACACTAAGCTCCACAGACGCAACTGAAGGAAGGGCAAGCAGTCAGCCTATTTGTACAAAGTCGCAAAACTGTTGCAAGAGTGAATTCTTATGCATGTTTGCTCCGACATATTTGGAAGGGATGGGATGCTCTTTTGAAGCCTGTTCTGATGATTGTGTAAACAAATAGTCTTTTGTTTGTAAAATGCTCACCCAGGCCCATATGGATTCTGATTCTTGATAGCACATCAGCATTTGTGTGCTGGGCTGATGTATGAAAATGAATGGAATATTGGTAATTTGATAAGAAAAGAGCTCTGCATTGTAACCTCTGGCAACTTTCATTTAAGGTATGCAGATTTGGGGTGTTTGCATCGATAACATTCCTTAAGCTAATTATTCCCCTAGGTGATGTTAAAGAACAATCACTTTGGGGCACTAACGTAGAGCCAGAAATCAACACTTGTTGATTTTCCTGGTTTTCACAACTGGATGGTTAGAGGTTTAGGGGCTTGGTAGTACTAAGTCTATGTGAGGAGCAATATTGAAAATGCCTCCCTGGTCACACTGTCAACGGACTGGTTCCAGCACGTAGTCACAAAAATTGGGGAAGTAACAGTGGTAAACATGTACAAGCCCCTACAGACAGCATGGCCACAGAACATTCTGGGCTCTCATCCCACCCTACAATATACACTGTGGATTTCAATAGTCACTGTGCCAACTGGAGATATTGTACAACCAATGAAAAGGAGAAAAGTTATCAAACTAGGCCAAAGAAAACCACTTGCACCTGGTCTTTGACACAAAAGATAAAAATACCTTCCAATCTGTCACCCACAGCACAGAAATGAACCTTGACCTGACCTTTACTATCAGGAATTGACAGTTACATCCTATCCCCAGAAACAATGAAGTTAAGGACAGTTTACCACATTTCAACACCACCACATCCTTATGGAAACTGGAATGAATATCTGCCTTATCTGTTCCTTCCCAATTCCCAAGACCCAGGAGGAACCTACAAAAAGAAAACTGGGTTCATAAATTTGTAAAGATAATAATGTCAGTGCTTAACGATGTGTTCCCTGGGGCTTTCACAGGAAATACATCCCAAGATGAAATGAAGAGACTGAGACATTGCACTATAGATTCTTCCAAGAGAACAAAGTGAAAATTGATACAAGCTCCTACAAAACCAGGATGCAGCTTACAGGCGGAAATGAGAAGAAATTGCTGAGACATTAAATTTAACAAAATCAAGCAGGAAGACATTGAATCTTCTAAGGAAACTTGGGAGGAACCAGTGGACCCCAGCACTAAATACCAAGTGTGTCTCCTGATCTGATTGCCTCACGAATTGTATCCTTGTCAAGAGATCATAGACACAGGAAATGTACCATATTCATGAAGTGCCATCTGAAATTATTCCATCAGTCAGAAGGAGTTCCAAATAATGTTTCCCACTCGTTCGCAGTTGATGAAGTAAGTATTGCCACCGATAAAGTGAAAACAGCAAAGACGTCAGAATTTTATTGTGTTCACTGTAATCCCTAATACATAGCACCTAGTCAGTTTTTTTCCCACATTCACACCAATCTGATGTCATGTAATGGCTCAAGATACAAGAGTAGGTATCAGGTTGTGTATGGACCATAAGTGTACCACACTCAAGTGCCTGAGGTGCTGGGGTTCCCTGGCAGAGAGGAGGTTGGAGGTGACCTTGAAGCTAACAAGCCCAGTTGCATCAGCTATAACTTGATAACCCAGAAATGTTATCTTGAGATGAGTATCCTCCAAAATATAGAATGTGTCTCCAGCCTCAGTCACGCTGTACATGCTCACTGCAACTTACAATATGTATGATATTGGTTCAACAGAGCTGTAGGTCCACGAAAAGTCAATTAGTACGAAGTTCCACGTAAGCCCAAAACTAGAAATCCTGACTGCATTGATGCTCAGAAAGTACATAACATCCACCCCCACCTTTTGTCAGAGAACTGATGATTTTTGTTTATAAACAGCTTTTCTGATGACATCTTCATGATCTGGACTCACAGTGAAGAAGAACTCCAGAATTTCCTCTCCAACCTCAACTCCTTTGGTTCCATCAAATTCACCTGGTCCTACTCCAAATCCCATGCCACTTTCCTTGACGTTGACCTCCATCTGTCCAATGGCCAGCTTCACACATCCGTCCACATCAACCCCACCAACAAGCAACAGTACCTTCATTATGACCGAGCGAGGTGGCGCAGTGGTTAGCACACTGGACTCGCATTCAGGAGGACGACGGTTCAATCCCGTCTCCGACCATCCTGATTTAGGTTTTCCGTGATTTCCCTAAATTGCTTCAGGCAAATGCCGGGATGGTTCCTTTGAAAGGGCACGGCCGATTTCCTTCCCCATCCTTCCCTCACCCGAGCTTGCGCTCCGTCTCTAATGACCTCGTTGTCGACGGGACGTTAAACACTAATCTCCTCCTCCTTCATTATGACAGCTGCCACCCATTCCACATCAAACGGTCCCTTCCCTACAGCCTAGGTCTTCGAGGCAAACGAATCTGCTCCAGTCCGGAATCCCTGAACCATTACACCAACAACCTGAAAACAGCTTTCGCATCCCGCAACTACCCTCTTGACCTGGTACAGAAGCAAATTACCAGAGCCACTCCCTCTTCCCCTCAAACCCAGAACCTCCCACAGAAGACCCCCAAAAGTGCCCCACTTGTGACAGGATACTTTCCGGGACTGGATCAGACTCTGAATGTGGCTCTCCAGCAGGGATACGACTTCCTCAAATCCTGCCCTGAAATGAGATCCATCCTTCATGAAATCCTCCCCACTCCACCAAGAGAGTCTTTCCGCCGTCCACCTAACAGTCGTAACCTCTTGGTTCATCCCTATGAAATCCCCAAACCACCTTCCCTACCCTCTGGCTCCTACCCTTGTAACCGCTCCCGGTGTAAAACCTGTCCCATGCTCCCTCCTACCACCACCTACTCCAGTCCTGTAACCCGGAAGGGGTACACGAACAAAGGCAGAGCCACGTGTGAAAGCACCCACCTGATTTACCAACTGACCTGCCTACACTGTGAAGCTTTCTATGTGGGAATGACCAGCAACAAACTGTCCATTCGCATGAATGGACACAGGCAGACAGTGTTTGTTGGTAATGAGGATCACCCTGTGGCTAAACATGCCTTGATGCACGGCCAGCACATCTTGGCACACTGTTACACCATCCGGGTTATCTGGATACTTCCCACTAACACCAACCTGTCAGAACTCCGGAGATGGGAACTTGCCCTTCAGTATATCCTCTCTTCCCGTTGCCCACCAGGCCTCAACCTCCGCTAATTTCAAGTTGCCGCCGCTCATACCTCATCTGTCATTCAACAACATCTTTGCCTCTGTACTTCCACCTCGACTGACATCTCTGCCCAAACTCTTTGCCTTTACAAATGTCTGCTTGTGTCTGTATATGTGCGGATGGATATGTGTGTGTGTGTGTGTGCGAGTGTATACCAGTTCTTTTTTCCCCCTAAGGTAAATCTTTCCGCTCCCGGGATTGGAATGACTCCTTACCCTCTCCCTTAAAACCCACATCCTTTCGTCTGTCCCTCTCTTCCCGCTTTCCTGATGAAGCAACCGTTGGTTGCGAAAGCTTGAATTTTTTGTGTGTGTTTGTGTTTGTTTGTGTGTCTATCAATATGCCAACGTTTTCGTTTGGTAAGTTACATCATCTTTGTTTTTAGATGTATTTTCTTTCAATAATTAAGACATATAGAAAAACCAGAACTATCAAAAGATTCACATTGGTGTGCTGATTCCAATGACCATAAACAACTAATATCCAACATATTTTTTATTAATATTTACTATCGAAAACAGTCTTGATCACAAATTATTTATTCTGGTGACCGGTTTCGACCACAACTGTAGTCATCTTCAGACCAATGAGCAAGAACCTGCTTCTGGTGGTGGAGTAGTGGTTTACCACCAGAAGGAGGTTCCTACTCTTTGGTCTGAAGATGACCGCAGTTGTGGTTGAAACCGGTCACCAGAATAAATAATTTGTGATCAAGACTTTTTTTGATGGTAAATATTAGTAATACATTTTTTTATTGCATATTGGATTGTTTTAATTTTCTTTCTACCATCAAATAGCATTGACAAAAGAAATCTCTAATTATCAAGATGAGATGAATGTACAAGGTCTCTCTCTTACAGCTGCTGCTCAAAGAATCATTGAAACTCCCATCATTTATTGATCATGCGCACCAATTACGATTTTCTGTTTCTCACAATCATAATCACAATAAAAACATATAATCCTGTTCATAGGAACATACTATTGTCTATAAATTAGTCATTAAGAGTTACTATTAAAAATTTATACCTAGCTACCAATTTATTATTATTATTATTATTATTATTTATTTTATGGCCTTCATTGGACCACTGTAGTCAAAAATACAAAGTTCTACACAAGTTGTTACACATGGATAAAATTTGGTTCGACAATAACTTAATATATTTAGGTAATATAATTATTAGAGGCTATTCTTATATGAAAGGTGTTTTGCTCTTCTTTCTGCCCAATATTTCTTCATTCTTTCAGATATTTTCTTTCTTTCTTCATCTGAGACAACTCTTCCTGTACTCCTTTTATTGATTTTCATTTGTAGTCTGGTTTGCGGGTCTTTCAGTATTCTGGTTTTCTCTGTCTTGTTTTTTAGGTCATCTACTGTAATTTGAAGTTCTTTTATATCTTCCTTAATTTCTGTGATCCATTTAATGTCGCTCTTGCTATTCCACAATTTTTGTATTATTTTTTTACTAATTCTGTTTTCTGGAGTTCTCATCAGATGTCCAAAGAATGAGATGCGTTTCTTCCTGATTGTGCTTATGACTGGTTCTATTTTCTTATATACTGTTTCATTTGATGCTATTCTCCAATGTCCATTTATTTTATACTGTTTATTTATACATGTCCTAATTATTCTTCTTTCTATTTTTAGTATTCTGTCAATTTCTGCTGTATTAGTTGTTTTGAAGATAGTTTCAGCTGCATACGTTATTTCTGGTTGTGTAACTGTTTTATAGTGTTTTAATTTTGCATCTATAGATAGGCTTTTTTTGTTGTATGTAGTTTTGGTAATGTAATTTGCATAGTTCAGTTTTTTAATCCTATTTTGCCATGATGGCTTCTCATTTAGATTGTATGTTATTATTTCGCCTAAATATTTAAATTTATCAACAATTTTGATTTCCTGTTCTCCTATTGTAATTTTGTTTGCAAGTGGTGGATCAGTTAGCATAATCTCCGTTTTTTTCAAATGATATTCTAAGGCCTACTTTCTCTGCTATTTCTTGTAGTGATTTCACTTGTTGCCTGGCTTCTTGAACGGTGTTGGCTAGGAGAGCAAGATCGTCAGCGAATCCCAAGCAGTTTAAGCTAATATCATCTTTTGCACTTCCAATTCTTATCCTCTTGGGATTGTCCTTGTACCATTCTCTCATTATGTATTCCAGTGCACAGTTGAAAAGTAATGGTGATAGGCAGTCACCTTGTCTTAAGCCTGTTTTTATGAGGAATGGTTCTGAAATTCCTCCTCTAAACTTCATTTTTGATTTGGTGTTGGTTAGAGTGAGTTGTATTATTTTAATTAGTTTTGGATGGAGTCCTAGATTTCTTAAAATTTTTAATACTGAAGGTCTGTGGAGACAGTCATATGCCTTCTTAAAATCTACAAATGTTATTGCCAGAGGTTTGTTCCGTTTCTTGTAGTATGCCATAATCAATTTTAAACTAATTATCTGCTCTGCACAGCTTCTCCATGGTCTGAAACCTCCCTGATATTCCCCTAACTCCTGTTCTAATTGCTCCTTGATTCTTTCATATAGGATCTTGGATAGAATTTTATATGTGCAATCTAGGAGAGAGATTCCTCTGTAGTTGTCTGGGTTGCTCTTATCTCCCTTTTTGTGTAGTGGGTGGATGATAGCTGTGCTCCAATGTTCGGGAAATTGTTCTGTTACCCAAATTTTTGTTAGAGCCATGTGTAAGGAGGTCTTGACTATGTCACTTGCATTTTTTGCACATTTCAACAAAAACCTGATCTTCTCCACATGCCTTATAATTTTTTTGTTCTTTAAGAATTTCTTCTACTTCTTGGAAAGTTGGAGGGTCTAGTTTGTTAGGTTTGGTTTTTATTGGGGTATTTATGTTGATTTGTAAGGGTTCTTTGGGTTCCTCGCAATTCAGAAGTTTGTAAAATGCTTTTGCCATGATTTCTGAATTTTCCTTGTTACTGTGTGTCATTCTTCCATCTTCATCTTTCAGTATTAGTGTAGGGGCCTCATATTGTTGTAGTTGTTTCCCAAAGATTTTGTAGTAGTTTCTGGAGTTGGTTTTATGAAAATTACCTTCTATAGACTTTATAATATCTTTATGAAATCCTCTCTTGATTCTTCTAATATTTTGAGTGAATTTTTTTCTGTCATTTTTTAGGTTGATGGCATTTTCTTCAGTTTTATGTGTTTGAAACTTTAACCATGCTTGGTGTCTATCTTCATGGAATTTGTCACATTCTGATGTCCACCATGCATGTTTCCTTCGTGGGTTCAAGGGACCTAGATTCTCTGCTTCTTTTTTAAGATTAGGCACTAGTTGTTCTAGATCACCTGTTAATTTGATGGTTTGTGTTATTTGTTGGTACTTATTATTTTTAATTAGCTGATGTGGGTCAAACCTCCTTTTTATTTTATTAGTTTTTCTGGTCCTCTTCTTTAACGGTGTGAATTTGATTTTAATTTTAACCATATAATGGTCTGAGCCTGTGTCTACTCCTCTCAGTACTTTAACATTGTGGATCTCCTTATGAAAATTTTTGTCCATACAGACATGGTCTAGCTGCCACTCGCCCTTCCTCCAGTCTGGATGTTTCCATGTTTTAAGTTTACTTGGCTTCCTCTTAAAGTATGTTGATTTAGATATAAGGTTGTGTTCTCTGCAGAGTTCTAAAAGTCTTTGACCGTTTTTGTTTGTAAATTTATGTGGACTCCATTTTCCAATTATATCTTTATATTTCCTTTCTTTTCCCAACTGAGCATTGAAATCTCCCAACAAGATTTTTACATTCTTTTTATTTACTCTGTTCACAGTTTGTTCTAGAAGGTCCCAAAATTTATCTACCTCTTCCTTTGTTTTTGTTAGACAATTTTTTTTCATTTGTTGGGGCATGAGCATTTATTATTGTATAGGTTTTATTCATTGTTTTAAAGCTTAGAGTCGCAATTCTTGGTGATACTGCTTGGAAATCCGTTACTGAATCTATTATTTTTATGTTTACTAAAAACCCTGTTCCAAACTGGGGACATTGTTTCGTTGCCCTCAGTCCTGGTTTCCCATTATAAATTCTGTATCCTTGTGATTCGAATGGGTCCTCTGTGTTGTTTCTCATTTCTTGGATCCCTGTTATTAAAATTTTTTTGTTTATTTAGTTCATCTGTGAGCTCCTTGAGTTTTCCGGTCTGAAGTAGTGAGTTTATGTTGTGTGTTGCTATATAATTTATTTGCTCATGTTTAATCTTCTTTTTGTGTTTTAGTATGCATTTGGATGGTTGCAAACGCTCCGATTCGTTGGTGTCTTCTAGTTGACTACCCACGGAATCCGATGTAGCCTTTTCCTGCCTTTTTGAGCAGGACGGTGGAATTTTTTTCCTAGCTACCAATTAATAATATACACACATATATTATTATTATAGTACTGCACACTCAGAAATTCTTCTGTAGCATAGGCAGAGTTGGTCAACAGATACAAGCTACACACAACAATGATATTTCAAGCTTACAATGTGATTACAGAGTAATCAACATTTCATCTGCCATGTCAAAACATTAACAGTGGGGGAGAGTACTGTACCTAGAGGATAGTGTACCTACTAACACGTGATATTTTTTGGTGGGTACTTCACTGTAGTGACTGACTTTAGAATCACATGAAATAATGCTCACTAGAGACTGCCATAAGTAGTTTCCACCATTTTCTACAGTTTTGTTGTTAGACATCAAGTTTGGTTGTAAATATTTCGAGTTATAGACATTTAAATGTGGCGTAATGTATTAAAGCTGTCTGGAATATATTGTTAATTCCTCAGTTACAGAATTTTATTGTGAGAAAAATGCTAATCATTTATATTACATATGGACAGTTAAACCACTCTTCGTTGGTTGTGCGCCACCTTCTATTGTGAATCAGAAGGTCCTTTACTGTGAAACAAGTGATACCTGCAAATGAAATGAGCTTTTTTTACCTGTTCTGGAAGTGGAAATTTGTATTAGTTATCAACAACTTGTTTCAAATGTATGTAACTTATAACTGATTTCTGATGATAAAACAAAAGCTCCATCTGAGCAGGTCACTATGTCATCCTCGCACATAGGTGCCACTGGATGTGAATATGGGGGGGGGGGGGGGGGCTCATGGTCAACACACTACTGTCCTGGCTGTTGTCTGTTTTTGTGACTGGAGATTTTTTGATAATACTTATGCTTCATTCGATTTCACTTAAAGGCTGTTTGTGTGTAATATATTAATAATGTAAGAGAGAGACATTTAACTACCATATTGATTAGATTTTCTTAGCTGCAACACTTTTAAATTTCAGTAGACAATTTGTTTCTAGGTAGACCAACAAGATCTTGTTGAACCTTGGAACATTTTTTCACATTTGGAAAAACCTTAATTTTCCAGATTAATTTTTGTAGTTTCATAAAAAGACTGCAGCACCTAAAAAGTGGATGCCATCATTTGAAAATGGAATAATAAAATACATTAAACTTCTATTACAGGGTTGGCTAGAAGTGGAAGTCTGAAAAGTGTTACAAGGTACAACACTCTCCCCAACAACAATCAGTATATCAGCTGACAGTCAAATTCTACACTTATAACATCCACTATAAATATCAATCGTGATTTTGTCTGTCGGAGACATCCTCCAGCAAAGAAATAATCTAGTATTATTACTCTTATATTTGAAGAAATGAACAGAAGGTTCAACACTAAGGGATGAATATTAAATTGTCAGTGGCCAGAGTATTTGGTGTGGCTACACACAGTTTACAACCTTAATTGGAAAGCTCAAGCTCTATAATTAGTGAAGTTTAGTTCAGCTATATTTGCAAATGCTTTATAGGTGTTACAACTAATTTACAAATGATAAAGCTAATTTACTCTGCATAAGATATTACAAAAATATTTTTGGAGGAACAGTTCTTACAGGAACAACATTTTTCAGAATATAGAAGCATGCTATGGGAATTATATCTGGTGTTAATTCTAGAACCACCTGCAAAGCCCTCTTTAAAAAAATTACAACTGCTCTGCAGTACACAGATTCAGTAGTGTCCTTTCTTGTTACCAATTTTTCTCCTTGTTCAAAAGCAATTGCAAGGTTTGAATAAAATATTAGGTCAACATCTACAAAGATTTCCAGAACTTAACAATAATAATTCAGAAAGGAATTAAGTACATGGGTGCATATGTAATCGACAGCCTGCCAGAGCGTATAATACTACATATTATAGAGACCAGTCTCCACAGATCTGTGAAATGCAATGAATGTAATGTAAATGTAAACAAGCCATGGGCAGAGGCAAAGTGATATTTTAACATTGCTTGATTCCAGGAAGGTTTACCACAGAAGTTAACTCCATAATCTTAATTTCAGCTTTGCTGAAACACGACTGCATTCTGGCACAATTTCAGAATGACTCTCAACTGACCAGCTGGAAATTACCATGGGAGCTAGCTCCCATTAGATTACAATGTTGGAAACAGCACAACAGTACTGCTAAACAAGAAAACTCTTATACATGGTGCAACATTCTAGCAAACCAGCTACGCTATTGCGTTAAGATATAAACTGATGTTATGTCAAGCAGGGTCGACATCAGTTCCACTGCAAATGTTACATATAAAAGTTTTAACATAGAGTTACGGTGACTATCTGAAATTAAAAATACATATTGTAAGACCATGTACACAACATACTGGCCATCTATTTGAGTGATTGTGTTCAATCTCGTTTATAGAGATGTGAACTCCTATACATGAGGAATGAGACATAATTAACAATAAACAAATCTTGACTGAAATACCCCATCAGTAAAATTTCAACATTTCTACTGAGGCGCTGCTGATAAACAGATCATTTCCTATCAGACCAAGTAGAGACTTGTGACATGACGACTAAAGCAGCTGACTGATGACATACTTTGCATGTGAACCATTGATGAATTCATCTCGGGTTATCAGCCGAGTGGTGGCATCGTCTTGTCACAACGTTTCAATGAGTTTCATACCCATCATCTTCTGGCGAAGTGTCGGGATGCTGTGTTCTGCATATCTATATAGCTGCTTGGCCGTCGTCCACTACTGTAGGCCGGCCAATCACGTTCCTGCGGAATGGGGTACCACATCGGTGGTGGGGGGGGGGGAGGCCGCAGACCAGCGTGGAGACTTGGTAGCTATCCAGTCTGTCTGTGGACGCCGCTGCCCTCAGATAGGAGCGTTCCTGATGTATTTTGTCAGTTGTGGGATTTCACGCTGCACTGAGCTGAAAACCGTTGTCCCTGTTAACTAAATTGCCTCTTTGAAGACTGAGTCTCAGAAACTGTTGGCTTAGCACAGCTTCTTTGTTTCTTTGAATTCGAAAAAACGAAGAAGCTGTGCCTCTTCAATCATTCATATGATATCAGTCTGATAACTTTTTTTTTGCATAAATGGAAGCAATCAGAACCAAATTGAGAAAAATTTTTTAACACGGAGAAGTCGATTGATAATTTTACTTCACACAAATATAGAAAAGATTGCTGCAGAATGAAGTGCAGACAGTGTGTAAATGAATTCCATGTAGGAAATTACAACAGTAAGCGAATTCCTCATGTATGTGGAAAAAGTTTTTCTATATATTATTATGAAAACCATTTACTATGAATTACAAGTGAAGAACATTCTAAAATATTATTGTCGATGAAAAAAGATGAAGAACTAATTGATTCATCCTCAAAGAAATGTAATGGTTGGCAAGGAATTAAAGATTTAAGTTGTTTTTACATAATCCTCCACATTAAGATAAACATGATAATAAATTTAAAAAATGTATTTTAGAATATATGAAAAATAAGAAAGGACAATCATCTTGTACTTAATTTTTAAATGTCTATTAAATAATGATTCTTTTCTGGTCGAATCTTGAAATTTTATTTTTTACAAATCTAATAAATTTTATTTCCTGCAAACAGGAAGGCCAAATGGAGAAGATACAGTCATTCATAGTTGTTCAATTTCATGATTATTGTAAAAGAAATAATTTAAGACAGTTTAGTAAATTAAGGAAAGACAATCTCATCTTTATTTATAGACATCATCTAATGCAAGGTGGAAGTGCTTAAAAACTATTCTCTTATTATAAAACTGGAAGTGATGATGAAACTAAACCATTGAAAGAAATATTTCCATTTTCTGGTGATTAGTTTCCAATACAAGGAACTAGAACTAATGAAGAAAAATTATTTCCTTTTTATACTAATTTATTTGAGAAACCAAGAGACAGAAGGACAGTTACATATTATTCAGTTAATAATATATTTGCAAACAGATTACAAGCTATAACTTTCGAAAAAAAATTGTAAACTCAACAGAACAGCAGAACTAAAAATTATGAAAATTGTGACATATAAGCTAAGAGTACATAATGGAGTGAAAGCAACTTTAAAACATTTTTGTGAGTGGCAAATGCAGACAAACAGAAATATTATGTAATTTACTTTTCAGACACAAAACTAGAGGATAAAAAATGAGGGTGTTAATTAAAAAATTTAAGAATCATAAAATATTTTATCAAGAATGGTGATTTTGAAACCTGTGGATCTGGTTGGACATTAAACAGAAATTTTGGTTTATAGCTAGGAATCAACAGATATGTTCCATTGAGTGGATCATCTTACACTGAATTATCAGATAAAATAAAAGTAAAAAGGATGTATTAATGTAAAAATAATGATCAGAAATGGTTTCTGTGGGCTATACAATTTGCATTATATTCTGTAGATAAAAATGTTGAAAGAGCAACAAAGTATCAATAGTTGGCCTTCATCTTGATCAGAAACTCGAAAATTTTGAATTTTCTATAGTTGCTGAACATATTCCAAAACCTGAGATTAGAACTAAGGTTTTTATCAACCTTTATTCATTTGATGAAATATATGAAGTGTATCCACTAAAATTTACGAAAAGTAAGAAAGGGAAACACGTAAATCTTCTTTGTTTCAAGGATGGAAGTAATACACACTATTGTTGTATAAAAAATTTATGTAGGCTTGCTTCGAGGCAAATTTATAAACATGAAGTAGTAAAATTTATTTGCGATATGTGTTCACTTCAGAAGTAAAGATAAACTAGATAATCACTCATCATGCTGTTTAGTTAACAAACCATTAAAAGTAGAAATGCCAGGAAAGGGTTCATATGAATATTTTAAAAATTATCATGATATACAAAAAGTTACATTTGTTATTTGTGCTGATTTTGAAAGGTTACTATTGAAGATGGACAACTGTCATCCAAATTCAGAAAACTCATATACAATGAAATATCTAAAACATGAACCAAGTGGATTCTGTTATATTAAATAAGTAAACGGACACTATAAGGATCCTATTGTGTACAGAGGACCAAATTGCCATAAGAAATGTATTGAAATGGATAAAAATATTCTGAAGTTGAAGAAATGAAACCATTAACTCCTGAAGAACAAATAAGATATGCAAGATCGAGAGATTGTACATTGTGTAAATGACATTACTTGACAAAAAATAAAAACATTTCTCATCATGATCATTTAACTGGAAAATTTATAAATTCACTATGTAATAACTGTAATCTGAAACTGACACATCCGAGTTTTGTACCAATTTATTTGCATAATTTATCAGGATATGATACAATCTGTTTGTGAAAGAACTTGATTATGACAGAAAAGAAATGCATTTATTGCCAAACAACAAACATAGATACATCAGTTTTGGTAAAAGGACAAAATTTGAAAATGAGATATATGGACAGATTTAAATTTATGGCTTCTTCACTTGACAAACTTCCATCATATTTGAAAAAGAATCAAATGATTAACATTAGGAAATTTTTCCCATAAGACTTACTCAATCTAATGATCAGAAAATATATATATCCATATAATTACATGGATTCTTGGAAGAAACTTGAAGAGGTACAATTATTAGCAAAAGAAGAATTTTACAATAAACTGAATGACTATGAAATAAGTGATGAAGTTTATAAATATGCACAAATAGTTCAGGAAAATGTAACACCAAGAATATTGATGAATATCATGGTTTGTATCTTAATTCTGATGTATTTTTACTGTCTGATTTTAGAAAAACTTGTATGAAACTTATGATTTAGACCCCTCTTGGCATATTACTGTATCTGGTTTATCAAGGGATGCAATGCTGAAAAACCCCTAGAATTATCACATGCTATATGATTTTAATAATTGAAAAAAGAATATCTCAGTGTTGTAAAAGATATGTCAAAGCAAATAATAAATATACAGAAGATTACTATGTAAAAAAGGTATCAAATTATTTAGCTTATTCAATGCAGACAATTTATATAATTACACTATGCGTCAATTTTTACCACATGGCAAATTTGAATGAGAAAATCCAGATTCTTTTGATAGTACAAAAATAAGCCAAATTTCAGATATTGATAAACTAGTATATATTTTTGAAGTAGATTTAGAATATCCAAGAGATCTGCTTGATTTACATAAAAACTTACCACTCACTTCTAAAAATAAAATAGTACCTGAAGCTAAAGAAAATAAGTCACCAACTACTTTGAATGACAAGCATAATTATCTAGTTCACTATAGAAATCTTAAACAGAATCTATCATTAGGAATGAAAATAACAAAAAAATAAAGTCTTAAAATTTAAACAATCTGATTGGTTGAAGAAATATGTAGTTGTAAATACTCAAATGAGGAGACCATCGAAGAATGATTTCGAAAATGATTTCTACAAATTGATGAATAATTCTGTGTTTGGTAAGACAATGGAAAACATAAGAATGGAGTAGGTATAAAGTTAGTGTCAGATGGAGAAAAATGTGATAAATTGTTAGCTAAGAAAAACTTTAAACAAAGAACTATATAATGAAAATCTTCTTGCCCTTCATATGAATAAGACAAAAATTACGTTTAACAAACTATCTATGTTGGTATGAGTACATTTGATTTACCTGAAGAACTAATGTATAATTTTCATTATAGAATAATGAAACCAAGATACAGACAGTTACATCTACAATATGCAAACTTTTGAACTTTTTGAAGACATGAAATCGATGAGTGATTACTTTGATTCCAATGATTATTCAGTAAATAATATTTATGGTATTTCACAAGTAAATAAGAAAGTTTTAGGAAAAATGAAAGGTGAATGTAATAAGAAAATAACGGAAGAATTCTGTCATTTGAGAGCAAAAATTTATGCTTACAAAGTTGGTGATAAACCAAAAAAATTCAAAGGAGTTAAAAATGTATTGATAAAAATAAAATCAGCTTAGAAGATTATAAATATTGGTTTTTTAACAATAGAGAATACTACAGAAAAATCAATATGATTCTAAATGAAAAACATGAAAGTTACACTGTTGAAATAAACAAGAAAACAATAAGTCCTCATGATGAGAAAAGATATGTTTTGTAAAATAAAATAGATATATTACTGTATGGACATTACACATTGTTGATATCATCTTCATAAAATATATATATTATTAAAACTCTGTTATTAAATGAATGAGAGAGCAGAAAAATCTGATTACTCGCTTTACTGAGTGTTTCCAGTTTCTTAAACTATTAGGCCTATTTAAGAAAAAGAAATAATGATTTCCATCGGCATAAAAGTTTTCTGCATATGGTACCATGTCACGGTTGTAGCGACCTTCTTCTGGGTCTACTGGTGCGTTCTGGCCATGCAGTGTCTCTTATATTTTGTTATTACTGTTCACTGCAGATGGCATTACGTTATAATTTTAAAAAGGTAGTTCATTTCATTGGTCACTTAAGGAAGAAGGAGACGGAATTTTATTTTAATTGGTTAATGTGGCGGAGGGAGAGCATAATCTCTGTTGTCTATTGGCTCTTGTATTATGTGTCATGATTGGTGGTCACCGGTGCATGAGAAGTTGGCTCCTGTTTACCAAGTGCCGGACGTTGGCAGCGCGGCGGCAGTTACTCGCTGGTAGTGCTCGCGCCTCGTGTTGACAGTGCTGTCTGTTGGGCTGTGATTGCTGGCAGCCAAGATGGGGCAAGCCTGAGTCCATCCAAGTATTTCGATGGTCTCTCTGATTTTGTGTTTCGTCAAAATCGGCTGCTTGGCCAACAAACATGCTTCGCTGAATTTTATTTCTTTTCCGCAAACTTGCTGATGTTCTAACACTGAGATTTGTTGTGTTGCCCTACACGAATATAGCGCTCGCGTTCCCGAATGCGCGTTGCTATTGGCCTGCCAGTCTCCCCGATGTATGATTCTCCACGTTCCCATTCCACCTTGTACTCATCTGCGGTGTGTAATGTTTCCACCTCGTCCTTAGTGGAGCATAACACTTCCTGAATCCTTCGACCACTATAGAAGACAGACTGCACCCCAACCCGTCGAAGGTGTTTGCCTATTCTGTCTGTAACATTTCCCACAAAAGGTAAGTGCACTGCTGGTTGCAGTGTGTCTATTTCTTTCTTATCTTGCCTAGTTGTATTCGTCGACAAGGCTGTGTGGATCGACATATGGCTGTAGCCATTGGCTAGGAACTTTGTGCATAGCCTTTTAAGCTCAGGTGTTATGTTTTGAGCATCACTTAGGTGTTGCACACAGATTTCCAAAGAACGGATGACCAAGTTCTTCTGCTCTAGGTTGTGGCAGGATTGAGCGTTGAGATACTTGTTTGTATGTGTAGTCTTGCGATATACTCTGTGCCCCAGTGTGCCCTCCGTTGACCCGTATACTTCGACGTCTAGAAACGGAATTGCACCTACCTTCTCTACTTCAAGCGTGAACTGTATCTTCCTGTGCATATCGTTCAAATATTCGTGAAACTTGCGTAGGTCCGTTTCACCAGGAGGCCATATAGCGAACGTGTCGTCCATGTATCTGAACCAGCAACGTGGGCGTAAAGGAGCTGAACCAAGGGCCGTTGCTTCAAAGGCTTCCATGAATATGTCGGCTGCCAGCGGGAATAGGGGAGACCCCGTTGCTACGCCGTCTGTCTGCTCGTAGTATTTTCTTTGCTATTTGAAGTACGTTGAAGTCAGGCACAACTTAACCAGGTCGCTTATGCCTGGGGGGACACGCTCCAAAAGATTGCGGATAGTTTCGCCTACTGGCACATTCGTAAATAGTGACTTTACGTTAAAGCTGACCATGATGTCTGTAGGTAAAATTGTTTCTCCATTTAGGCGTTCCATAAAATGCGTAGGGTTGTTCACATAAGAATTCGTCTTGCCAACTGGACATCTTAATTTGCAGGCTAAATACTTTGCCAGATTGTAAGTAGGTGAATTGATCCCATTCACTGTTGGCCTCAAAGGATAACTTTCCCTATATATCTTTGGAACACCGTAAATTATAGGAGCGACTGGTACTCTGCAAATAAGACCCTTCGCTGTGTCAGGTCAGTTCTTGAGGCCTGCGTCTTTCGAATTATCTTAGCTGTAGGGTCCGCCCGCAGCTCTTTGTAGATGGGATCAATTAATAATTCTTTCATCTTGTCTTCATACTGCACGGTGTCTAAGATTGCAGTAGCATTGCCTTTGTCTACTGTTAATATCACAATTTCGTCGTCGTTCTTCAGTTCCTTGGTAGCTGCCCTATCCTCTCGGCTAAGGTTGTGTTTCGGTGGCTGGCTCGCAGTAGAACTCGAATGGTTTCCTGCCTAATTTTCTCAGCTTCTATCGCAGATGTGTGCCGGAGAGCTGTTTCCACAGATTCGATGATTTTTTTCCGTAGGAATCAGTTCAGATGTTACGGCAAAGTTTAGTCCCTTAGCTAGTGTTTCTGTGGCTGCGTTGCTGATGGGATGAGATGAAAGGTTCACTGTTCGAGATGTATCCAGTCGAGGCTTAGTGTTCCGTGTCGTGTTTGCTATAATCCGTTCATCATAAGAATAAAGCTGATGTAAACATTGTACTATTTGTTCTTCAGCATTTGCTGGAACCTCATTGGATTTCCGTTTCACGTGGGACTGCAGCCAAGCTGTCTCGAGTACTGTCACGTACGATAGTAAGGGTATGTTTTGTGTTGTATGTTACGCGCACATCGATTTAGCGACAATACGAGACAACAGCTTTACCGGCGCATTTAACTTGGACAGCACTGGCCGGTCAGCTGGTACAGCTAGCCTGCAATGACTTGGCCATCTGCAGTTCACATGCAAAAAGAGACGGGCAGAGGAGCAATACAGCTTCGAATGTCATTTAATTTTAAGCAGAATGAAATAATACACTACAGATTTCCCACAGTACGCTCCCTAGAAGACAAGACGAAAACTGCAACACGTTATCGTTTTTAGCTGACGTAATTAAAAATAAGAATGATGAAAATTCCTGACTTAACCACAGGGTAGTTTTTCAGCATAAGCTGTGTGTAACATAGAAGAGTATTGAAGGATTTCACCAATACTTAAATATTGAAGCCACTCAGGTATTACTTAGTCAGTCGTCTGGTAATCTCTTACCTCCTTCCTTATATAAATTCGAGAAATAGATTTCACTTCTGGGAGTGTCACTTGCTGCCTTGATAACGAGCCTATGAACAACAGAATCCAGTAAGCCTACCTGGCAGAGCATTTTATCTTTTTCTTTTATGAGGAGCCGTTCTATATCCCGTCAGCGTTCGGCAGTGACTTGTGAAAAAGCTGCGTGCGTTAGTTCCAGTACGTCTGGTAGCTTAACAGTCTTGCTACTTCTCGGGCCAAATCTCGCAGCTTTGCTCCAAATCAGTTCTGTTGGGTTCATATTGTAATGGCACAGTAGCAAATGTAAAAATGCAGCATTTGTATGATGTGCTCGATGCTGTGAAAACGATTGTTTTTATGTTTCTACGATATTTATTTACCTCTGTGGTATAAAACACTCCAAATAAAGATGATTCGGTTTTTAATTTTTGCCTTAAAATTAAATTCTTATCTTTTCTTAATTTAAACTACTTTCATGAACTTTCGTAACATCAATAATTAAGAATTTGTATTTGAAATGGAAACGGGAATATCGCGTTCAATATGAAATTAGAAACAAGAAGACGTGTATTATTCATAAAAATTATGATGAGTTTTATAATTTGAGATGTAGGTATTTCAAATTGAACGAGAAAAGAGAATTATACTAGAATGATCAGAACCAAAGCACGAAAAGAATAACCACTTCTCTTCACATTCCATTATGCTACCAACTACGCTACACGTTCATTGTATGTTCATTAAGTGCTTTGTATACAAAACTTCAAAGTCGATTATCTCCGTACATTTATGAAAAACATTACCACAGTCTAACATAACAGTCGTGACACTTCGCCTCGATTTTGTTGCCTACAGCGCCAGCAGCGCCCCAAGCGGCTGGTAGGTTGAACTGTGAGTTCGGCGCGATCGTGAAAGCGAATAGTGATTGATTATTTTGATTTATACAATGGTTTTTACCATCGGGACCGTTTGTAGCGCAATAAATTGCAGCAACAACAGGAAGAAGACACCACAGCTGTCTCTTTTTAGGTTTCCTAAGGATCCTGAGAGGTATATACCATCATGTTACTAAACTGTATCGTCAGGATTCACTTGCAAACTATATGTGTATAAATGATGAATGTATCGTTTTAGGAGCAGAAAATGGCTTGTTAATAGCAGACGAGAAGACCTTATGAAGAAAGACCCAGTTTACCTGTATAATAATATTAGGTTTTGTCCGCTACATTTCGAAGAAAACCACTTCATGAACGCAGACAATAACAAAGTCGTGTCGAATGCAGTACCCACACTGTTTGACATCCTAAATAAGCCAGCTCAACTGACGATGAAGAGGGAACTGCCACAAATATTCGACAGTCAATCTAAAGCTGTAAAACAGTCGTATGACACAGAAGCAGCCAGTTCAGCTCTCCATGTAGCAGTGCCAGATTCGTGCGAATCGTCACCACAGACGTGCTTTGAAGATAAAGTGGTTAGATTAAGTGCAGCTGTTCATGTCTAACAAAAGCGTGTGAAGTGTCAGAATGTGCAGATCGAGCGAAATTATTACGGGGCAAGGAAAGTGCCTACAGACAGATTGTTTGAAAATTATTCAAATATTTGGTTTTTCGTGAAATGTAATGTAATCAGCTCATTATAATGTTGTCAGCATATATCTGCCACTATTTGGCAGTTGCTTTACCCACTTTGAATAATATAAAGATTAAGGTCGTACTTGTGGCAACAGGCAACAATGACACACACAGTAGGCCTACAGAACGATAAACGAGCTGTCGATCGCTTTTGCGTGTAGAGGTACATGTCTGTGCTTCTTACATGTGAATCTGTGTGTTTATATTCTTTTGATATCAACGTGGTAAGCTGCAATTCTGTCCAATGTCACAAGTGTTTCTTCACGAATGTGTTGTAGCTTGCCACTCTATTCATGGTTTTTGTCCATACTTGCGCTTATTTTAGAATCATTAATAGAAACATATATGCCTTCCGATACTAAAAAAACTCTTGGAGGCAGGAAAATAACTCGAATAATTCGGAAATTACGTAGGAAATGGATGTAAAAAAACATTATGCTTACAACGCGTATGACGTTCACCTTACCTGCCGCTTGGAGCGCTAGTGTCGCTCCATCTGTCAAACGGCAACAACTTTTACAGCAGTGAGTGTCGTGACTGTTATGTTAGACTGTGAACATTACGAACAGCTTATTTCTCGATACTTCTTAAATGTGTTACACGCGCGTTTCACTACAGAACAGAAAGTAGCCTTAGCCATTTTCATACTACGCATTAACAGCGTGACAATCAGAGCACAACGCTGCAGAAGCTGTGACTGTACACGATTTTTGAAATAAAAACTACGTAGCTAAAGCTTGATTTAGAGAAACGTTGATGGCTGTTAATACATTAGAATATCTTAAAGTGTCATTTAACGTAACTTAGTAATAAGAATTGTAATACATAAATAGGACCTTCTTCCAAGAGCATAACATCAACAGTGTACGTCTGATACAGCTTCTGACCAATCATCGCGTTTGTGTTTGTTTACATCAGGTTTATTCTTATGATGAACGGAGAATAGCTGCTCACCCTTTTTCTTCTGGCGAATGGCGGCGGTTCATTAGTTGCATGCCCTTGCAGGTGAGTGATTCTGTCGACATTATTCCAGTCGATAGGAAATAACGTAGATGATAGCAGTAGATGTATTTGCAGCAATTGTTTGTTGTTGAAGTCAAGTAGTTCTCTTTGCACCTACTTAATACGCTCCTTCAGAAGAGATTTACTGGATTGCCTGTAGATGCTTCTTGCTTTGTGAGTGTCGATGTTAAATTTAAACTGCAGTAATTTAGGTACAATGTCATGATCCTGACACCTCTTCAAGTACATAGGATTGTTCATAAGTTTCCCTTTCTTCTTCCTGAATGTTTCTAGTTTGCGGATGTTGCTGTGTGATTCCTGTCCATACAGGTTGCTAATATAATTGCGTAGGCTTCTGCAGCCAGAGTCAGTCTCGCCATGGAAGCCTATGTAATGAAATTATTTCCATATTAAAATTTTTTTCCATATAAATGAAAGTCTTTCTGAAGAAGCTCAACAGTGTTAACAACTCCAAAGAGTTTTAAAAAATAAACGAGCTAGAAGTAAATAGTTTATATAACATTATTAGGTGCAAATATTTAAATGCTAGATATGGAGAGAAAATTTATATGGAACTTAATAACGAGTTTAAGATTATTTTATCAGATAGATATTCAAAATTAATTACTGACTGGAACTTTTAAATTAGTTCAAGAAGAGTAAATGAAACTGAGCTATAAAGAAAAGAAGAAACTTGAAAATAAGAATAATAATTTTCACGATTTAGACTCCACTTGGCGAAATTTTTCAAAATTTTATTTTTACTTTATAATCTTTAAATGGACAATACGAAACAGCTAATGCAGTGTGGTGATTGCCTGAATAAAAAGAATATTAATCAAGTCTATAAATATAACTATCAAACAGATGATTATTCTAGTGTATGTAAAGAATGTAAAAAATATTACCAGAAAATTAAACATACTTGTGAATGTGGTAAAATTGTAAATAACCCTTATTTGAAAAAAACATTTAACAAACAACAGTTCATAAGAATTTTATCAAACCTGAAGAAGAAAGAATTAGGAAAACTAAATAACCTTACTTAACAAATTAATTTATTTTTTCTTATGTGCACCTTGTGTGAGAACAAATACGTTTTTTATAACAAATGGAAACGATAAGAAAAAATATTTAGCTCTCTTAATTTTCTAAGTAATTTATCATAAAATAAGCTTTTTTTTTTAAATGATCATAAGTGACTTAGATGTAAGAAATGGACTGTAATAGAGTTATTTGGTAGGTTCTAGATAAGTTTTTGTGAGTTGGTGAATGAGCGAGCAAAATGAGGGAGAGAGCTTGCTTATAAAGACTGAGATAGAACCTACAGAATTATTCTATTAACATAAAAACAGAAAAAATAAAAAAAAAGAGTTGCAATATAACGTTCCAGAATAGAAAAAGGAAACCTATTAAAACAGTGAAAGAGTTTAAAGTAACAATATAGGAGGTTTCTTCACAATACAGGTCTATGTGATCTAAGCCTGTGGGAGTCTCTTCGCCCAGAAAAAAAATAGTGCCCTCCAAGATGGTGACAGAAGTTGACGTCCTTTGGAGGTTTACACTAGCATTTCTCTTGGCCACTGAAAAAATGGTGTAACCAATATAAACTTAAATAATAATAATAATAATAATGTTGTTATTGTTGTTGTTGTCTTCAGTCCTGAGGCGGGATTGATGCAGCTCTCTATGCTACTCTATCCTGTCCAAGCTTCTTCATCTCCCAGTACTTGCTGCAACCTACATCCTTCTGAATCTGCTTAGTGTATTCATCTCTTGGTCTCCCTCTACGATTTTTACCCGCCACACTGCCCTCCAATACTAAATTTGTGATCCCTTGATGCCTCAGAACATGTCCTACCAAGCGGTCCCTTCTTCTTGTCAAGTTGTGCCACAAACTCTTCTCCCCAATTCTATTCAATACCTCCTCATTAGTTATGTGATCTAGCCATCTAGTCTTCAGCACTCTCCTGTAGCATCACATTTCGAAAGCTTCTATTCTCTTCTTGTCCAAACTGGTTATCGTCCATGTTTCACTTCCATACATGGCTACACTCCATACAAATACTTTCAGAAACAACTTCCTGACACTTAAATCTATACTCGATGTAAACAAATTTCTCTTCTTCAGAAACGCTTTCCTTGCCATTACCAGTCTACATTTTATATCCTCTCTACTTCGACCATCATCAGTTATTTTGCTCCCTAAATAGCAAAACTCCTTTACTAGTTTAAGTGTCTCATTCCCTAATCTAATTCCCTCAGCATCACCTGACTTAATTCCACTAGATTCCATTATCCTCGTTTTGCTTTTGTTGATGTGCATCTTATACCCTCCTTTCAAGACACTGTCCATTCCATTCAACTGCTCTTCCAAGTCCTTTGCTGTCTCTGACAGAATTACAATGTCATCGGAGAACCTCAAAGTTTTTATTTCTTCTCCATGGATTTTAATGCCTACTCCGAATTTTTCTTTTGTTTCCTTCACTGCTTGCTCAATATACAGATTGAATAACATGGGGGAGAGGCTATACCCCTGTCTCACTCCCTTCCCAACCACTGCTTCCCTTTCATGCCCCTCGACTCTTATAACTGCCATCTGGTTTCTGTACAAATTGTAAATAGCTTTTCGCTCCCTGTATTTTACCCCTGCCACCTTTAGAATTTGAAAGAGAGTATTCCAGTCAACATTGTCAAAAGCTTTCTCTAAGTCTACAATTGCTAGAGATGTAAGTTTGCCTTTCCTTAATCTTCCTTCTAAGATAAGTCGTAGGGTCAGTATTGTCTCACGTGTTCCAACATTTCTGCGGAATTCAAACTCATCTTCGCCGAGGTCAGCTTCTACCAGTTTTTCCACTTGCCTGTAAAGAATTCGCATTAGTATTTTGCAGCTGTGACTTATTAAACTGATAGTTCGGTAATTTTCACATCTTTCAACACCTGCTTTCTTTGGGATTGGAATTATTATATTCTTCTTGAAGGCTGAGGGTATTTCGCCTGTTTCATACATCTTGCTCACCAGATGGTAGAGTTATGTCAGAACTGACTCTCCCAAGGCCGTCAGTAGTTCCCATGGAATGTTGTCTACTCCTGGGGCCTTCTTTCGACTCAGGTCTGTCAGTACTAATAATAATAATAATAATAATAATAATAATAATAATACCCGCAAACATTAGTGTATAATAATAGTAAAAATAATAATAATGATAATGATGCACTAAACTTAGAAAATCTCAATTAAATTCATACCTGTGTATGAGTTAAACATGTGTGCCCTGTGTGCCTGCAAGTTCCAACGCAGTGTGGGCTGGCAAGAGGGTTCATGATGACATCACAGTTTGCAACCCGCTTGTGCATGAGCCTTACTATCTATTCTGTTATCCATGGTACTCACGTTCCAAGAGTTGAATTGTTAAAAGAAATGGAAAAATTGTTAACACTTAATTTAAGGACCCATTGAGGTTGTCGATTTGTCCCCCTGTGAGAGGAGAGGAGAGGAGATGATGTTTACAAGGTTCTTCCAGGCCCCAAATGCGAGAAAGTTTTATTATGTGAGTATTACGAAGAGGCCATCTTTTTATCAGTTGACTTTCCTCTGGTACAACAATCGACTGGGTTGCGTCTGAATAGGCCGAATTGTCGTGAGCAAAGCCACCCTACCAATCAAATACTGGAGCAGGATCACGTGACTTGTGACACACACACACACACACACACACACACACACACACACACACACACACACACACACAGAGCCATCGGTGCCATGGTCCGCTCTCTTTCCTGTTCTGAGTCGACACTAAAAATCGCTTTGTTTCTTTTCCTGGGCATTTTTCTTTCTTTCTTCTGCAATATGGTTCTGGGATTACTAGAATTATCTCGTCCTCTGGTAATCCTCTCCATGAATCTCAATGAAAAAATAAATCGATACTACTTATTTTTGATCAGTAATGTCGTCAGCCATATCTAGTATTCGACAACTAATAACGTTGTCTGACAACGGCATATTTGGTAGATGCTTGGAAGCTAATTCACCTATCATAGTAGACGCACTGTCGAAAGCAGCTAGTAAAACAAGGTATTCCTCTATGGTGTGCGGTTTATAGCTCTTTGTTACATGATAGGCAATTTTTTAAGATGAAAGAAGAGCCTTTGTAGGAGTTGTTGCTTGTTTAGTTAAAGTTTATTTTCCTGTCACCTTTTTAATTTATGGAAAAAGTGTTCTTGTGGTTTGCTTACTCAACTACCATGAAGTGACCTTAAATATCCTTTCGTTTTGTTAGGAAGTGTGCTTTCAATAGCTAAAACTGTGAAACAAATGAAATACCGTGGTCGTTCTTTACATCCGTACTCCTGCATACTCCCAATACCAAGAATACAATCCACTAACAACTTCTCTTTTCCCATCATCATCTCCAATTGGGTTTGTACTTTGACATTGGGAGAGCGTGCTCCTACAGCTCCGATGATTTTACAGTTTTGTACCGGTAAAATTGGTACCTTCCTCTTCTTAACTATTCTCCTAAAAAGATCGCCTGAGATGACATTGGCGGAAGCGGCGGTGTCTAGTATTACATTCGTTGGATTCTCCTCTATTTCGACAAATACCTCCGATACAGGAACACTGGATCTTTCATTCTGACACATTGTTAAATCTTCCGTCAACTCTTCAGTTAATAGCTCACCATCATTATATCGTAACATTTGCACTTTAACTGACTCGCCCCGCTCCTCCGGGGCACGATGCGATCGCGATTAGTTTGACTGATTTGTATTACGATTGCTATTTGCATCGTCAATTATTTCAGTAATAATCGGTTGTTTTGGTGAGTCGTGATTCCATTCTGTCTGTTGAGGTGAATTTGGTCGGTATTGCCTCGATTGGTTCGTGTAGTTATTGTTATTATTCTGTGGCTGTTGGTAGAACTGTCTTGTATTCCCATACATAGGATTAAATCGATTAAAATTTCTGTTGTTCCTGAAACTGCCCCTCGCGGCACTGTTATTGTAATTTCCATTATAATAATAATTGTTGTTTCCATTTAATCCGTTTCTAAGTCTTCGCGGATAAGATGGTTGGTCGTGATTATTATTACTGTTACTATTATTGCCATTTCTGTTTCTGGTGTAGCTCGGATTTGCTTCAATCGGTCTTATTTGATGGAACATTTCTCTTGACCTTTGATCGTCATCCTCAATTAAATCAATGTGATCAAGAGTGGTTATAAACGAGTCTAAGTCCTTATCATTTATGTACAAAAGCTGATTCCTTATATTCGTGGGTAATCTGGATTTAAGTATTCTGAGTATGTCAGGAAAAGGAATTGGTACGTCCCAGTATAATGATTTGTTAATATATTTCTCAAAATATTTCTTTAGGGATCCGTTAGAGAATGAAAAGGCTGAGGATATAACACTTCCTGCCTTAGTCTTTCTTGTATTCCAGCAGACAAGTATTTTGATAGGAAAGCCTGCTCAAATTCTTTATATACATTACAGGAAGATATTTGCTCAGATGCCCACAATGCTCCTGATCCTTGAATATATCCTGACACAAAACTAATCTTTTGCCATTTTGTCCAAAATCGTGGAAATAGACCTCTAAAGCTTCTAATGAAAACTACAGGATGAACATTCCTTTTATCGGGATTAAAGATTTGGAATTGTCTTTGTTTAATCATTTTTTCTTCTACCGCACTGCGATTCCAAAAATCATGCTGTTCAGAATCTTCACGGTGACAATCTGATCGATCAGCTCTAACCTGTGACGTTATACTTCTGTCTGCGTCTGACCTTGACGTTGACGGAATGTCACGCATAGATTGAGAATTTTGTTTCTTGCTTCGCGTGGTTTCCAAATCATCCTGTGAGAGATTTAACGATCTTTCAATATTTTCCTTCCAACGCGAAATTTCCTCACAGACATTTCCTCACAGACTTCCTCCAACCCTTTGTTAAAGAAATTCTCTTCGGAACTATCAGAAATCGACTGCAAAGCTACTTTCACTATTTCTTCGATCTTTTCAGAAGAAAAATTCTGCCGTTCTAATGTTATGTCGGAAAATTTCCCTGTAAGTACATTGACTCTATGTTCAACATTCGTCTGGTTTTCCTTGACTTCGTCGAACTGCTTCTTTAGATTGTCTTGTGATTCTATTGCTTCAGGTATTATAGCTACGGCACACTGCATGTCCTCTTGTGCTTGTATTAATGGAGGACCAAGTTCAACTTGTTTTTGTATCGTGTCTATCTTACGAGATACATATTCGGTTAGTTCCGCTTTAATTTACTGGTAGTTTCTTGACATTGGTGACGGACCTGCTCAATTTGAGCAATGATTAAATCACTGAGGTAATCAAGTTAAATGCTCACACACGAAATAATAATCATACAACATTAAAATTCTACGAGCTAACTACTCTCTGAGAAACTTCTTTCCAAGATACTTCAAATTCTATTTTAACTACAAAATTAAAAATTGGTTTGTTCTGGCCTTTATCTGGAGTGCACGTCTTGTCTAGTAGGTGAAACCTTTCCTATCGGCAACCCTTACTGTCAGCACAGGATATTTCTGCAGCTTAGTTCCAGCTCGTTCTCGTAGTTTATCATGAAACAGAAAATACATGTATTATAGAACAATCCAAGAGAGTCCTGTCACACTGGTGCCAATATAATTTTAATTAATATTGTGTTTATACTGGTTGCTGGTGAGGAGGAAAGTTAGTTATTAGTATTTTATCCATGATCTCATTCATAAGCAGCCATATCACAGTCATCACAGTCGCTCAAGAAAGTTGTAATTAAGCTTTACTTGTTTAATCAGAATCGGACGATGACTTTTCTTGTCCGCAGTCTCGATAATTCGAAGCGATCCGCAATTCTGCGTAAATAAAACAGCTTGGTTTTCTTGCGTTGCGTAGTCAGTTGGGAAACTCCAGATCAAGTGGAAAGTTTGCTTTGATAGAGTTTAATTATCCGATGAAATAATGGAGGTCTTGGATCTAATAATTGCAGGTTCGTTTCTAATTCATCGGAATTACCCTTCTGATTACCAACGAAACGACACATCCGTGCAAATTTCCAATTAAAGAATACATATATAATAAAATTCCTTACAGACCTTTGTTGTAAATGCTCAGTATATATTCTCTTGATTAGCATACAATATATTTCCAATCTCTTTCTTCCAATAATCTCGATAGCAAAATTACAATTATTCAATGCGGCTATTCGGCACGGAGAAATCCTAGAAGTCCTCTCAACACACACCAGAGAGAATATAAGGAGTAATTATGCGCTCATGGGATAGTAATAGCACTGTACTACTTTTCGCATCGATTCTGCGAGTATATAGATGGTCAAGTAGGAAACGTAATTCACTCATAGAATTGTGCAGGGATAATTAGTAGAATATATAGAGATATTACAGTGATGCTGACCTGTAACATAGCCTGATGTCTACAGTATGTGCTTTGAGGCTGTTGATACGAAAGTGGGAAGTACGGATCTTCCAGTTAAATCAGGAATAGTTTAAGTGCAGTAGTTGAAGGTAACATAGGAAAAGCTTAAGAAACTTCCTGACACATTAAAACTCGGGACCTTTGCTTTATTTGGGCAAGTGCTCTTCCATCTGAGCTACCCAATTACGACTCACGCCCCGTCCTCTCAGCTTTACATCTGCACACTCCGCTGCAGAGTGAAAATCTCATGCAAGAAAAGCTTAATTGTGTTGGTGGTTGTAGTGTCGGCAAAAAGTTGTTGTGTATGAAGTTGTCCTGTAGAACACCAGGTGTAAAATTTTTCTCCAGAGTCTTGAACTGTGTCGGAACACAAGTGAGGCATTCATATGACTCAATAATATTGTTTTCATTTCATTACACTTATAAAGCTGTCCGAGTTCTGCTGCGTTAACATTGCAAAGTCCTGTTGGCATGTGGAGTACTAACCACAACTTTCTTATTGGAAGTAGAATCAAACACAATTTTTAGTTTACTTATCTCTAAATGATATTTTCAGGAGAAAAATGCAAGTTACTTCTCATTGATATAATACATTCAGAGTCACAGCAGACAAACCAGAACTGGTGGTGAATGTGCATGTCGTCATATAATATGAACACACAGTACATCGATCTTGCGAGGCACAAGTTCTTATAATGAAATACGAACGCCGGTCAACAGATGGCTACTGTGCGTTTAGTTGCTACTTGCGGCTTGTAGTTGCGATTTGCCACAGAAATCGCAGTTGGACTCGATAGGGTATTGCAGAGATAGAGCGTAGTACGAACTATGTCTAACATATGGCACTGTTAACTGCGCTTTTTAGTTGCTACTTGCGACTTCTAGCTGCGACTTGTCACTGAAATCGCAGCTAATTCCATTTCCATAGCATAACACCAGGTTTACAGAAAGCAGTACGAAATTCAGCCAACAGATGACTCACGGCGTTGAATGTGAAATGCTACTTGCGACTGCTAATTTTGACCGAAATCGCAATTAGATTCTGTATAGTTGTTATTGTGATATCTGTGACTTCTCAATCAGGGTGATTTCTAACAGATACGGTACGCGATTTCCTGCCCACCACTATTACAAGGTGTATACTCTAGTAATTGTGATATTTACTGCCGAAATAGTACACCAGGAAAGGCGACGTCGATTTTGATCCGATGAGAGCATTTGCCACCAGAGGGATAGTAGATGTATTCATAATGGTTTCAACGTTGTCTGCCGAAGATAGTGTAGTGGCATAGCTACAATAGTGCCATCTGTGTCTACCCTTTAATAGCGAACACTCACAGCCAGTAGAATGTGTGGTGCAAACATGTGAAGCAAGCAGGCAACCATGTGATGGAGACATATTAGTGCTTTCTATAGCCAACTAAGAGAGTTTGAAAGGGGTCAAATTGTGGCTTTCAGAATGGCAGGGTGGTCCTTTCGGAAAACTGCCACTCAAGCTGGAAGTGCTGTGTCAGTTGTGCAGCCGATGCTGGTATCAGTGGTAGAACAGAAACGGTACGTTCCCAGTATTAGATACTCATTCTCCACTAAAAGTCCTAGAAGTCTGCAATGGAAATTTCCGAAGACCCTGTTTGGCTGAAAGGAGCAAGCTTACTCAAATCTAATATCAATGTGATCAAGGTGGATGTGGCATGTTTACCAAAGCACTCACAATTGTTTCCAGGTTTTCTTTTACGATTAAGTGAATTGTAATGAGCACTCCAGCAATGTTTTCAAACTTTTTCCGTTTTTTTTTCTTTTTATACAAGTAATTGCCATCTATATGTAGATGACGAGAAGAATGAATATAACCTCGCTACAGTTCCAAAACAGGTGATGCTATAGGGAAACACATGAGAATGCATGAATTCCAGAAAGATTTAAGAAATAGTTAGCACAGGGTCTGAACAGAGCTTTTGGACTGACCTCTCAAATTTTTCGTTGTACTGCTCCATATACATCTGACATTTTGCGGCATTGTCATAATCTCGAGCCCTGCACAACGCAATATCCAGCCTACCTTTTTCCAGCTGCTGTTGAATAATTAATTCTGGCATATACAGTCTAGATGACTAGTGTTAACCTTGAGATCTACAGTTGGTAGAAACAGTTGCTTAAATCTACTCTAGCTCATCTAGATGGATTTTCGTATTCATAAAATAAACTGTATAATAATCATTTATAGCGTCTGAGAAAATAATTTTTAGAACGCAATACTTTAGTCAAAAAATTAAAAAATCACTAGTACGTTCTTCACCGCACTTTAGCGTGTATTATTGAGCTGCACTTATGCAATGAGGTGACGAAGGTCATGGGACCTCCTGATATAGTGTTAGACCTCCTTTTACCCAGAACAGTGCAGCAACTCGGTGTAGCATGGACTCAAAAAATCCCTGGAAACCCTCTGCAGAAATACTGAACCATGCTGCCTCTATAGCTGTCCATAACTGTAAAAGTGTTGCCTTTGCAAGCTTTCGTGCAGTAACTGACTTCTCAGTTATGTCCTATAAATGTTTGATGGGATTCATGTGGGACGATTCGGATGGCCAAATTACTCACTAGATATGTCCAGAATATTCTTCAGATCAATCGTTAACAATTATGGTCCAGTGAGATGGTGCATTGTCATCGATAAGAATTCCATCGTTGTTTGGAAACATGTCGTCCATTAATGACTGCAACTGATCTCCAAGTAACCAACATCTGGAGGACCAAGTACATTCCATGTAAACGCAGCCCACACCATTATAGAGCCACCACCGGCTTGCACAGTGTCTTGTTGAAAATATGGATCCATGGCTCCGTGGGGTCAGTGCCACACTCGAACCCTACCATCAGCTCCTACCAACTGATATCGGGACTCACCTGACCAGGCCACGGTTTTCCAGTATTCTAGAATCCAACCAATATTGTCACGAGCCTGGAGAGGTGCTGCAGGCGACGTCGGGCTGTTAGCAAAGGCACTCGTGTCGGTCTTGTGCTGCCATAGCCCATTAACGCCAAATTTTACCACACTGTCCTAACGGACACGTTCGTCGTCCGTCCCATATCGATTTTTACGGTTATTTCACTCAGTCTTGCTTGTGGGTTAGCACTGACAACTCTACACAAATGCCAGTGCTCTTGGTCGTCACTGCGTTGTCCATGGTGAGAAGTAATGCCTGAAATTTAATATAGTCGGCACGCTCTTGACACAGTGGATCTTGGAATATCGAATTCCATAAAGATTTCCGAAATGGAACGTCCCATACCTCTAGCTCCAACTGCCATTCCGCGATCAAAGTCGGTTAATTCCTGTCGTGCGACCATAATCACGTCGGAAACCTTTTAACATGAATCATCTGAGTCGAAATAACAGCTCCGGCAATTCACTGCCCTATGCCGTGTACGCTATACTACCACCATCTGTATGCATGTTTATCGCTATACCACGACCTCGTCACCTCAGTGTAGTGCGCCTGAGTAGATGGCATACAATCAAAAGAACGTTCCATGTAGAATAACTGTCTCTAGCAGACAACTGAATGTAATTCTACAGTTGTTAAGTTCCATGAAACACTTTACAAAAAGTATGAAAATTCCGAAGACATCCAGAGACAAATGCCACGGCCTAATAAAAGGTAAGCAGGTTCCTATGTTTATATTTTACATACATATGGGATCTCTATGTCCAAACTCTCCCCTATTTACTGAACATGTTTTACGCTCGTTTGTGGATCGATCAAAAATGGTGTGATGCTGGAGGGCCCACAGGACCATAGGCCCAAGTTGTGCCGCCCTCCAGCCCTTCTTAGTCCGGCTCTATGTCGAGCAAATACAAGAACTATGTACAAGGGTACCAGTTTTTAGGCGGTACGGTGTTGAAACGAGAAGGACCCGTATTAAATGTTCGTACGGAATTCCACATCTGTTTTGGTGCTCATAAGGATTGTGCTAACATCCAGAGATCAGATATAAGGTTGTACTGCCACACAGATTTTTCGATGAACTGTTGGTGCAAATTTTCTCTTCATAAACGATCAGTATCCTTCCACACCTAAGAGGACGCGTTGAAAAGTAATGACTCCGAATTTTTTTACGTGAAAACTCTTAAAGCCGTTTAAATAAAACAAACGTTATTAACATTCTACATCTTTATTCTTCATATGCACGTACTTTTTCTCAACATAGTCGTCCTGGTGAACAACACATTTCTCTCAACGAGAGACCAGTTTGTTAATACTGTCAATGTAGAAAGTTTGACTTTGTTGACGGAGCCCCAATCTCACCTCTTCTTGCAACACTTCGTAACTAAAGAGAAATCCTCAAAGGGATTCTTCTAGTTTTGGAAAGAGATGAAACTCGGATGGAGCCTATTGGGACTACACGGAGTACGATCGATGACAGTGAACTCAAGGCGTTGGATTGTTGCAAATGTCATAGCACTCGTGTGTGGTACAGCATTGTCATGCTGACGGAGAGGGAATTCCATGTAACTCTTTGAATTCGAAACTAGATTACGGCACGCTATTTCTCACGCACCGACATTGTTACGTTTCATACTACCATGTTTCCTTCTACAATTCTGAGCCATCTAGCGCCAGAGCACTGTAACTATGTAGACATGAGGAATAAAGATGAAGAATATTAATAAATATTGTTCTGTGTAAAAAGCTTGAAGACGTTTTAATAAAAAAATTAGGAGGAATAACCTTTCAGCACGTTCTGGCACTTGCACTAGTGGAAGAAAGTCTCGCAGTTGAAATCTATAGACAGGCCACCGAAATCTCCGGCTATGAATTACGGCTGGGATTTACAGGGGTAAGGAATTGCAGCCTGTTAATCTCTACCAAGCAATGTTCCAGGCTCTTGCAAAATTGATTCTCAAGGGTGGCACCGACTAATCAAAGAGCACTTGAAACGACTCAGAGAGAGACTACCATGTTATTGCGTCTTTGTGTGGCAGAGAGGGGTAAAACTATCTACTATTCTGTATGAAGGAAAGAAATGAAAGAATTAAAAGTGGGATTACAATTCACTGTAGATGGTTATCAACAACAAGAATCGCTGATGATATTGGTTTTTTTTGTGAAAGTGAAGAAGAACTGCATAACCGTCTCAATGTAATGAATACTCAGGTGAGCACACAATGAAAAGAAACACTAAATAAGCAGTAGAAATGACATTTGCAGTAAGCTTAGCACAAAAACTGGATGAAGTGCAGGAATTTTGCTACTTTTGAAAAAATAATACAAAACGAACGAAGCAAAGAGGAAATAAGAAGCATACTAGCACAGACAAACAGGGAATTCTCTTTGTACGACACATGCATTAATCAGAGATGAAGTTCTGAGAACATAGCCTGGGCAGCTAACATCTTATAGAAAAAGATCTAGGCAAACCGAACTCGCAGCCTGTTTCGGCAGTCAGACAGAGGTATCAATCCGACATCGGTTTGAAATAGAAAACTGCAACATATTGATAGTAGTGGGGCAACCTATGCGTCAAGACACGCTGCATTGTTGCCAAATTTATTCAAATGGCAACGATGACCTCATCCAATATGGCGGATTTTGGCGGTAAAATAGGCCAATTGGGCTACGTCCACTAACCTAACCTCCAGAAAAAATGGCAGCAATTTTGAATTTTGCGGGAAAATAGCCCAATTGTGCGATGTCCACTAACCTATGCCTCCAGAAGAAAAAATGGCCAGAAGTTTGAATTCCAACAGGATAATGCATGCAACAACCGTACTTATATTTATTATTATTGATTATCATTTATTAACATTCATTATCATTTATTATTATTTATTATCATTTATTATTATTTATTATTATTGACCAGCCTCGACTATAAAATTCCAACACGATAATGGCTGCAAAACCTCACTTTTGTTTATTATTATTCATTATTATTCATTATCATTTATTAACATTCATTATCAGTCATTGTCATTTATTATCATTCATTATCATTTATATTCATTCATTATAATTTATTATTATTATTATTTATTATTATAGGCCTACCTCCACTAGAAAATTGCGTCAGATTCAAATTCCAGCACGATAATGTCTCGAAAACTGTATTCCTATTTATTATTATCATTTATCATTTATTATTTATTCAAGATGTCCGATTTTCTCGACGAGAAAGCCATTTTCCTTACATCCATAACAAAAATCTATCACAAGTTCAAATCCCAACACCACAATTGATCACACGTACGAACTTTCTCCGTCACTTACCTCCTTTCACTGGTGGCCTATCATAATCGCGTCAAATAATAAACTGCACTTATAATAACGTAAGTCACGTCCTTTGATTTTGCAGGGGGGGAAGGGACTGAAGACTTTATTTCAAGAAGTACGGTCATCACTTGTTCTCCAACACAGTCAGCACACACATCTTTGATATCGCAGTGCAGTCGCTACGACGTCCGCGCTCCAACTGAATTAGTTCAAATCCTCGCCACTCCCTGGCCAGCGCATGGAGACACTGCCGACGCCCGTCACGTGAGGTGGCCGGCCACTCGCGCTGGAGTGCCGGTACGCTGGGGGCGAGCGCAGCAATTGCTCCCACGTCGTAAACATGTTTTCGCTGGACACACTGGAACTTGCCGAGTTTGACGTCACAGCGGTCCCTTGTCCGCTAACCACGTGTATTCGTCGCCTCCGCACGTTTCCCGCCAAAATTGTTAGCCTCGGATCTGAATCACACAACGGTCGGCCGTTCCCTGCCACACTTTTGGCGCCAAAGTTGTTTTCCTGGGCACGTTCAAACCTGTCGATTCCGACCGCTCACCGTACAACACGAGTCCTTGTGCGAGCGAGAACGCAGTGCTACACTTTTGGCAGCAAAGTCTGCTCGACAGTGGAATCTGCCATGACTATATAACAGCACGTTTGGTCCGCACTAGAACGCTCGCTAATTGACTCTCTCTCGTGCGCGCGTAATAACTGTACAATCACTGCGCCGCCACCCCGCTTACGTCACACACCCTCCGTACACGCGACGGACATAGTCTTCTGTAAATACCTAAGTACTTAATTCCATTTCGATTTTAATCATATTAAATAATTCAATTTACAATTTCATATACATATGCAAAGGTGTTCAACTACCTAATTTCAACTACTTTTCGAGGACCAGACAGCCACCTCTTCCTAGGAACCAGCGCTGAGTTTGAATTCTGGCAGTAAAGAAAGGTCACTTCTACTTTCTCTACCAACCTAACAAAATTGTTGGAAAGAAAGGGCACTTGTACGAACCTCATCCGCCCGACCGCCACTTCCTCCTAGGAACCAGCGCCAAGTTTGAAATCTGCCAGTAAACAAAGCTCACTTGTGCTCCCGCTACCAACGTAAGAAAATTATTGCAAATGAAGCTCATCACCACTAAACTAAGCCACCAGCACTCAACCTCTTCCTACGTGTTTCGACTAAAAGGATTTACCCTGCACTAGGCCCAAGGAGGGAGGAACCGATTTAATTGATTTAGGAATGGAGTGTATGTATCACACCGACATGTTCCACACCATACAGAACTGCAAAACACTCCTACAAAACTCATTTATAATGCTCTAGACACACGCTTGCTAATTGTAAACAGTTAAAAATAACTCATAGCACAGCCTACATACATGCGAACTGCTCGTAAATAATGCAAAACATTTACGTACAAATAGCCAAACAATTGCTAATTTTCCGCAATAATTTCAGTGCATAGGCTGATGGAAGGAGGAACGAGTGTACTTTATTTATTTGCGACATATCTTTTTGAAACTTTTGCTTCTCATAGGTTTCGATATGTAAGGCTGACCTAAGGCATGTTCTGAACTCCTGTAGTGCACTACACTTGGCAACACAACCACACCCATCAAGATATTCATTCCAATCCAGACCTGTAACTCCTCTACAGATAAATTTGTCCAGTTATTTGTCAACTCACTCACAGTCTGACCAGATTGCAGTTATTGCGCAAAAACAACTCAGACTGCGCTGTGCTGCTCGGGGAAGTGAGGAAGGACTGCACTCAATTTATTTCAAGCCATTTTATTTAGTCGTGGAGTATATTTGTCACAAAACACCCGCACTGATCCGACTGTGGTCATCTGACACAGGCCACAAACACGTAAACAGCTCCTAATTTCACCACACAGTAGCAAACAGCTCTTAAACAATGCAGTACACAATATCAGCAGACGAGCTCTGTACTCTCAAACTCTCCAAATAAAGCACAGCATAGTGCACAGACATGCTCGCAAAATAGTGCAACAGACGCGCCCAAACACCCGCAGCTCCCAAACCGACCAAAAGTCTCTGCTCGGCCTCCCCCAAACATGAACTCAACACAGTCGCATCCCCACCTAACACCGGAGAAACTGATATCGCCTCTGCGCCTTAGATTAAGGCCGGTTCCCACTAGGGCTGCCGCGCGTCAAAACCGCGCGTCAGCGGCGTGGTTGCCATGGAAATGGCGTCAGCGGCAAGGCGAGGCGGGCTCTGCGTCGCGGTTTGACCATGTCGAACCGCTTCCGCTGCCGCGTGCCGCGCTCCAGGTGCGCGCCGCCAATCACAGAACGCGCTGAGCGTGACGTCAGGTACGGACCCCCGGGCCACACGAACTTTCGCCGAGCCGCTGGCGCGGACGCGGCGGCAGCTATGAAATACTTATCATCCGATTCCAAGGAAACTATTCGGTAGAAAAATTTGATTCTTGGTCATGTTACAGCCTGATATCTTCTCTCGATAAAGGACCGAATTTCTTTTCGTTATTCGTCGTGGTTACTTGCTGTATCGCATTTACGTAAACCTTTACACGAAATTTGAATGAGTGTGCAGAGGTAAAAACGCATTGCGTGGACTTTGCGTACAGTTCATTTTAGGTAATACATTATTGCGTATGAAATTTAGTCAACATATCGAAATTGTTTTTAAAGCTGAGAGCAGAACGATAGCTATCACCGTTCTCGAGATATTGGGTGATATGTCGGCGGACGGGCTGTGCGGTGACCACGCGCGGGTCGCTCGCGACGCGACCGATACTTTTGTCCTGCTCGTCGTAAACCATGTGGTTGTATCAGCTGCAAATTTCGTAAACGGTTCAAGAAATCGAAACGTGTTTTTTTGCAAACGATAACTTGTAAAAAGTCATGTATTTCGTCACATGATAAATATCCAAAATCTGTTTATCTACCGAGTTATGAAAGAAACTACAGTTTTTCGGAAGGGATAGATGAATTTTTTTAAACGGCATTTAATAGCGTGTGGAATGAGAAGTTAAACCGAGACTAATTTGCTGGTATGTCATAAGATGTAGTTTGCTAAGTATCCACAGCTATTGATTATTTCCTTTGGAAGTAGCAAAGGTTTTTTTCTATATCCAGCGTACTTTATTGGTTCAAGACGCGTTTTGCCTTTTACTTTAAGGCATCTTCGGTGGAATCTAGAATGATTCAGTTTTGTTTTGATATGTGATGCTTGCAGATTATAAAACAGTTCACTTTTTTTTGTTTTTACGTGAATAACTGATTACTTACAGTGAATCGAGTTTTTGGCAGACATCTGCGTTTCTCCTCATCTGGTCACATGCTGGAGGTTGAACTAAAACTTAGTTTGTGGAACATAAGCACATTTTCATGTTCACTAGCTGTAGACATTTTACCAAAAACACTGAATTGAAGTCGTAACTAGTGTGTTCACCTTATGTCCCTTCCTGTTTGGTTTGTTTATGTACATGTTGCCAACCTAAAGAATTATATGCTGAAAATTAATGTTTGTTTATTTCTGTTCTCCTTATATCTGTATGTGTGTGTGTCTAGCCAATGACAGTTATAGAAAGTTGAAAGTGAATGCAGTAGTTGTCAGACAGTGGTTGAAAGATTTGGTGTTCAGCTGATTTCAGTTTTGGTTTAAATGTTTTGTGGAGGAGTGTATGGAAGAGTAAATTCGCTGCTTACATTAATAGATAAAATAGTAGAATAGCATTTCAACAGATGATTATTATCAGAATACTATCACCCAACCCCTTTGTCCCCATTCGTTGACGCCTCATAATGTGTCCTGTCAACTTACCCCTCTTGTAGTCAAAGTTGTGCCGTAATTTCCTCTGCCTCCTCTATTTAATTCCGTTCCTTTTCTTTAGTACACGATCCTCATATCTAATCTTCAGCATTCTTATTGATCACCACGTTTTTAAAGTGTCCATTGTCTTCTTGACAGAACTGTTCATCACCCACATTTCACTTACATACAAGGCTGCACTCCACACAAATACCTTTGTAAAACAGTACCGAATCATTAGAATTTATATTCGATGTGAACAAATTTTCTTTTTCAGAATGCTTTTCTTGCTATTCACTGACTTCATTTTATATCCTCTCTACTTCTGCCTTCTCAATTACTGCTTCCCTTTCAAGTCATTGAAGTCTTAGAAATGCAGTTTGGTTTCGGTACAAGTTGTAGATAATCTTGTGGCATCGATGACATCTCCAGAGCTTCAAAGAATGTTTTAATGAAGATTGTCAAAACCTCTCTCTTAACATGCAAATGCTATAAACACAATTTCGCAGTTCTTCAGTGTGTCTACTTAGCTAAGTGGTAGGATCAGTATTGCCTTGTGTGTTCAGACATCTCACAGGAATCTAACATCGTGCTTATGTTAGTTTGTACAACCCCTCCCTCTCTCCTCTCTGCATATTCCTTCCACTTTCTAGCCTTCTCTTATTTGCTTAGTTCTGACTTGCCAAATGAGTTCTTGACAGTTGCTTCTCCTTTGAGCAAAGTTTTCTTTGTTCTTTCTCATTTTCATTACCTTATGTTTTCCAAGTGCAAAATCGCGTTGCAATTTTGGACTTTCTGTCAACGTCATGTTTAGACATTTCTATTTCCTATGGCCTACTTTATTTGCTGCATTTTTATATTTTTCCCTCGTATCAAATTTAATATATCACGTTTTATCTAACGATTTCTACTGTACCTTCTTCCCGTTCACATACTCTGCTGCACTGACCACTTCTTCTCTCAAAGATATCCATTCGCATTCTAGCGGATTCCTTCCTCTGTTTCAGTCAGTCGTTGCATTACGGTAACTTTAAGATTATCGAATAACTGTAGGTCTTGACTTATTCAAGTTCCATTTCCTTAATTTGCCACCGTTGACTGTCTCTTTAGTTGTAAACCGCAGCTCGTAACCAATAAATTATTGTAGGTTTGCGTCTGCACCAGGAAATGTCTTATAATTTAAAATCTGGTTTCGAAAACTTTGTTCCAAATATGTATTATTCTTTCATGATTATTAAGCAAGGTGCTGGCGATGATTACATTATGCTCTGTGCGAAATTCTATCTGGTGGCTTCCACTTTCATCCCTTCCCCCCAAGCCTTTGTGTTCTTACTGTTTTCCTGTACCTGCTACCGTATCACATTTTAAATTTTTGTCTCGTTTAACTATCTGAATAATCTCTTTTGTCATACATTGTTTCAATGTGTTAGGAGATAGTGAACAATCATGAATGGTAGTCATCAAATCTGTTTATGGTGTAATGAGAAAACATGAATAATGAAATATGTGAAAGAGTACATTGTACAGAAATTGAAAACATGGTATGTCTTCACCCAACTTCGTCTTTCCTTCATGTAGGTGTAAGATATAGTTAATCAAACGCACCGGGCGTTTCGGTGGGTCCCGCCCCGTACCTCAGTGGCTGTCCGTCATTGGCTACCGCTAACGTCTGCCGCTTCCAGGTGGGAACGCCAATTCCGCGAGCCGCCGCGTCAAAGCGGAAAACGCTTGCCGCTGCCGTTGCCGCACGCCGCGCTGCCGCGCTCTAGTGGGAACCGGCCTTTACGCTCCAAGGCAGGCCAAGGCAGACCGCGCGCGTGCGTGCGGTTGGCTGGGGGAGGGCGTTCCAGAGCCTTCACTCAAGTTCAGCTTCCGAACGCTCGTGACAGCTGACCAGAAAGGGTACTCTCCTCTGACACATGTGAAAGCTGCATTGTTCTTCTCATGTATACCGCCAGCGTCTCAGGTCTGGACCTGACTTCACGTCTATTGTCAGAATAGCTCATAGTTCGTTGACACACACGATTAACGCGGCCAGGAAAACATTTACTACTCACATGGAACCGAGATGGTGACGGAAAACAAATCACTCTGATTTGTGCTGCAGGCGCGTGTAATCATTGAGAACACTCTATTTATTTTTTCGAACAACTTATTTAACCATCAGTATATCTAGCACGCTATCACAAAACACCCACCCAGATATGCCCTAGGCCATGTTGCATAGACACGCACCCAATCATAATTTCAGTACACACTATAGCAAACTAAATAATTATATAGCTACTAAATAAATCCTCACACAGATATGTAGATACGCTCAGTACTAGTAAACTATCCTAATAACTCATAGCAGAGCCTGCAGATCCGCTCGCAAAATATCTCAGCAGACGTGCTCAGGTACTCCCCACTCCGCACACTGCCCACAGGATCGTGAAGTCACCCATCCCATGATTTCAGACCTCGCACAGCCCCTGATCGGCTTCCGCAAGCGTGAGTAGGCGCGGTCAACGCGCTCGTCAGCGGTCGAAGCACACACATACGTCCATCCAGGACCGCGATCCGTCACAATCTCGAGCTGAGACCACCGAACGCGGGTGAAAGTCAACTTTATATCAATGTAGCATAATTCCAAAGCGCCGCCTCCATACGCTAGACACATCATAGCAGCACATGTCTTTACCTCCTATGACACTGTAGCACACTGCACATTGCTCCTGACACGACATTACACAGCCCTTTAACTAATCATAACTACACATCCCTGCTCTCGCCTCGTCGCGTGACTAGCCATCTAATACCTTCTCAATATTATTCTTAATTTACAACATAAAAAAAAGATCTAATTTACATCTCTCACCACACCTAACCTCACACCCGTCCCACCATCAACATACGCAAACGTCCTCAACCCTATATTGACACTCATATATCACCCCACAAACCTTGTCCATCAATCAATTTACCATTCTCATCCCCTCTTTTCGAATTACAAACGTAGCATCTATCTTAACACCAATCATCTTGAGAGGCACCCACATGCCTTGCTCATACTGTGGCATCAAGCAGTCAGGCCTGCAAGATGAGTGGTCTGCCAAGCGAGTGGATTCATTCTTATTTATCGAGTAACATGAACTCTCGTACTCACAATTAAGTTACAAATTATCCTCCTGTATGAATAATACGCAACGGAAACACGCATCTGACTATCAGTAATTTACAGAACTCTGACTGTTCACTACGCACTGGCAATACCACATTTTCTTTCCTTTTTATTTAACAGCTTTTATCAACACGTGGCCATCGCACTGAATATGAGTGGCGCACACATTAGAAATTCTGGATATCATGACAACATACAATTCAAAGGAAAAGGCCACCAATCTTTTTCTTTTCACTATCTTATTTATTCCGATATATTCTATAACCTAAACACACAAATTCTATAACCTACAACAATAACACATGAGAAATTCCGCCCAGTGGGCATGGCTTAACATTGGTGATTCTCTACCTTATGGTCTCGTAATTATTTAACGCTACAGTGCACTTTCTGGATAGGATGGTGGATCTTTTATTAATTCTCACACTTCGACTATCACAATCACATCACGAAACTTTCCTCCAGGTCGAGCGGTACAGAAGGAACAAGCATAACCCACTAATCTTTCGAAACTACCTCGCTACTCTCCCATGCAAACCACACATACCCAAATTACATGACATACATCACACTACAACATGGAATACAATACACTAAATAGTCACAACACTATCACTTTCAGCTTTCCCACTTCAATTAGTATTTATCCCAGTTTCACACGACACTGCCCCACTTTGTAATTCTACTTTCCTACTATGAACTCTGGAGATATATGCACGTCTTCCTGTGCAATGCAAGCCAAATGGCGTTGCTGGATAGACGGCCAACTCACTTTCCTTCTCTCTCAGAGTTTGAATCCAGCGTCACACGGAATCATATCACACAAAGTAATATTAAGAACATATTCATCACACACGCGAGTCCTCAACTGATACCATGGACGAGTACTTCTCTTTATCCTTTGTCTCATACACAGATTGAGACTCACACAGTACTCACCACGTGGAAGTACTCGTCTCTAATTTCAAGTCCTGCACACGCCATTTCTTAAATACAGGGTGATTCAAAAAGAATACCACAACTTTAGGAATTTAAAACTCTGCAACGACAAAAGGCAGAGCTAAGCACTATCTGTCGGCGAATTAAGGGAGCTATAAAGTTTCATTTAGTTGTACATTTGTTCGCCATTTCAGCCAATAAAGTTTTTGGTCCCTTTTTCTTCGAAGGTGCTACTGTAACTGGACTACAGTATCTGGAGATGTTAGAGAATTGGCTGTTCCCTCAGCTCGAACAAGACGCACAACAATTCATATTTCAGCAGGATGGAGCGCCACCACATTGGCACTTATCTGTCCGTAACTACCTGAACGTCAACTACCCGAGGCAATGGATCGGCCGCCAGGCAGCCCGTGACAGAGCACGTCATCACTGGCCTCCAAGAAGCCCTGATCTTACCCTCTGCGATTTTTTCTTATGGGGGTATGTTAAGGATATGGTGTTTCGGCCACCTCTCCCAGCCACCATTGATGATACGAAACGAGAAATAACAGCAGCTATCCAAACTGTTACACCTGATATGCTACAGAGAGTGTGGAACGAGTTGGAGTATCGGGTTGATATTGCTCGTGTGTCTGGAGGGGGCCATATTGAACATCTCTGAACTTGTTTTTGAGTGAAAAAAAACCTTTTTAAATAATCTTTGTAATGATGTATAACAGAAGGTTATATTATGTTTCTTTCATTAAATACACATTTTTAAAGTTGTGGTATTCTTTTTGAATCACCCTGTATTTCAACTTATGGTGCACACGCTATTTCTTAAATATTTCAACTTATTGTACACACACTATTAATTCAGCTTATCTTAAGCACACAGAAGTATTTCAACTTATTGCTACACGTGGTTTCATTGTGACCGTTGGTCACTTCCGAAGATTACTACAATCCCATTAATATTACCTGCCTGACATTTAATTCTCCCCACAAAAGTTCCTGAAATAGAGAAATTATTATTTCAAACTACTCTTAAATATTCCACATGCATACCATGTCTCCACTCTTTTGTCTTTACAGAGCACAACTAAAACAGGTCTTAACAGCACAAGATCCAGCGGCAGAGTGCTGAAACATGGCCGTTCTTCAGGTTCTCTCGCACCTCTGCTGAAGTGGGGGAGCACCTTGCTACCGTATTGGTCAGCCACATTTCAGGCGCTCAAAGCTCAGGTAAGTTTCATCTCTTTGGTCCCACCAAAGGTGGCCAAAGGATCATCTCAAAGATGATCATATATTCACATTCACTATCTGTGGTTAGCAGACGACCATGCATTCATTCATTTCACAGATCTCACCAAACTGGATGTAGGGATGTACTTTGTGGGAGTGCACATGTGATCAATTAAATAAATAAATTGTCATTCTTTCCCACACTGGTATCTGGCTTCGCTGTATTAATTGAAATTGAGTTATTTTACAAAAAAAATGTGTTGTTCTGACAAAAATAATGAAGTATGTTCTACCTATTTTCAATGTCGGGCGGTACTGTACCCTTTCACCACCGGCTACCCATGTAGAAAAAAATGGCATGGTACTATCCTTGGAATGCGAGGGTGGTTCCGAACATTTTTTTAAGAAAACTGTATTAGAACAAACGTAGCAAGTCATCAAAATAACCAGGAGGAGACCTTAGCCCCTGGTGACCTCAAATAGACGACCAAATGCTGTTACTCTACCAAATTATTGACACAGTTGTTCCATTATTGTACTCTCCACAATCCGGAGTAACGTACACATACAAATTTACAACAATCAACATGACAAATAAAACATTACATCATACAAATAAAAAATAATGTTGAGACAAAAATTTGCTTAGTTACTGGGATATTCGTTATTTTTATGAGTAATCCAAACTTCACTAATTCTATGACAAATAAAAATAAATACTAATTGTACTCACGAAATTTTAAATAGCTCACCGTCCAAACACAGAATAAGTAATCTAACATTCATAAATTGCATTGTAATAATCTTTACATGGCAATGTCTAAATACAAAACAAAATCAACAAAAGAAAAAAATTTCGTACACTAGTTACACGTAGAAGTCAGGCTCCATATCAGTACTCTAAAATATATATCAAACCTACAGAGAAATAAAACTGAGAAGAAAACAATGAAATATACCACAAGTTACATACTGGTTATGTAATATAGTCAGCCTAAGCAATTGCCACCACTACTCAACTGTGAGTTTAACCTTATCCTTGTCCACCAGTACAAATACCTGCTGCTCAGCCAGTCAGTCCATCAACTTTGATCAATACACGCAGTAAATAGTTTAGCAATAAGTGCTCGTATCTTACTCTATTGCTCATTTCTCTGTTGTTACACATTTGGACGACAAGAACTTGCATTTCGACTAGCCTTCGTTACACTTTAATGTGAAATATCACCACTGTGATAATGAAAATAAGTGGCTTCAGTCAACACACCAACAAGATCATTACTGTCCATGACATCAAAATGCATCAGTTAATTCCGATATTTGTTGTGCAATGCAAATTCTTATCCCCTGTGACAACCTTACTGACCAATGCAACAAGAGCCGCTACGTTAGTATTACGCCACTGGCTAATAATTAAAGCATCATTGTACCAAATATTCTAATAAACATGCTACGTGAACTTGATAACCCAGAACAAAAAAAAATTATTCTAAACACAAATGTTAATGAAATACAATTACACTTGCTGTCCCTTCAGGAATGAAACATATAAAAAATTACACAATTACAAGTACAAATACATTGTTCCCTATCTTGCGAGTCACACGGAATCAATTCATTCTGTGATTTTCTTGGGGTCAAAAAAGTTGCTGACAGGTTCCCTAGAAACACTGTCTCAGTGTCAAAGCTCTCCCATGGTTACCCGGACGAAAGTCTTTAAGTCACTCAAATCGGCATTTTGAACACATTAAACACAAATGTCATAGTCACTCTCAGAGTACCATCCACACGAATCTGGTCGTCCAGGAATGGCCCTACAACTACTATTACCCACGGTTCTGTCCTTTCAGTTCATGGTGTAATTAAAAGTCGTAAGTTCCAACAAACAGCACTTATTCCCGCACCAATTAAAGAAATGCCTCTTACTACAAATGCAAATGTCAATGTCCCACTTTAGTTTCTTGTGTTCATACAATAATTAGTCACCAAATGACAAATGTCCTCTTTAAGTATACCAAGCGTCCCACATGCAATTCACAAAGCACATTTAACAAGTCACTGCTAAAAGATTATGGATCCCACCGTTCAGTGGTCAAGACAAAACAAAACGATCGTCCTATCTGCTAAAGACAAAATCTTTTCCACCACTCACAACGTGGAAACACCAGTCCTTCACTTTCCACCTTATGGAGACGTAACGAGCAGTCATCTTGTTTCACGGCTCCACAGTCCAGTGCTAGTTAATAGTTGCTGGTAACAAATGCCCGCCGGACTCTGCCGCGTGTCGTTCATTCTGCCGTGGCGCCGCCGCCGCGCGTGCCGCTCAGGAGAAATAAACCACCCGCTGTTGTCTCCGCGGGATACTGTCTCCAGTCGTAAGGGTGGCGCAACTTATGAATGGCGCCCCAGGCCGTTGACCTGCTGTAGCTGGTGCGTGGAGTGTACCCCGACCGGCAGTGGAGTGGGGAGCGCACCGGCTTTGTCACCTCTCCCATGGCGACGTCAGCTTCGCCCCGCTAGCGGTATGGGCGTTACGACACCCAATCGGTCAGACCCTTCCGTGCATCTCGCAACATTACAGACAAAAGGATATTCTTACAGTATTTAAATACTCATTGATTACATGTATGATCTATTAGATACATTGGTAATAAAAGAATCTTTGTTCTAAAAAACATAAAATTATACACCCTAGTTTTCTACACATACAACATCAACATTTATCTCTTTTCTATATACAGCCCACACTTGTGCTATTGATTGTACCTGTCGTCCCTCATACAAAACATGAAAGTGTTAAAGAAAAAGGAATAAGACACAATCTATACAGCTGACAATTACCTACCACATGTTATTAAATAGTAAACTACTTTAACATCCTAACACAATAAACATTTTAGAAACTGATGACTATAACTCTACAACATACAATGCACCTTTGTGCTTGTGACAGACTGAAATTAATATCTCTTTATATATTTTACCTTTTTATTATATATAAAAACATTTCTAGGACATGTATGTACCACCCACATGTCAGATCCTGACCTGCCATCGAGATTCATCCAAATCAAACAATAACACAAAAATGTTTTAGTTATGGATCAGTAGCATCCCCTTTACAGGAGTGTGCGCATTGATCACACTACTCTACGACTCTCACTCACCAGACATCATATTTTCCTTCTCATTCAATCCATTAATACACTAGCAGAATAGGTCTAGAAGTCAGCTAACCTTAACACCACCACACTCACGACAACATACCATACCTTTGCTCCCTTATACTCATAACACCACCACACTCACAACAACATACCATACCTTTCCTCCCTTATACTCAACCACATAACACATGAAGCTGTTTCGGAGATAGCATTCTAGTCTCCGAATTCGTCCTTTCACTCTGGCACATCTCTCCATCGGCTTACCTCTGCATTCACTTTACCGATTATTCATCCTGCTAAATATCACTTTAGAATTGCGACATTTCATCTAAGAACAAAAAATACAGAAATTATTCATCCTGCAAAATAACTGAACACATTCTAGGTACCGTTTTGATTCGTTATACTGGTACCAGGCTTCAACAACAACAACAACAACAAAAATTATTTTTTTCGTGTAGCAAATGTTATGGTAAGAATAGGATTTACACTTATATTACATCTTACGTCAGTATTCCACAACGTTCACCATCTGGATCTCATACTTCCCTTATGTCCTTTCACGTTGTGCAGTTGTCCTCATCTCTTCATTTGTATTTCGGCTCTCCGTCCGTCGATTACTCCATCATTTCCTGGTCTTCCTTCGCCATTCGCATCAATCTCGATTGCAGCATACACAGGCCTCTCTGTAACATACCTCTAAGACATCTCCACATTATTAGTTCTACTCACCTTTATTTACCACTGTTTCATCACGTCGAATCTCTCTTTATTAATCACACTGCTTCATGTCGCTTCTCTCCTTAAATATCACCTTTACCCACTACTATTTATCACGTCGCTTCTCTATCTACCATCTTTATCCACTCATTAATCATCACGTCGTTTCTGCTTGATCCTTATTCATATGACAAAAAATACGTACATACACCACTCTGTCGACTCCTGTTCGTGACTCATTCGACCAGTCTATTCTGTCATACTTCCTGACATCCCACCTGAAAATTCTCATGTTCGATTTCACCCTGCACAACGTCACACACCACAAATAAATACACTGACTATCTACCATAACTTGCCTACTTTCGATCTATCCTTCACTTTTCCATAATTTGATGTTAGAAATGTGATGAAGCCCACGAGATTGTTTTCCCTTGATCGTCTCAATCAGTACAGCATTTTCATGGACAATCCGCCTCACTCTGAATGGTCCACTATACACAGTAAAGAATTTTCTAGGTAGGAATCTAAGCTTACATGAAAATTAAATGTGTGCAGAGAATATACAAGCTGGGAGAAATGGGACAGCCCAAGTGTTAGAAACCTTGGTGCTAGTGGCCTCTTTCCCTAACACCAGATTCCGAACATCCATATGCAGCACCTCATAACTGTCACTATGACAATGACATACTACCGATCAGATGGCAGCTAATCTAAAAAACTTCGATCACAATGTTGACTTTTTACATTACGTGTTAAGTACCTGCAATAGTCAAATCGCACTAATTATACTGGACTCATTGGCATTATTACATAACATTTTAGCAACTGGTTTCTTTGAGCAAACAGTCCTTTTACTTTACTGTTCGAAATAAAAAATTTGCAAATTTTGCTCTGAGAGACCAGCCTAACAGATGCCATTACTGGTGTTTTATTCTCTGATCAGAAGTATGGTATTTGCATTCCTACATATCAGTAGAGTATGTCTGTTACATAGACAATTTTCAGTGCCAGCGGCATGTGTTTTAAGGCAAGATGCTAAGGGCTGATATGTTGGATTAGTTTCTCCTATTCTTCAATCCATTATGATAAGAATGAAATGCCAGGATTCCATGCTCTCCTGTCATTCTGATAGTTTCTGCCGTTCCTATCCTCGACTCTGTCTGACCTATGAGTCGTGGCTCCGTTTACGATGTTGCTCTCATTACCAAGTTCCTGTAACAAGTGCTGAAATGATGAAGAATCGTCTAAGCCTCTGCCTGCTATCACTATATCTCTGCGCAATTTCACTGGCAACTTCGTTATACAGATCCTAAAGAGCTCCCCAGGTTCGTACGGCACATCCAAATACCTATTTCGTCTCAGCATTTCCTGATAGCACGACACTGGATCTCTTATACCACCTTCGTTACAATTTGGCATCATCAATATGCTTTGCTTAACCTGGTCCTGCTTACTTTTCGACCAGAATTCATTTAAAAACTTGTCACAAAATATCTTGTAGCTACTACAGTCTTTAATAACTTCCTGCATTTTCGCTCTAGCCTCGTCCCTCAAATGGTTACACACAAACTTCATTTTGAGGAGCGGTCCCCACGATGAAGGTAATGAATCTTGAAATTGAGACAGCCTTGGACTATACCCAGTTGGGTTTGCCACCTGTTTTATCCGACACAACCGTTCTTCTAACCCTCTGAGTTCGCCTTCTGCTTTCTGCCTATTTTCGTTTTTTGAATTTATCTCACTCTCCCTCTGCAATCTACCTGGTGGTGTGTCACCTTCGCTACTGCACGCTAATTGCAACTGTGCTAGTTCTTCCCTATGTTTCCTACTTATTTCTAATTGCGCCTCTTTAAGTTGTAATAGTGATTGTATCTCCCCCTGGTTGGCATAACCTCTCTCTGCGTACTGTCAGAGCCTGTCTCGCCTCTTACACTGAGCTTTTCTACATCTGCACTAATCGTATTCATTCTGACCACTACCTCTTTGATTCGCTCATCCGGCAACACGTCCCTACGTTCAGTAGTATCACTCTCTATTGCAAATATTCGTACCTCCAAATTATTGGCTTTTTCTTTCACGGCGTCACATACTTGCTTCAACGCACCCAGATTCTTCTCCCCCTCATCTAACCGATTATTAACTGCGGGCAGACGCTCATCGATAACGGTGTGTAGCTTCGTCATTGCCTCTTTATTTCCCTTATCCACTGCCTCCAATCTTTCCTTATTATCTTTAGCCACCGCTTCCAATCTTTCCTTTTTATCTATATCCATCGCTTCCAATCTTTCCTTATACCCTTCCCATCTTTCCTTATACGCTTCCCATCTTTCCTTATTATCTTTATCAATCGCTTCCAATCTTTCCTTATATGCTTCCAATCTTTCCTTAGTCTCCCTATCTCTCTCCTTATTATCTCTGTCCATCCTCTGTAAAAACTGCAGTAGCACATTGTCATTTGCTACTTTCGGTGCGCTCACCTCGTTCGCCTGAGAAACCGTAGCTTCACCAAGGGTAGTTTCACTTTCACTGCATACCTGACCTAGTCCCAGATCGCCCGCGTCGTCGGGAAAAGCCCCCGTTTGTGGACAAAGCCCGCCGCATAAAGGATCACCTAGCTGCGGTCCGCTGAACAATTCAGCCCCTTCCGAGTGTTTGCCGTTCCCGCTCATTAACCCATGGTCGACAGCTACATCCTGCTGCACTGCTACGTTCACGACAGAATCACTATTCTCCATGGTGACTACACTTTTCGACTGCGACCTAGTTAATATGGACATTACACAAAAAAATTTATACAACGATCTTCCAGCCTTGGACGACGTTCCAAGCGATTACATAAAAAAAAAATAAAAGATCCTCACCAATCCAGAAAGAAATTGCAAACAAAAAAAAAAAAATTTACTTCTTAGCGCTATCACAATACATTCGATAAAAAAAAATCTTCACAGCAAACCCTAACAGCAAAATATCCTGGCAAAATATCCTGGCAAAACTATCCTGGCAGAGTCGAAATTATGAGAAGCACGCACATGCCTTGCTCATACTGTGGCATCAAGCAGTCAGGCCTGCAAGATGAGTGGTCTGCCAAGCGAGTGGATTCATTCTTATTTATCGAGTAACATGAACTCTCGTACTCACAATTAAGTTACAAATTATCCTCCTGTATGAATAATACGCAACGGAAACACGCATCTGACTATCAGTAATTTACAGAACTCTGACTGTTCACTACGCACTGGCAATACCACATTTTCTTTCCTTTTTATTTAACGGCTTTTATCAACACGTGGCCATCGCACTGAATATGAGTGATGCACCCATTATAAATTCTGGATATCATGACAACATACAATTCAAGGAAAAGGCCACCAATCTTTTTCTTTTCACTATCTTATTTATTCCGATAAATTCTATAACCTAAACACACAAATTCTATAACCTACAACAATAACACATGAGAAATTCCACCTAGTGGGCATGGCTTAACATTGGTGATTCTCTACCTTATGGTCTCGTAATTATTTAACGCTACAGTGGACTTTCTGGATAGGATGGTGGATCTTTTATTATTTCTCACACTTCGACTCTAACAATCATCATCACGAAACTTTCCTCCAGATCGAGCGGTACAGAAGGAACAAGCATAACCCACTAATCTTTCGAAACTACCTCACTACTCTCCCATGCAAACCACACATACCCAAATTACATGACATACATCACACTACAACATGGAATACAATACACTAAATAGTCACAACACTATCACTTTCAGCTTTCCCACTTCAATTAGTATTTATCCCAGTTTCACACGACACTGCCCCACTTTGTAATTCTACTTTCCTACTATGAACTCTGGAGATATATGCACGTCTTCCTGTGCAATGCAAGCCAAGTGGTGTTGCTGGATAGACGGCCGACTCACCTTCCTTCTCTCTCAGAGTTTGAATCCAGCGTCACACGGAATCATATCACACAAAGTAATATTAAGAACATATTCATCACACACACGAGTCCTCAACTAATACCATGGACGAGTACCTTTGTCTCATACACAGATTGAGACTCACACAGTACTCACCACGTGGAAGTACTCGTCTCTAATTTCAAGTCCTGCACACGCCATTTCTTAAATATTTCAACTTATGGTACACACGCTATTTCTTAAATATTTCAACTTATTGTACACACACTATTAATTCAGCTTAACTTAAGCACACGGAAGTATTTCAACTTGTTGCTACACATGGTTTCATTGTGACCGTTGGTCACTTCCAAAGATTACTACAATCCCATTAATATTACCTGCCTGACATTTAATTCTCCCCACAAAAGTTCCTGAAATAGAGAAATTATTATTTCAAACTACTCTTAAATATTTCACATGTTTCCATGTCTCCACTCTTTTGTCTTTACGGAGCACAACTAAAACAGGTCTTAACAGCACAAGATCCAGCGGCAGAGTGCTGAAACATGGCCGTTCTTCAGGTTCTCTCGCACCTCTGCTGAAGTGGGGGAGCACCTTGCTACCGTATTGGTCAGCCACATTTCAGGCGCTCAAAGCTCAGGTAAGTTTCATCTCTTTGGTCCCACCAAAGGTGGCCAAAGGATCATCTCAAAGATGATCATATTCACTACCTGTGGTTAGCAGACGACCATACATTCATTCATTTCACAGATCTCACCAAACTGGATGTAGGGATTTACTTTGTGGGAGTGCACATGTGATCAATTAAATAAATAAATTGTCATTCTTTCCCACGCTGGTATCCGGCTTCACTATATTAGTTGAAATTGAGTTATTTTACAAAAAAAATGTGTTGTTCTGACAAAAATAATGAAGTATGTTCTACCTATTTTCAATGTCGTGCGGTACTGTACCCTTCAAATCTTTCTCACACTTTCAACAATAAAATTAATTTTACACACACCCAGAAATACCAAACGCAAGTAAAGAGTCAAACTTTTGTACAGAGCATCATGCACATACGACACTCGCACCAATATTCAAAGCCTGGTCCATATTTACCACCTCCACTTTGAATTAAATATTATTACCATTGCCGCAACATTCTGCCAGCGCTCGATTTGTACCTATTTTTCCGCTCTTAACTGTTGTCACTAGCAGTCGAATATCACTATCTATAGATTGCATAAATTTCCACATAAAAAAATCTCGCCCCGCCGTTTAGAGACTCCTATATCTGAACACATAGCATCATTCAACTATCACTTGCTCTTATCTAATAACTCATCCATCAGGTCTGGGGGCAAAGTCATTCCTTTCTTTCTTTCTTTCAGCAGCAGACAGCTATTTTTTTTACAGTGGTAGCTGAATTGCACCATCAACTTAACATCACCACTTGCGAAACATATCTTCAAATATGTAAACACTCTTACTCAATCACACAGTGGTCCCATTGAGGACATGACCTTCAATATTACAGTTCTTAATCCAATAACCACCGAAACAAGTACTAAATGCTCAAACTAATCCCATAGCGCCTTACAAAGCGAGTGTCCGAGCGCCGCCGGCGGCATGTCAAAGCCACGTAGCTGTCCATCTAAACAGCCGTCCACTCACCCCCAGGACCAGAATGCTGAAGTGGGCTCTCCCTATACCTGCTCTCCAGCTATTGTCTAACGACATACAGTGCACAAATGGATTCCTGAATAGCGCAGATCTCTATCTCCCCCTTGCATCTCCAACAGGACATGTAAACAGCGTCTCCCCCAGCCAGCGAACCCGACGTCATTCACCGCTTTGCTGACAATTTCCACTCACAAATCTTAAACACTCACATATTTAAAACCATATTCATTCCTGCAAAAGCTCACTTAATAATAAAAAAGCATTCTCCCTTTCTAAGCATAGATGAGTATGCATTTATCATCACCCATCTGATCTCTTCAATTTAAGTCGGAGAAAAACATATCTATTACCTTCTGCAACCTGGCTATAAACAGAACGATCTCAGTTACTACAACAGGACCATGTTTTGACCATTCGCTGGAAATGCGCGCAATGTTGTACGCCTCAAACTAGGTACAAGTACAACAGATCCTCAACACCCTATCATCTTTATCCTCTACCATCAAACAGTGAAAAAGTCACGAAGGTACCAATGCGATCCACCTCCAGCGCAGACAAACGGAATTCACAATACTCTCCCCGAATAACTCAGAGTGCGACCATCCAAGAATTCCTAACAGCTCGCAAAGTCCAACACCTCAAACAACAGATGCCTATATGAACAAGATCATATTAAATATACACACGCTGCAGAGACCCCTTTAAAGTTTGATCACCCATACTCTAAGCGAATGAGAAGCTGCCTCTGGCCCTTGTTCAAACAGTGTTTTCTAACACGCTTTAGCACACTGCCGAGCATTTCGTCTTTCTGCCGCGACTTCAAAGTCAGTGTCTGATTCTAAACAGACATTAACACGGACTGATGCGTGGCCTCTCACAGGAAACTGTACCTTGCACCTTGTAAATCATATTCTTACAGCCCCCCTGCGGGTCCGGGGATTAGAACAGGCCCGAGGTATTCCTGCTTGTCGTAAGAGGCGACTAAAAGGAGTCCCTCCCCCTCAAGGGGGTAGTTAGTTCCTGCGTCCGGAGACGGACAGTTCCACGACCTCTATTTGCGGTCATTTTGCTTTTTCACTTCTCGTTTCTTCCTTCCTTTGGTTGGTTCCTTTCTTTGCTCTTCTCCACCTCACTGTCTTCCTTACTCTTTCCCTTGTCTTCTTCTCCTTGCCTTCTTCTCCTTGCCTTCTCTGGTCTCCGCCTCGGCGTTTGAGACAGTCTGTCCTCTCTCTCCCTCTCTCTCTTCTTTTTCCTCTTCTTCCTTCCTCCCTGTGCGCGCCTGAAGGCCGACCCACGCGTTCGCACGCGTAGCCAGTGACGGGGTAACGCGTAATTCCCCGCCCTGGGTAGACAAGTAAGGCACGCACGTACCCCCTGGTAAAGGCCAGGCCCGGGGAGGGGTGATTGCCTGAGCTGATACCTTCTGACCATTCCGATTGGTCCCTCCGCTACGGAGTTGTTACATTCCATTTTGTCCTTCTCAAATGCTGTAATAATGAAATGTCTGGTACCAAGAAGAACAACAACACAGCTTCACTAATCAGGGACCTATATTCGTTTTAAAAACACAAAGGAAGGAGACAGCCACTGCCTTCGTCATACATATTTAATTACGGCTAATCTCAGCACAGGCTTCCTCGCTATTCATCACTGCAATCCAACACTGCAATCCAACACTGCAATCCAAATAATGCCGGCGCGGTAGACGCGAAACCAAAAAATATCGGCACAAAAATATCACTGATCACTCTCGTAATTATACTTCTTCACTTTCCCCGTATTATTCTAACACAAAGGGGTTAAACCGCGGCGATGGCCACTCCCTTTGTCGGTAAAGTCTTGCATTACAGCAACAAGCCTCCACACGGCTCGGCCCGCAACCTGGGAACTGACTCAACTCTACACTCGCTCTCGCAACACGACACTATCGATTGTTTGCCCTATCGACCTGTGCCGAGTGCAAACTTATAGTAAAGGCCTACGGACCCCTTACAAACCTCAAAACAATATTACACATCAGAAGATGCCGGTACGTTACAGTCACGTTTGTGGATTTCAAAAGAGCTTACGATTCTGTTGACAGGCCAACGCTGTTTAATAGCCCAGAAGAATTACAAGTCGATGGAAAGATCAGAGCCATAATTGAGGAAACTTTATCAGGAATCAGCTCAAAAGACAAATTCATGGGAGAAATCTCACCTCATTCGAAATTCACACAGGAGTCCGACAAGGTGACGGGTTATCATCATTATTATTCTCCAACGAAATAGAGAAAAGAATCACAGAATGGGAAAAGCCCGTCAAAGGAAAAGAAAAATACAGACTCTCTCAGAAAAGAGTCAGTGGGAAATGTGTGGCTTTTGCAGATGACCTCACTATACGAAGCTATACTAGCGCTAGATGAACTACATAAAATATCCTGTAAAACCAGACTACAAATATCCTACGATGAAATTCAGTATATGGGCACCAATCAACCGGGAACTTCCACTGAAAGCACAGTTCGGAAAAACCTTACGGGTCACTCACCTCAAGTACATGGGAAAAACAGTTCAACACACAGGACTGAACGCTGTCTACAACACAGTAAGAATATTAAAACTGCAAAAGTCATACAAACTGGCATGACATCTGCTAGTAAAATCTACGGCAGTGCATCACAGTTGCTTCACCAGAAATCTTGTATGCGACAAAAACCACTGTAGATGTATGAGAAAGACTCATGACATCTGCTGTGGTCTTCAGTCCTGAGACTGGTTTGATGCAGCTCTCCATGCTACTCTATCCTGTGCAAGCTTGTTCATCTCCCAGTACCTACTGCAACCTACATCCTTCTGAATCTGTTTAGCGTATTCATCTCTTGGTCTCCCTCTACGATTTTTACCCTCCACGCTGCCCTCCAATACTAAATTGGTGATTCCTTGATGCCTCAGAACATGTCCTACCAACCTATCCCTTCTTCTAGATAAGTTGTGCCACAAACTTCTCTTCTCCCCAATCCTATTCAATACCTCCTCATTAGTTATATGATCTATCCATCTCATCTTCAGCATTCTTCTGTAGCACCACATTTCGAAAGCTTCTATTCTCTTCTTGTCCAAACTAGTTATCGTGCATGTTTCACTTCCATACATGGCTACGCTCCATACAAATACTTTCAGAAACGACTTCCTGACACTTAAATCAATACTCGATGTTAACAAATTTCTCTTCTTCAGAAACGCTTTCCTTGCCATTGCCAGTCTACATTTGATATCCTCTCTACTTCGACCATCATCAGTTATTTTGCTCCCCAAATAGCAAAACTCCTTTACTACTTTAAGTGTCTCATTTCCTAATCTAATTCCCACAGCATCACCCGACTTAATTCGACTACATTCCATTATCCTTGTTTTGCTTTTGTTGATGTTCATCTTATAACCTCCTTTCATGACACTGTCCATTCCGTTCAACTGCTCTTCCAAGTCCTTTGCTGTCTCTGACAGAATTACAATGTCATCGGCGAACCTCAAAGTTTTTATTTCTTCTCCATGGATTTTAATACCTACTCCGAATTTTTCTTTTGTTTCATTCACTGCTTGCTCAATATACAGATTGAATAACGTCGGGGATAGGCTACAAACCTGTCTCACTCCCTTCCCAACCACTGCTTCTCTTTCGTGCCCCTCGACTCTTATAACTGCCATCTGGTTTCTGTACAAATTGTAAATAGCCTTTCGCTCTCTGTATTTTACCCCTGCCACCTCAGAATTTGAAGGAGAGTATTCCAGTCAACATTGTCAAAAGCTTTCTGTAAGTCTACAAATGCTAGAAACGTAGGTTTGCCTCTCCTTAATCTAGCTTCTAAGATAAGTCTTAGAGTCAGTATTGCCTCACGTGTTCCAATATTTCCAGGAATCCAAACTGATCTTCCCAGAGGTTGCTTCTACCAGTTTTTCCATTCGTCTGTAGAGAATACTCGTTAGTATTTTGCATCCGTGTCTTATCAAACTGATTGTTCGGTAATTTACATATCTGTCAGCACCTGCTTTCTTTGGGATCGGAATTATTATATTCTTCTTGAAGTCTGAGGGTATTTCGCCTGTCTCATACATCTTGCTCACCAGATGGTAGAGTTTTGTCAAGACTGGCTCTGTCAAGGCCGTCAGCAGTTCTAATGGAATGTTGTCTAATCCCGGGGCCTTGTTTCGACTCAGATCTTTCAGTGCTCTGTGAAACTCTTCACGCAGTGTCGCATCTCCCATTTCATCTTCATCTACATCCTCTTCCATTTCCATAATATTGCCCTCAAGTACATTGCCCTTGTATAGGCCATCTATATACTCCCTCCACCTTTCCGCGGTGGCGCAGTGGTTAGACACTGGACTCGCATTCGGGAGGACGACGGTTCAATCCCGCGTCCGGCCATCCTGATTTAGGTTTTCCGTGATTTCCCTAAATCATTCCAGGCAAATGCCGGGACGGTTCCTCTGAAAAGGCACGGCCGACATCCTTCCCCATCCTTCCCTAATCCGATGAGACCCATGGCCACGCTGTCTGGTCTCCTTCCCCAACCAACCAGACCAACCTTTCCGCTTTCCCTTCTTTGCTTAGAACTGGGTTTCCATCTGAGCTCTTTATATTCATACAAGTGGTTCTCTTTTCTCCAAAGGTCTCTTTAATTTTCCTGTAGGTAGTATCTATCTTACCCCTAGTGAGATTACCCTCTACATCCTTACATTTTTCCTCTAGCCATCCCTGCTTAGCCGTTTTGCACTTCCTGTCGATCTCGTTTTTGAGACGTTTGTATTCGTTTTTGCCTGCTTCATTTACTGCGTTTTTATATTTTCTCCTTTCATCAAGTAAATTCAGTATTTCTTCTGTTACCCAAGGATTTCTACTAGCCCTCGTCTTTTTACCTACTAGGTCCTCTGCTGCCTTCACTACTTCATCTCTCAAAGCTACCCATTCTTCTTCTACTGTATTTCTTTCCCCCATTCCTGTCAATTGTTCCCTTATGCTCTCCCTAAAACTCTGTACAACCTCTGGTTTAGTCAGTTTATCCAGGTCCCATATCCTTAAATTCCCACCTTTTTGCAGTTTCTTCAGTTTTAATCTACAGTTCATAACCAATAGATTGTGATCAGAGTCCACATCTGCCCCTGGAAATGTATTACAATTTAAAACCTGGTTCCTAAATCTCTGTCTTACCATTATGTAATCTATCTGAAACCTGTCAGTATCTCCAGGCTTCTTCCATGTATACAACCTTCTTTTATGATTCTTCAACCAAGTGTTAGCTATGATTAAGTTGTGCTCGGTGCAAAATTCTATCAGGCGGCTCCCTCTTTCATTTCTTAGCCCCAATCCATATTCACCTACTACGTTTCCTTCTCTCCCTTTTCCTAGTACCGACTTCCAGTCACCCATGACTATTAAATTTTCGTCTCCCTTCACTATCTGAATAATTTCTTTTATTTCATCGTACATTTCTTCAATTTCTTCGTCATCTGCAGAGCTAGTTGGCATATAAACTTGTACTACTGTAGTAGGCGTGGGCTTCGTGTCTATCTTGGCCACAATAATGCGTTCACTATGCTGTCTGTAGTAGCTTACCAGCACTCCTATTTTTTAATTCATTATTAAACCGACTCCTGCATTACTCCTATTTGATTTTGTGTTTATAACCCTGTAGTCACCTGACCAGAAGTCTTGTTCCTCCTGCCACCGAACTTCACTAATTCCCACTATATCTAACTTTAACCTATCCATTTCCCTTTTTAAGTTTTCTAACCTACCTGCCTGATTAAGGGATCTGACATTCCACGCTCCGATCCGTAGAACGCCAGTTTTCATTCTCCTGATGACGACGTCATCTTGAGTAGTCCCCGCCCGGAGATCCGAATGGGGGACTATTTTACCTCCGGAATATTTTACCCAAGAGGACACCATCATCATTTAATCATACAGTAAAGTTGCATGCCCTCGGGAAAAATTACGGCTGTAGTTTCCCCTTGCTTTCAGCCGTCCGCAGTACCAGTATAGCAAGGCTGTTTTGGTTAGTGTTACAAGGTCAGATCAGTCAATCGTCCAGACTGTTGCCCCTGCAACTACTGAAAAGGCCGCTGCCCCTCTTCGGGAACCACACGTTTGTCTGGCCTCTCAACAGATGCCCCTCCGTTGTGGTTGCACCTACGGTACGGCTATCTGTATCGCTGAGGCACGCAAGCCTCCCCACCAACGGCAAGGTCCATGGTTCTTGGGGGGACTCATGACACAGAGAAACAAAAGTGACAAATTCTTAGAAGAATCTACGGCGTTGTTCTCCGAGACGAAATGGATCAGACGACCTACAAAGGAACTCTACGAAAACAGGAATCACAGAAAATTCTGACAAAAGACGTCTAGAGTTCTACGGACATCCGTGTGGGATGGATGAAAACAGACTCAAAGAAAAATTTTAACATAGTTAATGCAAGCAAATTAAAAACCGTTTGGATGAAATAAAAGCAACAATTGAAAATCGTATAAGAAGCAATTGAGGACAGAAGACAATTCAGACGTACAACAAGAAAAAGATAATCTTGAACAACTCTCAACGAAAGAAAGAACAGGGGAAAATGTACAGACTAATGGAAGAAACAACAGGTTTTGGCAAAATGAGAAGAAAAGTAAGTGAGGCGGTGATTGGCTCAAGTTCACACGCTTTTCTCTTGCCGGCACATTCCTCAAATAGGAGGGTTGTGATTGTCACTCCGCTGTACAGTACTTCGCGTTCATTCAGCGGCTGCAGTGGGACGATCGAATGACAAACAACCGGTGCGTGCTATATTTACGAGAAGCTGGACATTCAGCAGGACGTAAGTGTGTTCTATCAGAATTATGGCCCAAATTTTCGAGCGGGATCGATTGCTGCAGCTGATGTCTTGCAAGTGAGTTTCTTTCACTTTAAATTTGGCGTCGAGTTGGTGATGTTTCATTGTTAGATCAGAATAATGACGAATCCCATTTAAAGTACTTGCAGTTTTAGAAAAAAAGCTTAGAAAAATATTGTCTGGAATGTGCTCTTTGAAATTTTGATTTTATCACGGATAAAATAAAGGGAGTAAAAGGTTATTTACGATTTGCACAGATAGCAGACTACAGTTCTAAGAGATGAAGTACATGAAACCGACGCAGTAGTTGAGAAGGGGGCGATACAGCATCGTAAGGTATACCTGCGTTATGCAGGTACGCCGAGGAAGCAGTAGATGAATGTAATGGGAAATTTAGGAAGGGAATTCAAGAACAAAGTTAAGAAATAAAAAATTTATCGTTTGTTTACTATGTCGTAATATCTGTGAGACATCATGAAAAGCCGAATGGCCTGTATTTTGTTTCCAAAAGACGTTATAAGGTGAACGTAAATAAGTGTAGTACAGGGATAATAGAATGTAGCCGAACTGACTGACGTAATGTTGGACAAATTAAGTTAGAAAATGAACGCTGAAAATAGCAAACGATTTTTGCTATTTGGGTAGCAAAACAACTTATAACGACAAAAGTAAAACGAATATAAAATACAGATTGGCGATTTCAAGGAAAAGAGTTCAGAAAGAAATTATTACGACGGGAAATTATTAAAAGGGGAAATTTTTGTTCTTTCTTGTAGTGTTTGTTTGGAGTATATCCCTGTATCGAAGTGATAATCTGCACAGACAGGGAAAGAATAGAAGCTTTTGATGTATGCTCTTAGAGAAGAATGCTAAAGGTTAAATGGGTATATCGTATAAGCAATGAAGCTCTACTGGATAGAGTTGGAAAGAAAATAACTTTATGGCAAACTTTTCTAGAAGAAAGCATAAACGGATAGGACATATCCTGAGGCACTGAGAAATAATTAATTTCATAACGGAAGAAGTTTGGGTGGGAGAGAGGGCCGTAAAAATTTTAGAGAGAGACAGTCTTGAAAACAGTAAGCAGCTTCTAGTAGATGCAGGCAGAGAAAAGACAATTGCACTGGATACAATAGTGCGGGAGCTGCATCGTACTCGTCTTTGGATAGAAGACTAAGACAAGAACAGTATCTGTCTGCTGCGTGTAACACACCTGTACTATTTCAGTTAGTTTCCTCACTGACGTATAGTGGTAGTCACTTTCCCACGCCCTGAAGTTATCTGGCGGTTATTCACTAAAACCTCTGTCATTATGAATCTCAGACGTCATCGACTCTCTGTTTACTTCGTCACAGTGCGTCAATATGTACTCTTGTACTCAATCAGTAACAGATCTAGTGACAGATAAAGCCAGAGGTAGCGAGGTGATTCTATATCTTGTGAGACAGACAGAATGTTCTGACGTAACAGTGCCTACGGCTAAGTGTTTCTGGAATTGCAACTAACTTCTTGGCACGTGATCCAGCAAATAAGAAAGCGACAGAAATTTTCCACATACATTCATTCACTCATTGCTGTTCGCTCCAAAGACGACAACCACATAACGAGTATTGTTCCGAGATAGAGTTTCTTTTTAATCTTCCTGAACAACTAGATATACTCATAAATAAATTACGGAAAACGTGACCTGCCAACTAGTGGATGTAGTTGATGAACTACACATGGTCGTGGTTCAGAGTGATGTAGAATGTTTTAAAGGACATCATATTCACCGTTGAGTATAGAAATTATTTATTTCACTATTGCAGTTTCGACCCTTGGGCCATTTTCACGTCGCAATGCAAGAGCTAAAAGAACACAAAAATGAAGCACAGAGTGTACTCGTATATACAGGACCACACAAACATGTCATGTAGACAGTAGTACGCTACAAAAATGTGAAAATGATATGTCACTTACATTTTGCTTCTGCACATGTCAGAGTTTAAAATTCTCCGACATGAAAATAGGCCTTTCCACTGTAGAAATACAGTCACATCAGACGAGAGTGGAACTCTGTACGTTGTGTAATGATGCAAATTACGTGAAATCTTACCAATGTTAATATCACTCACGTAAATCGTTACAAATATGGGCTGTTTGAATTTTTATTGTTATATGCCTTAACAAACACTATGTGATCAAAAATATCCGGACAACGCCAAAAACATTCGTTTTTATTATATTAGGTGTATTGTGCTGCCACCTACCGCCAGGTAATCCATATCAGCGACCTCAGTAGTCATTAGACATCGTGAGAGAGCAGAATGGGGCACTCTGCTGAACTCACGGACCTCACGGACTACGAACGTGGTCAGGTGATTGGGTGTCACTTGAGTCACACGTCTGTACGCGAGATTTCCACACTCCTAAACATCCCTAGGTCCACTGTTTCCGATGTGATATTGAAGGGGAAACGTGAAGGGACACGTACAGCACAAAAGCGTACAGGCAGACCTCGTCTGTTGACTGACAGAGGCCGCCGACAGTTGAAGAGATTCAAATGGCTCTGAGCGCTATGGGACTCAACATCTGAGGTCATCAGTCCCCTAGAACTTAGAACTACTTAAAACTAATTAACCTAATGACATCACACACATCCATGTCCGAGGCAGGATTCGAACCTGCGCCCGTAGCGGTCGCGCGGTTCCAGACTGAAGCGCCTAGAGCCGCTCGGCCACAGCGGCCGGCAGTTGGAGGGGGTTGTAATGTATACTAGGCAGAAATCCACCCAAACCGTCACACAGGAATTCCAAACTGCATCAGGACCCACTGCAAGTACTAGGCGGGAGGTGAGAAAACTTGGATTTCATCGTCGAGCGGCTGCTCGTAAGCCACACATCACGCCGGTAAATGCCAAACGACGCCTCGCTTGGTGTAAGGAGCGTAGAAACTGGACGATTGAATAGTGGAAAAACGTTGTGTGGAGAGACGAATCACGGTATACAATGTGGCGATCCGATGGCAGGGTGTAGGTATGGCGAATTCTCGTTGAACGTCATCTGCCAGCGTGTGTAGTGCCAACAGTAAAATTCGGAGGCGGTGGTGTCATGGTGTGGTGGTGTTTTTCATGGAAGGGGCTTGCGCCCATTGTTGTTCTGTAGTGCACTATCACAGCACAGGCCTACATTGATGTTTTAACCACCTTCTTGTTTCCCGCTGTTAAAGAGCAATTCGGGGATGGCGATTGTATCTTTGAACACGATCGAGCACCGGTCCATAATGCACGGCCTGTGGCGGAGTGGTTACACGACAATAACACCCTTGTAATGGACTGGCCTGCACAAAGTCCTGACCTGAATCCTACAGAAGACCTTTGGGATGTTTTGGAGCACCGACTTCGTGCTAGGCCTCACCGACCGACATCGATACCAGTGCAGCACTCCGTGAAGAATGGGCTGTCATTTCCCATGAAACCTTCCAGCACCTGATTGAACGTATTCCTGAGAGAGTGGAAGCTGTCATTAATACTAAGAATGGGCCAAGACCATATTGAATTCCAGCATTAGCGATGGAGGGCGCCGCGAACTTGTAAGTCATTTTCTGCCAGGTGTCTGGATACTTGTAGTGTAAATGCAAACAAATTAATTTGTAAGATTACTGTTGACGTGTTCCATATGAATACCTAAGGCAGTATGAAGTCTTTAGAGCAAATAACACTCCTTATCTAGACCGAGAGAGGTGGCACAGTGGTTAGCGCACTGGACACGCATTCGGGAGGACGACGGTTCAAGCCCGCGTCCAGCGATCCTGTTTTAGGTTTTCCGTGATTTCCCTAAATTTCTTCAGGCAAATGCCGGGATAGATCCTTTGAAAAGGGCACCGCCGACTTCCTTCCCCATTCTTCCTTAATCCGACGAGACCGATGACCTCTCTGTTTGGTCTCCTCCCCCAAAACAACCCAACCCCAACTCCTTATCTCTTTCACCTTACGTCTATAGCGTAGCCTAAAAAGCTGTATGTTGCCAACTGGTGTAAAAGATATTATGATACGAAGATTACAACCGCTACCGCTGGAGTTTACTGTCGCTGATTAACGCACAGACATTCTTGTGTTGTGAATGAATTTTCGCACCAACGGCCTTAGTTTACACGTAAACAGTGCGCTGAAACATCTATTTGTAACGAATGATGCTAACTTTGGTAACATTTAACATAATTTACGCCATCACACGACTTACATAGCTTCACACTCGTCTGATGTTACTGTATTTGTACAGTGGAAAGGAGTATTTTTCACGATGACATGTATACAGGTTGAAGGATTTTTAAAGTCTTGCAGGTGCAGAAGCAAAATGTAAGTAATGTACTATTGTCTACATGACATGTTTGCGTATTCCTGTATGTACGAATACACTCTGTGCTTTATTTTGTGCTCTTTTAGGTTTTGCAATAGCACTTTAAAATGGCCCAAAGGCCGAATCTGAAGACATGCGCGGATATTAGTGATATACAGGTGTGAGACCAATGTCAGTTTGATAGTTCCCGTACCCAGCAACAGATGACAACAATTGTCTCTCTACCTCTAAGTTTTTACATTTGAAAGTTAGCCCGTGTTTCCACTCATGTCTTCAATTGCAATAACGCAAAAAATGATTTCTACAGTCAAAGGCGATTATGATATCCTTTAAAAGAAGTGGACGTAGTTCTTCATCCAAAAACTGTTCGATGAAATCGTATCAGAGCCAATCAAGGCCAATCCGACAACGCCACCTAGTTTTATTCGACCTCAAGTCGTTGCCTTCGGTTTCTGGCCTGCTACTTTAGCGTGTTATTACAGGTCGGTGTAGCATCTGTATTGATTTATCAGTCAAAGTTAAACTGTTTTAATGCTGATGATTACACATTATCAAAAATGGTTCAAATGGTTCTGAGCACTATGCGACTCAACTTCTGAGGTCATCAGTCGCCTAGAACTTAGAAGTAATTAAACCTAACTAACGTAAGGACATCACACACAGCCATGCCCGAGGCAGGATTCGAACCTGCGACCGTAGCGGTCGCTCGGCTCCAGACTGTAGCGCCTAGAACTGCACGGCCACTCCAGCCGGCTACACATTCTCGAGCAATTTAATGAGGCACGTGAGTTAAGTAGTGTGGCTGCACACTACTACGTTTCTCTCACATGATGACATCGGTGATGCGTTGTGGAATGGACAGCACGAGATCGAGTAAATATGAACTTGATCTCTGCCACTAATGAGCTCGGGGCCCACGAGGCAGTGAACCCTAACCTCCCTTCATTTTTCGTTTTGACATCCACCGTGCACGCTGCTTCCGTTGTTATCACGTGGTGTGCTAGCCATGCTAAACAGTCATCGCCGCTTTGCGTTTTTATTCACTTACTGGCATCATTTATTGATATTCTGTACCTTTAGAGCATTTACTTTCCCTGACCTGACTTTGTTGCGGAACAACAGCGAGAAACCGACCGTTGGTTTAGATTAACACTGAGGTGACGAAAGTCATGGGACTACTCCCTTTATCGTGTCGGACCTCATCGCAGCCCATTGTGCAGCAACTCGACATGGCAGGAACTCCTCAAGTCGTTGAAACGTCCCCTGTAGAAATACTGAACCATGCTGTCTCTATAGCCGTGCATAATTGCAGAAGTGTTGCCAGTAGAGGACTTCGTGCACCAACTGACCTCCCGAATACGTCCCATAAATGATCGGTGGGATTCATGTGCGGCTATCTGGATGGCCAGATCATTCGCTCGAATTGCACAGAATGTTCTTCAAATCAACTGCAAACAACTGTGGCCCAGTGACATGGAGCATTGTCGTTCATGAAAATTCCATAGTTGTTTAGAAACATGAAGTCCATGCGTGGCTGGAGATTGTCTCCAGAAGCCGAACACAACCATTTCCAGTCAATGACAGATTCAGTTGGACCAGAGGACTCAGTCCATTCCCCGTAAACACAGCTCAAACCATTACGAAATCACTAACAGCTTGCACAATAACTTGTTGACAACCTGGGTCCATGGCTTTTCGTGTGCTCTGCGCCACTCTCCAATCCTACATCTATTCTTACCAACCGAAATCGGGACTCATCTGACCAGGCGACGATTTACCAGTGGTCTAGGATCCAACCAGTATGGTCACGGGTCCAGGAGGTGCGTTACAGGCGACGTCGTGCTGTTAGGAAAGGCACTCACGTCGGCCGGTTGCTGCCAGAGACCACTAACGCCAAATTTCACTGTACTGTCCTAACGGATACGCTCGTCGAATGTCCCACACTGATTTCTGCGCTTATTTCTAGGAGTGCTGCCTGTCTGTTACCACTGACAACTCCACATAAACGCCATTGCTCTCGGTCTTTAAGTGAAGGCCGTCGGCCTCTGCGTCATTCGTTGTGAGAGGAAATTTGGTATTCTTGGCAAACTCTTGATACTGTGGATCTCAGAATATAGAACTCCCCTAACGATTTCCGAAATGAAATGTCCCGTGTGTCTAACTCCAACTACCATTCAGCCTTCAAAATATGTTAAATCCCGTCGTGCAGGCATAATCACGTCGGACACCTTTTTGCATGAATTACCTGAGTACAAATGACAGCTCCGTCTATGTAGTGCCCTTTTATACCTTGTGTACGCGATACTACCGCCATCTGTATATGTGCATAACGCTATGATATTCACCTCAGTGTATATTTCTTGCTGTGTAGACGAACGTAAGTTAAAAATGGATTGAGTGTGCACCTTTTACGCACATAAGCATGGGGAATCGGTCACTTTCTGGAAACAACTGGAACCAATGTTTGAGGCCTTGCCCACTGCAGAAAATATAAGTAAACTAGTCTGTTCGGGCTGGGACCATTCTTCCTGAAAGATCCAGACAAGAGGAGACAGTGGATTGGCTGCATTGTTTGTAGCTCTAACGACGAGCGGGCGATGGAGCTCCATAGGAATTTAGCAGTTAGGTTGGGAAGGAAGGCATGCATCTGCATAATTATTGGAACGTCTCGTCCGAGATGGGGAAGAACTGCAAGCCGCTGTTTAGCACATGGGTGCAGCCTGATGCAAATAGTGACACATGTCAGCACGAATGACGTATGTCATCTGGCTTCATACGCCAGCCAGTGTTCACAAGGCTGGCTCACTGGATTGGTGGAGACAGCAAATTTGCACGCAGGGTAGAAGCAGAGCTAGCGCTTTGCAGCGTTTTTCTCAGAACTGGTCACTATCCTTTGGTTTGCTGTCGATTGGAAGGCTTCAACCAGAGGCTCGAAGGCTTTTGTGACGATCTTAGACGCGAATTTCTTGACCCCCCTGCCTGTCGGAAGATCGTAGGAGCCTTCTCAATAGGTCAAGTGTGCACTAGGGCCAGGAAACGGCTACTAGGGTTGCAGGGGATGCGCAGCAAGTCTAAGTGGTTTTTTCCTTAGGATAGACCGTCCCCACGAGCGCTATGAGTTATGTTCTCATTTCAGAGAGAGAAGAATATGAGCCTCATTAATTAATTAAAAAAGTAACCTTCGTCACGCCATAACAGAGAAGCAGAATGCAAAATAGCCTCGATTATAAATGGAAACAATCTCCCCCCCCCCCCCCCTCTCCACAATAACGAGGACAGAAAGATGGCTAAAACTGAATGTTAACTGCTATAAAATTCTTAAATCCAGTAGGAGCCATACCGCAGAGACAGACTGGACGTCAGCGGTGGAGCCTTGTTCGTAGCCATAAACAACACGATATTAGCTAGTGAGGTTAGTGCAGAAGCCGAACAAAAGTAATGTGGTCGGAAGTAAGTATTTAACGTGGGTCAAACAAAGTGCCACATGAGAAGCGTTCTTGATTAAAGAAGCAGCGGGTATCATCAGGACTTATGTACTTGCAATAACGGCTGCAGGGATTGTCGACATACTTACCGTATGTCCACAAATGTACGAGGGTCAGTCAAAAAGTAATGCCTCCTATTTTTTTTTCTACGTTTAATTGTCAGGAAATTTAAATGCAATTACATAGGTTGAAAACCACAACATTGAGGATCATTTTGTCATTTTTCAATGTAATCTCCGCCCATCTCTACAGTTTTGGTCCATCTTTGAACAAGGGCATGTATCCCAGCACGGTAAAAATCACAGCTCTGCTTCCTAAGCCATTGACGCACGGATGTTTTGACGGCCTCCTCATCTTCAAAATGAATCCCACGATGAGCTTCTTTTAGTGGCCCGAACAGATGGAAGTCTGATGGTGCCAGGTCAGGGCTGTATGGGGGATGAGGCAAAACTTCCCATCCAATTTTGACAATCTCGTCAGAGGTGTGATGACTGGTGTGTGGTCTTGCATTGTCATGCAAAAGAAGAACATCTGCCATTGATTTTGTTGGGCGAACTCGCTGAAGACGTGCTTTAAGTTTGTTGAGGGTTGTGACGTATTGAACAGAATTTATTGTGCATCCCTGCTCCAAAAAATCAACCAGAATCACACCCTCTGTATCCCAGAAAACTGTTGCCATAACTTTCCCTGCCGATCGCACAGTTTTGAATTTTTTCTTCCTCGGCGAGCTTGTGTGACGCCACTCCATTGACTGCCTCTTTGATTCGGGTTCAAAAAAATGCACCCATGTTTCGTCCCCGGTCACAATTTTTTTCAGAAACTCATCTCCCTCCAAATGGAAGCGCTGCAAGTGTTGGGAGGCTATTGTTTTCCTTGCCTCTTTATTCTGATCGGTTAACATTCTTGGAACCCACCGTGCACAAACTTTTGAGTACCCCAATTGTTTAATAATCGTGATCACACTGCCTTTACTAAGAAAAATAATGCGACACACTTCATCTGCAGTCACCCGACGGTCACCACGAATGATGTCATCAACTTGCTGAATGTTGTGTGGAGTCACTGCACTCACCGGCCTGCCGCTCCGCTTTTCGTCAGTCAACGGTGTTTGCCCTTCAGCTTCCTTACAACGACGAACCCATCGTCTAATAGTGCTGACATCCACTGTCACAACACCATACACCTTCTTCAGTCTTTCATGAATGCGTATGGGCGTTTCACCTTCTGCATTCAAGAATTCAATCACAGAACGCTGTCTCAAACGAACATCGATGTTGGCCATCTTACAAACTTCTGCTGTGCTGCCACCTGTTGACACAGAAAGTTACTACTGCAGTGGATTGCAGAAGAAGGTTTGAGGAATGGCGCCAAATTCAAATTTTTCACTTAACTTAATTTCTTTAAGTAGAAAAAAAATGGGAGGCATTACTTTTTGACCGACCCTCGTAGATAATACCTCGTACTGTCTTGTAGGTGGCAGTCGACCAGTCGCAACAGTCGGAACATGATAAACGAATCCTTATAAAAAAACCTGCTCAGGAGCTGTAATGGTGGAACGTTTCAGGGAAAACGTCGAGAAGTTTTCACGGAAATACTGTCAACGTGTTATAGTTTTAGGGGGAGATTTTAACCTATCAAATATTGACTGGGGGACTCCAATGATGCGTGTGGCGCAGAAAAGCTTGTGGAATTTTTTAAAATACTTTATTTGGAAATTACCTTTAGAAATTGCTTAGAGAACTGACTCCTTATACGAGGGAAATAAAAGGTTCTTTCATCATAAATGATGAAAATTTATCCTAATGAAGCACGGAACTGCTACCGACATATATTTTTAAATACGTTCACGATACAGTGTCTTTGTGGTACAAATAGGTGTAGCAAACTAAACATCCGATTGTTTCTCGTGACAGTTCATTAAATGGAGCTTCCCATAATACATTTCAAAATATGATGCAAGGCAAACATTGATTATTTGTAAGCAGAACACATCTTGTATTCGACATGGGGAAGAAACTCAAAAGTTGAGATGGCTTGTCTGAAATTACAAATATTAATATGGTTAATTAAGGTTTTCCCGAATGTAAAAGGGTATTCCTCGGTACAACATAGTCATCTGTCTACGAAAAAATATTCAATTGAAATTGAAAAGTGTTGCTATCGAGATCATATTGTCACCCCTGTATTTTGCAGACTATCTGTTACATTATTACTCTACTACGCACCAATAATCAGTAAGTGAGATCAAAGTAAGTAGAAATGATCGAAACCAGTTTCAAATTAAATAGTTTTTGAATGTGAAGCTATTGGAAACTAACAAAAATTTCCATTTTGAGGGCAGTTAAAATTGTTTAGACATTAACACAATTCAGTTCATTTGCAAATATCCCAAGTTTGTTGGTGATAGTGCTTCTTCTGTTTCGAGGTACAAGATGGTACACGTCTGACGAAGTACTGATTTACCGCCCACACATTATATAACTTATATGTCCGAAAGAACAGACACCATTGATGACCTGTAGCCGTCTAGAAAGAAATTAGAATTATATATTAATACTTTTAGCTGCTGATGGGCGTTGATATATATCGCCGGGGACTGGTGAAAATGTGTGCCCCGGCCGGGACTCGAACCCGATCTCCTGCTTACATGGCAAACGTTCTATGCAGTTGAGCCACCGAGGACACAGATGATAGTGCGACTGCAGGAACTATCACGCGCACGCCTCTCGCGAGACATGTCCCAAAGAACAGACACCATATCCATATAAGTATATAGTTCTGGCAACACCGGCCATGACCTTCTTCTTCTGTGTGGATGTACACATGTTCCCCAAACTCTTACGGGACTTGGTAAGAATTTATTCCTCGAGTAAGGAGTGTGTTGGTTAGGGACACTACGAATGTAGTGTGTGGACACATAAGATGAGAATGTGGGTCTCGCAGGAGGCGTGCACGAGATAGTCCCTGCGGTCGCAGTATCTTCTGTGCCCTCGGTGGCTCAGATGGATAGAGCGTTTGCTATATAAGTAGGAGATGCCGGGTTCGAGTCCCGGGCGGGGCACACATTTTCAACTGTCCCCGTTGATATATATCAACGCCTGTCAGTAGCTGAAGGTAGTAATATATAATTCTAATTTCATTACATAACTAGTTCTAAAAGTACAAAGAATTTTACTTGCCATAAAATTCTATAACTGAAAAATTGAAATATTTGAAATAGCCTTAATATATTACTCCACATTGAAATGTGTAGAATATGAAACATTTACAAATGCTGCACAAAACACAAACTCATGGCGCTCAACAACAGAAACTGCAGAAAAGGGTGAAAACTGCTGCCGGCGATCTCTAGCGTGCATTCCCTCCAGGTGAATCTGAAGTTTGACACTAGACTGAAGTATCAACTGAAAAGATCATGAGCTCCTAGGTACGCCATCCTCTGGTTACAACACTCACCTGTACCATTACAGGTAATGTAGCTAACAGCACATTGTGATGTATGGAACTATTGTGCATCTTTGATACTGACCACTACCATCTCTCTCTGCTGTTCCCTTCCACCAGCTTAAGATGGCAAAGCTCATACACTGTGTAACTAACTCTGGTTTCTCAAGGGAAGTTTTGAAACTCATTTACTCTCATATTCAGCGGCTCGTAGTCTCTCGTGGGAAAAATGGGGAACTGATATCTTATATAAACGTAAGGAACATAGCAATGATCATGCCGGGAAATTAAATAATCAAAGATGTTTGATGGTGAAAATTAAAAAAAAAAGGTACGAGATAGTGAAGGTGGGAGATTTAAAAGGGAAATTTTAATAAACTAAGACGACAGAAATAGCGTAGTAGTGCACTATACGCCACTCCCCTCAACCCCTTCCCATCTCCGGTCAAACACAACGTGATATTAAAATAAGACAGACAAACCTAATGTAGATACAAGCTTCTGGCGCCAACTTTGAAGACATGCAAGAAAAAATTCTGTAAATTTCACTCGACTGGCAGGGTCCACACACACATGCGCACACACAGACACAATATATATATATATATATATATATATATATATATATATATATATATATATATATATATATATATATACAGGGTGGTCCATTGATAGTGACCGGGCCAAATATCTCACGAAATAAGCATCAAACTAAAAAACTACTAAGAAAGATACTCGTTTAGCTTCGGGTTTGTGGGTGGGCAGGGAGCGAATATTGTGGTACAGGATACGGTAGGGTTGTTGTACCATGGGAGGGGAGAGTTAGACGAGGGTGGTGAGGGGGGTGAAGGTGAAGTGGGCCTGGTTGTGGGAGTATGTGTCATAGGTAATAAGATGAAAGATGGAACGGGCAGCGAAGGCGATTTGGGAAAGGGTGTGGGGGCGCTGGAAGGGGTGGATGTTTTGGAGCACAATGGTGATGAAACGGATTATGTCCTCTGCAGTAGGTGGGGGGCAGAGCGAGTTGTTGGTGTGGATGGGATCATCAACAGGACGGACATGGACAGTGAGCTCAGGGGTGACTGGAGGAAGTTTCACTTTACACTTCGAGGAGTAGGTAGGATGTGGTTCATTACAGGAGTTGCAGGAGGGGGGAGAGGTGAGGTTGGGGCAGTTCTTGAGGAAGTGGGAAGCTTTGCAGTGGGGACAAGTAGGGGGGTTCTTGCAGGCAGAGGTAACATGGTCGTTGTATGTGAGGCAGCATTGGCAGCGGTAGGGTTGGACAGGGGAATGGGAGGGGTCCACCTTATGACAGCGATTGTAGATGAGGGCTCCCTCGGTGAGGAGGTGGTCAGTGGAGAAGGAGGATTCAGTGAATATCCGCATGAGATAAGTTGGCCCGGCATCACTGAAGATGCGACGGGCAGAGCGGATTTCGATGTCGGGCCGGGAATTGAGTTCCGCCAACACTTCAGCCTCTATGACCACGGGGCTAAGCTTCGTGATCACGGCGGTGAAGGTTGGCGGACGTCGGGGAAGGTTGGGGCTGATGGGGAGAGGATGGGGTGTGGTAGGGGGTGAGGGTTGCACGTTGGCCAAATTGGATACGTGGGATGTGGGAGAGGAGATCGGTGTGGAAGAAAGCATTGGGAGATTTAATGAGGACCAATTCCTTGCGAGGAATCAGAAGGGAGATGGGGGCATTGAGGTAGTATTTACGGATGGCTAGGGTGAGGGAGTGGGCATCAAGGAATTGAAGGTCAGGATTGGAGAGGACAAAGGTGTGGGTGGCAGGCGTGGCAGGGGTGCGGGTCGGGGTTGCGTCCATGGGGATGGGTGGGTCACGGGGATCGGGGGTTTTCTTTGAGGAGATTTCAGGGAAAGGGTCAACATTTGGGTGCTTGGAAGGTTTCGTGGTCACGACAGGGTGGAGAGGGGGCTGGGGGATGGGTGGCAGGGAGAGATGGCGGGGGGCAGTACCACCCTGAGCAGCGGATGACGCAGAGAGAGGGGGTGTGGGTGTCACAGAGACTGTGGAATGTCGAGCCGAAATCCGTGCTGGCTTGTAGCCTGTTGGAGGCGGTGCAGGGAGCGGCGGAAAGTCGGTAGACTTCGCTGGGGCGGCAGTGATAGGGGAGGGCGAGTTGGGGGTAGTTACAGCCGAAAATGGCGCAGGGGTGGGGTGGACAGGGAGAGAAGAAAGGACGGGAAGGGGGATGGAGGATGAGCTCCATGTGGTGGTGGTTGGAGCAGCGGAGGGAGAGGTGAAAATGATAGTGATGGTGGGTTGGGACATGGTGGAGGCGCGCGAGAGGAGGGGCGAAGACGGCGGCGACCAGGCGGCGGCGGCGGCGAGGAGGACCGGACGGCGAGCAGCAGTGACGGCGTGCAGACAACACGGCAAGGAAAGGGTGGGGCTCATCCACGTCGAAGATACACCCTGAGGGTAGCCCAGGCAGTGCGAATGAGGGAATCCAACCATCGAATACGACGATATCGACCTTGTCCACAATTGGTAAACTGTCCATTTTAACACGGATAATGTATTACGAAGCAAATACCGTCCACACTGGCGGACTGTTACGTGATACCACGCACTTATACGTTTGTGACTAATACAGCGCCATCTGTCACAAAGCGTAAAAAGTTGTCCAACTAAAACACTCATATTTCTTTACGTACTACACGAATATGTAATAAAAAATGGGGGTTCCTATTTAAAAAAAAAAACGCAGTTCATACCCGTTTGACCTATGGCAGCGTCATCTAGCGGGCCTCCACACCTACAAATCCTTAATCCGTCCCATCCTCTGTTATGCCAGTCCCACCTGGATATCTGCCCCCCCCCTCCCAAATTCTATAAGTACCTCCAGATCCTTGAGCATCATGCACTCTGCCTCGCCTTCTGTATATGCCTCCCGTCCCCCACGTGGATCCTCTATGACCTCATTCCTTTCCCCCATCTGCTCCTATTCCTCGAACATATCCGCATCCTCTACACCTCCCGCCGCCTTGATCCCCCTCACCCCCTGGTTGCTCCTCTCCTCTCCCATCCCTGCCACTGCCACGTCTTCACTGTTTGTGTCCTCCCTACCCTCCATCTCTACACTCTTCATCTCCTTTCCCAAGGTGGCTTCCATCAACTTCCCCTCCCAGATGATGCCCTCTCTCCCTCCATTTATCCCTCCTATCAACTCTGATCCTCACTCCCCCTCCTTTCCTCTGTCCTTTTCCCGGGCTCCCCCTCCCCTCCTTCCATCCCTTTTTTTCCCCACCCACCCTCTCTCTGCCCCCCTTCTCACCCCTGAGTCCTTTTCATTTCCCTCCTCTGCCTTTTCCCATTCCCTCTCGCGTCTGCCCTGCCCCTCTCCCCACTTATGAGTCATCTCCCTCCTTTGGCTCCCCCCCTTTCATTTTCTCCTCTCCTCCCTCCTTGTTTTTCCCCCTCATCCAGGCCCCCCTCCCCCTCATCTGCCCTTGGCTAGGGAGTGTCATCTTTGCGCCAACATTTTCGTGCAGTGTTTTACAGTGAGTGTTCAGTGTTGTGTGTCTTTTGGGAAGTGTTGCGAACGGCCATCATACTGTCGCTGGGTGCGATTTTTTTATCTCTTGCGAACAGAAACCAGACTGTCGCCATGTTTTTTTAATTGTGTGTCTACTATATTACTTGTCTGATTCCTGTGCATTTTATTAACATTGCCAACCCCTTTGCTTTATGATCATACAATTTAAGCTTTCACGGCCGGAATTGTCTTCACTTAAAACTTCCGGGCTGATAGGCCATGGTCGAAATATAAAACTCTCTCCTGACGTTTCGTCTCCGACTGCGGGAGACATCCTCGGAGGTAAAACCGCTTTACCTCTGAGGATGTCTCCCGCAGTCGGAGACGAAACGTCAGGAGAGAGTTTTATACTTCGACCACGGCCTATCAGCCCAGAAGTTTTAAGTGAAGACCCTTTGTTTTATGTTTTAACTTTCCACAATTTTACGCCGTTTTACAATTTAAGTCACCGTTTTATCGCCTTTTTTTTCTTGTTTCTTTTCTTCTTACGTTTTTAAAAAGTCTGTAGGCTGTAGAGCAGAGTACTAAGCTGCTGCCAGCCCGCCCCCTTCGGGGGGAATCGAAAGTCAATAAAGTTAAAAAAAGTCGATATCGTGTTGATGTATGGCTATTGTGATCAAAATGCTGCTCGGAATCCTGGACGACATCATCCAAGTGTCGGGACCGTTCGCCGGATATTTACATTATTTAAGGAAACAGGAAGTGTTCAGCCGCATGTGAAACGTCAACCACGACTTGCAACAAATGATGATGCCCAAGTACGTGTTTTAGCTGCTGTCACGGCTAATCCGCACATCAGTAGCAGATAAATTGCGCGAGAACCGGGAATCTCAAAAACGTCGGTGTTGAGAATGCTACATCAACATCAACTGCACCCGTACCATATTTCTGTGCACCAGGAATTGCATGGCGACGACTTTGAATGTCGTGTACAGTTCTGCCACTGGGCACAAGAGAAATTAGGGGACGATGACAGATTTTTTGCACGCGTTCTATACTCCTGGAAATTGAAATAAGAACACCGTGAATTCATTGTCCCAGGAAGGGGAAACTTTATTGACACATTCCTGGGGTCAGATACATCACATGATCACACTGACAGAACCACAGGCACATAGACACAGGCAACAGAGCATGCACAATGTCGGCACTAGTACAGTGTATATCCACCTTTCGCAGCAATGCAGGCTGCTATTCTCCCATGGAGACGATCGTAGAGACGCTGGATGTAGTCCTGTGGAACGGCTTGCCATGCCATTTCCACCTGGCGCCTCAGTTGGACCAGCGTTCGTGCTGGACGTGCAGACCGCGTGAGACGACGCTTCATCCAGTCCCAAACATGCTCAATGGGGGACAGATCCGGAGATCTTGCTGGCCAGGGTAGTTGGCTTACACCTTCTAGAGCACGTTGGGTGGCACGGGATACATGCGGACGTGCATTGTCCTGTTGGAACAGCAAGTTCCCTTGCCGGTCTAGGAATGGTAGAACGATGGGTTCGATGACGGTTTGGATGTACCGTGCACTATTCAGTGTCCCCTCGACGATAACCAGTGGTGTACGGCCAGTGTAGGAGATCGCTCCCCACACCATGATGCCGGGTGTTGGCCCTGTGTGCCTCGGTTGCATGCAGTCCTGATTGTGGCACTCACCTGCACGGCGCCAAACACGCATACGACCATCATTGGCACCAAGGCAGAAGCGACTCTCATCGCTGAAGACGACACGTCTCCATTCGTCCCTCCATTCACGCCTGTCGCGACACCACTGGAGGCGGGCTGCACGATGTTGGGGCGTGAGCGGAAGACGGCCTAACGGTGTGCGGGACCGTAGCCCAGCTTCATGGAGACGGTTGCGAATGGTCCTCGCCGATACCCCAGGAGCAACAGTGTCCCTAATTTGCTGGGAAGTGGCGGTGCGGTCCCCTACGGCACTGCGTAGGATCCTACGGTCTTGGCGTGCATCCGTGCGTCGCTGCGGTCCGGTCCCAGGTCGACGGGCACGTGCACCTTCCGCCGACCACTGACGACAACATCGATGTACTGTGGAGACCTCACGCCCCACGTGTTGAGCAATTCGGCGGTACGTCCACCCGGCCTCCCGCATGCCCACTATATGCCCTCGCTCAAAGTCCGTCAGCTGCACATACAGCTCACGTCCACGCTGTCGCGGCATGCTACCAGTGTTAAAGACTGCGATGGAGCTCCGTATGCCACGGCAAACTGGCTGACACTGACGGCGGCGGTGCACAAATGCTGCGCAGCTAGCGCCATTCGACGGCCAACACCGCGGTTCCTGGTGTGTCCGCTGTGCCGTGCGTGTGATCATTGCTTGTACAGCCCTCTCGCAGTGTCCGGAGCAAGTATGGTGCGTCTGACACACCGGTGTCAATGTGTTCTTTTTTCCATTTCCAGGAGTGTATTTAGCGACGAAGCGTCATTCACCAACAGCTATAACCTAAACCAGCATAATATGCCCTATTGGGCAACGGAAAATCCACGATGGCTGCGACAAGTGGAACATCAGCGACCTTGGCGGGTTAATGTGTGGTGCGGCATTATGGGAGGAAGGATAATTGGCCCCCATTTTATCGATGGCAATTTAAATGGTGCAATATGCTGATTTCCTATGTAATGTGATATTTCACTGCATGACAGAATGGCGATGTACTTACAACATGATGGATGTTCGGCACACAGCTCGCGTGCGGTTGAAGCGGTATTGAATAGCATATTTCATAGCAGGTGGATTGGTTGTCGAAGCACCATACCATCGTCTGCACGTTCACCGCATCTGACGTCGCCGGATTTCTTTCTGTGATTGATATTTGCTATCGTGATCCATTGACAACGCCTGAAAACATGCGTCAGCACATTGTCAATGCATGTGCGAATATTACGGTAGGCGAACTACTCGCTGTTGAGAGGAATGTCGTTACACGTATTGCCAAATGCATTGATGTTGACGGACATCATTTTGAGCATTTATTGTATTAATTTGGTATTTACAGGTAATCACGCTGTAACAGCATGCGTTTCCAGAAATGATAAGTTCACAAAGGTACATGTATCACATTGGAACAACAGAAATAAAATGTTCAAACATACCTACGTTCTGTATTTTAATTTAAAAAACCTACCTGTTACCAACTATTCGTCTAAAATTGTGAGCCATATGTTTGTGACTATTACAGCGCCATCTATCACAAAGCGAAAAAAGTGGTCCAACTAAAACATTCATATTTCTTTACGTACTACACGACTATTAATAGAAAATGGTGGTTCCTATTTTAAAAAATGCAGTTGATATCCGTTTGACCTATGGCAGCGCCATCTAGCGGGCCAACCATAGCGCCATCTGGTTTCCCCATTAAAGCTAGACAAGTTTCGTTCTTTGTATTTTTCGTTTGACGCTTATTTCGTGAGATATTTGGCCCGGTCACGATCAATGGACCACCCTGTGTATATATATACAGGGTATATACGCTGATTAGGTGATTAGGCAGAACATTATGGTCACCTACCTAACAGCAGTATGTCCACCTTTGGCAAGGAAACAGCGACGGCAGTGAGCCCTTGGTAGGTCGTTGGAGGAAGTTGGCACCCATCTGCACACGCAAGTCACCTGATTCCCATAAATACCGTGGAGGAGGCGATGAGCTCTGATGCCACGTTAAATCACATCCCAGACGTGTTCGATCGAGTTCAGATCTGGCGAGCTAGGGACTAGCACATCTGTTGGAATTCGGCATGTGCTCCTTGAAGCACTACATCACACTTCTGGCCTTGTGCATTATCTTATTGAAAAATGCCACTGCTGTCGGGAAACATGATCGTCATGAAGGGGTGTATGCGGTCTACAACCAGTGTACATCTGTTCTTGGCGTCATGGTGTCTTGAACGAGCTCCGCTGGACCAGCGGATGAAGACGTGGAAGTTATGCAGAGCATATTGGAGGCGCCACCAGCTTTTCTCAATCCCATAGTAGAGCTTTCAGTGAGCTGTTCCCTTGGAAGACAACGAGTCGCGCTCACCCAACGGCATGATGAAGAAGGTATCGGTATTCATCAGACCATGCAACGCTCTGCCACTGCACCAAGGTCCAGTGTTGATGGTCATTGGCCCATTTCAGTCGTATCTGCCGATTTCGTGGTGTTAACGTTGGCACATGCATGGGTCGTCGGCTACGGAGGCCCTTCGTTAGGAGTGTTCGGTGCACTCTGTATTCTGACACACTGTACTCTGCCGAGCAATAAAGTCTGATGTTAGTTCCGCCACATTTGTCTCTTTTGCTGTTTTACCTTCCTGCCCAGCCGACGAAGTCCGGTTCGACATCTGCAATGAGAGGTCGTCGCCCAACATCACGACCTCTGGACGTGGTTTAACCTTGGTTTCGCCGCTTGTTGAAGACATTCACCAGGGCACTGCTTGAACACCCGACAAGTCGTGCAGTTTCTGGAATGCTCGAGCCGAGTCACACTCTGCCCTCTGTCAAACTCAGATAGATCGTGCGCCTTCCCCATTCTACACACGGTCAGCATGCTCACTGACACTATTGCGCCGTGCGTATGTCTGACTAGCACTCATTCCTCGCCAGGTGACTCTTCTATCGCCTGGGCAGGTTTATATCGATAGTAGGTCGATAGTCATAGTGTTGTGGCTGATCAGTATATCTGCACATCACTCTCGAAAACTATGGCAAATGGAGGCAAAGAGAGTGATGTGATGCTTTTGCCAGCATCTTCTTCAAGTCTGGACCTTTTTGACAAAATATTTCAAACTTTGGCTGGTGCCTACTTAATCACATGATATGTGAAGACATGGGTGTGGGGCAGGCGGGCCAGTTAATCGCAATACTTGATACATTAGGATCTGCAACAGGAAACGCTACACTGTAGGTAGGGACACGGTTTACATCTAAAGCAGAAATACATATGTACGCATTTACATGTAAGAGCTGCCAGAGAAACGCCTGTCTTACTACAATACAGGAAACTAAATGGTGTAGTCCATTTGACTTATGACTTAACAGTTGTGACATGCAGTACATGAACTTGTGCAGTTGGTGATGGAAAGGAAAATGGCGGGAGTATAGAAGTGCAGCGCTATCTGGACCATCTACTTGCTTTAATACAGAATCTAGGCTATAGAAAAGAGATGGAACCGTGGTGTGACGTAAAACGTATTGTGGTAGTACATGCAAAAATCTGTTTACTTAAATGAAAAACGCCATATACAGGCAATAAAAATAAGCGAGAATGTGGTTGGATGATACTATGAATAGCACAGCAGACTGTGGTGCACATTTGGATAATAAAGTACGACATATAATGTATATAAAAGCCAGGAGTGACAAAATCAGAAGCTGTCTCTGTGTTTATTAGCATGTGATGCGCGCATAAATGATACAACCTGGAGTAAACTGTTTGTAAGCGAATATGGAATACGTAAAAGAGATGTAAACATCGAAATGTACACTGAGGTGACAAAAGTCATGGGATAGCGATATGCACATATACAGATGACGGTAGTATCGTTTATATAAGGTTAAATGGGCAGTGCATTGGCGGAGCTGTAATGCGTATTCAGGTGATTCTTGTGAAAAGGTTTCCGGCGTGATCATCGCCGCACGGCAGGAATTGACGGACTTTGAACTCGGAATGGTAGTTTGAGTTAGACACCTGGTATATTCCATTTCGGCTATCAATATTGCGTGATACAGACTGTCAAGAGTGTTCCGAGAATATCAGTTCTCACAATGGACAACGCTGTAAGCTAGTGCATTTGCTAACGGCAAGACATCGCCTGCAGCGTCTCTCCTGGGCTCGTTACCGTATCCGTTAGGCTCTGCACGATTGAAAAACCGTGTCCTGGTCAGATGAGTCTCGATTTCGGGTGACAAGAAGTGATGATAGAATTGATGGTGTGGCGCAGACCACACGAAGTCATGGACCCAAGTTGTCAATAAGGCACTGTGCAAGCTTATGGTGGCTCCATAATGGTGTGGGCTGTGGTTACATGGTATGAGCTGGGTTCTTTGTTGTAGTCAAATATGTAACAGGTGCCGGCTGTAGTGGCCGAGCAGTTCTAGGCGCTACAGTCTGGAACCGCGCCACCGCTACCGTCGCAGGTTCGAATCCTGCCTCGGGCATGGATGTGTGTGATGTCCTTAGGTTAGTTAGGTTTAAGTAGTTCTAAGTTCTAGGGGACTGATGACCACAGCAGTTAAGTCCCACAGTGCTCAGAGCCACTTGAACCATTTGTAACAGGTGAAACAGATATAAGCATCGAAATGTATTAGCATATACACTGAATAGCCAAAGAAACTGGTACATCGGCATAATATCGTGTAGGGCTACAGAGAGCACGCTGAAGTGCCACAATAAGACGTGGAATGGACTCGACTAATGTCTGAAGCAGTGCTGGAGGGAATTGACGCCATGAATCCTGCAGTACTGTCCATAAATCCGTAAGGGTACGAGGGAGTGGAGATGTCTTCTGAATAGCACGTTGCAAGGCATCCAAGATATGTTCAATAATGTTCATGTCTGGGGAGTTTGGTGGCCAGCGGAAGTGTTTAAACTCACAAGACTGTACCTGGAGCCACTCTGTAGCAGTTCTGGACGTGTGGGGTGTGGCATTGTCCTGCTGGAATTGCCCAAGTCCTCCGGCATGCACAATGGACATGAATGGATGCAGGTGATAAGACAGCATGCTTAAGTACGTGTCACCTCTCAAGAGTCGTTCCTAGATGTATCACGGATCCCATATCACTCCAGCTGCACACGTCCCACACCATTACAGAGCCTCCACCAGCTTGAAAAGCCCGCTGCTGACACGCAGGGTCCATGGATTCCTGAGGTTGTCTCCATACACGTACACGACGATTCGCTCGATACAATTTGAAACGAGACTGTCGGTCCAGGCAACATGTTTCTAGTCATCAACAGTCAAATGTCTGTTTTGACGGTCCCAGGTGAGGCGCAAAGCTTTGTGTCGTGCAGTCTTCAAGGGTACACGAGTGCGCCTTCGGCTCTGAAAGCTTATATCTTTGATGTCCAGTTGAATGGTTCACACGATGACATTTGTTGATGCCCCAGCATTGAAATCTGCAGCAGTTTGCGGAAGGGTTGCACTTCCGTCACGTTTAACGATTGTCTTCAGTCGTCGTTGATCCAGTTCTTGCAGGATCTTTTCACGGCCGCAACGATGTCGGAGATTTTATGTTTTACCAGATTCCTGATATTCACGGTACACTCGTGAAATGGTCGTATAGGAAAATCCACACTTCATGGCTACCTCGGAGATGCTATGCCTGTTCACTCGTGCGCTGACTATGACACGACGTCCAAACTCACTTAAATCTTGACAACATGACAGTGTAGCAGCAGTAACCGATCTAACAACTGTGCCAGACACTTGATGTTTTACATAGTCGTTGCCGACTGCAGTGTCGTCTTCTGTCTGTTTACATATATCTGTATTTGAATACGGATGCCTACACCAGTTTCTTTGGCGCTTCAGTACATGTTATACTGTAGGGCTGTGTTAAAAATTAGTGTACGCTAAGGTGTCGATAGTCGGACACAAACCAAATTTGACAATGTAGACGTTAAAAAATATTTAACGTAAGTATAGGGCATGGCTATGTGCCACTCAGGTACACCAGTAATATCCTATATCCACGACACAACGTGTTAATGTACAGATTTGTGCACTATTAGGTCTACTATTGTCATATTGTACTGTGTGTTATTGTACACCAGATTGTGGAAGCTTGAGGAACATGGTCATAGGCTCAGCATTGTGTTGCTTTAGGAGCTCAGGTACAATCTGGGTTGTGATGCAGATTTTCGAGAATTTCTTCCAGAAGATCCAGGACTCATCCTTTGGGTTGAAGGGAGCAAATACGAAGTTTATTGCTAATACCACAGAGCGATTCGTTGAAGACTTTATGATAACCTGTTAAGGCAGATTTAGAATATTTCCTACGTGCTGGTGTTCCTTGATTCTAGTGGAAAAGTGTGTCTGCTTTGGCTGACATACCGAAAGTGACAATCACCACATATGATTTCGTAAATACACGACTGCACGTACGGTTTTTTGCTGCGAGGTTCATGGTGTGTGAATTCGGGGCTGACTTGTTTGAATGTGTGGATCGATGGACGATATCAATCTCCTTTAACCATTTACCTAACATTTCGGATATGTTCCCATGACATGGGATTTTATAATAGTTCTTCTGTGGATTACTATGACCAGTGTGTTTGAGGGTAATCATCTGATTAATATTCATGTGCTTCTTATGTTGCATTTGTCAGTTGAGAGGTTCGACGACCCGTATGGAATAAACATAAGTATGCGCAATGAATTAACGCTTTGAAGTTCTTTTTCATAGTTCTGTGTGCTTAAAGGTACATTGACCAGTCGCTGTAATTTCATTTTATAGTGTGTAGGACCAAATGGTGCAACAGTAGTTTCCAAAACTAGTCGTGCTAATAAAAATCATCTACAACTGAAGTAGATTTCTGAGTCTTATCAATATGATCTTCATTTATGGTTGTTCAGCAAATCAGACATTTTTTTACAGGTATTTACAGTAAAATGAACCATGGTAATTTTTTTGTAATAATGGTTCCTACCCATTGTATTTAACTTACCCAGAAGTGTCAAACACTTGTCATCCCGCGGAGACAAATACATTGTGTGTTGATATGACTAAGTTACAAACTGCCTGGTAGTTTTTACTTCCGAATCCAATACACATCATTCGTAATTGTAATCTGGGAGGCAGGATATGTCTCTGCAGCAGGACATCAGCGTAAAGCGTCTAGTTTGTGTGTTGTAACGAGCTTCTGAAAAGCAGCCAATTATTTTCATTTAACGTAAGTGTTTTAGTTTAAATTCTTAGGCCTTAACAACAGGTAAGAGGTGTTACCCAGTGGTCATACACTTCTGAGCCGGCACGAGCTAGTGGCCGATTTTATTACCCAGTCCGGTCAAGTGGAGAGCGTGGGTTATTCTAGTAATTCGGAGCTCCAACGTTAGGCAAATGCTGAAGCCCCTCAGGTAAAAAGGAGGCAGGTCAGGGGAGAATGCCGCAATGCGCTTGGTATGTTTGCCGGGGGTCTCATTCGAGATATGGAGGAGGCTGTAGTGGTGGCTATTGAGCGTACAGGGTGCATACGGCTGCAAATTGTGGCTCAAGTCAGCAGGAACGGCGCCTGCCGCTTGGGTTCTGAGGTCATCCTCAGTTTACACAGATGACAGGTGAAGACAGCTAGCTAGCGTCGCATGTGCGATGCAGGCTAAGCTCACTATTTTTAGCATCTGATCCAGGATCAATCACAGTCCTCTGGTTCTGAGCAGAATGAAAAGTCTAACATAGAGGCTCACTTGTCAGACGATTCTGCAACGGTATCAGATTCTAGTTTCTCGATCTGCTCCATGGGGTGGAAACTTTTAGGATACCCCTTCACAGGTCACATGTGCACTACACACAGGAAGCGGCTACTAGAGTAGCGGAGTACGTGTGGCGTTCACATGTTTTTTTCAAAGTTGGAATTAGAGGAACCGCACCCCCTTGGGATCAAAGATGAATTGCTTGCCGAAGTCGCAGATACATCAGCCAAATTATTCTCAGAGAATGCTCTTCCTCGCAGATCGGGAATAGAAAAGATTAATATGGTGTTACTAAACTGCAGGAGAGTCCAGAATTTATAGCGCTTATTGAAGGTTGTGATGTCGAGATAGTATTGGCAACAAGAAGTTGGTTGAAACCGGAAATGAATACCACCGAAATCTTAAATTTAGAATAGAATATTTATCCTAAGGAAAGGTCAGTCGTCAACATTGGCGGCGTGTTTATTGCAGTAAAGAATTCGATAATATCTGGGGGTTATCACGGATTCTGGATGTGAATTAATCTGGGTGAAGTTAAGCATCAAAAGTCGATCACAAAAATGGTAACACAATACATTTACAGACATACTGTTTTAGGAGCTGCACTGTGGTGCGCTTCAGAGAGAACTTGCAGAATATCATGTGTAAGTTTCACGATCATGCTGCTGTAGTAGGCAAAACCACTGGATTTCAGTTTGCGAGTTATAGATTGGGAGAGTCGTGCTATCAACACTGGTTCCAGAGACTGGGATTCGTGCATCATTATTCTAAGCGTCTTGACGGAAAATTACTTCGAGCAGGTAACTGGAGTGAAGATAACGTCTTATACGTCCTAGCAACAAACAGACTTGAACTTGTCCACTTCTAGTAGCAGTTCACGGTAGGTCGCGTCGAGCAACGGAGGATACCTAGCAATTTCAAAAACGCGCTTGTTATTCCCGTTTTCAAGAAAGGTCCTAGAACACACAGACATAATTATAGGCCTTTGATTAATGATAATAAGACTGTGATGACGTCTATGACTCTGGGAATTACAGGGAATGTCAAAAAAGGCAGGAAAATAGTTTTGCTTGGCAAAAGTGACAGGATAGAAATTGCAGAGTGTCTGAGTAGTCAGCATCAAGTATTCAGTGCTGAGGTCCAAGATGTGGAGTACAAATGGAGGAAATTCAAAAACGTCGTTAAATATGCCTTAGACAAATATGCTCCCAGCAAGGTCTCAAGGGAAGAGAAAGACCCACAGTGGTTTAATAGACGTGTTAGAAAACTGCTGAGCTAACAAAGAGCGTTTCATCATAGATTCGAGAGAAGTCAAAACATAGCTGACAAAAAAACTGGACAAAGAGAAAATGAGCTTAAGTAGACAGGCGTTCAGTTACTTTGAATGCAAAAATTTTCCCAATCTATCTCACTAAAAACACTATGAGGTATGAGGTTCTGATCTTACGTAAAATCGATAAGCGGTTCTAAATCATATACCGAGTCACTCAGGGACTATTATGCAGCGGAACGGCAAATGACGGAGAGAAGGTCGAAAAACTGAATTCGATCTTCCGCAATTGTTTCACACGGTCGCTCCTGTAGTCATCTTACGAACTTATAAATGGCAGATATTTAGATAACTGATCGCAGAATGGGAAAGCAACTAGAATTGTTTAGTATTGGAGAGGCATCAGGACAAAACAAGATACCTGTAAGATTCTACACAGATTACGCAAAAGAACTTGCCTCCTTTCTATTAGCAGTTCATCGTAGATCCCTGGATCAACGAAAGTTACTTAGCAACTGGAAAAAAGCGCTGGTTATTCCCGTTCTCAAGAAAGTTCGTAGGACATGTAGACCCAATTATAGGCCTATATCGTTTATGTTTATCTGTTGTAGAATTATAGAACACGTTTCATACTCATATATCGCGACTTTTTTGGAGAATGGAAATATCCTTTACAAAAATTTTGGAAATTTGTGGTAAGTTCCTATGGGACTAAACTGCTGAGGTCATCGGTCCCTAGGCATACACACTACTTAATCTAATTTAAACTAACTTACGCTAAGGACAACACACACACAGCCATGCCCGAGGGAGGACTCGAACCTCCGTCGGGGCTACCCCGCGCGGCCTCTATAAAGACAACACGGATTCCGCGAACAGAGATCTTTCGACACTCAACTCGTTCTGTTCCTCCATGAGAGACACGACGACGTAGACATCGGCGCTCAGGTTGTCACCATGTTCCTTAACTTCAGGAAGGTATCTGGCACTGTCCCTTACTACCATTTATTAAAAAAATACGAACTTACCGAGCATCGTACCAGATTTACGACTGGATTCAAGACTTTCTTGCAGATAGAATACAATACGTAGTTCTTAACGGAACAAAATGGACGGATGTGAAATTAATTTCAGAGGTATCCCAAGGAACTGGAAGGACCGTTGCCGTTTACAGTGTAATAGAATGCGTGTCAGTGTAGTAGAATGCGTCGGAAGCTCTTAAAGGCTGTTCGCAGATGATGTGGTTGTCTATAAGAAGGTAGCACCGCCAGAAGACGAAAACGGTTTGCAGAAGGACCTAAGAAGATTGATGAACGGTGCAGGGAGGCTGTAAGTAAACATAACACACTGCACATAAAAAGGAACAGAAGTCACTGCTGTACAACTACACCGTTGGTGAAAAACTGCTGGAAAGTATCTACCGTAAAATATCTAGGAGCACTATCCAGAGCGACCTTAAGTGGAATGATTACATAAAACAACGACTGTATTACTCACCTAAAGAAGAGTCTGTAATGTTCTAAAATGTTAAATCGGATCAAACTAAAAATATGGAGACAAAAATATTAGTAGGTCACTATGCGGATTCTTTAAAAATTCGTTTTACCGCTGATGGACAATTTTAAGTAGTGACGTGAGGTCATGTGACAATGTTGAACGCAAAGTGTCGGGTGAGGGCGCTAAGCTTGACGACTCCCTTGGGCAATTCGAAAGGACCAGACTACATGTGAAAAGCAGATGCGAGACAGACATTCACAGGAAGAGTCTTAAGAAAATATAATTCATTCACTAAAGAAGTGGCTTACAAGATGCTTGTTCGACCGAGTCTTGAGCATTGTTTATCAATCTGGGACCATTACCAACTACGATTGATAGAAGAGATAGAGAAGATACAAGGAAGAGCGGTGCGCTTCGTCACGGGATCGTCGAAATTTCGAGAGAGTTCTTTCCGGGAAGTTTCGGACAAGATATTACTTCCTCACAAATAAGTCTCGTGAAATAATCGCAACGGGAAAATTGGAGAAATTAGAGGTAATAAAGAGGCTTACCGCTAACTATTTTTCCCAAACACCATTCGCAAATGGAACAGGCAAGAGAGGATCACTCAGTTGTACTAGTAGTTTTCTCCACCACGCGCTGTCGGGTGGTTTGAGGAGTATTAATCTACATCTACATCTACATCTACATGACTGTAGTGCAAAACCACTGGAAACCTTTGGTAGTAAACTGTGGAACATATTCTGTAACAAAAGTTTATGAGGCTCTTTCAACAGTAATCTATGCATTCTCATTATGTGTAGGAAACGACAAAATACATCTATGACAATCAACCATATGGCCCAATGGAATGGGTTCACAAAATCTGCAAGCAGTTGATCTCACAACTGTGTAGACATAGGCCACAGCTCATAGATTTTGGGTGGTGCCTGTTGCTGCAGCTGACAAGCCTGATATTTTGGATCTTCATCCACATGTGGGCAATATACATACCGTTTGGCAAGATTCTTCATTCTGGAAGTGCCCAATTGGGACTAATTCAAGGGTTGCAATATACATGAGTACAGAACCTCCGGAATCGCTATTTGACACTCGTGCTCATCCTGATGCAACAATAGGGCTTCTTTGAAAATGTGAAGGCCATGGCGTGTTGGGTAGCAGGGATGAAGGAGGGAACACTGAGTTTCCTGGATGCTACTGAAGGACATGCAGTCAGCTTATTTGTACATACTGGCAAACCTGTCTCAAGAGTGGATCCTAGTGTGTGGTTGCTGCGATGCCTCTGTAAGTTATGGGACACTCATCTGATGGCTGTTTTAATCAGTGTGTAAACAAATAGTCCTTTATTTACAATATTCCTTATCTAGGCTTACATGGATTCTTGACAGCACGCCGACACTTCTGTGCAAACTGACGTGTGAGAATAAATGGAATATTGGTAATCTGGTAAGACAAGAGCTCTGCGTTGTAACGTCCGAGATGTCTGTTTAGGCAACTTTGACTTAGGGCGTGCAGAACTGGGCGATGACCGTTTTCAGCTATAATATTCCTTAAGCTTTTGTTCTCCCAGATGATGATAAAGAACAGTCACTCTGCGGCACAAACGTAGAGCCAGAAGTCAAGGCAGTCAAATTGCTCGTGGATTTCCCTGGTTTTCACAACTGGATGCAGAGGGGCTTAGGGGCTTAATAGTTATAACAGTCAGTTTCTTTCAAAATTTTTAATGGAAAGTCAAGTTCCTCAGGACACGCACTTAGAAAATGAAGAGCAACAGAAGTCCAGAGGCAGGGTCCTGTTGGGATCTGTGTGTCACTGAAAGTATGGAATCACAACCAATGTGAGAAGAAATATCGAAAATGCATCCCTGGTCACATTCTCAGCGGACTGCTTCCAACAAGCAGTCACGAAAATTAGTGAACTAATAGTGGTAAACATGTACAAGTCCCCAGAAGGAGGATGGGCACAGACCATTATAGATACTCACTCCACCTTACAATGTACACTGGGAATTTCAATAGTCACCACGACAACTTGAAATTCGTACAGCCAATGAAAATGGAGAAACGTTATCAAACTGGGTGAAAGAAAACCACCCATATCTGGTCTTTGACACAAAAGATAAAGCCTCCTTCCACTCTGTAGCCCACGAGACAGAAATCAACCCTGATCTGAACTTTGCTATCCTGAATTAACAGTCAGACGATATCCCCATACATAAGGAACACCGTGACATCCTTATGGAAATTGGAATGTATATCTGTCTTATCTGATCCTTCCCAAGACCCAGGTGGAACCTACAAAAAGAAAAGTGGGAAATTTTATAATGACATTGACCAAATCTAGTCATGAGTTTCTACAAGGTAGTATTACTATACTAAATTTGTGAAGATAGTAATGTTGTTGTTGTTGTGGTCTTCAGTCCTGAGACTGGTTTGATGCAGCTATCCATGCTACTCTATCCTGTGCAAGCTTCTTCATCTCCCAGTACCTACCGCAACCTACAGCCTTCTGAATCTGCTTAGTGTATTCATCTCTTGGTCTCCCTCTACGATTTTTACCCTTCACGCTGCCCTCCAATACTAAATTGGTGAGCCCTTGATGCCTCAGAACATGTCCTACCAACTGATCCCTTCTTCTAGTCGAGTTGTGCCACAAACTTCTCTTCTCCCCAATTCTATTCAATACCTCCTCATTTGTTATGTGATCTACCCATCTAATCTTCAGCATTCTTCTGTAGCACCACATTTCGAAAGCTTCTATTCTCTTCTTGTCCAAATTATTTATCGTCCATGTTTCACTTCCATACATGGCTACACTCCATACAAATACTTTCAGAAATGACTTCCTGACACTTAAATCTACACTCGATGTTAACAAATTTCTCTTCTTCAGAAACGCTATCCTTGCCATTGCCAGTCTACATTTTATATCCTTTCTACTTTGACCATCATCAGTTATTTTGCTCCCCAAATAGCAAAACTCCTTTACTACTTTAAGTGTCTCATTTCCTAATCTAATTCCCTCAACATCACCCGACTTAATTCGACTACATTCCATTACCCTCGTTTTGTTGATAGTAATATCAGCTCCAAAACGATGTGTTCCCTTGGGTTATTACACGGAATACATCCCAGGGTAAAACGCAGAGACTGAGGTATTGTACTATAGATTCTTTCAGGAGATCAAAGTCAGAATTGATATAAGCTCCTACAAAACCAGGATGCAGCTAAAATTAGGAAATGGGAAGAAACATATGAGGCATTAAATTTAACGAAATGCTGGAAGACGACAGTGAATCGTTTAAATGTTTGATGTCCGATCTGGAACTTGTCTTTGACAAACAAAATGCAAAGAAAAGAAGGAGGGCCAACGAACGGTATAATCAGCAACGCCGCAAGAATAACGAAAGGAACAATGACAGAAAAGAAACGCAAGGTGTGCGACAGGTAAGAGTAGCACGGCCAGATTGTAAGATTTACGGGGTCAGGGCTACAGGGATGAGAATGCCCGTACGGTTGATAGCAAAGGGCACGAACGAGGGCATCACCGACCAAAAAGTTGACAGCAGATGAATCCATGGTTCCGTGGAATGGTAGACTCACGACCCGGCAATATATAAAGAATAAGGCTCACCCTTAAAGAATTAAACTTGAATGAGTCACACAGGTTAGTCCTGGGGGTTATTATACATACGGATGTCTCTGATCAAGAGGTTTGTGGATGAGGAGAGGATAGTTCCATTGCCCATAAACTAATGGGTGATAAATTGGGGACTCAACATTAATTATTTATGGATAATTTATATAATAGTGTCGACCTCATCAAATAACTTTTTCAGAGGAATGCGAACGTTGCAGGAAGCCTCAGGAAAAACCAATTAGAGCTGATTACTTCATAAACAAAAAACGGGAGAAGTAGTGGATGTTTATAATGAAGAGATAATTTGTGTACTCAAATAGAAAGACAAAAGAAAAATGCTGACGATCAGCTCAAAGTTTTCTGAGGAAACAGTTGATACCACGACTAGCCGAGGCGTTGTAAATCAGAAACTTGAGATGATTACGAAGTATAATGAAACAACGGGGAGGGGGGCGGCATTACTAGATTCAGAATTTAAAAGGTCTCAGAAAGACCTGAAGCTAAGTAAGGCAGAAGAGATAGAAATTCTATCAGTAGTTTTAAAATCATTGAGGAGAGTGGCAACCAAACGCCTATTCAATATGGCGTGTGCAATCTATGAGACTGGCGATGTACTATCACACATTAAAAAAATATCATCCACACAGCTACAAAGATAGCAAGGCAGGTAAGTGCGAGAACCATCACACAATCAGCTTAACAGCTCATGTCTTCAAGATCAGCAACTAATGTTTGGAAGGATGGAGAAAAAAATTGGGTCAGTGTTGACCATTAGGATCAAAAGATGGCGCATTATCTAATTCAGGGACAGAATCTTAAATGGACGAAAAAAATAGGAACATATTTTCTCCAATGATGCTTATTTAATGCGTATACAGTATATAAAAAATGTAGCAAAAAAAAGCCTTTACAACATTCGTATTTCAATAGTAAGATCTCTTCTTACCTCTGTTACAAAGAGGCCAAAAATGAGTGACCTTGAAAGTTAACCCGGCATGGGATGCCACAATGAAAGTTAATCCATGGTGCTGACTATATAAAATGATTGAGAATGTAGTAAAATTTACTAACAATCTTTTAAAGAAAAACAGACATAAATTATCGTTATTGACTGAATACAGTAAACAACTAACAGTTGTGTTAAGAGAACAATGGACAAGGATCCGGGGTGGCAGAAGTGGGTCAAGTACTCCGGCCCTAAAAATGTGGATAACGCAATCTGAATTGATCTGAAGCTGAGGAGACTTTAGTTGATAACTTACAGATGTCTATACAGGTGCAGATGAGAGTAAGTGGCGATTGAGATCTGTACGCCCTGATAAGGCCAGAGCAGCAGTACGTTACCCTGTTTGCTTCGTGCAGTGAAGTCATTAAAGCAAAGACGTTTTCCGTCGCGGCGAGATCTATTTACGAAGTTTCAGTCGCCAACTTTCTCTTCCGAATGCGAAAATATTTTGTTGAGCCCAGCCTACATAGGTAGGAATGATCATCAAAATAAAATAAGAGAAATCAGAGCTCGAACAGAAAGGTTTAGGTGTTCGTTTTTCCCGCGCGCTGTTCGGGAGTGGAATGGTAGAGAGATAGTATGATTGTGGTTCTATGAACCCTCTGCCAAGCACTTAAATGTGAATTGCAGAGTAGTCATGTAGATGTAGATGTAGATGTAGATTTAACTTGTAGGTGGCAAAATGTGTGCGGTGGAGGCGAGGCATAAGGCGGCACCTGTGAATCGATCGCGGCCACGAAATTATGGAAGATTTCAGTGTGTGACACACACGTTTGTTGGTCATACCAAGGACCAATTTGGCTCACTTATATAACAGAGCGCACAAAGATACCAAACGTCAAGATTGGTAAACCGGAAGCGAATAAGAGTGCCCTCAGCAAACGAGTAGTCACACTGTCGGTACAGTAAGAACTTCACCACCGGCTCTCCAGTCTAACTACTTGCAAGTGAAGTCAGTCTCAGGACAGGTTCCAAGAACCAACCACACATCCCAGAGTTTCGACCAGAAGATTCTTCGAGACTGAAGTCCAGAACCCGGTGCCTCGCACCTCTCCAGATAAAAAAATTCTGTTTTCCCTCAACGTGCACGAGCGACATCGACTTTAACCCGTCTTGTGCCAGTCACAGGGCTTTAGAGGTGCTAAATCTCTCCTCCTACACAACAGCACAAACTCATGTCGAACCAGCGCAAGAGTTAAGAAACCTGCGTCTCTGGAAAGAAAGAAACCGCCAAACCTTTTTTAAGTTTTCGCGGTGGGAGAGGATATTTTTCTCCAAAGTCACGTTGTTTCCTGCAACAACAAGCGAACAGATACAAACAGTCTTAAAGATCTTTATCTAAATCGCCTGTGCCTTGGAGCATTTTAGTCCTGGCTAAGAGTTGTAATAAAGATTCTACCTCTGACTTTTCTCAGACGCCGGAGTTTCTCATACAGCCGAGGTGGAAGATAGAAGTGGGTTACAGGCCTATTTGCAGTATCAGTGAACACTAAGACTTGTTAATTTTTATTATGTGTGACTTCTGCTCACAATGCCCAGTTTACTACTCCAATGTGTTGACGCGCCCCTTTAGTCCGTCACCCCCAGCCCAGCCTTCGGTAGCGCCAATGCAGGTATAGTGGCCTTGTCCTGTTGGAGACCTGTCTCAACTACAGGTTGCTCTGTCTGCCCTGTATGGCTGTTGGCCTGTCCAGCAAGATTTACTGAGGGATGGGCTCTCCACCAATTGCTTTCAACTTCAAACATGCCATTTCTACAAACTAAGAACCATAAAAACACGTCATGCTTTTAGCGCCCTACCAGGCTCCATCAATGTCTGATTAGGCCATTAACTTTCTAGTGTCTCGCTCAAAGTGCGCAAGGTTGTAACAAAATCTTTAATAATTTTCTGTATATGAAAAATAGGTAAGAGAGTAACTTGTCCTCTGTCACTGCCCTCTACCTGCCATTGATTTGATGTCTCACTTCAATATTGGTTAGTGTGACACAAACCAGAGAAAATCATTGAAAATTAGGAGAATCTCATCCTTGTAACAGATATATATATGTGAAAAAAGTACCTTTGCGAATCAGGATTGCCCGTGGCTAAAGCACATCCTAGCTTGAACTCACTCATCCCAGTGGTCATTCACTCCCATGAAGTTGCAAGCCAGCGAGAGCACATGATCTCCTGTTTTATCCTCTCCTTTGTGTCTTGCGGCCAATATGCGCTAAGGAAGACGTCCTTAAATTCTTGGTAGGAGCGACAACTCTCCGCAATTTCACGCATATGTTCTGCAATTGACCCTTCTAACAAACCACAGATGAGCAGGAGCTTGTACTTCAGTGGCCAAGATTCTCGTAGCACGTGATCGTACTGTGCCATCCAGGCCTTTTGATGTAATGCATTGTTTGCCTCCTTGTAGACTTGAAAATTCTGGATGGTCAAGAGAAGTTTGTGGTCGAAAGGTTCGACGTATCCACCGTACGAATTTTCCCTCTCGTCTGCAGCGCGTGATTCCACATATCCGTGCCACAACAATCCCCGTGCACCGTTATGGTGTCCCTCGTGTTGTCACATTCACGTAATAACGTTTCTGACCTACGTAGACGTGTGCAATTGTTTTCGAGCTCGGTCTCTGACATGCTGCGTGTTACCGACGGAGCATTTTCTATTACGGGTTCCGTCGGGGCAGGAGCACATTTCTGCTGCATTCGCCCATGTGCTGGGGGTGTGTCCTAATATAGCGGTTCGGAGAGTCGCAAAACATTATCTTCACATCTGCGATCCTCTCGATGGCGCTCTACTGGACGAGTTTGTGTTTGCAATTGCGCGGCTTGCTCATGTGCCTGCAGAACGTCCTTAGCCAACTTGTTTTGTTGCGCAGCCACTCAGGCCTGCTGATCTTTAACTTAAGGGATTTCGGCCTGTTTGATTTCTATTTCTTTTGTCCTGCACACCTCAATTCTTGTCAGTTTAACTTGTTCTTTGGCCACTGATGCGTCCTTTCGTGCTATTTGCGCTACCAATCGTGCTGTTATGGTATCGCGCTTCGCCTGATCCGTGACCTCACGCGTTTCTGCTGACGTTTTCTTGACATCCTCTAGCTCTTCTTGGATTCTTATGATCTCTTTATTGACTCCATCTATGCAGATTAGTACTATGCCTAGATGCCAGCAGCGCGAATCTATTCTACCCAGTGCACCACATTAAACATGGGGAACAGAAACTTCACTATGCAACGCTATCTACAACCTGACGGTCACAGAAGATGCCATCAATTCAAAATTCTGCGCAAGGGACGTCGAATTGAATGACTACGCTAGGCAACGCGATGAGACTGCTATCAATCTGAGATCCTGGCAGGGGAAGCCACAATGAAAAATAACCCGGCATGTGACGCCACGATGAAAGTTAACCCAAGGTGCTGACTACACAGGGTGTTACATAAAGGTACGGCCAAACTTTCAGGAAACATTCCTCATACACAAATAAAGAAAAGGTGTTATGTGGACATGTGTCCGGAAACGCTTAATTTCCATGTTAGAGCTCATTTTAGTTTCGTCAGTATGTACTGTACTTCCTCGATTCACCGCCAGTTGGCCCAACTGAAGGAAGGTAATGTTGACTTCGGTGCTTGTGTTGACAAAAATGGCTCTGAGCACTATGGGACTCAACTGCTAAGGTCATTAGTCCCCTAGAACTTAGAACTAGTTAAACCTAATTAACCTAAGGACATCACAAACAACCATGCCCGAGGCAGGATTCGAACCTGCGACCGTAGCGGTCTTGCGGTTCCAGACTGCAGCGCCTTTAACCGCACGGCCACTTCGGTCGACTTTGTGTTGACATGCGACTCATTGCTCTACATCAGTACGTAGCATCAACAGGTTAGTGTTCATCACGAACGTGGTTTTGCAGTCAGCGCAATGTTTACAAATGCGGAGTTGGCAGATGCCCATTTGATGCATGGATTAGCACGGGGCAATAGCTGTGGCGCGGTACGTTTGTAACGAGACAGATTTCCAGAACGAAAGTGTCCCGACAGGAAGACGTTCGAAGCAATTGATCGGCGTCTTAGGGAGCACGGAACATTCCAGCCTATGACTCGCGACTGGGGAAGACTTAGAGCGACGAGGACACCTGCAATGGACGAGGCAATTCTTCGTGCAGTTGACGATAACCCTAATGTCAGCGTCAGAGAAGCTGCTGCTGTACAAGGTAACGTTGACCACGTCACTGTATGGAGAGTGCTACGGGAGAACCAATTGTTTCCGTAGCATGTACAGCGTGTGCAAGCACTATCAGCAGCTGATTGGCCTCCACGGGTACACTTCTGCGAATGGTACATCCAACAATGTGTCAATCCTCATTTCAGTGCAAATGTTCTCTTTGCGGATGAGGCTTCATTCCAACGTGATCAAATTGTAAATTTTCACAATCAACATGTGTGGGCTGCCGAGAATCCGCACGCAATTGTGCAATCACGTCATCAACACAGATTTTCTGTGAAGTTTGGGCAGGCATTGTTGGTGATGTCTTGATTGGGCCCCATGTTCTTCCACCTACGCTCAATGGAGCACGTTATCATGATTCCATACGGGATACTCTACCTGTGCTGCTAGAACATGTGCCTTTGCAAGTACGACACAACATGTGGTTCATGCACGATGCAGCTTCTGCACATTTCAGTCGAAGTGTTCGTACGCTTCTCAACAACAGATTCGGTGACCGATGGATCGGTAGAGGCGGACCAATTCCATGGCCTCCACGCTCTCATGACCTCAACCCTCTTGACTTTCATTTATGGGGGCATTTGAAAGCTCTTGTCTACCTAACCCCGGTACCAAATGTAGAGACTCTTCTTGCTCGTATTGTGGACGGCTGTGATACAATACGCCATTCTCCAGGGCTGCATCAGCGCATCAGGGATTCCATGCGACGGAGGATGGATGCATGTATCCTCGCTAACGGAGGACATTTTGAACGTTTCCTGTAAAGAAGTGTTTGAAGTCACGCTAGTACGTTCTGTTGCTGTGTGTTTCCATTCCATGATTAATGTGATTTGGAGAGAAGTAATAAAATGAGCTCTAACATGGAAAGTAAGCGTTTCCGGACACGTGTCCACATAACATATTTTCTTTCTTTGTGTGTGAGGAATGTTTCCTGAATGTTTGGCCGTACCTTTTTGTAACACCCTGTATAAAATGATTGAGAATGTAGTAAAATTTACTAACAACATTTATTATTTTAAAGAAAAACAGACATGAATTATCGTTATTGATTGAATTCAGTAAATAACTAACAGCTGGGTTATGAGAACAACGGACAAGGATCATGGGTGGCAGAAGTGAGTCAAGTATTCTGGCCGTAACAATGAGGATAACGCAATCTGAACTTATCTGACGCTGAGCAGACTTTGATTGAAAATCTACAGAAGTCTATATAGGTGCAGCTGAGTGCAAGTGGCGATTGAGATCTGTACACCCTGACAAGGCCGAAGCAGCAGTACGTTAGCCTGTTTTCTTCGTGCAGCAATGTAACTTGCAGCTGGCGAGATGTGTGCAGCGGAGGGGAGGCGTAACGCGGCACCTGTGAATCGATCGCGGCCATGAAAGGAATGCAGAATCTCATAGTCTAGCGATCAGGCAGACGGATCGCAATTTACTCTCTACCAGAGCCCTGAAATCACGGTAGATTTCAGTGTGTGACACACCCGTTCGCTGGTCGTACCAAGGGCCAATTTGGCTTACTTATACGACAGAGCGCACAAGGATACCAAACGTTGAGACTGATAACCAAAAGTGAATAAGTGTGCCCTCGGCAAACGAGTAGTCGCACTGTCGGTACAGTAAGAACTTCACCACAGGCTCTCCAGTCTAACTACTTGCAAGTGAAGTCAGTCTCAGGACAGGTTCCAAGCACCAAACACACATGCCAGAGCATCGACCAGAAGATACTTCCAGACCGAAGTCCATAACCCGAGTGCCTCGCACCTCTCCGGATAAAAAAATTCTCTTTTCCCGCAAAGTTCACAAACGACACCGCTTTCACCCCGTCTTGAGCCAATCGCAGGGCTTTAGAGGCGCTAAATCTCCTCTCACACAAGACAGCACAAACTCATGTCGAAACAGCGTAAGAGTTGAGAAACCTGCATGTGTGGAAAAAAAGAAACCACCAATTACTGCCATTTTTAAGTTTTCGCACAGATATTTTTCTCCGAAGTCACGTTGCTTACCGTGTCAACAAGCGAACAGATACAATCTTGATGATCTTCATCTAAGTCGCCTGTGCCTTGGAGCATGTTAGTCCTAGCTATGAGGTGTAATAAAGATTCTATCTCTTACGTTTCTCAGACACTGGAGTTTCTTATACAATTGAGGCGGCCGATGGAAGTGGGTCACAGGCCTATTTGCAGTATCGAAAAACACGAAAACTTGTGAATTTTTATCAAGCGTGACTTCTGCTCACAATTCCTAGTTTACTACTCCACTGTGTTGATGTGCCCTTTCAGTCCGAAACCGCGCGACTGCTACGGTCGCAGGTTCGAATCCTGCCTCGGGCATGGATGTGTGTGATGTCCTTAGGTTAGTTAGGTTTAAGTAGTTCTAAGTTCTAGGGGACTGATGACCACAGCTGTTAAGTCCCATAGTGCTCAGAGCCATTTGAACCATTTCCTTTCAGTCCGTCACCCTCAGCCCAGCCTTCGCTGGCGCCAATGCAGGTATAGTGGCATTGTTCTGCTGGAGACCTGTCTTGACAATGGGCTGCTCTGTCTGCCCCGTACGGCTGTGGACATATCTGGCAAGATTTACTGTGGGATGGGCTCTGTGCGACTGGCCTTCAACTTCCAACATGCCATTTCTATGAACTAAGAACCATAAAAACACCTCATACTTTTAGATCCCTACCAGGTTCCAACAACATCTGCTGAGGCTGTTAACTTTCTAGAGTCTCGCTGAAGGTGTGTAAGGTTGTAACAAAATCTTTAATAATTTTCCGTATACGAAAAATAGATGAGAGAGTAACTTATCCTCTCTCAACCTTTAAAAAGTACTGGGATCAAAGGACTCTCTCATCATTTCTCTACAGAATTTCGGAGGGCTGAAGGGAACAGAAGGAGGTGCTGAGTTTGTCTGGACAAAAAGAAAAGGCATGAAGCTTCCTATTATCGGCCTATCTGCACAGATATGCCAGTGTTATGCGTAACAAATTGTTTTCACTATTGCCATAAATACATGGCACTTATTTTATGTGTGAGTTTTTGAAAATGTAGGCTGTATATTAACTTTGATTTGATTATGACTCAATTAAGCTACAATTTTTGAAATATGAACTGCTTTTTTAATCAAAATCCTAATTTCATCTTCTAAAAAACATATACATGAAACTGCCTCAAAATTTTTAATTTAGAAATTTGTACATTTCGGCGGGACTGCGTGTTTTCGATGAAGAATAAAATATATAGTGCTACTATGCAAGCCCGCAATGCAGATCAAAATCCATCTCAGGGACATAGAGCACACATGCGTGCTCTCAGTCAATGGGAAGGCGCACGGGAAGTGCTGCGGTATATCCTCTGTTGCTGGCTAAGGACTGGAGGAGTGTGCCAGCGTGCTGCTAATATTGCTTGGATTAAATAGTGAAAATTTTGCCACTGAGGGTTTAAGCTGCGGTTTCTTTAGAGAATAGTCGAAGATATCACCTGTAACAACTACAACAGAGACTTATGATCTTAAACACACACACACACACACACACACACACACACACGCACACACACACACACAATGACGTTCTCATTGATAGTATCTCTTGGCATGCATGAGAAAAGCGTTTGTTGTTCCCTTCCACACAGCTCTGGAATGCTACAGACAATATTTCCAGCCACAGGGATAAAATTATTCCATCCAGCTGACAAGGTAGGTAGCTTACTTCTTGACATGTGCGAGGAAAAAGGTAGTGTGTTTCACTCCCTAGGAGCCACAAACTACTGTAGATAGCCTTCCTGATATGGTGCCCCACCTGCATCTAATTCACAGCTAGTGAAAGCAACATTAAGTATGTGAGAAAGGGCAGACGTATTTCCCATCATCTATGAGGCATGGACTGGTCCAAACACAAAAGTGTGTACGCAGGTGGGTAAATGCAGGGGCTCTTCTGCCCCAGTTCCTCCTCTCTAGCTGCAGATCACCTCGAGCTGCAATAGACCAACAGCTCTTGAAGCATATGCTTTGTGAGCAGAATCTGCTCCATCACTCATGCGAATTTTTTAAAATAAACAATAACAATAATAATGATAATGATAACTGTATGGACAGATGAAAGAAAAAAGAAGAATGAAGAAATACTGGAAAGACCGAAAATTTTGAAAGAAGAATAAATGATGACGAAGTTACTTCACTTGGTCCATATATGGCCGAAATGATAGAAAAAAGAACAATAGTAATATGTAGCACAGATCCAGCACTCCAAAATTGTTTATGGCAAAGTAACAACGCCCCAAAACTGTTTAAGGCAGAACACAACTCTGTAAAAAGCTATATAAATAAAACGTAGAGAGTGTACCTCACAACTGGTGCATATACAGGAGAGGGAAAAATCGATGGCAGATGGAAGAGGGGGGGGGGGGGGGGGGGGGGGGGAGGTATGGGGGTAGTTCTTGGGGTGATGCAGTGTGGGAAATAGATAGTGGAGGGTTCAGGGAGGGGTTAAACCCTCCAAACATATATGTAGATAACAAAAATGTGCACGAGATTCCTCTTACACCCAATGTTACCAAGGGGTATTTAAATTAATGCGTGGGTGTGTAACAAATGCCAGACAGAGTGGAAACTTTGGATAACTTGGAGCAATGCTAATACACTCCTGGAAATGGAAAAAAGAACACATTGACACCGGTGTGTCAGACCCACCATACTTGCTCCGAGCACTGCGAGAGGGCTGTACAAGCAATGATCACACGCACGGCACAGCGGACACACCAGGAACCGCGGTGTTGGCGTCGAATGGCGCTAGCTGCGCAGCATTTGTGCACCGCCGCCGTCAGTGTCAGCCAGTTTGCCGTGGCATACGGAGCTCCATCGCAGTCTTTAACACTGGTAGCATGCCGCGACAGCGTGGACGTGAACCGTATGTGCAGTTAACGGACTTTGAGCGAGGGCGTATAGTGGGCATGCGGGAGGCCGGGTGGACGTGCCGCCGAATTGCTCAACACGTGTGGCGTGAGGTCTCCACAGTACATCGATGTTGTCGCCAGTGGTCGGCGGAAGGTGCACGTGCCCGTCGACCTGAGACCGGACCGCAGCGACGCACGGATGCACGCCAAGACCGTAGGATCCTACGCAGTGCCGTAGGGGACCGCACCGCCACTTCCCAGCAAATTAGGGACACTGTTGCTCCTGGGGTATCGGCGAGTACCATTCGCAACCGTTTCCATGAAGCTGGGCTACGGTCCCGCACACCGTTAGGCCGTCTTCCGCTCACGCCCCAACATCGTGCAGCCCGCCTCCAGTGGTGTCGCGACAGGCGTGAATGGAGGGACGAATGGAGACGTGTCGTCTTCAGCGATGAGAGTCGCTTCTGCCTTGGTGCCAATGATGGTCGTATGCGTGTTTGTCGCCGTGCGGGTGAGCGCCACAATCAGGACTGCATACGACCGAGGCACACAGGGCCAACACCCGGCATCATGGTGTGGGGAGCGATCTCCTACACTGGCCGTACACCACTGGTGATCGTCGAGGGGACACTGAATAGTGCACGGTACATCCAAACCGTCATCGAACCCATCGTTCTACCATTCCTAGACCGGCAAGGGAACTTGCTGTTCCAACAGGACAATGCACGTCCGCATGTATCCCGTGCCACCCAACGTGCTCTAGAAGGTTTAAGTCAACTACCCTGGCCAGCAAGATCTCCGGATCTGTCCCCCATTGAGCATGTTTGGGACTGGATGAAGCGTCGTCTCACGCGGTCTGCACGTCCAGCACGAACGCTGGTCCAACTGAGGCGCCAGGTGGAAATGGCATGGCAAGCCGTTCCACAGGACTACATCCAGCATCTCTACGATCGTCTCCATGGGAGAATAGCAGCCTGCATTGCTGCGAAAGGTGGATATACACTGTACTAGTGCCGACATTGTGCATGCTCTGTTGCCTGTGTCTATGTGCCTGTGGTCCTGCCAGTGTGATCATGTGATGTATCTGACCCCAGGAATGTGTCAATAAAGTTTCCCCTTCCTGGGACAATGAATTCACGGTGTTCTTATTTCAATTTCCAGGAGTGTATTTTACAACTAGAGATTTACAATGTGAGTACCATCAGTTGGAAGTTACTGCGGAAGACAGCCATAAGACTGCGTTTCTAATTCCATTCAATCATAACTATTACCACCAAACGACTTTTTAATTGAAGAGTGCAGCGCCTGTTAAATGGGGTGTTTGAGGCTTGAAACCGAGGCAGTGTATGTTGTACTTCGATGATGATATAGCGTTTTTCAAAGAAATTCTGGAGCATATAGTTTGGTTATTGGATTGATAAGTCGTTTACGAGCTGGATAGCTAAAAGTGAGTTTAGAGAAATGGCGTTTTTGCCTAAAGAGAGTTTTTTATTTAGGCCACACTATCGACTAGGATGGTGTATGAATAGATCTCTAGGTCATACAAGCCATGCGGGAAATTTCTCCTCTTAATACAGGAACGGAACTGTAATCCTTTTCATGTTTCACTAAATACGAGTTTTACTGGAAATTCTGACCCAAATTTGTGAAAGTAGCGAGGTCTTTCACACATCATTTGGAAAAGGTGTAAAATTTCACTCAACAACTGATTATGAAGAAGCCTTTTTGTGACTGATTGACCAGTGGTCTTGTCTTTGCATTTTTGGATTACCAGATGCAGTGATGCTAGCAGACATGCTTTAGGGTACTCATCAACTCAAAAAGTAGATGGAGCAAGGCACATGACAGCTTATAATTCCAGGCAAATGTGGTGGGAAGAATTATACCACAACAGAAAAAGAAATTTTGAGCCTCATTTATAGCATCACATATTTCTGTTGCTACTAGCATGGCAGACATTTCAAAGTAGTTATGGATCACACAGCATTATTATGGCTTATGGGTCTGAAGGATCTCATTAGCAACTTGACAGGTGGTATGTCTTAGTGAATTTCACTTAAAAGCTACACACTACCGAGGGAAAACACATGGTACTGCTGATGACCTCACCAAGAAGGGGCATACAATAGAGCACGTTGGTACTTCTGCAGACGAATGGTGGAAAGCTGAACATGATGACAGAGGCTGTCAGTGGTTCACAACACAAACATTGCTGTGTGCTGACAATAGGAAACTGTATAAAAAGACGAAGCATAAGGAACGTGTAGTCACACCAGCAAGTTTATGTGACAAGGTACTGAGGCAGGTCTATGATTCTGTTTTGGTAGGGCATGGAGGATGACAGACTACCGAATGGCGTATTGCAGACAACTTTGGGTGATGGACATGCAATTATGGCGTGGAGCAACACAAATACATGCAGAACGGCGTGTTCTACTGAGAGTGGAGCTTAGACATCAGTGAGTACCACCTCGAAGATTAGTGGCCGTCCAACCATTCCAAAACATTGTATGGATATGCTTGGGACCATATCGCAAACACCAGTGGGGAATTAATAAGTTTTAACCATCATTGATCACTTCTCACACTGTATATCTGGCCTATCAAATCAATAAGCAGAGGCCGTAATTCAGGGAATGGTTAATTATTGGAACTTGAAGTTTAGGATGCTAGAAATCCTGCAAACTAATGATGGAAGAATTTCATTTCATAGCTGACGAAGGAATTATGCCAGGTCCTGCAAATTCGGAAGTTATGGACAAATATACATTATTTGTAAACTAATGGAACAACGGAGTGGACACGAAACACGGTAAGTAAAATGTTGAGATACTATGTGAACAGTCACCATAGTGACTTGGTTGCTTTGATACCATAATACTAAGAAGCAACAAAGAAGTTCATGAAAGTACAGCACTGTCTCTACGAGATTGTCTATGCGTGGAAAATACTTCCCCCTTTCAAATTATGTATGTCATCCACTCCGTGGGAGATGTATCAACCGTCTGTAGTTCTGCACAAAAGGTTACGACATCTGTGTTCTCAGGTACAAGAGGCAAACAACAAAGCCCTAGAGTGGCAATAAAGCGCACAAAAAAGGAAAATCAAACAGCCTAAATTCTATATTGGATAACGAGTGATGCTAACCAACCCTGACGTACCTAAGGTAAAACAACGAATTTCACTACATAGTGTTTATGGCCCCATCAGATGGTCAAGATGAGGTTCCCTGTCAGTATGCAATTACAAGTTCGTCACACAACACTGAAGTGCATATGCAACGAGTTTGTCCATTGGAATGTGACCTTGAAGTTTTGCCATAGTTGCCAGCAGCTTCTTTGAAGGGCGGAAGGAAGATGATAGGAGATAAATGTAAATACCAAGATGTGCAAATCCCACCTGCATCAACATATGCCTCTACAGGAACCTTGAGATTATGGGTAGGCCGTCACTGATTTCGGAAGACACTGACTGTAATTTTCGGCCAAAGTGGGCACCAAAACGTAGAAAACCAACTGTTCACTGCTTTACCTACCCAATCTTCCTATTGTCACCCTATCCCGTGGAAGCCTAACATAAGTAATTACCATCTCGGACTCAACATTTCTTGCCTTCTTACAATAAATGACAGTGACTCAGAATAATTGATTTTCACTATTAAAGCTATTGAAGCATGTAGGGCAATACAACACAGAATACCACATCGTTTCCTTACATTTGTAATTTCTACTTCAGCCACCCGCTCAGTCTTTATCATGATAGACGCATCATGTTGTTAGAGCAAGTATAAAGCCATCTTGATCCTGCCCTTGTGGAAAAATGACATGAAAACTGGACAAAGCCAGTAGGTGAGTGTAAATCTTTAAAATTTTGACCAGTGTATATATGATAACTAATTCACCTGTATTCACAAGCTTAGGAGACTTAATTACGTAAACAGATTATAATGTGAGGTTATGCCCAGGGAGTTAAGTAACGAGTAAAAGTGTGTGCAATATAGAAGTGTTAATGTAAACAGTCATTGTCTGGACGTATACACTTTTAACAGTAGCATGGAATTCAGAGGTTCTAATTCTTTGAAAAGGAAGGAACGTAGCAATGACTGTGAACACAAGCGACTTACGTCGAAATCACACTGACTGCAGTAAACGGCTGGCACAACATTTTGCGATCGCTGTGGCCGTAGGTATTTGGTACCACCACCTGGTCGATAACCGTCGATGTTACCGAAATTCAGGATTTCACAAAGTACTGCAGCAGGGAAGCTACGTGATGCCTTGGGTATCAAGAAGTCAACATAGCTTACCTGGCGCCCTGTTCTCAAAAGGCGTTGAATCAGCAATCGCTGTGGAATATAAAACTGCCATGTAACCCAGAGAAGCATCATCACCCTAATGCTCTCCACTGGTGCAACCACAATTCCTCGTAATCATCTGGGACCACCCATTGTATGTGTCAGCATCAGCTCTGATGGGACGAGGAACTAGGATATTCTAGGCACTGACCCATTTAGTGCCCACTGCCACCAGCCAGACATTGGGGGATGGGTTTTGCCCCCCTGATATCAACATTTTCATCACCATCCACTGCTGGGGCGAATCACCTGCGTGCTCTGCTCGAAATATAACCGCGTTGGTCTGCAACGCCAGCAAACTCATCCAACTCTGCTGCAGACTGGGAATATTTGCCATGTGAGGTCACTCATCTCAGAACAGAATTAAGCTGCAGCAGCCACAGGTGAGGACATGGAAACACATTGCCACAGGGACCAAGAGTCCGACATCTATCCCGCCTACTGGGCTTGGGACTAGATATCTATTGTAGAATTAACGTAAGAAAAAAATTAATCGTTTCAACCTGGGTTTGACTGGATTTGCTCCTGCTCCCACAATAGAAACACATGCCTAAAGTGAGAAAGTCATACTGGCTATCCTGCCAATGATACTCCAGGCCTCCCCACCCTGCAATGGGGTCGACGCTACCCTGCATTACCGATACCATTACAATATGTTGCCAGCATATTTATTTCAACTGGATATATTGCTGAAAGCGGGACGAAGTCTATCAGTAGTAATCATGACTGGATGAATATAAATCTTCCAAAATAAGCTCGCTATGATGCTTGTAATCGATTTTGACTTCACGTCTGCCATAAAAGTAACATGTTATCATTAAAGTTACTTGTTCTACATCTAAGTATACTATTATGGCGTGTAATGTATCGAAATTGACCTATAAATGATGATGATGAATTTAGACATGCAGGGTGTTTAAAATAACGTTGTTTGATTCTAATGATACGAACACCATGTCTCTAGGCCTATCCTTCAAACGTTGCCCTCTCTGATGTAATGTTAAAGACAGTTTAAGGGATTCAAACTAGTCAAACAGTTGCTCATGGCCTCAAGAATCTTTCTATATTCATTCATTAACTCACACACTGTGTTCCTTAAACTTCATGATGAGTGATTATACTTGAAAATATGTTTAAAACTATATAGTAGTAGTGGGCCACTGCTGTTTCGTGGCTGCAAGAGCTGACATCAGCATTGACACTTTCTTATCAAAATAAGCTCTTTATTATCATGAAAGTCGTTCCTGGAATTTCGCCATCATTGCATCTGCTCAGGTGGTATAGTCACCCCAGAATCCCAACATCATCACATCATTGCCCTGTGAAGACCACCCTGAACCAGTCCCCATCCACACTCCTGCCCCCTGTGCACCAATGCCCTACACACTGTCCTTCATTCTCCCACCTGATGACCACCACCCTGGGCACCCTCTTGTCATGCTGTCAGACAGTTCAATACAAGTTCATCTCCCCTCCCACTGAGAAATTTTTTTGTATAATAATTCGATTGAATATGTGCCACCATTAGCTATCGAGCATGAAGCGCTGTCACTGGCAGCGATCACCTGGGAAGAGGAAGACTATCGGTATGTATTTTGTCAATCTATCTACATTATTGTTGTTGTTGTTCTTCTTCTTATTACTATTACCTGTGTATGTCATATTTATGGCTTTTTTATTGTTGTTACTGAAGAGGACACACAGGCATTAAACACTTGACAGTAGCAGACACTGCTCACTTGACGTCTTCCTGACTTTGTGTCATTTAACTATCCAGTAGCACGATACATCAGAGGCATGAGTACCTGATCCAACGCTGGATGAGAACACTCAGACGTTCCTACATGAACCACAGCAGCAGTCACTGCCCACAGCATATCTCCCCAACCTGCTGTTATTCGTCTGTGAAACCCCACAGAAGAATTGTTATTTGCCAACACATATAATGTGACTGCTAGTCGTTTTGAACACATGATTGTATGTCTAACACCTGACAAAAATTTTGAAGTAGTTGTAGAGGTAAAAAACACGCAACATGTTGGTGTTAAAGATGAATAAGATCCATCTCATACTCTGACTGACATTCACATGGTTGAACGTAAAGTGTCTGTTGTAGGTATATATGGTGAGATGATGCTAGAATTAACATAATGGGACATTTAAAACAAGCAAGTTTGTTAAACTAAAGGATCTGTACTGCACATTATAGACTGCAACTGATAGGTTGTGACACTGGTGTCCTTATGTAAGATGGTGTATTATGAATTTGTTGCATGTTTACACAACAATAGCATAAATATAGACCAAGTGGAACAACACATCAGTGACTGTATTCTCCTTCTAATAAAGTGTATATGCTTTGAGTTTGTAACTATAAAATCTGAGGAGGCTGAATTTACTGAAGAAATGCCCATTTATGTAACTACACCTGAAAGCTTGAATACAATCCACTATGAATTCAGGTCATACAGAAAGAGAATATTTGGACAGCGCTGTTAAAACTAAGTGTTTGTGTGTATTCATAAGTGTAAATAAAAATTGTTCATATTTGCTTCCACCCCACAACATCTTTAGCGGTGAAAGGATCAGGGTCTTTTATGAATAACAACACCGATGTAACAATTAACTTTCAGTTTATTCTGTCAGAGACAGCAAAGGACTTGGAAGAGCAGTTGAATGGCAAGGGCAGTGTCTTGAAAGGAGGATATAAGATGAACATCTACAAAAGCAAAACAAGGATAATGGAATGTAGTCTAATTAAGTCGGGTGATGCTGAGAGAATTAGATTAGGAAATGAGACACTTAAAATAGTAAATGAGTTTTGCTATTTGGGGGAGCAAAATAACTGATGATGGTCGAAGTAGAGATGATATAAAATGTAGACTGGCAATGGCAAGGAAAGCGTTTCTGAAGAAGAGAAATTTGTTAACATCGAGTATTGATTTAAGTGTCAGGAAGTCGTTTCTGAAAGTATACGTATGGAGCGTAGCCATGTATGGAAGTGAAACATGGACGATAAATAGTTTGGACAAGAAGAGAATAGAAGCTTTCGAAATGTGGTGCTAAAGAAGAATGCTGAAGATTAGATGGGTAGATCACATAACTAATGAGGAGGTATTGAATAGGATTGGGGAGAAGAGAAGTTTGTGGCACAACTTGACCAGAAGAAGGGATCGGTTGGTAGGACATGTTCTGAGGCATCAAGGGATCACCAATTTAGTATTGGAGGGCAGCGTGGAGGGTAAAAATCGTAGAGGGAGACCAAGAGATGAATACACTAAGCAGATTCAGAAGGATGTAGTTTGCAGTAGGTACTGGGAGATGAAGAAGCTTGCACAGGATAGAGTAGCATGGAGAGCTGCATCAAACCAGTCTCAGGACTGAAGACCACAACAACAACAACAACAACAATAACACATTTTCAAATTTTTCTTGAAAATGGATTGCATATATACAGCATACTAAGAGAGGAGGGAAATGATCTTATATACACAGCAAAAGCTGAATGCTGCAATATGCATGACCAGCAGAGATACAACAATCTAATACTAAGAGTGGAAGAGGAGGAGTATAATTTTATATACAATTTTTACACATTAGCAACTGACCAACTACTGTAGAATCTTTTATATACAATATTTAAAGTGTATAGGGACTAGCAGTAGCAGCAGATGAAAAACCATACATACACATATATTTACAAGCACATGTGGTTTACATAGCACATATAATAATATATAATTTGTAGCCACACAAAGTATGCAGTCATTTACACCCACCCACCCTCCCACCTGTGCACACAGACACATACCCATCCACCAATCCACCCACCCACCGACCCACACACATACACACACACACACACACACACACACACACACACACACACACACACACAAAATCACTCAAACGAATAGTGTGAGACTGGGAGGGTCTCGATCCCATTAGCATAAATGAAATGTTTGTCATCATGGCGTGGTGGACTGACTGACAGTCGCAGTGTAATATGCAATTAATAGCCTTGTGACTGAAACACCATATGTGGAGATGCACATCACCAAACAGACATAAGATCATAAGGTGCATGATGTACACTCTTAGCCCATCTCTTAGCAGCACCTGCTTCTGTATATTTTACATATATCTATGATTTGAGCCCTACAAACGCCACAGTCTGTGTGCTGTTCATCTCGTCTTTCGCCTGAGCGCTAACCTTCTTCTTCTGAGCTGTTATGCTGTAAGGATTATTGGCTACACATCCAAAATGTCGAATTCCTCGGTATTGTATGTAGTTACTTCTTATGGACTGCAGCCTTTACCCCAGTAGATGAAAATATCTTTATCCATGTAAAGTAATTTGATATCAGCAAAGCCTGGTTTTGTAAAGTCATAGTTGAATCGGTACATGTGGAGTGTGGAGAGGTTCTAGAACACGTATGCTAATACAGACAGGCTTCATGAACTCCACTGAAAGGTTAGCCATCTCCATAGTGATTGTGGTCCACGTAATATTTGGCCTGGTGATATAATCCCTTTCGGCATAAGGACAATCCCAATCATAAACTAAATGAACTTTGCAGCAGATTATTTTTCCATTATTTTTCCAAAAACTGAATTATTCATTAATTTATAAAATTGTTCATCAAAATCACCAGTCATTAGAGCCCTCTTTTTTATATTAACATAAAAGTACTACTTACACCAGGAATTCTATGGAGTCATACCCTGAATGTGAGATACTGGTAGAGTTTTCATTAATGTAGACTGTATCTCAGTTACTCCCCAACGTTGTCATGAGCTTGGGAATGAAATCATTTTGTGGGACTAGAAACTCCATACAAAACGGCAAGTAGCTGTGCTTGTCATGGAAATTGGTTAAGATATTCCAGTTCTGACTCCAGGACATATCCCCGAGCAATATCAGCAGCCATATCTTGGATCTCATTCTTCGGTCTGATAGTCTAACTTTTTGCCAACTTTCAGAACTCTCCAGATAGCACAGTTTTTACATGAAATGTCCATAGAGATTGTTTACATCCAATAAAAGGATGTAGTGCAAATTGTTGGATGGCCTGTAGTTCTCCTCACTCAGTCATAGGTTATTCACCTTGGCATACCTGTGGACGCCCTGTCAAAGTCCTCTATAAGTCCCGCATTCGAAAAAAAGCAACATATCAACATCAGTCAACAGTTCGATGTTGATACATGTGTTTCTTAACATTGCATCCTACAAAAGCACTGGCACAGTATAATAGAAGGCAAGATGAGTGTATGTATCCAGAAATACACTCCAAAATTTCTAAAAAATGGTAAGAAATAAGCACACATCTCTCTCCTTGCCCAATTCAGCACATCCCTCTAAATTAGAGACGATGGGCTTCTACCAAACATTCACCTTATGCTTATGGTCGGCATACATAACAGCAATGCCGTTGAGTTTACTGGTGAATGCAGTTATACTGGACAACCTTCTTTTATGGAGTCTTCCCATCGAATCGTGGTATTTGTATGGGCAGACCCCCTTCTTCGTTACAAGCTGAAACTTGGTACTGTCGGAATATGCGACTCTGGTGATACGCATATCCTCTAGATGCACTGTCTCAGCAAATTTCCGAATAGTGGGTGCATGAGTTTTAAAGAAGTGTTATCCTTAGCGTGATTCGTTTGGAGAATTAAATGAATTTTTCTACACTGTTAGGCATGACACTGCCAATGTCTCCAAACCGAAATCATCCAAGCGATCAACAAGAAAGGGAGTATGATACCCACTCAAATTGTGCAAGAAGACGGTTTGTACTTCAAATCGCATGCATTGTGAGTCAAGTCGCATGCATTGTGAGTATGTACCACGGAACTTCTCCTTTAGTTGACAGTAGTCTCTACTTGGAATCTATGTTTTTCAGTTCAAACACAACTCACAAATATGACATTTAATCGCCTGCTTGTATAAGGCATCATTCTCTTTTGAGTTGCTCATTGGATTGCTGTTGCCATAAGGAACATTATCCTGGGCAAGTTTTTCGAGCTCAGAGAGCAACCATTTCACAAGCTTATCTCTGGCAATAGAAATTAGTTGTTACTGGCATCATATAGGCAAACAACTTGATATGCTGCCATGTTCTATGTGTCTATGAAAGTGGTGTGAAGAGCATTGAGATCAGCTTCACAATGTGCCACAGGAACTAGAAATCACTCAAAGTCACAGTATACAACAAATGGACAGAGCTCCTAGTGGTGGGAGTTCTCAAACTTGAAGAACTTTTTATCCTCGCATTTTCACACATTCCAGTTCCCAGCTAGAGCAACCTCTTAGCTGTCTTTCTAAATAATCACGCTTAGTAGAAGAGTTGAGGCATTTGCATAAAAAATGCTGTTTATGCTCATTTCGACTCAATAATATGGAAAAGAGGTGGGACATATTCTTGGTCCAGATGAAGTGACACTTTTTGCCGTCATAGGACAGCAGTAAATCTACATGTCTAGGTTTCTGACCAACTAGTTTGGAAAAGTAGAGGGGTCTAACTGCCTTATGCTTCACATCTCCTGGCTTGTTTTATTTCTGATCTACACAGTACCATAATTAGGGTTCTGCCTCTCGAATTCTTGCAGGTCTGGGATTATGATGGAGAATGAGATGCCTTCGAAGTTATAATGTCTGCAGAGGTTGGACGTCTTGTATGTATCTGTGAGATGGACATCTTTTGAGTAATTTCTATCACAAGCCAGAAGCGACTATGTGAAGCAATATATATCCTTGATCACATTAAATTCTTAAAAATCCCCTCCTTTAGATATAACACTCTCTCTGTTGTCACACATCTTTACTGTTCAAGGAAAGTCCCCTGCAGAGTTTGTATGATCATCCAGTATCACTGACAAAGAGCAAGCATTTCTATAGGACAAGCCTGAAATCTGCATTGACACATCACAGAACTGATACCATTCATCCAGGCATAATATTACTGTGCAGTCACCAAACTGGGGGCTTACAAATAATACCACAGGACAGAACTCCTGATTCGATATCATACTTACACTGGCATGCTAAAAGGCACTGGTGTATAAATAGTAGTTGACTAAACAGCATTATTCCATATGAGGTGGCTTTTTATGGAATTACTTCACCTCATCTGCAAGAAAAAGGAATTATTAGTTATGCATATGTTTTTTTTTTGCCTACATTCCTATACATCACCATCAGCGTTAATACCTACACTGCCTTGCAGTATACATCTCGACATCTCTACTCTTGGGTGAACTGCTTATCTACTGCTGTGAATACACTGACCTCTACTACCTGTTCAACATCGATATTATTATCTTTGATTTTAAATTTTGAGTGACGATATCCATTGTTAACTTATAAATCTTTAAATACAGTCAGAGCTAATTACCCATGTCTACGCATGAGTGGTTAAAACATGTTTTAAGGACGAGAAACTATTCATGTGCTTTGTGTATGCTGTGAAGCAGCGTGCTGAAGTCATATATGTGACTATGCCGCCGTAGTCTGAGAACTGAATATTGTGCGGTGTGGCGGATAAGCACCTCAGAATCAGGGTCGACGCGTTCACACAGTTTGTACACCATATGAACAGTGTCCCACATTTAACGTTCCTTTTAGTATTACTACATTATCACAAGCATGGCAGTCTGCACCTGTCTATCAGTGAACATGTCCTCTTTATAAACTGCGCTTGTATGCGCTGTTATTGACTATTGGGGCTGAAAATAAAAAATATATTTGGTAGGCTACATTTATTTACATGCAGACTGTTTCTGCTGCTAATGTGAACACCTTCATTTCTTGGTGTAGTGGTAGCTCAGCTAGTAATGAAATAACAATCACAGGAACCCTAAGCATTATACTTACTTACTTACTTACTTATCGCGAATGGACCCAGAAGGATCACGCAAAGCTTTCTGACGTCGTTTCTTCCCTACTTCTTTCATTCGTTCTCCATGTTTTCTTTTTCTTTCTTCTGTCCATTTTGTTCCTGGTCTCTTTAGTGCTTCCTTCTCCGACAATACAATCCACTTTTCCACCTTATTTATAAAAGTTTTTCTATCTTTGACATCTTTAAGTTCAATATTTGCTTTTTGTAAATCTAATTTTACTTGGCTAATCCATGGTGTTGTTGATTTGACTTTTTCTATGTAAGTGAGAATTCTGTTGGTGAGTCGTGTGGGGGGAAGTCTAGTGACATGTCCATAAAATTTTAATCTTCGCCTTCTTATGTCTGCTGCCAGGTTTGATATAGTTTCTGTGGTTCTTCTTGATTGTATCCGGTATCCTTCTTCTGTTAATTTTGGACCTAAAATCTTTCTCATAATTTTGCGTTCTTCTTTTAGTATTTTTTCTAAATCACATTTTGTGTGGAGCGTGAGCGTTTCACTAGCATATAGTGCTGCTGGCTTAATTACTGCGCAGTAGTGTCTGATTTTTGTGTTCGAGGAGATGCATTTTTTATTGTATATTTCATGTGTCATACCATATGCTCTCTTCATTTTCTGTTGTCTGATCTTCTGTGCAACTTTCTCTCCTCCGGTTGGCTCCAAAAGTTCACCTAGGTATTTAAAATGTTTTACTCTATTTATTTTTCCATATTTTGTGTTCAAACTGTGTATATGGAATTTCGTACAGAAAAATTCTGTCTTTTGAAACGAAATTTGTAAACCAACTTTATCCGCGCATTCCTTAAGGATCTCTATTTGTTTGGTGGCGATTTCTTCATCATCTGCAAGTATGGCCAAGTCGTCCGCGAATGCTAAACAAGATATCTCCACGTTGTCTTTGGTTCTACCAAGATGGATTGGTTTCCAGTAGGATTGATTTTTTAATTCTTTTTCCCATTCCTTAATGACTTTATCCAGGACTATATTAAACAGAAGTGGAGATAGCCCGTCACCTTGACGTACTCCAGTTTTTATGAGAAAAGGTTCAGAGATTTCTCCCCTGAATTTAACTTTAGATACAGTGTCTGTCAGTGATTCTTTGATAAGCCTTAGTGTTTTGGAGTCAAGTCCAAGTTCCTCTAAAATGTTAAACAAAGATTGCCGGTCAATTGAGTCATAGGCTTTCTTAAAATCTACAAATGTACAAATTATGGGGGCATTTCTAATTGCTTTGTGCTTTAATATTGTCTTTAAATTAAATATTTGTTCTATGCATGAGCGACTGGGGCGGAAGCCTGCTTGATAATCACCAATTTGGCGTTCCAGCTGCTCTTGTGTTCTTTTCAGCAGGCATGTTGAGAGAATTTTGTAGGTAACTTGTAAAAGTGAGATTCCCCTGTAGTTATTGACATTTGTTCTGTCTCCTTTTTTATGTAACGGGTGAATAAGGGCACATTTCCAATCCTCTGGTAATTTTTCTGTTTCCCATATTTTTGTTATTATTTTTGTGAGCTCTTGCAACGTCTTTGGTCCTAGGTTTTTTAATAGCTCTGCAACAATGCCATCTTCGCCAGATGTTCTATTATTTTTTGAGTTTTTAATGTGACATTTGATTTCTTCCTGTGTTGGTGGTAATGAATCCGGTTGAGCGTTGGCACAGATTTCTTTGGGAAACCTTAAACTAGGTTCTGGGCAATTTAGTAGGTTAGAAAAATATTGAGCCAATACTTGACAGTTTTCCTGGTTTGTTAGGGCTAATTTACCATCTGGTTTTCTGAAACATAAATTTTGAGGCATATATCCTCGTATTTTATCTGCGAAAGTTCTGTAGAAGTCTCTTGTATTATAATTTTGGAAATTTTCTTCTATGGCATCTAGTTGTGCCTTTGTGTACTTCCTTTTTGCTTGCCTAATAGATTTTGAAACCTGTTTTCTAACCTCGTTGAATAAATGTAGACTTTCTTGTGATTCTTTACTGTTATATTCTTGAAATGCCTTTTTTCTCCTTTCCAATGCATTTTCACAGTCTGAATCCCACCAAGGGTGTTTGAATATCTTTTTCAAGGGACTAGTTTCCTTAGCTATTCGCGTGATTTTAGCATGAAATTCTTCCCATGTGTTTGCCTTTTCCTTCTCCCATTCTTCTTTTACTTTAGATTCTTTAATCTTCTTGGTGTCATATTTCTGTATTTCTGTTTTCTTCTGATGACTTCTTCGTGCTGTAAACTTGATTTTAATTCTAGTTAGGTAATGGTCTGAATCAATGTTTGCTCCTCTGCGTACTTGGACGTCGTAAATTTCTTTTTGTACTGGGTATGAAATCGCCACATGATCTATTTGAAACTCGCCAATTTGTTGTATAGGAGATCTCCATGTCTTTTGTTTTCTTGGACATTTTCTTAGAGATGTTGACATTATCTTCAGGTTATTCTGCTTACATAGTTCGACGAGCCTTGTACCATTTTTGTTGGTAAATTTATGTGCAGGATATTTGCCTACGGTTTTTTGGTGGATTTTCTCTCTACCAATTTGGGCATTAAAATCGCCGAGTAGAACTTTTGTATCATCTTTTGGAATCTTGGCCATTATATTCTCCAAATTTTCCCAGAACTTTTTTGTTTCTATGGGGTTTTTCTTGTTGTCTCCGTTTGTGGGAGCATGAACATTAACCATTGTGTATGTTTTGTTGGCACATTGTAAGCGCATCGTCATTATCCTATTATTTACGGGAGTAACTTCCTTGATGGAGCTGAGCACGCTCTTGTGTATGATAAACGCCATCCCGAGATGGGGGGCTCCTCTTCCGATTCGTTTATCCGTCTTGCTCTTAAAGATGCGATAGTTGCCATAATCTGATGTTTCTTCATCTGTAAAACGTGTCTCCTGTAAAGCTAGTATTACTATCTTTTGCTTTTCAAGTTCTGTTGTAAGGTTTAGAAGTTTTCCTGGTTGGATTAATGTATTTATGTTAAAGGTTCCAATGTATGTAGGTGTTTTAAGTGGAAGTTTGCCAGAGAGCTCCGACTTTCTCTGATGTAATCGTATAAGTCCAGGTTCCCCAGAATCCGAATTCCTGGTTGCCATCTGTTGATGGGTGGATTGGTTACCACCTGGGGTAATGTTGTTATTACTTGCACGAGTCATACTTGCTTGTAATCAAGTTGGTCCAGTGTTTCCACTGGGTGTTTAGAACCAGGGATTGTTAGTTCCTGGCGCATTATGACCAGCCGCACATTGTGTGAACAGACGCTGACCAGGATGCCGATGGTTCCCACTTCAGACGCGTCCTGGATTTGGGTGTTGACAGTGCTTATTGTAATGGCGGCACTTACTCGCCATGACACAGCAACGTCTTCGGGTTCTGTGGTTTTTGAATGAGTGTGACCCTTGCCAAAAGTCACCCTCCCACACCCTCGTGATGCTGCCGCCTCGGTCCGGGACTGCTTATTTGGGTTTCCCCTCATTCGCAGCTGTCCACCATATCTGATGGATCGTTCGCTATCCGCCACCTGCGACACGCCCTGTACCTGAGGCTCGGCTAGGGCCTAAGCATTATTTCATACAAATACTCGTATAATGATAATAATAATTATTATTATAGATAGATGAATACTTAATGCAATTGATAACACTTGTTGGATAGTGGGAGACTGGATAGGCATTTTAAAAAGACTATACAATTCCAGCTTACAGAACATTGTGTTGGTGGACCCAGTAACATAATGCATCTTCTTGCCATTCTTGTTGTGGACTGGCAAGACAGCCAATCCACTATGACAGGAAGCCGAAAGGCACGCGTTCAAGCTCACGCAGGATGGCGTGAGGTCTGGAACAGGACAAGGTCTTTATAGTAGCAAAAATAGTACGTAGCTTCTGGAATACTTAACTTTAATCCATAATTGGTGAACATCAGTCTGACGGTACATGCATCACAAGATAAATAGCAATTGATAATGGCGCCTTGCTAGGTCGTAGCCAATGACGTAGCTGAAGGCTATGCTAACTATCGTCTCGGCAAATGAGAGCGTAATTTGTCAGTGAACCATCGCTAGCAAAGTCGACTGTACAACTGGGGCGAGTGCTAGGAAGTGTCTCTAGACCTGCCGTGTGGCGGCGCTCGGTCTGCAATCACTGACAGTGGCGACACGCGGGTCCGACGTATACTACCGGACCGCGGCCGATTTACAGGCTACCACTTAGCAAGTGTGGTGTCTGTCGGTGACACCACAATTCTGTTACATCACAATTACAGGGTGTACATAAAGTCCAGTAACACTTTCAAGTATTTATTGCACAAGAACCAAACATTGTACAGATATCATACATATGTCATTTTGAAGAGAAACACTGAAAGTTTTTTTTTCATGTATACCGCCACAGCGTACTTTGGTATTTTGTCGATAGTCACCGCTCGTCGCAAACATAGCGAGTTCAGGTGCGGAGCTATTAGATTAGATTAGTACTTGTTCCATAGATCATGAACACGACACTTCGTAATGATGTGGAACGTGTCAGGTTAATAAAAGGTGTCTATACAAGATGTTACATTACACAAAAACTACATTACACTCAATATTTTTAATTTTCTTTGTGGGGGTTCGGGAAATTACCCACTTACTATATCCAAAAATTCATCTAATGGGTAGAAGGAGTTGCCATTAAGAAATTCTTTTAATTTCCTTTTAAAAGCTATATGGCTATCTGTCAGACTTTTGATGCTATTAGGTAAGTGACCAAAGACTTTTGTGGCAGCATAATTTACCCCCTTCTGAGCCAAAGTTAGATTTAACCTTGAGTAGTGAAGATCATCCTTGCTCCTAGTGCTGTAGCCATGTACACTGCTATTACTTTTGAATTCGTTCGGATTGTTAATAACAAATTTCATAAGTGAATATATTTTTTGTGAGGCTACAGGGAAGATCTCTAGCTCTTTAAATAAGCGTCTGCAGGATGATCTTGGATGAGCTCCAGCAATTATTCTGATTACACGCTTTTGTGCAATGAATACTCTTTTACTCAATGATGAGTTACCCCAGAATATGATGCCATACGAAAGCGGAGAATGGAAATAGGAGTGGTAAGCTAATTTACTCAGATGTTTATCTCCAAAATTTGCAATGACCCTAATAGCATAAGTGGCTGAACTCAAACGTTTCAGCAGATCCTAAGTGCGTTTTTTTTTTTCAGTTCAACCCCTCATCAATGCATACACCTAGAAATTTTGAATATTCTACATTAGCTACCGATTTCTGATCGAAGTCTGTATTTATTAATGGTGTCATTCCATTTACTGTGTGGAACTGTATATACAGTGTTTTGTCAAAGTTTAATGAGAACCCATTTGCAGAGAACCACTTAATGATTTTCTGAAAAACATCGTTTACAATTTCACCAGTTAATTCTTGTCTGTTGGGTGTGATAGCTATACTTGTATCATCAGCAAAAAGTACCAGCTTGGCATCTTCATGAATATAGAATGGCAAGTCATTAATATATATTAAGAACAGCAGAGGACCCAAGACCGAACCTTGCGGCAGTCCATTCTTGATTGTTCTCCAGTTTGAGAAATCACCAGTTTTTTGCATATTATGTGAACTGTTTATTTCAACTTTCTGCACTCTTCCAGTTAGATATGATTTAAACCATTTGAGCACTGTCCCATTCATACCACAGTACTTGAGCTTATCTAGAAGTGTGTGTTGGAGTTCGACAAAAACAAACGTGCTACCGCTGTTCAACGGATGTTTAGAATCAAGTACGGTAAGAAGCCACCAACAAGGAAGGCCATTTACCACTGGCACAACAAATTCGTTACGACGGGTTACTTGTGCCCAGCAAAGAGAAGCGGACGTCCCAGTGTGAGTGAAGTGAATGTGGAGCGCGTACGAGAGACATTCATAAGGAGTCCAAAGAAATTAGTGCGTCGTGTATCCCGTGAACTAGAAATGTTTGGAAAAAAAACTTTCAGATTTTCTCCTCAAAATGAAAAGCAATATGTATGACTCCAGTACAATGTTTGGTTCTCGTACAATAAATAATTGAAAGTGTTCTCGGACTTTTTGTGCACCCTGTATTTGTTGAACAATATTCCTCCTGTCTACAATCATATACTTATGATGATTTACCGTTCTTGATGCAGAAAGTTGAGTACATTTCCCTGCTCGGTATTTACAACAAACAGAGTTGTTAAGTTCTTCTTTGCTCAATGCGAGCATTTCGTCATTTGAAGACATGAGATCTAGATGTACATATGGTGAGTGTAGAAATGATGACATTCACATTAGTATTATGATTTTTAGAGACATCATGCACATTAAATTATCTTGTAAGGTCTCAATCACAGGCTTCATTAGCTCAAAGCTTCTCTACAATACAGCAGTGGGAAAACTGCGCTTCATACAAATTTCGATTGCTCGGTGGGAGGGAAGCTGGACTTGCATGAAAGTGGCTGACAGCATGGTGAGCAGTGGCACTGTTGGCAGAGGGCAGCTTGCGCAGGGTGGGGGGATGGGAGAGAAGGGTGTGTGGGGAGCAGGGGTGCGGAGAGTGGCAAAATGGGGTGTGGAGGTGCGGCTGGTCTTCACAGGGCAATGACATGATGATGTGAGAATCATGCAAATAGCCTTGGCACATGGCTGGAAGTAATGACGTTGGAAGTCTGGGGATGACCTTCGTGATAAGAAAGCGCTGATGCTGATGTCAGCATTTTTCTGCCCAGAAACGCCAGTGACCCACTATTTACATTAACCATGAGAAGCAGCTACTACAGGCTAATTCTGTGAAACATATACACAGTAAATTCTAATTAGCACTAACTGAATCATATTGATAATTATGGGAACTACTACTAGATTACTTCAGCAGAAAAGCAGCTGCGATGAACGAAAAATATTACAGTTCTTCCTCTTAACTTTAAAATGATATATAGGCAAGGTGAATATTAATAAAACCGACAAAGTGTAGGGACAGGTTTCTGATAGGGAGAAGATCCTGTGAACATGTATCCGGAAATGCATCATTGGCACGCTAGCTGGGACTGCCGAATGGAAATTCCTCTGACCACCTCTAGTGTGTTCCTTGCGTGTTTCAGGCTGTATGATTGACGCAGTGTATTGTAAGCAAAAGTATGATCCAATTTTTGTGTCGGCAACAAGCAGAGATGGTGTTTCTGTATGGACAAGCAGCAGATGGAACAAAAAAAAAAAATGGTTCTGAGCACTATGGGACTTAACATCTATGGTCATCAGTCCCCTAGAACTTAGAACTACTTAAACCTAACTAACCTAAGGACAGCACACAACACCCAGCCATCACGAGGCAGAGAAAATCCCTGACCCCGCCGGGAATCGAACCCGGGAACCCGGGCGTGGGAAGCGAGAACGCTACCGCATGACCACGAGAGCAGATGAAACAGTCGAGAGACAGAACAAGTCCTCCAATTCTGGTGTATGCATAGTTCATCATCTCCTTGCGTGTTCGTCTGTCTGAAAGGATCGTTAATCACACAAAAGGGCTTGAAATGATGTGTGATGTAGTTGGAGTTTCTGAGTGTACTTCTTTTACTATATCTGTGCTGCCTCTCAGCTGTATCCATCTGCTTGACCGTACATCTCAACTTGTTCCCGACATGAATACCTGACTTTTCTGCTGTTTGCAGTATGCCGCATCAATCACACAGTCTGCAACACACAAGGATCATACACACTGGTACAGTTAAAGCCGGCTTATTCGAAGATTAGTACTAACCAGAATTCACACCCCTGAATACACATATTTTGAATTAATAATGAAAATCTCTTGTCTTCTTTTAAATATTTAAGTATTCTCATGAACTGCCTGATGTTTTCCGGAAACTTGTGAAAAACTTTAGCGCAAGAATAAAAAAATCCTCTCTGAACCTTCGACTGAGACGTGTAATCTACAAGGAAATTATTTTTTCTTCTATGTTTCTTGTAGTGAATTTCACAGTTGTCCTGAATTAATTCCTATTATTAACTACAAGTACAGCGCGTCTGAGAAAAGTATCGTGTAATATCTTACAGGAAAGTGAAACATATGAGCAGTTATACCCCAGCAAATAATAAAAAGAAGAAACGTGAAAGTTTGACGATTCATTGACGACGAAGCACAAGGCCGACACAGGGAGGGATGGAGGGATGGCGAACGGCATTGGCCGTGTCCACTTCGTAGGAAGTGTCGCTGTAGTCGCCTTACTTGGTTTAGGATAACCTCGAAAAAAAAAAAAAAACTGACTGGCCGTTCTTCCCAATGAGAGTCTTGTGTTGAGCAATGCGCCACCTTTCTCTACACTCTAGCTCAGGACTATTTAAGAGCACAATGGCAGAGCGGACGAGATTAGGGCACGGTGGCCGGAGAAACTATTGCATTCATTCGCAGTTCGTGACGGATCTCCTCTTCAGCGCTCAGTTTAAGGGTTTCGTTCTTTATAGCTGCTGAGTTACGATAGATTGAAGTACACTCTACCTACTGAAGATTCAGGCAAAATTCTGCACATGGATAAAACGACAAAACAGTGAGAAACTAGGCTTGCTTATTGTGTTGCTTGTAGAGAGGCGAGACGAACAACAATTCTGTGGGAAAAGAGGCGTGTGCACAAGCCCATCCCCCCTTGTTTGTTTGCTGTATATGAAAGCTTCGTAAAGGAAAATTGCAATTACGTGATTTCCATTAACTCAAATTCAAATGGCTCTGAGCACTATGCGACTTAACTTCTGAGGTCATCAGTCGCCTAGAGCTTAGAACTAATTAAACCTAACTAACCTAAGGACATCACACACATCCGTGCCCGAGGCGGTTCCAGACTGTAGCGCCTAGATCCGCACAGCCACTCCGGCCGGCTTTCATTAACTGTTGAGTTTTTCAGGCAAGAGTTATTTTAAGTGTGGAACTCTATAGTCACCACTACTGTCATGGTCACCCAAACATTCAGTTCCAAATTCCAAAACTACGAATCAATCTATATTAGTAGGGCGTTACGACAAGGCAGTACCAGTACTTAAATAATTAGAGATAATAAATACTGTTATGTTTTGACCATCAGAAATCAATAATCAATTATTATGTGCTTTATTGACAGGGGACTACAAATTTCGTGCATTTCAGGTTTGCAGGCAGATGATGTCGACATATAGTCACGTTATTTCGGTTGACCCCCATGAACCATGGACCTTGCCGTTGGTGGGAAGGCTTGCGTGCCTCAGCGATACAGATAGCTGTACCGTAGGTGCAACCACATCGGAGGGGTGTCTGTTGAGAGGCCAGACAAACGTGTGCTTCCTGCAGAGGGGCAGCAGCCTTTTCAGTAGTTGCAGGGGCAACAGTCTGGATGATTGACTGATCTGGCCTTGTAACACTAACCAAAACGGCCTTGCTGTGCTGGTACTGCGAACGGCTGAAAGCAAGGGGAAACTACGGCCGTAAATTTTCCCGAGAGCATGCAGCTTTACTGTATGGTTAAATGATGATGGCGTCCTCTTGGGTAAAATATTCCGGAGTTAAAATAGTCCCCCATTCGGATCTCCGGGCGGGGATTACTCGAGAGAGTGTCGTTATCAGGAGAAAGAAAACTGGCGTTCTACGGATCGGATCGTGGAATGTCAGATCCCTTAATCGGGCAGGTAGGTTAGAAAATTTAAAAAGAGAAATGGATAGGTTAAAGTTAGATATAGTGGGAATTAGTGAAGTTCGGTGGCAGGAGGAACAAGACTTCTGGTCAGGTGACTACAGGGTTATAAACACAAAATCAAATAGGGGTAATGCAGGAGTAAGTTTAATAATGAATAGGAAAATAGGAATGCGGGTAAGCTACTACAAACAGCATAGTGAACGCATTATTGTGGCCAAGATAGATACGAAACCCACGCCTACCACAGTAGTACAAGTTTATATGCCAACTAGCTCTGCAGATGACGAAGAAATTGAAGAAATGTATGATGAAATAAAAGAAATTATTCAGATAATGAAGGGAGATGAAAATTTAATAGTCATGGGTGACTGGAATTCGTCAGTAGGAAAAGGGAGAGAAGGAAACGTAGTAGGTGAATATGGATTGGGGGTAAGAAACGAAAGAGAAAGCCGCCTGGTAGAATTTTGCACCGAGCACAACCTAATTGTAGCTAACACTTGGTTCAAGAATCGTAAAAGAATATTGTATACATGGAAGAAGCCTGGAGATACTGACAGGTTTCAGATAGATTATATAATGGTAAGACAGAGATTTAGAAACCAGGTTTTAAATCGTAAGACATTTCCAGGGGCCGATGTGGACTCTGACCACAATCTATTGGTTATGAACTGTAGATTAAAACTGAAGAATCTGCAAAAAGGTGGGAATTTAAGGAGATGAGACCTGGATAAACTGACTAAACCAGAGGTTGTACAGTGTTTCAGGGAGAGCATAAGGGAACAATTGACAGGAATGGGGGAAAGAAATACAGTAGAAGAGAATGGGTAGCTTTGAGGGATGAAGTGGTGAAGGGAGCAGAGGATCAAGTAGGTAAAAAGACGAGGGCTAGTAGAAATCCTTGGGTAATAGAAGAAATATTGAATTTAATTGATGAAAGGAGAAAATTTAAAAATGCAGTAAATGAAGCAGGCAAAAAGGAATACAAACGTCTCAGAAATGAGATCGACAGGAAGTGCAAAATGGCTAAGCAGGGATGGCTAGAGGACAAATGTAAGGATGTAGAGGCTTATCTCACTAGGGGTAAGATAGATACTGCCTACAGGAAAATTAAAGAGACCTTTGGAGAAAAGAGAGCCACTTGTATGAATATCAAGAGCTCAGATGGAAACCCAGTTCTAAGCAAAGAAGGGTAAGCAGAAAGGTGGTGTTGTGTCTAGACAAGACAGCCTAGACACAATAAGAGGAAGCCGAAAGGCACGCACTAAGCTAAAGCAGGATGGCGTGAAGTCTGAAACAGGATACGTAATGAATGCTATAAAGAAAAGTACGTAGCTTCTGGAATACTTAACTTTAATCCATCCTTTTGGTACATCTGGAGATTGTGGCGATACAAGTGAGACTCTTTAGATACATGCAATGTTACTAATGGCGCCTTGCTAGGTCGTAGCCATTGACTTAGCTGAAGGCTATTCTAACTATCTGCTCTGCAAATGAGCGAGGCTTCGTCAGTGTGCATCGCTAGCTACGTCGTCCGTACAACTGGGGCGAGTCCAGTCCGTATCTCGAGACCTGCCTTGTGGTGGCGCTCGGTCTGCGATCACACAGTGGCGACACGCGGGTCCGACATGTACTAATGGACCGCGGCCGATTTAAAACTACCACCTAGCAAGTGTGGTGTCTGGCGGTGACACCACAGGTGGAACCAGTATATAGAGGGTCTATACAAGGGCGATATTCTTGAGGACAATATTGTGGAAATGGAAGAGGATGTAGATGAAGATGAAATGGGAGATATGATACTGCGTGAGGAGTTTGACAGAGCACTGAAAGACCTGAGTCGCAACAAAGCTCCGGGAGTAGACAACGTTCCATTAGAGCTACTGACAGCCTTGGGAGAGCCAGTCCTGACAAAACTCTACCATATGGTGAGCAAGATGTATGAGACAGGCGAAATACCCTCAGAAAGCAGGTGTTGACAGATGTGAAAATTACCGAACTATCAGTTTAATAAGTCACGGCTGCAAAATACTAACACGAATTCTATACAGACGAATGGAAAAACTAGTAGAAGCTGACCTCGGGGAAGATCAGTTTGGATTCCGTAGAAATATTGGAACACGTGAGGCAATACTGACCCTACGACTTATCTTAGAATCTAGATTAAGGAAAGGCAAACCTACGTTCCTAGCATTTGTAGACTTAGAGAAAGCTTTTGACAATTTTGACTGGAATACTCTCTTTCAAATTCTGAAGGTGGCAGCGGTATAATACAGGGAGCAAAAAGCTATTTACAATTTGTACAGAAACCAGATGGCAGTTATAAGAGTCGAGGGACATCAAAAGGAAGCAGTGGTTGGGAAGGGAGTGGGACAGGGTTGTAACCTCTCCCCGATGTTGTTCAATCTGTATATTGAGCAAGCAGTAAAGGAAACAAAAGAAAAATTCGGAGTAGGTATTAAAATCCAGGGAGAAGAAATAAAAACTTTAAGGTTCGCCGATGACATTGTAGTTCTGTCAGAGACAGCAAAGGACTTGGAAGAGCAGTTGAACGGAATGGACAGTGTCTTGAAAGGAGGGTATAAGATGAACATCAACAAAAGCAAAACGAGGATAATGGAATGTAGTCGAATTAAGTCGGGTGATGCTGAGGGAATTAGATTAGGAAATGAGACACTTAAAGTAGTAAAGGAGTTTTGCTATTTGGGGAGCAAAGTAACTGATGATGGTCGAAGTAGAGAGGATATAAAATGTAGACTGGCAAAGACAAGGAAAGCATTTCTTAAGAAGAGAAATTTGTTAACATCCAGTATAGGTTTAAGTGTCAGGAAGTCGTTTCTGAAAGTATTTGTATGGAGTGTAGCCATGTATGGAAGTGAATACACTAAGCAGATTCAGAAGGATGTAGGTTGCAGTAGGTACTGGGAGATGAAGAAGCTTGCACAGGATAGAGTAGCACGGAGAGCTGCATCAAACCAGTCTCAGGACTGAAGACCACAACAACAACAACATTTCGGTTGACAATCATTCAGCCATCTACAGGTGAGTGCTTTACAATAGAGACTGCTTGCGCAATTCGTTAAGTTCATACCAAAAATTGATGCAGAAGCGCATTTGCATGGAATACTGCTACATGAACACTTTCTGCCGAGATTAGTATCCTCAGTCGAATACTGCTCCATCTGGGGCACGTAGGCACGTGGGTAACGTTGAGGTTGCGTGCATCCTCTCTGTCGAATTTCGGCACCGCGGAATTAAAATTCAGTAGATAAACTAATAAAATTAGTCGTCGATAGACGTGGCGTCAGGCGTACATTTTTCCTTTCTGAACTTATTAAAGAAATATCCGGATGTCACAGCTTGCCAAGTTGATAGCCGCCACCAGGATTAATAAGATCTCACGTCATATTTATTTATAATTGGTCTCCTCCTTCGGCGACAGTGTTCATGGTTTCGTTACAATCTCGAGTCGATGCGCTTCTGCAGCTGGATTTACCCAAAGCCATTTTGCCAAATATTTCATCTGTGTGTTCAGACGTAGGCGTACTTGGTCCGATGCTTTCCAAAAACTTCCTGAGCTACATGCCGTACCCCTTGCTGTCTTCTCTCTACAAATTTGGCTTCTTCCATCGTACCACTTCACTGTCCTTTTACTTCAGACGGACAGTTTCGTGATGTTCTACGATAAGAAAACAGATAAAATGTGTCGTATCCAGACAACTACAAATATTGCTGTAATGTTGCAGCAATATGGCCACAAGTTCACGTGCAGAGTATATGCAAACTCAGGACCAACCGACGATGGTAGAATTTACGAAAGTGGTACTTGATTTTCTTAACAAAGATAACTGTACCACAGGCATATTCTCAGATCTGTCTGACGCTTTTGATAGCGTTGGTCATAGGGTGGTGTTAAATAAACTATATGATCAGTAAAAATATTTGCAGCTAACGACTAGTTCCAGTCATACCTGGCAGATACGGCATAAAGAGTAGGGGTGCAAAAAACGTCAGATATGGGCAAACATTTAAAGAAACTCTAATCAACATCAAAATTAACTGAAATGGGATTTCCCCGTAGTACTATTTTAAGAACAGTACTATTTCTGATAAATAGTATAAAACCAGTAGACGGTTTTTATTATGAGGTTTCAAAGAAAAGGCACTGCGGCTACCACGAAACCATATAGCCACTGAAACGTCTTGCAGAATAAGCGAAAGGAACCCTCGAGGAAGTTTGCAATTAGTATACATGCAATAAAGTTACATGGAACATAAGGAAACCAAATGGCGTCTGTTTTACTTTAAAGAGCGAAAACGACACTGTTTTATTTTAGATGTAGATGATATTTCCATATATATGTTTCATAATAAAGACAAATTTTGTATTAATGATCACTGATTCTTAGTTGGGGAGGTGCTAACACACACTCCAGTCAGAATGACATCAATACTTCAAGTACATAAGTCGCGTCACTATTGTCTAACAGATATAACCTCTTAGTTACATACTGCTCGTAAGTACACTCAGTTCTTAATTATGGAATTAATTTTTGGAACAAGTAAACCAAATCTGAATGCAGTTTTCAAACTACAAAGAAGGGACATGAGAAAAATTACTAAAAAAGAGCAATTGGGATTACTGCAACGATCTGTTCAAAACATTAGGGATTTTAATCACAGCATGTGAGTGTGTTTTCCAATCAGTTACAAATATAAACAATAATCTTGACAATTTCTACAGAAATAGCTCTCTCTGCGACCATGGAACAAACATATCTTACATATACCAAGAAAGAATAAACATAAGACATAAAAGAGCATTTACTAACAAGGAAACACCGGAAAAGTGAATGATTAGAAATGTTAAAGAGTTCAGCAAAAAAACTTTTTTCGAAAGGTTACTGATGTTCAGACACGAATGAAAAGTGTAGCAGCAGGTTTTCTTTTCCATTACGCAATAATGTTTGCGTCTGGAATGCAGAGTGATTTTTGTTTTGAAGCGAATGAGCAGTGTAGCAATGACTTCTTATAGTAAGAAACTACTGCTCTGCAATAATATATAAATAAAATAGTATTGTAAACTAGGAATAACCCAAATGGGATTGCACTGTTTTAATGGGACTGGTCTTGTATTCGCGACGATCGAGGCCCTAATCTCCATCCGACAATCTTGACTTATATTTTCCGTGATTTCCGTAAATTACTTGAGGTAAATGTTTGGATAGTTACTACTATAAAGCCACGACTAACTACTTGTCTCATCTTTGTTAAACTAGGCCTTTAAGTTGTTACATGCCTCCATATATGAAAGTTATGTCCCACAGTCGAATAAAGCTGCAACTACATATGCTACAACTTTTGAAACTGGCTATCTGATCAAGCGTTACATCACGAGGAGGCACTCAGATATTTATTAAACGTTTAATTGCTGTGACTAATGGAAAGCAAAAACATGGAGTGTGAGATCATGTAAGCATTATGGCCGATCTATATGAGGGGACTGTATACGATTTCGTTTACAGATATGTGAATTCCTATTAGTCAGTAACGACACATACTTTTCGAAGAACAAATCTTGATCAAGGTAACCCATCAGCAAAATTTCTATATTTGTGCTGACTTGCAGCTGCTAAATCGATCGTTTCGTCTCAGACCAAGCCGATAATTGTCTCATGATGATCAAACCAGCCGACTGACGACACTTTGCGCATGTAAGTCACGGTTTTGCGCCAAAAAGTCGGTACATGGATCTTATCCAGTATATGCGTATGGAAATGCGAGTCAGATAATACGTACATTATATTTCTATTTGGCTTATCAGATGGGATTTATTATTGTTCACACATGTATTGACGCTTCCGTTCTCAAGAAAACATCTGTATCTGAGTGGCAATCATAAACTCATCGAAAAGTGCTGATAAAAAACTGACGACAAATGCTTTTACTCAAGAGCCACTTCATCCTCCGAGATAGATGGCACAGATAACTTTGAAAATCACGGGGTGGGTGTTTTTGCTGCTTTGATGGGAAATTATGTGACGTTGGTAGTCTCACATTGTGGAAGTATCAGCTGCTATATATAGAAGATAAGGATTAGAGAGTGGCACAGTTGGAGGCCTACATCCTCAACATGAAGACCACATTTTCTGCCCTCGTCGCAGCCATCTGCCTCACCGTCTCCCCAGGTAAGTTACATGCAGAAGTAAACTGCACTTTGCTGATTTGGAAAGGTGTATTTGACAAACAGGTGGACATCCAAACTGAAGTGTCTTGGGGTTGCATTGTGCACGAGCCACATGGCACCGTCAACTGCTGGCGCACGTTTTCCAGCATTTCTGGCGCCATGGTCTGTGGGTAGCGTCTTTGACTAGTAATAATAAAAAAAAAAGTTCTGGTTCCCACGTTCGAATCTAACCACTACACCAATTCTGAACAAAAATGATAAGCAATGGCGCCCGTAAACTTCGAGAATAAGAAGCCACTCCCGTTTAGCCAATGGCCTTGTCGAAGACGTCGGATGGGGAGAAACAGGTTCAGGGCACTCACTTGTCGTTGGGGTGGCTTACTGCCCGTAAAAGGCGAAAGAATCAGCAATGATCAACGGCATGAAAATGAAGAAGCTAATGTAAATCACTACATTAAAGACACATAAAGCGAATCCACAGGACACGTGGGTTGTAACTGAAAAAGTGTCATGGCGATGTCTCCATTAGCAAATGATTCCGAATTCGTCTCCCATTCGGATCTCCAGGAGGGGACTGCCAAGTGGGGAGCTCACCATGAGAAAAAGATGGAATAATCAACGACGGGAGCTGAGCGGTTCTAGGTGCTTCAGTCCGGAACCGCGCTGTTGTTATGCTCGTAGGTTCGAATCCTGCCTTGGTCATGGATCTTTGTGGTGTACTCAGGTTAGTTAGGTTTAAGTAGTTCTAAGTCTAGGGGACTGATTACCTCAGATGTTAAGTCCCATAGTGCTTAGAGCCATTTGAACCATTTTTCAACGACGGGATAGCATTCGACAGGGGGGAGCTTGAAATGTCGCAAGTTTGAAAATAACTGCTAAACTTGAAAACCTGAAAAAGGAAAATGCAAAGATTCAGTCTAGATACAGTGGGAGTCAGTGAAGTGAAATGGAAAGAAGAGGAAGATTTTAGTTCAAAGGAATATCAAAAGCAGCACAAAGTAATATTCGGTATGAATAGGAAGGTAGGACAGAGAGTGAATAACAGTGAACAGTTCTGTGATAGTTTTGTTCTCATCAGAATCGACAGCAAACTAATACCGACAACAACAGTTTACATATGGATGCCAACGTCGCAAGCAGAAGATGACAGATAGGGAAAGCATATGATGATACTGAACTTGTAATGCAATATGTAAAGGAGATGAAAGTCTATTAGTCACGGGGTATTGGAATGGGGTTGCAGGGTAAAGAGAAGAAGAAACGGTTATGTAAAAATATGAGCTTGGAAGTTGGGTGGAGAGAGGAGAAAGATAAATCGAGTTCTACAATAAATTCCAGCTGGTAGTAGCGTATATTCTGTTCAAGAATCGTACGAGGAGAGGGCATACTTAGGCAATGGCAGGGAGATATGGGAAGATTCCTTTTAGATTAATTCATGATCAGGCCGAGATTCAGAAATCAGATATTGGATTTTAAGGCGTATCCTGGAGCAGATATAGACTCAGACCACAATTTTGTAATTATGAATAAGGAAGGTAACTGCGAAGATACCTTGCGTAATAGAACTACTACAACTGCTCAACGAAAGAAATACACTCCTGGAAATTGAAATAAGAACACCGTGAATTCATTGTCCCAGGAAGGGGAAACTTTATTGACACATTCCTGGGGTCAGATACATCACATGATCACACTGACAGAACCACAGGCACATAGACACAGGCAACAGAGCATGCACAATATCGGCACTAGTACAGTGTATATCCACCTTTCGCAGCAATGCAGGCTGCTATTCTCCCATGGAGACGATCGTAGAGATGCTGGATGTAGTCCTGTGGAACGGCTTGCCATGCCATTTCCACCTGGCGCCTCAGTTGGACCAGCGTTCGTGCTGGACGTGCAGACCGCGTGAGACGACGCTTCATCCAGTCCCAAACATGCTCAATGGGGGACAGATCCGGAGATCTTGCTGGCCAGGGTAGTTGACTTACACCTTCTAGAGCACGTTGGGTGGCACGGGATACATGCGGACGTGCATTGTCCTGTTGGAACAGCAAGTTCCCTTGCCGGTCTAGGAATGGTAGAACGATGGGTTCGATGACGGTTTGGATGTACCGTGCACTATTCAGTGTCCCCTCGACGATCACCAGTGGTGTACGGCCAGTGTAGGAGATCGCTCACCACACCATGATGCCGGGTGTTGGCCCTGTGTGCCTCGGTCGTATGCAGTCCTGATTGTGGCGCTCACCTGCACGGCGCCAAACACGCACACGACCATCATTGGCACCAAGGCAGAAGCGACTCTCATCGCTGAAGACGACACGTCTCCATTCGTCCCTCCATTCACGCCTGTCGCGACATCACTGGAGGCGGGCTGCACGATGTTGGGGCGTGAGCGGAAGACGGCCTAACGGTGTGCGGGGCCGTAGCCCAGCTTCATGGAGACGGTTGCGAATGGTCTTCGCCGATACCCCAGGAGCAACAGCGTCCCTAATTTGCTGGGAAGTGGCGGTGCGGTCCCCTACGGCACTGCGTAGGATCCTACGGTGTTGGCGTGCATCCGTGCGTCGCTGCGGTCCGGTCCCAGGTCGACGGGCACGTGCACCTTCCGCCGACCACTGGCGACAACATCGATGTACTGTGGAGACCTCACGCCCCACGTGTTGAGCAATTCGGCGGTACGTCCACCCGGCCTCCCGCATGCCCACTATACGCCCTCGCTCAAAGTCCGTCAACTGCACATACGGTTCACGTCCACGCTGTCGCGGCATGCTACCAGTGTTAAAGACTGCGATGGAGCTCCGTATGCCACGGCAAACTGGCTGACACTGACGGCGGCGGTGCACAAATGCTGCGCAGCTAGCGCCATTCGACGGCCAACACCGCGGTTCCTGGCAGTGTGTCCGCTGTGCCGTGCGTGTGATCATTGCTTGTACAGCCCTCTCGCAGTGTCCGGAGCAAGTATGGTGGGTCTGACACACCGGTGTCAATGTGTTCTTTTTTCCATTTCCAGGAGTGTAAGTGCAAAAACATTTAGGACAAGGCAGAAATACAGTAATGAAAATAAATAAATAGGAATTACAGGACAGCCAAGTAAGAAAAGATGCGAAAAATTCTCAAAAGGAAATGATCGTCTGGAGGGCTGTCTCAGCATACAGAAAAGTCAAAACAACCTTCGGTGCAATTAAAAGCCAGAGTGGCAACGTTAAAGACTGCAATGGGGATTCCACTGTTAAATGTAGAGGAGCGAGTGGATAGCTGGAAAGAGTACACTGAAGGCGTCTTTGAGGCGCAGGACTTGTTCGGTGACGAGACAGATGAAGCTGAAGTCGATGAGGAAGACATAGGGGATCAATTACGAGAGTCAGAATCTAAAAAGACTCAAGAAGACCTGAAACCAAGTAAGGCAGGAGGGTTAGACAACATTCCGTCAGCGTTTCTAAAATCCACACAGCTACGAAAATAGCAAGGTCAGGTAAGTGCGAGAACCATCACACAGTCAGCGTAACAGCCCATGCCTCCAAGCTGCTGACAAATATAATGTACGGAAGGATGGGGAATAAAATTGGGGATCTGTTAGACGATGATCAGTTTAGTACTAGCCAAGATAAAGGCAACAGACGGACATCTCCGACGTTGCGCTTGATAATGGAAGCGAGACAGAAGTTCAGAACTGGCTCATAGGATTTGTCGATCAAGAAAAATGTAAAATGGAGCAAGATGTTCGGAATTCTGAGCAAAATATCAGTAAACTATAGGGAAAGACGGGTAATACACAATACTTGCAAGAACCAAGAGGGAACAGTAAGACTGAAAGACAACGTACGGAGTACTCATATTAAAAACTGTGCAACACAGACATGCAGCCTTTCACCCCTACTGTTCAATCTATACATACAATAAGCAATGCCGCGCGGAGTGGCCGCGCGGTTTGAGGCGCTATGTCACTGATTGCGTGGCCTCTCCCGCCGGAGGTTAGAGTCCTCCCTCGGGCATGGGTGTGTGTCTTGTTCTTAACATAAGTTAATTTAAGAAGTGTGTAAGTCTATATAGGGACCGATGACCTCAGCAGTTTGGTCCCTTAGGAAGTCACATAATTTGAACATTTGAAGATGCAATGCTGGAAAGAAAATAAAGGTGAGACTTAAATTCAGGGAGAAAAGATATCAATGATAAGATTTGCTGATGACATTACTATCCTCATTGGAAGCGAAGTACAGTTACAGAATCTGTTGAATGTGATGAACAGTCTAATGAGTACAGAATATGCGTTGAGAATAATATGGAAAAAAATTGATGTAATGAAAAGTAGCAGAAATGAGAATAGCGAGAAACTTAACATCTAAATTGGTGACGACGAAGTAGATGTTAGAGAATACTGCTGCCTTGGAAGCAAAATAACTAATGACGGACGAAGCAAGGAGGACATAGAAAGCAGACTGTAACAGGGAAAGAGGACATATCTGGCCAAAATAAGTTTACTTGTACCAAACGTAGGCCTTAATTTGAAGAAATAATTTCTCAGAATGTACGTTGGGAGCACGGCATTATATGGTAGCGAATTATGGACATTGCGAAAGCCGAAAAACAGGAAAACCGAAGCGTTCGAGATGTTACGCAAAAGAAGAATGTCGAAAATTAGGTGGACTGACAAGGTATGGAATCAGGTGATCACTCATTACTCCAAATTGGTTTTGATGTCTACTGACAACATCATCGTAGGAATCAGGAGCTCCCCACGTGTGACTGTTATGTCTACTTATGATGGCGCATCGACCACACATCAGCTCATCTAAACGAATTCTCACTCTGCAGCGGAGTGTGCACTGACACGAAACTTCCTGGCACATTGAACCGTGTGCCAGATACGGACTCGAACTCGGGAAATTTCCAGAGTTTTTTCTGAGAATAGTTCACTTTGAAGGAAAGTACGCATGGATACTCTTTGATTGTGTCCACGTCAGGTGCTGCTACTCCACAGGCAGCCCGTCTGAACTATCCCAGATTTTTTTTGTATGTATCTGCGGTCGACGGCTCAATACGCTACCTCACCAAGTCTGCTCCGTCTACTGTAGGTATAACAGTAAGATGCCAAGTTCTTTAGGAGAGGGACATCCATTGAAACCTGTTATCCAGGCAACACAAATAATGCAGTACCATGTTTCTTTCAAGTGTGCCTCGGAGTCAATCAGTAGGATGCGTCGAGAGTGGAGGAAGGCGGAATCTTGAGTGGAACAGGGTTGTTTCGAAATTTTAGCAGTGAAATGTCAATAACGATGATACTAACATATGGCCACCCGAGTGGAGAAAATCTCCGACCATTTTCAATATTAACGAATATTAAAGATGAATTACATGTCAACGATAGGCAAGTTATGGAAATGCAGTGTGATAAAGAATGTCGATTAGAGAATTCATTTGGAAAGGTGGGAATTCGAGATTATTAAGGATGCTGCATTTGGGTTTGTGGAGTTAAAGCGCTAAAAGTTAACAACTGTGTGCCCATGATGAGAAACAGTTACGTCTTAAAGACATGTGTTAGCAATGTTTACCTGATTTGGACTGTTTTAACAAATGGTTGAAATGGCTCTGAGCACTACGGGACTCAACTTCTGCGGTCATCAGTCCCCTAGAACTTAGAACTACTTAAACCTAACTAACCTAAGGACATCACACACAGCCACGCCCGAGGCAGGATTCGAACCTGCGACCGCAACGGTCGCGAGGTTCCAGATTTTAGCGCCTAGAACGGCTCGGCCACTACAGCCGGCGACTGCTTTAACAGATATTACTTTATAATAGTATAAACACTTTTAGAATCGTACTTGATAAAGTGATGAAAGTCCAAATCTGGATAGTACAGAAGATAAATATAATAATACACAGTTAAATGACAGTTTACTCTTTTAAGAAGTTATTGTCCTGTACGAGGTTGCATCCAAATCTAAGTAAATTTTACGGGGAATTTTCCAGAATGGTTGTTGTTGTTGTGGTCTTCAGTCCTGAGACTGGTTTGATGCAGCTCTCCATGCTACTCTATCCCGTGCAAGCTTCTTCATCTCCCAGTACCTACCGCAACCTACATCCTTATGAATCTGCTTAGTGTATTCATCTCTTGGTCTCCCTCTACGATTTTTACCCTCCACGCTGCCCTCCAAAACTAAATTGGTGATCCCTTGATGCCTCAGAACATGTCCTACCAACCGATCCCTTCTTCTAGTCAAGTTATGCTACAAACTTCTCTTCTCCCCAATGCTATTCAATACTTCCTCATTAGTTGTGTGATCTACCCATCTAATCTTCAGCATTCTTCTGTAGCACCGCATTTCAAAAGCTTCTATTCTCTTCTTGTCCAAACTATTTATCGTCCATGTTTCACTTCCATACATGGAAGTGGCCTCGACCACCTTACACGTCGGTATGTTTCACAGAATGGTAGTAATTTAAATAAAGTTGCATTGTAAAAGCAGTAACGAGTACGAGTGCTGACTGAATCTTGTAAACGTTGAGATTTTGTCTAATAAACAATGATTATATTTACATATTTTGCTTCTTCCTAACTACTGAACATAAACCATGTGTAACCTACTCTCGCCCGTCTCCGGAACTTATTAGTCATCCGGGAGAGCTGTGTGTCGACCCCGTACTCCACGATACCACATTCAAATGATGTCACAACGCAGAGGATGACACTGTAGCCAGTCACCAATGAATGAGCCGTCAGGCCCTGAACGACGAGCTGGTAACCTAACATCCATAAATACACAAAGAACAATAATGAAGCTGGATTAAAATCGAAAAAGGGACTAGGCACACGGTCACATTTTTTAACCGTCCCTTGTTTATCTGTATGTGAATACTTCACCCCCAAATAAATAATTTCCACTTGAATTTAGTTTGCGACCGCTAATACTATCTAAAATACAAGCGAGGCGAGAGGGAGTGGAATCTTACACTATGTACGGAGACTATGGTCGTGCCCACAGGGGACGCAGCATCAATGGAGGGAGCTTTCGTGAATGCGACACGGATCATCCCTGGTCCCGATGTGACGTACTACGTTGTGAACGGGACAGCCACCAGGGATATGATGATCGCTGCTGTCTCATCTTACATCGCCACCATGACGGAAGGGTTGGGCTTCCAGACAGCCAACTCAGTCCGGGCGACCTACAACTCAATGCGTCACATGGAGCAGGGTGTGGAACACAACGTCTACGAGATCCAGACTGGGGCTAACGTAACATTCGACGCCCCTCTGTCAGGGCTGGCCGTCTGCTACCGCAACTTCTCTGCTGCTGTGAAGAATGGGCTCAGATCCACGAAGCACTTCAGTTCACAGGTAAGAGAGTCTTCCCATATATTGTTGTATACTCTTATATTTCGGTCAGATTCTCACAGCATATTCTAGTGGTCTCGACAACCTTACACGTCGGTGTGTTTCACAGGGTAACTTGAGAACAGGTGCTAGACAGCAGAGGGACATTCGCATTTGGAATCTGGATGAGGCGTTCGTCCATCTGCCAGAGACAGTGGCACCAGAGCTGCAGAAACTGCACGACTGGATCGTCGACTTTGCGTACATCGGCATCTCAAACGCCACCGCCGAGCTTCCGGCTGTCATGGAGGACCTTCGAGTGCAGGTGAGGACTTCTGGAGCGACACTGGTGACGGTTACATTTAGACAGACTTGTGCTATATTGTGTCTGTAAGATTAGTTATTGTGTAGCCCGAGCAGAATTCTTTTATGGTTGGGTATTGTGTTGTACGGACAGTTCCGACTGACATCTGCAGCTGTATTGCAGATCTTCGATTGTGTGATTACCTGAACAGTTTTACCTTCTGTACGATATTCTGTTTACTGTATAAAGTTGCACCCATAGCCCTGTCACGTGTCGGTGGCGAATTAACCATTGTGATTTTGAGTCAGCAGAAGTTGGTCATGGTTACTGATGTTGTCTGATGGAAGCAGGTCCATTTCTATGATCGAGTCTGGACATTAGTTGTTGTGGAGAGAGTGAGGAAAATGTCTATTTAGTCATACAGTGTTTATCGATCTTGTAGGTTATGTGCTGACAGTACAATCTGTCTCCAGTGACGGAGCACTTGAGACCTTTGGAGTGATTTCGATTCAATCCAGAGCCGTTGTAGGTATTTCATGATTTCACGCATCCAGTGATTTATGGGTCTGACAAGCTCATGATTTTCTTATGTTGTTTCCACCATTACGGTGTTGGGTCTACAGTGTTGATGCGTGCGAGCCCCATGTCCTATGAACCCAATTCGTCATGGCATTGTTTTATGGTCAATGTTTGGTTCTTCAGGCCGTCCAGTAACAAGTTCCTCCTTCTTGAATTATAAAATTACAGAATTCAGCCATAAATTGACTTTGTCCTCTGCTAATGTTTGGGCTGTAAATCAATGAACCATCTTCAGAGTGCACTACAACGAAAAGATGGTAATGCGCTGCCGTCCACCTTATATACCGGTATAGTGAGCAGTTTGTGCATTCGCACACGGAGGGCTTTAGTCTGTGTGATATGTTATCTGATTTTTAATCGTTACGTGTGATACGTTATCTGATTTTTAATCGTTACCCAATTGCGATAGACCAAGTGAGAGAGGAGTAGGGTCTCTTTCTCCTTTACTTTGGGAGAAAGGATATAAATGAAGAAAATGTGGCAGTGGGCTGGAAAGTATGAGGGGCCTTGCGCGTGCAAGACAATTATGTAAAAATTTAAAGGAAAAAGACATCTTGAAAAGCAGAATAATAAAAACTGTTTTCTCTAATTCTAATTAATTAAATAATTACAGTCGTTTTTGTACAACGGATATTTTTTCTCAAGATCCTGTTTGTTGCGAAATTAAAATAACAGTGACAATCCGATAAATCTTTGCGCAGATGTGTTGTGCGATGTCTCTAGTACGCCCATCGATCGCATCACGTCGCACTTATTAGTTCTGAGCGCGCAGTGAGAACGTAAAAGTTCGATTTATTCATGCTGAGGGGTGCAATGCAGCCGAAAATCATTGAAAATGAGTAACATGTGCAATGAAACTTTCACGAGTGACAGCAAGGTACGGCAATGGTGCAGAAATTTTGAAGCAGGTCTTACAGACGTTCATGATGTAGGAGGTCACGAGGTGAATGTCAACCGATGATCCTGTTCAGCCAGTGGATCAGGCGATTCGAAAAAGTCATTGGTTCACAATTTTTGTGTTGAGTGGTTAATGAAATTTGAGGCCAGCTCTGTATAAGATCGCGAGTGAGAGACTTCAGTGCCGCAAACTCTGTGCAAATTGGGTTCCAAAGATGCTGTTTGACCATTACAAAACATTGCGATAGTGTTTCTCCAGCGCTGTCACCAAGACAAAGAAATTTTTTGAACAAAACTGGAATAGGGGACGAGACATCGGTCCATTTAGACCATGGATAAAAAAAAAGAGCAATCCAAACAGTGGTACATTCTCGTTTCCCGAGTAAACCGAAAAGTGCGAGCTAACCTTCTCCATCCGAAAACGTATGGCTATTATATTCTGAGACCGAAAAGGTGTTTCACTGGAGGAATCCACGGAACGTGCCACGACCATCACTGCAGCCTTACACAGCGTGACTCTTCAACGTGAACAAAAGGCAATTTAGAATAAGCGAAAAGGAATGCTGTCTTCGACATTGTCCTTCTTCATGCTAATGCTCCGCCTCACACAGGAGCTGCAGCAAAGACGATCTTGGAGCGTTTACGATGGGAAGTGTTTGCACACCAACCATACATCCCGGAATTGGCTCCTTCTGATTTTCATCTCTTTGTTTACATGAAGTGCTGGCTAGGAGGATACTATTCCGGCACAGACCAGTGTAGAGAATTTTCTGAAAGCACAGGCGACTGCCTTCTATGACGAGAGTATTGGAAAGCTAGTACCACACTACGACAGCGGGGATTATATAGATGGAAGATAAAACATTTTCATTTTCACTGTGGTTTACACTTCGCGATCGCTCGATCGTTGAAAAGAAAATAGCCCTTGTATAAGACGTACTGTCATTGTTGTGCAACAATTAAGAAGCAAGCTGCCATATCACGAAGTCCACAATTTAAAAAGTTAAAAAAATAAAAAAGTGCACCTGGACCCGGAATAGGAGTTGCAACGCGGATACACTATAGGCAAATCTATTGACTGCACTAAAATGACAACCCACCTTCAGACAGTTGAATGAAGACAGTGATTATACTGAGATCACAGTGTTGTCGACCTGCATATCTTTGGTGTCCATTTTCTACCGAAAATAAGTGCGGGACGAGATTTTGTTGGCGACATTTTTGTACTGTTGGTATGCAAGGAACTGTGCTATGGCATCCGAGTGGACGAATTTTGGTTCATCATTTACAGAATATATTTGAGGATATTACTCTGAGATGAAGAGATAACCACTGCAGAGGAATTTGTTGGTGGCACAGTAAATCAGACAAAGATTGACTAACTAAAAAATGTTTTATTATAGAATAGCTTTTTCAATTTTATTACTTTTTATTTTCTTTTAATTTGTATCTTTTATTTCAGAGTCTTTCTATTCTTCTCTTAAGGCCATCAATGTTAAAAGATTTCCTTTCTCTAAGGCTCTAACATTCTATTCAGGAAGTTTGCTCTCATTTACTGGATGAGCTCAACGTTTAGATTCTCGTCTAGTTGACTTTTGCTTTTGTCTCGTATGACATTGAATAACAGGGACACACCAAATCACAGTAGCCACTAACATTTTATCTCTTTCTGTGCAGTACCTGTACCCCGACGTGGCGGCCGCCATGGTGAAGGCTTACAACCTCCAACAGAGCTACGACGATCTGTTCCAGCAGTACACTAACCCAGACATCTACAGCGAATACGCTGCAGCCCGCGACGAACTGCTTTCCCTGGAAATTGAGTGAAGAACTACATTCACAGGCAACGAGCAGTTGTTGGTTATGTCAGCATCAGAATACATTTTGATACTATGAGCAGGGATGTATTGGCCAATAAATAGCACTTACGCACGTTAAAGAACTGTCTTGTTATTTGGTTATGTGTAGAAATTAAAAAAGATGTAAATGTTGGAGAAACAAAACCCATGATAAATAAACAAATTAAAGGAGACGTACAGCATCTTAGTAAGTGGAAAGCCAGTGGATCAGGTCTGTAAATTAAGTACTTGCATTCTATCTTCTGTGGGGACATGAAGGCAGAAGACGGTACTACGGGAAGTTTCAAAGCAGCAGGTCTTTTGTGTAACGTTGTCAGATAGAACTTTCTTAACAAGAGAGAGAAGGAAGGTAAACTGTATGTAGATCCACCTACATCTCAAAATTGACCTACGGCTTCGAATTTGTCTATACAGTTAGCGAACAGCCAGGTACAAGTAGTAGAAAGGAGTACCTCAGGAAAAAGAAACCATCCTTGAAGGAAGAGGAACAAAACAGAATTACATAGAAAAATTGCTGTGCCTCTGGAAAGGAGTATCCACGACAAACTGTTGGAGCATTTTGACCAAGTCCAGCGAATATCGAAGGATCACGTGCCATGGATAGTGAAAGTGGTAAGGGTTTGTGTCTGGAATAAAGTTTCGCTCAATGTGACTTGTTCTGACTTGTTTCATGTTTCTTCCCTTCCTTCATTCTATCACTGGCTCATCTGTTTTATTAACCAATAATGAAAGTGCTATTATACAGGGCGAGTAAGAAGTCATACATTTCGTATGTAAGATATCAAAAGAAAGAAAGAAAGAACCCGGCAATACTGTGTTACAATGTTATACTGTTATCGATTCGATATTCTGTAGGAAGTTTGTGTTGCTGCTGGCAGACACATTACAAACAACAGACAGTCATGGGATACACACTTTACAAACAACAGAAAGTCATGGGACGTAGTACATCACAGTGGAATTACTGGTCACATCAAGTCATCGTAAAATGGTGTTTAGTTCGATAAGTTATGAACAAAGCAAAAACAGTTGATTATATTGACTTATCACTGATAGTACATGAGGAAAGCATTGGTATCAGTCGCTGGAGTGTCTTCTCCTTCGTCAGGGCAAAGCATGAGAAGAGTACACCAAGTGTCTTCTCTATTTAACAGGCTCATATCGTTCGAAATAATGTCTAACTAGTACGGATCGGTGAAGCGGGAGAGAAAATGTTAAAGGCAGCCCTACCAATGGAGCCATGTTAGTGATTCGTATGCTCTGTTGTTGTGTAAAGTTGGCTTTTCTCTGCCTTGCTTGTCTCTTGGCCTTTGGTGGGTGGTAGGTGGTGGGAGGTATAACATACAAAGGCGCCCAGTTACTCCTCAGTACCTTCTGCTGGTGTGACCACAGTGCGAAATAGTGGCGTAGTCAGAGGAGATACCTGGAACAGGTGCTGTTAAGTTCTGTGTAACTTGGCCACCAGTAGTACCTATGTGGACTACGGGGTTGGTCTTTCAAACCTGATGTGGATGTGCTCCAATGTTTCGTCTGGAATTGACCATGGATAGAAACGCCGCTGGGATGTTGCCTCATTCGGTGAGCAGGTGGTGCAGACAATGAACGATCGTTTGATATTGGCATTGACACCTGGCTAGTAGACGTGGCACATGGTAAGTGACTTAATTCCTGGCACACCCAAATGGAACGGATGTAACAGGTGAAGGAAGCTGGGAATGACTTCTCTGCAGTTTTGCGTTCCGGGGCTATCAGTGAAAATCCTCATCAATGCTGAGCCGATGTCTAGTTGAGAAGTAAGTTTGAAGTACCAGTGGATTGCTAGCTGGAAAGTGCTGAGGTTACTCCCGTTTTACATACATGAACGCTCACCAGAGCGAAGGGTCTGTGCATAAAGTATTGCATCTACATCAATAATCTGCAAGCTACCTGACGGGGTGTTGAGGTGGATACTTCTGTTTCCCCCATCCCTACATTCGTGAGTGGTGCGTCGGAAGAACGATGGTTGGCAAAATCTGTATTAGCACTAAATTCTCGAATTTCCTTATTGTTGCCATTTCGCGGGACGTATGTGGGAGGATGTAATATGCTGTCCAACTCTTCCTGGAATTTACTTTTGTTAATGCGTCAGGATTGGCCAGGAGGGGAAAGCAGTAGGCACCCGGTGAGGTGAAGAAAAAAATATAGTTTAAACTGTGTGAAGTTTTAATGCGTAAAGAAAGGGACGCCTGGAGAAGCCGCCGAGACTGAATGGGCAGCCGCCCAAGAGAGCAGGTGAGGAGAGCATCTGATCGGTTTGGAAGCTGGCAGTAGAAGAGAGCGAACGGTGTGTCCGCTCCCGGCAGCCGGCAGCGGTACCACCCCCACTTGACCACCTCCAAGCCTCCCTATTGGTCGGTCAGATCGTAAGACGCGTAGTTCGGTAGCATTACCGCGTCAGCAACACGTGAATTTAGCTGCTGATGGTTCAACACGTGAGTTTCAGGATGGTTCTATACGGTTCTGGACAACGTGACTGAGACGCTGCAACTTACCGCCAGGCAGAAGGCACTGACGAACATCAAATGAAAAAATAAAAATCAAACTTTATACTAATAAATCCATTCAGTATCGGCCCCCACTGTGCACTTTCTTGGAATTTCAATAGCAAGCTTCCCGTGATGTACTACGCGTCATGTGTAGCATCTTCCACTGCAGTTTGTTGAGCATGTCTGTGGCCGCGCGGGATTAGCCGAGCGGTCTAGGGCGCAGCAGTCATGGACTGTGCTGCTGGTCCCGGCGGAGGTTCGAGTCCTCCCTCGGGCATGGGTGTGTGTGTTTGTCCTTAGGATAATTCAGGTTAAGTAGTGTGTAAGCTTAGGGACTGATGACCTTAGCAGTTAAGTCCCATAAGATTTCACACACATTTTTGAGCATGTCTGTGACGCTCTCGCGTTAAGTAAACAACCTTGTGAAAAGGTGCACCTGTCTTCTTTGGGTCTTCTGTCTCTTCCATTAGTTCTAGCTGGTAAGTGATGAACAATATTCAAAAATGAATCGAACAAGTACCTCTTCTTTCGTTGATGAGTTACATTTCCTTAAGATTTATCCAATGAATCTCAGTTTGGCATCTGCTAATCGTAATATTTATTTGATGTGGTCATTCAGCTTAAGGCGCTCCAGATGGTTACTCACAGATATTTCACGGCAGGTACTGTTTCTTGCATATTGGTCATCAATGAAGAAGTTATACAGTAGAGAATTTCTTCTCCTATGTATGCACAATATGTTACATTTATTTACGTTCAGTATTTGCTGCCAGTTCCTGTACCGTTCAGTAATCCTCTGTAGATCATTATGTAATTTGCTACAGTGTTCTGGTGTTGCTATATTCTTACAGACGACGTCAACATTTGGTACAGCCTAATGGAGCTTCCTACATTTTCTGCTAGGTAATTTATATATACTGTCAACGGCTCTATAACATTTCCTTAGAGTACTCCTGAAATTATCTTTACATGTGTGATTTTGTTCCTCTGAGAGCGACGTGTTGAATTCTGTTTGCAAGAAAGCCTTCATTGCAGTCGCAAATATGTTCCGATACACGGCCCAGATATAGAATGGAGCTTTGCAACGTAAGTTATAGATGCCTGAAACATAATGTGTCGTTAGCATCAAATTTTATACTGATGTCATTGGGAGTGTTCATGATGAGTCAGTATCGGAGTATCCGTTAGGCTGTTTTCTCAGCAATGAAAACGAGAATTTCATTATGGAAAAAGAAGAAATTGCGTCCCTGACCAGAGCTCTCTTTCTCAGTGAGTAGTCTGCATGTCTCTGTTTGAGAGATTTTGAAACCTAGGTAAATGGATGCTCTGACCTATTTTGCATTTGTGGGACAACACGACACAGATCCCATGTTTTGACCGTCTCTTTCCAGCACTAAGCGGTTACGCGGCGAGTACATGGCAGGGCGAGGTTCTGTTCCGAGGAGAGCTTTTAGTGTTCGGAATGCCTTCTGACGTGCAGGTCTGTGGACGACGTAGGCCTACTTCGCATCTTTCTTCTTTTGTTGATTTAAGGGATGACTTATTTGATCCATTTTCTGGAGGAATTTCTCACAATAATTCAATTTTCTTCGAAAGAATGGTAGTTTCTCTCTTTGGGTTAAAACGAAGCAAGGTGCGGCGCAAGTGGCTGTGGAGTGGAAGGCTGAACAAGGGAAACATCAAGGGCAGCAACATTCATAGCTACACACGCTGAATTTATTTTAAATCAGATTGCAATTAACAAACAACCTCTCCAGTTGATTATAGAGCAGCTTTAAATAGTAAAAAATGTTTTTTAATCTCCAAGACAATGAAATTTCTACTACAACCATGGATCCACAAAACAATTAATAAAACGTTATTCAGACCTTCGGACCTTTTAAACAGCCAAACGTTACCTAGACAGTAAATAGGTAGTGATTCTATAATAAATGACAAACTTTATTTAGAACGTTAGATTTTAAATCGTTAAAAATTTTACCCCATTAGAACAATACAGGGTGTTTCAAAAAGATATACGTATTTCGAATGCATATATTTATTAAACATTAAAAGATACGAATATGAAACTTTACACACAAATTTACGAACCTCTCAAGTTCAGATTACAGATGTTCAATATGTCCTCCATCAGCGACACGAACAATATCACATCGATACTCAAATTCCTCCCATACTCGGGCAAGCATGTCCTTCGTCACTGACGTTTATGGCAGTAAGGATCCGGTTCTTCAACTCTTCCAAGTTCTGTGGGAGTGTGGTACATAAACGTTGTCTTTAACGTCAAGAAGTCAGTGGGTGTCAAATCTGGTGACCGTGGGGTCCAGCTGAGACATGCTAAGTCGCCAGCTCCTTGACGACGAATCCAAAGGTTCAGTTGAGTTTCATTCAGATACTCACGCAGTGAGGGGGTGCCCTGTCTTGTTGAAAAATGAAGTTGTCTTCGTGCAGCCTCGGAAACAACCAGTTTTGTAACATAGGGAGATACTGCTGACCGTTAACTGTGTTTCCATCGAAGAAGAATGGGCAGTAAACAGATGATCGGGGTATGGCACAAAACACATTGACTTTGGGCGAACGTCGTACATGTTCAATGGCTGCATGTGAGTTCTGCAGGTCCCAAATTCGAACATTGTGTTTGTTTACCTGCCCACTAACAACGAAAGTCGCTTCATCACTGAACACGATGCGTCGTGCGGAAGTGTTATCATTGTCAATAGCATCAAGAATCTCGTTACAAAATGCCACACGTTTGCGTTTGTCATCAGACGCAGAGCTTTTAACAGCTGTAACCTGTACGGCTTCGTAACCAACCGCCGTCTCAAAACACGCCAATTTGTTGTTGTTGGCAGTTTTAACTCCCTACTGGCACAGCGAGTTGATTTTGAAGGACTACGATGGAAGGCAGTTTGAATTTGTGCAACATTTTCTTCACGAACACGTGGGTGGCCAGGACTCTTTCCTTTACATGCACATCCTGTATCTAGAAACTGTCGATACCATCTGCGAATGTTCCACCTATTCGGAGGATCAATTTGGAACTTCAACCTAAGACGTCTTTGCACTGTAATCACGGAATTGCACATCGTAAGCTCGAGAACACAAAATGATTTCCGCTCCGGAGTAGCCATTTTAAGCATATGACCGTTACCAAGCAAAACAGAAGACAAGTGACATCTAGCGACTATTAATATAAACTAGACTATGTATTCGTTTCTCCAATAGCCGAGCAGAGGCGCAGCGATCGATAGTTTGGACAAAATAATACTTTGTAATACGTACATTCCTTTTGAAACACTCTGTAATCATAAGCTGCACTAAAACATCGGGAATCAAATAGTTAATAATTTAACCCAATACACTAATAATGGTAAAAGCTTATGTAAAATTAGTTTTTAAGTAGCTAGAAATTTTCATCCCAGACCAATAATAAAGATAAAGCTTCACTTGAACAGCAAGGGCCCAAATAATTACAATTTTATTGCACAGAATAACAATGATCAAAGCTTAGTCAAACCAGTTTTTAAAAAGAAAAAAGCCAGACTAGTAATAGCAACAAAGCTACAATTAAACAGCAGGTGTCAAATAATAAATGATCTTACCCCACACAACAATAATGTAAAAAATTAATGCAAATCAATTTTTAAATAGTTAAAATTTTTTATCCCAGGACAATAATAATAACAGAGTTATACTTAAAAAGCAGGGCTCAAATAATTAATGTTCTCGCCCCACAGATTACTAATGTCAAAAACTTATGCAAAATCAGTTTTTAAATAGTTAAAAACTGAAAGAGGAAACCAGCTGATAGCTGTATATTACGATAGGTTTTTCCTTAGGCATTGGATGGAAAGATGGAAGCGGCTGACTTCAAGACAACACTGCAACACAAATTAATGAGGCACTAACCAGATTAAATTTAATCTTGCAAGCCAGATATTTAAAACACCAATCAGAAATAACTGCTTTTAAATCCACACAATACAATCAAATCTCCAGTGATAAAGAACAGTAAAACCAGCTTCACTAATGGAAATTAGCAAAATTTGAGAGCCTCGCTCGTGTTGCGTGGCGTAACCTCACAATACGCTTCCGCTTAAGTCCGAGACAGTCAACAGCCAGACCAACGAGGCGTGGCCGGGGAAACAACAGATTCAGTCAACGAAGGCAGCTAGACCACCACCAGTGCTTAACGTGGTTGATTCACTGTACATTAGGGAATCGAACCAGCAAACGGCCGCCCGAGGGAATAAAGAACAATCACAGTGAAATCGTGCTTACAAGATGACACGTTGCACCACCAACATGAACGTTCTCACCGCTACGGTCGCAGGTTCGAATCCTGCCTCGGGCATGGATGTGTGTGCTGTCCTTAAGTTAGTTAGGTTTAAGTAGTTCTAAGTACTAGGGGACTGATAACCTAGTACTCAAAGCAATTTTAACTATTTGATTAAACCGACAACAGTATCTGATGTTAACACAGTTCCTGAAAAAGCGATAATCACGACCAGAGTCAGGTGTTCATCAAATCCCGCAGAGGATGCTTCCATCGTTCCGGGTAGGGCAACTGAACAGCTACACTATGTGATCAAAAGTATCCGGACACCTGGTTGAAAATGACTTACAAGTTCGTGGCGCCCTCCATCGATAGTGCTGGATTTTAATATGGTTTTGGACCACCCTTAACATTGATGACAGCATCCACTCTTGCAGGCATACGTTCAGTCAGGTGCCGGAAGGTTTCTTGGGGAATAGCAGCCCATTCTTCACGGAGTGCTCCACTGAGGCCTGGCACGAATCCGGCGTTCCCACATTCCAAAGCTCTTCTATAGGATTCAGATCAGGACTCCGTGCAGGCGAGTCCACTACAGGGATTTTACTGTCGTGTAACCACTCCGCCACAGGTCGTGCATTATGAACAGGTGCTCGATCGTGTTGAAAATTGCAGTCGCCATTCCCGAATTGCTCTTCAACAGTGGGAAGGTCCTTAAAACATCAATGTAGGCCTGTGCTGTGATAGAGCCATGCAACACAACAAGGGGTGCAAGCCGCCTCCATGAAAAACACGCCACACCATATAACACCACCGCCTCCGAACCAGCCATCAGCAATTCCAGTGGCAAGAAAATACCACACCAGAGGAACACACTAGCCGCTCCCTAGGAAACATTCGGACAGGTCACGCAGGAGATCCGGGGCACAGCCCAAGCGACTCAGCCGCGCAAGGGCCCCACTCCGGCTCTACTTGTCCCCGCCGCCAAGCCGTGCAGAATCAACACCCGGCGTCATCCGGAAGAAGGAAGTGTCCGCTGCTTATCGGTTTCCTTTCCTCGCTTCTTGCTACTCTCAGCTGCACGAAATGGCCAGGAGATGGCGCTGCAGGCGAAATCAAGCGTGCATCGGAAAGACAGCACAAAATGTCCAAATCGAGATATGGCACACCAGCCACACGGCTCAGTGAGAAATGGAAAATAATGGGTCCCATGAGATATTTAGTGGGTTTCTGTCCACCTTTGCTGAGGCTGTGGCCTTCATCTCTGATATTAGACAGGAAGGAACTTCGTAAGTTTCCTTTCATTTCAAACCATTACGGTTCACTTATTTGTTTCAGTTTTATTTCATTGCATATTTCATTGCATATCAGGCCGGCCGAAGTGGCCGTGCGGTTAAAGGCGCTGCAGTCTGGAACCGCGAGACCGCTACGGTCGCAGGTTCGAATCCTGCCTCGGGCACGGATGTTTGTGATGTCCTTAGGTTAGTTAGGTTTAACTAGTTCTAAGTTCTAGGGGACTAATGACCTCAGCCGTTGAGTCCCATAGTGCTCCGAGCCATTTGAACCATTGCATATTAGGTTCCGATCCAAAGCAGTTGGGTTGTGTAACGAAATGCTGGTTAGAAAATTTGTAAACAAAAGAATTAATGAATTAATGAAATATGAAAAAACAGTGAGGGAATAAACAGATAAGTAACACATTACAGATGAAAGTTCTTACCTACTGCGCGGAACACCTGTATTTGAAATTGGACCTTTTTATTTCTACTGATTGACTATTGAAAATAAAATCTGCTTTATGGTCGGAACTTTCTGTAGAATGCTTAAGAAACCGTTGTCCAAGTACATATCGTTTTTCTGCCTAGATTTCACTTAGTGACAGCTGCAATTTCTTTTGAATGAGTCTACTTTGTCAACAGCAAAACCCATGAACGAATATATGTGCAGAGATGGAAGATATAGATTTCCGAGAGACAGAATATGAGTTTGATTGCTTTTTTTCGGCCTAACAATGATCTCAGTGAAGAACAGAGTTGACTCAAAATACATTTGTACGAGACAATAGAGTAAATGTAAGCAAAGTAAACAATTTTTCACGTTTCAGTATCACAGGCAAAAGAGATCATTCTTATAGCAAAGATATCTGCATTCACTTTGTGCTCGAGATCAAGTTGATACTGGCAAGAAAGCCTTTCACATATTCTCAGCACTAAGAATTTAAAACGGCCGATTTCACTGACTGTTAGCACATCTTGAAACAAGGAAGTTTCTATTTTTCAAGAGTTCCGTTTTGGGAACTATATGCACTACGTGTTTTTACAGTTAACCGTTCAATGTCAGAAATAGTATTCATAGCATATCAGTGACTTGCTCTCTTGTAGTCTCTGTGATGACGAAATTAAGCACTACGTGCACTGGTTGTATTGCTGCAAAAAAATTAACCGAGTCCCCGATACGTACGTTAGTCCGTGGAAACAGATAAATGACTATGAAATTGTTCGTGGATTAAACGACTGGGATCGCAGAAAGTGATGAGCTTACGCAGGAGATCATAGATTTTGCTACTGGACCACAACATAAATGGGCGTCGCTTGACAGGATCAGCCACATTACATGGGTGGAAGTGAAGGAACAACGAACACTGGTACACTGTGTGATCAAAAGTATCCTGACATCCCCATAAACATACGATTTTCATATTAGGTGCATTGTGAATCCACCTACTGCCAGTTACTCCATATCAACGACCTCAGTAGTCGTTAGACATCGTGAGAGAGCAGAATGGGGCGCTCCGCGGAACTCACGGACTTCGAACGTGGACAGGTGATCGGGTGTCACTTGTGTCACACGTCTGTACGAGAGATTTCCACACTCCTAAACATCCCTAGATCCACTGTTTCGCATGTGATAGTGAAGTGGAAACGTGAAGGGTCACGTACAGCACAAAAGCGTACAGGCTGACCTCGTCTGTTGACTGACAGAGACCGCTGACAGTTGAAGAGGGTCGTAATGTGTAATAGGCAGGCATCTATTCAGACCATCACACAGGAATTCCAAACTGCATCAGGATGCACTACAAGCACTATGACAGTAAGGCGGATGGTGAGAAAACTTGGATTTCATGGTCGAGCGGCTGCTCATAAGTCACACATCACGGCAGTAAGTGCCAAAGGACACTTCGCTTGGTGTAAGCAGCGTAAACATTGGACGATTGAACAGTGGAAAAATGTTGTGTGGAGTGACAAATTACGGTATACAATGCGGCGATCCGATGGTAGGGTGTAGGTATGGCGAATGTCCGGTGAATGTCATCTGCCAGCGTGTGTAGTGCCAACAGTAAAATTCGGAGGCGGTGGTGTTATATGGTGTGGTCGTGTTTTTCATGGAGGCGGCTTGCACCCCTTGTTGTTTTGCATGGCTCTATCACAGCACAGGCCTACATTGATGTTTTAAGGACCTTCCCACTGTTGAAGAGCAATTCGGGAATGGCGACTGCAATTTTCAACACGATCGAGCACCTGTTCATAATGCACGACCTGTGGCGGAGTGGTTACACGACAGTAAAATCCCTGTAATGGACTCGCCTGCACGGAGTCCTGATCTGAATCCTATAGAAGAGCTTTGGAATGTGGGAACGCCGGATTCGTGCCAGGCCTCAGTCACCGACATCGATACGTCTCCTCAGTGCAGCACTCCGTGAAGAATGGGCTGCTATTCCCCAAGAAACCTTCCGGCACCTGACTGAACGTATGCCTGCAAGAGTGGATGCTGTCATCAATGTTAAGGGTGGTCCAAAACCATATTAAAATCCAGCACTATCGATGGAGGGCGCCACGAACTTGTAAGTCATTTTCAACCAGGTGTCCGGATACTTTTGATCACATAGTGTAGCTGTCCAGTTGCCCTACCCGGAACGATGGAAGCATCCTCTGCGGGATTTGATGAACACCTGACTCTGGTCGTGATTATCGCTTTTTCAGGAACTGTGTTAACATCAGATACTGTTGTCGGTTTAATCAAATAGTTAAAATTGCTCTGAGTACTAGGTTATCAGTCCCCTAGAACTTAGAACTACTTAAACCTAACTAACTTAAGGACAGCACACACATCCATGCCCGAGGCAGGATTCGAACCTGCGACCGTAGCGGTTGCGCGGTTCCAGGCTGAAGCGCCTAGAACCTCTCGGTCAGAGCGGCTGGCTTCGGTTTAATCGTTTCATCAGTTGTTGTAGTAGGGTAATATGCTGCTGTTGCTGATTCTGGCTTTACTGTTTTCCGAGAGATTTCAATAAATACAAGTCTACCAGAATGCTGGCACATTTTGTACTGTTAAGGGTTAGACGTGAGTAGCCTTCTTACCATTTTTTGCTTCTTCGCCGACACACACATTATTTCCCCACCAACAGAGTACCATGTAGTGTAGGTATATGGCAATACACTTACAGACTGTATAAAGTCGTAAGGTGCAACACTGCCACCCAAGATATAACCCCAACCAAAACCGCGAGAAATAGAAAGTTCGTTAATAATTGATTGAAATACTGTCCAAGAAGAAAAAGTCTAAAAGCCTGCAGATGAAGTCTAGATCCAAAATATACGCCGCACTCTTCCCCACCAACTATAAATGGAGTGGCTTAAAATGCCTGAACGACACAGGTAGCCATACCGTAGGTGCAACATCATTGACGGATATCTGTGGAGAACTGAGACTAACGTATGGTTTTTGGAGAGGGATGGCAGCCTTTTCACTTTGTGCAAGGGCAACAGTCTGGATGATCGGAGGATCTGGTTTTTTCATGTTACCCAATATGGATCTGCAGCTTCGATACCGTGAACGAATCAAAACAAAGGGAAACTACAGTCAAAATCGTTCCCGATAACATGCAGCTCTGTTATCTGATTTAATGATAAGGGCATTGTCTTGAGCAAAACATTTTAGATGCAAAACTGTCCCCCATTCGTAACTAGGTCAGAACAAGGTTATGAGAAAATCAAATAGTAATAATGCGAGAGTAGATCTAACAATGAATTAGAAAACAGGAATGTGAGTGAATGGGCAAATAAAAGTAGCCCGTGCGAGTAGATACGACTTTTTAGGATTAACGGAGGAGGAAAATTCCTACAGTTACGTCCAACTGCCCATACAGCCGGCAGAATTTTGGAACGCATTTCCACAGTCTTCACGCTTGACAAGAGTTGTTCGCAGAGGTGGGTCTATTCGCGGCCCTAGCTGTACTGTTATGTATTTTCTCTCCTCTGCTGTATTTCTTTATAGACTGCAACTCCGTTCTCCGGGCCACTTTCATTTAACTTACGCTGTATAAATATCTCAGCAACCACATTATCATAACCAAGATAGGGATTTAGTAAACATCTATTACAGGATTACGTTTTTATGATTACTAGGTAACAGACAATGAGAAGCACGAAAGAATGCATAGTTAAAGGAAATTATTCTGATTATTACGGGAAATTTGATCGTTATGGGGGACTTGAACTCGATAGTAGGATAAAGAAAAAGAGGAAAAATAGGACAAGAACGTAGAGTAGGGGAAAGGAATGAAAGAAGATGCCGCCTTGCAGAAATAAGACTGAGGGTAATTTGGTCACTTCTAACACCTGCTATCGGAAATGAAAGAAGGTTGTGTACGTGGAAGAGATCTAGAGACACGAGAAGGTTTCAGATAGTTTATACAATGGTAAGACAGAGAATTCGAAACCAGAACTGGAATAGCAAAACCGCCTCTGCAGGCGAGGTCGATAACGCACACCAGTGCGGTGGCGCCGGTTCGAATCCAGGTGGTGGCTGAAATTTTCACTGTCATGTCTGAGCTTCAAGGGAACGAGATATGGTGGCATAAAGCTCCTGATCACCAATGATTACGCCGATGTCCCGGTTTAAATTCCAAACCTCTTCACAGCGTCTTATAAAACGAGGGCATGGGACACGGAGTATGGTGATCCGTCCGTCGGATGGGGACGTCAAGCTTGGCGATCCCCTTGGTGCTATTCGAGACAAGCTGGCTGTCCCCAGCACCGGGTTTTATCACCGCCCTCCTCTCATCATCATACATACTGGTACTACACTCATATACTGGGTGTTACAAAAAGGTACGGCCAAACTTTCAGGAAACATTCCTCACACACAAAGAAAGAAAATATGTTATGTGGACATGCGTCCGGAAACGCTTAGTTTCCATGTTAGAGCTCATTTTATTACTTCTCTTCAAATCACATTAATCATGGAATAGAAACACACAGCAACAGAACGTACCCAACGTGACTCCAAACACTTTGTTACAGGAAATGTTCAAAATGTCCTCCGTTAGCGAGGATACATGCATCCACCCTCCGTCGCATGGAATCCCTGATGCGCTGATGCAGCCCTGGAGAATGGCGTATTGTATCACAGCCGTCCACAATACGAGTACGAAGAGTCTCTACATTTGCTACCGGGGTTGCGTAGACAAGAGCTTTCAAATGCCCCCATAAATGAAAGTCAAGAGGGTTGAGGTCAGGAGAGCGTGGAGGCCATGGAATTGGTCCGCCTCTACCAATCCATCGGTCACCGAATCTGTTGTTGAGAAGCGTACAATGAAACGTGCAGGAGCTCCATCGTCCATGAACCACATGTTGTGTCGTACTTGTAAAGGCACATGTTCTAGCAGCACAGGCAGAGTATCCCGTATGAAATCATGATAACGTGCTCCATTGAGCGTAGGTGGAAGAACATGGGGTCCAATCAAGACATCACCAACATTGCCTGCCCAAACTTCACAGAAAATCTGTGTTGATGACGTGATTGCACAATTGCGTGTGGATTCTCGTCAGCCTACACATGCTAATTGTGAAAATTTACAATTTGATCACGTTGGAATGAAGCCTCATCCGTAAAGAGAACATTTGCACTGAAATGGGGATTAACACATTGTTGGATGAACCATTCGCAGAAGTGTACCCTTGGAGGCCAAACAGCTGCTGATAGTGGCTGCACACGCTGTACATGGTACGGAAACAACTGGTTCTCCCGTAGCACTCTCCATACAGTGACGTGGTCAACGTTACCTTGTACAGCAGCAACTTCTCTGACGCTGACATTAGGGTTATCGTCAGCTGCACGAAGAACTGCCTCGTCCATTGCAGGTGTCCTCGTCGTTTTAGGTCTTCCCCAGTCGCGAGTCATAGGCTGGAATGTTTCGTGGTCCCTAAGACGCCGATCAATTGCTTCGAACGTCTTCCTGTCGGGATACCTTCGTTCTGGAAATCTGTCTCGATACAAACGTACCGCTCCAAGGCTATTGCCCCGTGCTAATCCATACATCAAATGAGCATCTGCCAACTCCGCATTTGTAAACATTGCACTGACTGCAAAACAACGTTCGTGATGAACACTAACCAGTTGATGCTACGTACTGATGTGCTTGATGCTAGTACTGTAGAGCAATGAGTCGCATGTCAACACAAGCACCGAAGTCAACATTACCTTCCTTCAATTGGGCCAACTGGCGGTGAATCGAGGAAGTACAGTAAATACTGACGAAACTAAAATGATCCCTAACATGGAAATTAAGCGTTTCCGGACACATGTCCACAAAACATCTTTTCTTTATTTGTGTGTGAGGAATGTTTCCTGAAAGTTTGGCCGTACCTTTTTGTAACACCCTGTATACTCTAAAAATAGGCATATGACATTGATTTCATATTTACGCATGGAAAGGGGTCACGGTTCAAGGAGGAAAAAACACACTTCACGAAGGCGGCTGAATATATCCCGTTGAACATCCGTCAACATTTCCATGTGACGTTTCCATTTTCTAACTGCAAAACGTTTCAAGGTGCAGATTACGGCCCTGACTATATAGTATATTGGTTATGGACTACGGATTGAAACTAAAACTGCGGACTTGTAGAGAATTAGGGAGTGGATACTGGATAACTTAAAAGAAGTAGAGATTGTTGAAAGATTCAAAGGAAACTGGGCAGCGATTAATTGGAATAGGGGAAATTAATGCAAGACTAATGGGTAGCCTTCAGCGTCAAATAGTTAATGCAAGATGACGACCACATTCGCAAAGAGCCAAGGTCATGTAGCAATCCTTGGAAAACACACGACATAGTGAACTTAACTCATGAAATGAGAAAACATAAAAGTCTAGCATATAAAATATGCTTGAATGAGTAAAGACCTCCGAAGAATGAAATTGACAAAAAGTGCAAATTGGCAAGTAAGAACGCCTTGCGAGGCTGTAGAAGCATGCATAGCTATGGGAAAGAAAGATGTTGCCTACAGGAAAATTCAAGAGACCTACTGAGAAATGAGAAGCAGATTTACTCTTAGGTGACAAAAGCCATGGTATAGAGAATGTACAGTCATGCTCAAAAGTATCCGAACGACCAGAACTGCATTTCGCCTGATTCGCATGCAACCGGCATAACGCAGCTGTCTATCAGGTCCTCTAATCGTCCCTCGGTACAGTCGTTTGACTATTGAAAATGTTTCCAAGATGTCACCACTAGAAAACACTGCCCTGTCTCGCAATAACTCATGATGTAAAGTAATACCACGATACTGCAAATATCAGGGAACACGTTATCACAGATAAGACTGTCGTTAAGGCTTGTAAGCTCACATTTATTACAGTAAATGACATACCTGAAACGTTACGACTCTCATTATTACGTCAGATAGGTATTGCACGTGATAAGTTCGTCGAATTGATGATTTCCTCTGCAAAGTAACATACCGTACATATTATTTAACACAAAATGACATTTAAAATTTAAGTTATTCACAAGATGCTATTTGAGAATATGTATGAACATCAAATGACACGACGAATCGTCTCGTGCTGCATATGGATTCAAACCCAGGTCATGCAAACTAAGCAAAGATTTCGTGACTGACGCAAAGTGACAGTCATTCGTGATTAGGCATACAGAGAGTGATATACCTCGATTTTAGACAGTATCAGTTAGGAAATATCAACTTTAAATTACATAACGCAAACATTTTTAACGGACGCGAATTCCTCCCCAGCATCTCTTGTCCCTTTTAACGAACTACGAGAGATGTTAAATATTGCTTCTTCACAAGTAACTTACTTGAAATGCCGTGAGGTAAAGCTTTGTGTTGGACAGGGATTCGAACCCAGAACCTGATCGGATTGATATCGAAGCACAACCAACTGTGGCATATCGGATTTTCTCGGCAGTAGCTAGATGTTTTAACTGAAATGACGAGAAGGAACATTAATTTTTTCCTTCCCAGGACTCCAATCCGGCACCTATCGCTGTTATATTCTAGAGAAAACGAACGTTAAATATGGGTTTGTTGCACCAGCAACGACATGTGAGCATGTTTGAACTAGAAATAATATGACGAAGTGTTCAGTGCTCACTAGGAATAGAGCCCCACACATATCGTTGTTGACTACACACAAAGAGACGTCAGCTACTGAATTTTTCTCCACCAGCAGCTCGGAATAACATCTTGAACTTACAGTGATCTCGCAAATAGTTCTGTGTCCCACTGGGAGTGAAAAACGTCAGATATCTTTAGTGTTGACAACGAATGAAAAAACATTAAAAATCAAAATTATTATCCACCAGCAGATAGGTGTTCTCATGCTAGAGCTTGATAATACATAATGAAATCTTTAGTAGTGGGCCAGGATTCGAACCCATTCACACGTAATATGTGGAGATGTTGAGGAATCTGCAGTTTTGAACAAACAACAAATTGTAGCCGAACTGTGTTGCCACGAAGGGATCAAATTCCGCATTAAGGGCGGTCTGAGTCGCATTCTCAGTTCAGAACCAATTTTATCGACATACAGAAGCTCAGATAAAAGATGGAATAAGTGTCCTGTGATCCTAAATAGCGTTTGTTTCGTCACTAGAAATAATTAACTAGTATAAGAAAGGTTACTGGGTGATAGAGTTTCTACATGTCGCCACTACAGACGTTATTGTGGTTCAACCTAACGTCTACTTGGGAGAGAAGGAATATCATCTTTAATGTGAATTTCAGACCACACTGCCATTATATCTTCTTCACTTGGTGTAGTCAGAAGAGAATGGAATCTTTCTCTCCCTATCTAAAATCTTTAACAGAAGTGGGAATCGAACTCAGACCATAGGTATGTGAACCTACCATCAGTCCAACAGACCACCAAACCCTCTGCCCTCGGACTCATTTTTCTATCGTAACGCCGTTGCGCCACACTGGATGAGAATTCTGACACACAGGCTCCCTGTAGTAAATTGCAGCATGTTCAGTAAATTCATTTACTTGGTTGACCGAATCACCATGAACTAGCTGCCTCGGCTACCCAGTGCATACATTCGAATCTATTTTGTAATCACCGAAATAAAATCACGTAACTGCCACCTACACAGAACTGCCAACAGTGTAGGATGCAGAAATTTAAATAGGAAGTGTTCCTTTCCACTTGAGCTATTCTATTGCGCTATCTGTTTGTAAAAAACGTCGTACAGCGCAGAAGTATAGCTGTAACTATTTCTCTCAGAAGTCTAGACCCGGCCATTTGCATTATCTCGCAGCGCTGTGGTATGCAGAAGTTCTGGAGAACTTGTTATTCAGCTCTTGAGCTAGTGTCGCTGTATGTCAGCTGGTAGGGTAATGGTAAGTGTCGTGCATCATAGCTAAAATGTCGCGGGTTCGAATACATTTACTACTAAATTTTTTTAAAACGCAATTCTGCTGTCTGCTGAAGTTACCAATCTAATGGAACTTTGAACATAATTCCCTTCACTTCTCAACCCAAAATAGTCGCATGTGGAAAAAGGGCTAACTTCTGTGACATTTTGTTCTTTTCAGGTTTAATAGACAGCCAGGCAGCAGATGCATCTCGAAGCTTTTGTATTATGTATGGGGAGGGCGCATCGTGCCCAAATACTTCAGAAAAGTATTCTCTACAGTAGCTGTAGTGTGGTAGTGGCATTTTATTCTTCTTCAAACATTGTTTGACAGCTTTAACTCAGAACAAGTTTTCTACATGCATGTAATCAATAAACTGCATGTGCATCGTCAGACTGTTATAGATAACATCAGAGAATTCGCATATATCGTTGATGATTAATTTCGCTCTCATGTTTACTATTGTTTCAACAACACTAAAGGAAACCTTACGAAAACTGTGCACTGTATTATAAGAAATGGAATAAAACTACCCACGATAACCTTACGACGAAAGTCTGTTTTAATAAAACTGAGTATCTGTACACAAGCGTGTCTCTATCGACACGAATTAGTATAATACTACTCACTTAGATTCTGATTGGGTCTTTGTTTAATTGGTATCTTGTGTCATACTCTAGAGGTATGCAAATGTGGCATTTCATAAATATAGTTGTGTGTTTCTAGAAACCCAAAATTTGCTTGTCAGCAGCGGAAAGAGGCGTTACCTATTGTGCAGCATTGTAAGTTTTTTACCATTGCACTATGAGCCGAAAGTATTTTCTTGCGATTTCCTTATTGATGTTTGATCTGACTGCTTGTAGCTCTTTCCCAGAAGGGGTAAAAACGTTGACGTCAGTGAGACTGGAACTGCGAACCATAACAGACGCTTTTCACAGGTAAGCACGTTACCACACAGCTGGCGAACAGGTATGTGTGTGTGAGAGAGAGCTTCCTCTTACGAGGCCAATAGTGGCAAAAACTCATAAACCGCTATTTAAAGGACGAGATTAGTTGCGATTTCCACCTGCAACGACTTTCCTGGGCTGAAAACCGTAAGTTTACAATCTTTTGTTACACCTCAAGCGATAATAACTGAGATTATTCAATGGAAATGACAGGTAAAATCAAGTGAACTTTGAGGCTTAATCCGATATGTCACAGTTGGTTGTGCTTCGATATCAATACGATTAGGTTCTGGGACCGAATCCCTGTCCAACACATAGCTTTACTTCACGGCATTTCAAGTAAGTTACTTGTGAAGAAACAATATTTAACATCTCTCGTAGTTCGTTAACAGGGACAAGAGATGCTGGGAAGGAATTCGCGTCCGTTAAAAATGTTTGCGTTATGTAATTTAAAGTCGATATTTGCTAACTGATACTGTCTAAAATCGAGGTATATCACTCTATGTATGCCTAATCACGAGTGACTGTCACTTTGCGTTAGTCACGAAATCTTTGCTTAGTTTGCATGACCTGGGTTTGAATCCATATGCAGAACGAGACTGTTCGTCGTGTCATTTGATGTTCATACATATTCTCAACTAGCTGCTCGTGGATAACTTAAATTTTTAATATCATTTTGTGTTAAATAATAAGTACTGTATGATACTTTGAAGAGGAAATCATGAATACAACGAACTTACTACGTGCATTACCTATCCGACGTAATAATGAGAGTGGTAACATTTCAGATATGTCATTTATTGTAATAAGTGTGAGCTTACAAGTCTTAAGGACAGTCATATCTGTGATAGGGTTCAAAATGGTTCAAATGGCTCTGAGCACTATGGGACTTAACATCTATGGTCATCAGTCCCCTAGAACTTAGACCTACTTAAACATAAGTAACCTAAGGACAGCACACAACACCCAGTCATCACTGTGATAATGTGTTCCCTGATATTTGTAGCATCGTGGTATTACTTTACATCATGAGTTACTGCGATACAGAGCAGTGTTTTCTAGTGGTGACTTGTTGGAACCATTTTCAATAGTCAAACGACTGTACCAAGGAGCGATTAGAGGATCTGGTAGACAGCCGCGTTATGCCGGTTGCATGCGAATCAGGCGAAATGCAATTCAGGTCGTTCGGATACTTTTGAGTATGACTGTGCATATATAAATGGCGGCAGTATCGAGTACACAAGGTATAAAAGGACAGTGGATCGTCGTTGCTGTCATATGTTCTCAGGTGATTCATTTGAAAAGGTATCTGACGTGATTGTGGGCAGGCGACGGGGATTAACAGACTCTGAACGCGAAATGTTGCTTAGAGCAAGACTCATGGGACATTCCATTTCGGAAATCGTTAGGGAATTCAATATTCCAAGAACCTAAATGTCAAGAGTGTGCTGAGAATACCAAATTTTAGGCATTATCTCTCACCGCGAACAACGTAGTGGCCGACGCTATTAACGACAGAGAGCGGTGGTGTTTGCCTATAGCTTCCAGTGCTAACAAACTGGCAACACTTTGCGAAACAACCGCAGAAATCAATGTGGCACGTACAACAATCGTAACCGTTAGGACAGTGCGGTGAAATTTGTTGTTAATGGGCTGTGGCAGCACGATATCCACTGCAGCGCCTCTGCTGGTCTCGTGACCGTATTGGGAGGTCCCTAGACGACTGGAAAACAGTGCCCTAGTCGATGAGTCCCTTTGCAACCTGGTGGTGGCTCCATAATGGTGTGGGCTGTGTTTACATGGAATGGACTAGGTCCTCTAGTCCAACTAAACCGATGATTGACTGGAAATGGTTATGTTCGCCTACGTGGAGACCATTTGCAGCCATTCACGGACTTAATGTTCCCAAACAACGATGGAATTTGAATGGATGGATAACTTCGACGTCAACGCACCAGGAGTCTACTGAGGCGGCTGGACTCGCCGGACAGTGCGCATATGGCACGCCGACACTACGCTTTACCCATCGAGTACTGTAAATTATCAAAATAAGCAAATGTTGCCGAATACCTCAGTATCACTCTACACTGCCCCTTGACGCTCTTGAACTTGTCTGACTTCCTGACAAAATACGGCGCGGTAGGTCCCGGCTTCAGATCGGCCATCTGGAGTCCGGGGTTCGACACACCGACCCCGGAACAGTACACTCGTGAAATGATCGTACAAGAGAATCCCAACTTCATCGCTACCACGGAGATGCTATGTCCCATCGATCGTGCGCCGACAATAACACCACGTCCAAACTCACTTAAATTTTGGTCACCTGCCAATGTAGCAGCAGTAAGAGATGCCGCGTCAGGCATTTGTTGTTTTATACAGGCGTTGCCGACCGCAGCAGCGCCGTTTTCAACCTGTTTACATATCTCTGTATATGAACATGCATGCCTATAACAGTCTCTTTGATGCTTCAGTGTATATGGACAGCAGGGGGCATTAAAAAAAATAGTTAGATCTGTTTTTGCGGCCACTTCCTGTTGACGTATCAAGAAAGATCACAACGGAAAACAATAATTATTTCGTCGTTTCTAGGAGTATCAGCTCTGCTAAGCAGTTGGAAGAAATTGACGTTTCTTCTCGAGACTGAAATGACCAAAGCGTGTTCTTCTCGGAGGTAAACTGTTGTAGGCATGGACATACGAGCCTCATTCAGTGCAGTACCGTTATCCTCGATGTTTGAATGCGGAGAGTAGGGCATAAGGCATGTGATTGTCTGAGTAGGAAACAGGATAAGTAGCGATTGGACAAGCATTATATTGAAAGAATTCTCGATAATACAAAATACTGCAAACATTTTCCAGGGACTAAATACTAGTTGTTGAACACAGTGAATGGAACAGAACATAAATTTTTGGTGGACATATTGACTGATGTGGTGGTCGTCAGTCTGAACTTCTTAGGTGTAAGGAGACTGAAGTACCCACGTTATACTTTACGTGGAGTAGGTGGCAATGACACGACTTCATTAGAGACAATACTGCTTAGTTTTAGAACAGTAACAAAAAGACAGTAGGATCACATTCAAGTGTTGTCAAAATCGTTTAAATGGCTCTGAGCACTATGGAACTTAACATCTGTGGTCATCAGTCCCATAGAACTTAGAACTACTTAAACCTAACTAACCTAAGGACATCACACACATCCATGCCCGAGGCAGGATTCGAACCTGCGAACGTAGCAGCCGCGCGGTTCCGGACTGAGCGCCTAGAACCGCGAGACCACCGCGGCCGGCTCAAGTGTTGTCACGGGTCGTTGAAGTGCACCTTGCGATCCTAGCATTTGACTTTTTAGATAAGCATCATGCAAAAATTGACCTTTAGAGGTGTGCGATCGAGGACTGGGAGGATATTAGCGTTTAATGTCCACTTGACAGTGAGGTCATTAGAGACGAAGCACAACCCTGAATTGGGGAAGGATGGGAAAAGAAAACGGCCGAGGCTTTTCAAAGGAACCATCCTGGCCTTCGCATGAAGGGAAATCACGGAAAACCTGGATCAGAATGGTCGAATGCAGGTTTGAACCGTCGTCCTCCTGAATACGAGTCCATCGTGTTTATTGCTGCGGCACCTCGCTGGGTGGAGCGCAGCCGAACTGAGTGGGACATTGTTTCCACAGGGCTCGACTACTGGAAGTTCCACTTCGCCACAAGAGTCACCAATCTTGGAGGTGGTACCAAATATACTTGAGATGCGTGGGCTAAAAGTTAATTCGCATCATAATGTTTCAACAGGTACATCGAAGTTAGAGTTTGTGCGTGTGGGTACTGACTTGACAAGCGAAGTACTATGAGTTGTAGAACTACCGCAATACAGTAATGAGTTAGATAAGTCGCATTCTTTTTTACGTAATGCGCAGTATAGATAAGAGGAACAGATGGTGGAGTATATGGTTTCAGAGGATATAGGTAATTTGGGCATAGACAAGGAAAGCCTGACAAGGTTTACTAACTGCCAGTTCTAGAAGAGGATAATCTGTGTAGGTCCGGGACGATCTTTACACACAGGCAAACCGTCAATGCATCCACATTATGGGAAGAGGTGAAGCATTTGGGAGGCAGAGATAGAGCAGTGATGGAAGCTTTCTTACTCCGGTTTACAGATCTGTTGAAATCTGGTGGATCATTACCAGTGACGCCAGTCATGCAACATATGACAGCGTGCTGAAAAGTAATGCCTCCGAATGTTCGTGAGAGAATTCTTACAGATTTTAAAATAAAACAAGTGTTATTAACATTCTAGTCTTTATTCTTCATGTCTACATATTTGCAACTCTCTGCCGCTAGATGCCTCCACATTGTAGAGGGGAACATGGTGGTGTGTAATGTAGCGATATCGGTGCGTTACAAACAACGTGCTGTGATGGAGTTTCGAATTCGAAGAGTTAGTCCACACATGGAGGACTCTCTCCTTCAGCATGAAAATGCCAGACCAGAGATGAGTGCTGCGACATCTGCAAGAATACGACGACCTGGGTTCATTGTTATCGGTCACTATTCAGACATTCCCGACTTGGCCCCAAATAATTTTCATCTGCTTCCAAAACTTAAAGAACACTCTTAATGACTCCACTTTGATAGTGGTGAAGCAGCGCAAGCAGAGGTGAGGTTGTGGCATCTTCAAGAAAATCAAACATTCTATAGTGACGTTATCAAGAAACTGATGACTCGTTGGGAGAAATGTTGTTGCCGCCAGGTTACTATCTCGTGAAATTGATATGCAGACATGAAGAATAGATATGTATAATGTTAATAACGTTTTTTTTAAAAAGCTTTAAGAGTTTTCACATTAAAAATTCGGAGGGATTATTTCTCAGCACACTCTCACAGAATAACTATGGTTAATAAAATTCCAGTATACAGGGAACCATTCAGTCCCAAAACACCTACAAGTGATAATTGAAGAATTAATTGACCAGCAGCTGGCTGATAGCATTCCTGAACACGGTGACAGCCCCTAGGATGCACCGATTGTAACTGTCCCAAAAAAAAATCACCATATCGTTCTAACAACTATAGGTTTTGCTGCGACTACAGGAGCCTGATGCAGGAACTAACACTGATGCATATCCTACAACATACGTAACGAAGGATTTGGACACATTAGGTCAGTGTAAATACTTTTCTAAAATTGATTTAAAAATAAATTATTACCAGTTGGGAGCGTATGCAGCACACCGGTACAAGATCACGTTTACGGTCCCATAGGGTCAATAACAATATAATATTTGGTTGGTGGATAAATTCGTAGCGTTTTTCCATAAGTTTAATAAACACGACACATACACATCGCAGAAACTTTAATCATCAATAACATATTCTCCTTCACTATTTACAACAATCTGCCAGCGAAGGGGTAACTTTACGATTACGCGACTGTAGAAATGGCGTCGTTTTAGGCGAAAAACTCGTCGAGTCATGTTCGGAGTGCATTTTCACCGGAAAAGAAATTCCGTAAAGATTCTTCGATAGAGAGCAGGAAAGGTGAAAAACACAGGGCGCAAGATCAGGTTAATAAGGTGGGTGCGCAATAACTTCCCAATCCAACTCTTGTACTGTGTTTTTTGTCAGTCTAGCAGAATGCGGGCGGCCACTATCATGAAGTAGCAGCATTTCACGCAGTCTCCCTGGTCATTGTTCTTGAGCTGCGCATGCAAGACGTCTCAGTTGTATATAGTAAATATCGACACTGACGATTACACCTCGGGGAAGCACTACACCGTCGCTGTTCACCAGATGCATAACATTACCTTTTTTGGATGTGCACCGATCTTTGTTCGGGGAGTTGCTGCTTTATTTGGGTTCAACAACTCCTTGCTTTTCCTCATGTTAGCATAAATACACCTCTCTCGTTACCAGTAACGATATAGGATAGGAATGGACGATATTGCTCACGAGCCAATTTTTACGATGTAATGCGCCAAACCATCTTCAGCCCGAAAAAAGCGCATCACTTGTTTGTATCGCCTCAACTTATTATAGATTTTTATGTGCTAGAAGAATGAAGAGGCTACATTGTTTATACAGTTTCCTTAAATTTTTGTGTTCAGTTTATTGATATGGAAGAAAAGAGTGACTGAAAGATGTAGCTGTGAAATCCTAAAGTTGATAAAGGAGCTGACCAAACTATAAAACCAAAATGAATGATGTCATTGTTGCCTTACCATAGCAGAAGACATGAGCTCATCCTTAATGCTTCAGTTATGATTGTGCTCTGTTTGGTTTACAACATCCTGTGGCGAGGTGAGACAAATGTCTGTTGACCGTCTGTTAGTCTAGTCGCCTTCGATCTTCTACAGAGCGACAAGTCTTGACTGGAGGGACATGATAGCTGTGAGCTGCAGCGCCAACGACTGAGTCGAGACGGATGCAAGGCTGTGGTTGTCACCATACGGCAGGCCCACCAGAGGCCTAACTAGCAGGGCCTGAGTGCAGAGTGACATCCGTCAACGTGTGTGTATGTCACTATTGACGCTCACCTCCGATTCTGTTACAGCCTTCGATGGAGCCAGCGTCTCTCTCTTGACAGGAGACCATGGCACATTTCTGAACGACTTCTTGTAGCCTGAGTAGAGCTGGTAGACATCTTCCCTGTCTGCAGTATAACACTGTGTCGTGGGTGCTCTGGCCATTGTCTCGTGGAAGCTGTGTTGGTGAGGACACGGCTGAGGACTCGTGCAGGTGGAAGTGGCCAGCGTTGTGATGTCATGGGTGGTAAGCTGACGTACTGCCATCTGCATGCCAAGTGCTGACTCGTGCATTCACTGGTAATTTGGAACCACCAGTCCTGCCCCACACTGACTGCCTGAATGTTGTAGCATCAACAGTTTTATTTTGTGAAGAATAAATGTTTAATATTGTAACAGTGTTTCATCAACGTCTTCAGGCGTCAGCCAAGCATCTATTCTTTGATTCAGCGAACCCACATGCTTGTAGTGGTACTCCAACAGCCTCCCGGGCCTCGACCTGATGTCAGCATATCACCCACCATAGCGTCCTTACCCCTTGGCGCTAACACAAGTGAGAAGCAAGTATCATTCAATCTCTAAACTGAAAAAGCCATAAAAGAAGCCAAGCAGAAATATGGAAAGGGAATTAAAGTTCAGGAAGATGAAATAATATTTTGCAGTTTGGCGATGTTACTGTAATTCTGTGAGAGACAGCAAAGGACTTTGAATATGAAATATAATAGTTTTGAAGCGCGCTTACAGGTTGAATATCAATACATGTAAAACAAAGCAATGGAATGATGCATCGAATCTTGTCGTACTGGGCCCAAAATCACAGGTAGCATGAGGATGCCCCTTCGGATAGAGAGTGGTTTGGTGTGAAGTATGTATCCTATGATTAGTGTTGTGTAATAAGAGGCTATATATTTTTATTTATGGTGAGTGAATGAGATCCTCAAGAGCAATGGCTGTAGATCGACAGAGTCTTTATTGTCAACTCACTACATAATAAACCCAATGTTAATCATAAACCGATTAATTTAAAGATCCGTTTTCATCACAGTATGTTCGTTGAGTTAGTTATATTAAGAGTGGCTGCAGAAGACGAGTGGACACGTGTCACATAGGCGCACAGTTACAGAAGTTATTACAGTGACACATGTACCTGGGGATTAAGTTGTCTAGTAACGCCTACTACAAATAGTCAGGTGCCAAATCGCTATGAGAACAAATAGCAGGCCAAAAGTCGTACTGAGCCGATGAATAATTTATGAAGTTGACAACCAACCGAGTAACATACGTATTGAGAGAATTAATGTTGGAAATGAGAGACTAAGAGTTTTTCTATTTCTGTGGAAAAGTAACCGACAACGGCGGCCAAGGTAGAGAGGATATGATGGTACGGAAGAATGCTGAAAGTAACAGGGGTGGATCGAATTACTAATGAATAAAACAGTGGAAAAAGAAGGATTATACCGCAACTTCACTAAAATAAGAAATCTTTTGATATGATACCTATGAAGGCTTCATTTTCGTAACGGGGAGAACTCTAGCACTCAACATAGCAGAAAAAATATCGTGGACTGCACTTGGTAAAATGGGGTTCTAGTATAAAATTTATGATAAACTGAGGGTTGTCCTGTGACAACTGGAGAGAGGTTTGGTAGAAAATACAGGAAAATCAATAAATGGGCCAGGGAATACAGTGAGGTGACAAAACCACGGGGCACCTCCTAATATCATGTAGGAAGAAAAAGTGAAATTAATCAAGTCATTGCCGGCCGGAGTGGCCAAGCGGTTAAAGGCGCTACAGTCTGGAACCGCACGACCGCTACGGTCGCAGGTTCGAATCCTGCCTCGGGCATGGATGTGTGTGATGTCCTTAGGTTAGTTAGGTTTAAGTAGTTCTAAGTTCTAGGGGACTTATGACCACAGCAGTTGCGTCCCATAGTGCTCAGAGCCATTTGAACCATTTTTGAATCAAGTCATTGAAAACCAATAACGTATCCCTGAATAATATCAGAAGTCTGTAAAACAGAGAAAATCCCAAAAGAAGGGAAGAGCACCTTGATACACGAACTTCACAAGCAAAAACACGAGCTAGATCCAAACAATTACAGAGGAATTTTACTTCTTCCAATGACATATAAAATTGTCTCTAAAGCTTGACTGAATCGATTGAGCCGTAAGCGGACACAGAGTTTCCCGAGTACACTATGTGATCAAAAGTCTCCGGCCACCCCCGTAAACAGACGTTTTTCATATTACGTCCATTGTGATGCCAGCTACTGAACGGTACTCCATCTCAGTGACCTCAGTAGTCATTAGACATTGTGAGAGAGCAGAATGGGGCGTTCCATGGACTTCGAAAGTGGTCAGGTGATTGGGTGTCACTTGTGTCATACGTCTGTACGCGAGATTTCCACGCTCCTTAACATTCCTAGGTGCACTGTTTCCGATGTGATAGTGAAATGGAAACGTGAAGGGCCACGTACAGCACATAAGCATACTGGCCGAACTCATCTGTTGACTGACAGACACTGCCGACAGTTGAAGAGGGTCGTAATGTGTGATACTCAGACATCTATCCAGACTATCACACAGGAGTTCCAAACTGTATCAGGATCCACTACAAGTACTATGACAGTTAGGCGGGAGATGAGAAAACTAGGATTTCATGGTCGAGCGGCTGCTCATAAGTCACACGTCACGGCAGTAAATGCCAAAGGACACCTCGCTTGGTGTAAGGAGCGTAAACCTTGCACGATTGAATAGTGCAAAACCGTTGTGTGGATTGACGAATCACAGTACACAATGTGGCAATCCGATGGCAGATTGTGGGTATGTCGAATGACTGGTGAACGTCGTCTGCCAGCATGTGTAGTGCCAACAGTAAAATTTGGATGTGGTGGTGATATGGTGTGATCTAGTTTTCCATAGAGGGGGCTTGCATCCCTTCTTATTTTGCGTGGAACTATCACAGCACAGGCCTACATTGTTGTTTTAAGCACCTTCTTGCTTCCCACTGTTGAAGAGCAATTCGAGGATGACGATTGCATCTTTCAACAGGATCGAGCACGTGTTCACAGTGCGTGGCTGTGGCGGAGTTGTTACACGACAGTAGCATCACTGTAATGGACTGGCCTGCACAGAGTGCTGACCTGAATTCTATAGCACACTTTTGGTATGGTTTGGAACGCCGACTTCGTGCCAGGTCTCACCGACCGACATCGATACGTCCCCTCAGTGCAGCACTCATCTACATCTACATCTATACTCCGCGAGCCACCTTACGGTGTGTGGCGGAGGGTACTTATTGTACCACTATCTGATCCCCCCTTCCCTGTTCCATTCACGAATTGTGCGTGGGAAGAACGACTGCTTGTAAGTCTCCGTATTTGCTCTAATTTCTCGGATCTTTTCGTTGTGATCATTACGCGAGATATATGTGGGCGGTAGTAATATGTTGCCCATCTCTTCCCGGAATGTGCTCTCTCGTAATTTCGATAATAAACCTCTCCGTATTGCGTAACGCCTTTCTTGAAGTGTCCGCCACTGGAGCTTGTTCAGCATCTCCGTAACGCTCTCGCGCTGACTAAATGTCCCCATGACGAATCGCGCTGCTTTTCGCTGGATCATGTCTATCTCTTCTATTAATCCAACCTGGTAAGGGTCCCATACTGATGAGCAATACTCAAGAATCGGACGAACAAGCGTTTTGTAAGCTACTTCTTTCGTCGATGAGTCACATTTTCTTAGAATTCTTCCTGTGAATCTCAACCTGGCGCCTGCTTTTCCCACTATTTGTTTTATGTGATCATTCCACTTCAGATCGCTCCGGATAGTAACTCCTAAGTATTTTACGGTCGTTACCGCTTCCAATGATTTACCACCTATGGCATAATCGTACTGGAATGGATTTCTGCCCCTATGTATGTGCATTATATTACATTTATTTACGTTTAGGGAAAGCTGCCAGCTGTCGCACCATGCATTAATCCTCTGCAGGTCCTCCTGGAGTACGTACGAGTCTTCTGATGTTGCTACTTTCTTGTAGACAACCGTGTCATCTGCAAATAGCCTCACGGAGCTACCGATGTTGTCAACTAAGTCATTTATGTATATTGTAAACAATAAAGGTCCTATCACGCTTCCCTGCGGTACTCCCGAAATTACCTCTACATCTGTAGATTTTGAACCGTTAAGAATGACATGTTGTGTTCTTTCTTCTAGGAAATCCTGAATCCAATCACAAACCTGGTCCGATATTCCGTAAGCTCGTATTTTTTTCACTAAACGTAAGTGCGGAACCGTATCAAATGCCTTCCTGAAGTCCAGGAATACGGCATCAATCTGCTCGCCAGTGTCTACGGCACTGTGAATTTCTTGGGCAAATAGGGCGAGCTGAGTTTCACATGATCTCTGTTTGCGGAATCCATGTTGGTTATGATGAAGGAGATTTGTATTATCTAAGAACGTCATAATACGAGAACACAAAACATGTTCCATTATTCTACAACAGATTGACGTAAGCGAAATAGGCCTGTAATTATTCGCATCTGATTTATGACCCTTCTTGAAAATGGGAACGACCTGCGCTTTCTTCCAGTCGCTAGGTACTTTACGTTCTTCCAGCGATCTACGATAAATTGCTGATAGAAAGGGGGCAAGTTCTTTAGCATAATCAATGTAGAATCTTATGGGTATCTCGTCTGGTCCGGATGCTTTTCCGCTACTAAGTGATAGCAGTTGTTTTTCAATTCCGATATCGTTTATTTGAATATTTTCCATTTTGGCGTCCGTGCGACGGCTGAAGTCAGGGACCGTGTTACGATTTTCCGCAGTGAAACAGTTTCGGAACACTGAATTCAGTATTTCTGCCTTTCTTCGGTCGTCCTCTGTTTCGGTGCCATCGTGGTCAACGAGTGACTGAATAGGGGATTTAGATCCGCTTACCGATTTTACATATGACCAAAACTTTTTAGGGTTCTTGTTTAGATTGTTTGCCAATGTTTTATGTTCGAATTCGTTGAATGCTTCTCTCATTGCTCTCTTTACGCTCTTTTTCGCTTCGTTCAGCTTTTCCTTATCAGCTATGATTCGACTACTCTTAAACCTATGATGAAGCTTTCTTTGTTTCCGTAGTACCTTTCGTACATGATTGTTATACCACGGTGGATCTTTCCCCTCGCTTTGGACCTTAGTCGGTACGAACTTATCTAAGGCGTACTGGACGATGTTTCTGAATTTTTTCCATTTTTGTTCCACATCCTCTTCCTCAGAAATGAACGTTTGATGGTGGTCACTCAGATATTCTGCGATTTGTGCCCTATCACTCTTGTTAAGCAAATATATTTTCCTTCCTTTCTTGGCATTTCTTATTACACTTGTAGTCATTGATGCAACCACTGACTTATGATCACTGATACCCTCTTCTACATTCACGGAGTCGAAAAGTTCCGGTCTATTTGTTGCTATGAGGTCTAAAACGCTAGCTTCACGAGTTGGTTCTCTAACTATCTGCTCGAAGTAATTCTCGGACAAGGCAGTCAGGATAATGTCACAAGAGTCTCTGTCCCTGGCTCCAGTTCTGATTGTGTGACTATCCCATTCTATACCTGGTAGATTGAAGTCTCCCCCTACTACAATAGTATGATCACGAAACTTCTTCACGACGTTCTGCAGGTTCTCTCTGAGGCGCTCAACTACTACGGTTGCTGATGCAGGTGGTCTATAGAAGCATCCGACTATCATATCTGACCCACCTTTGATACTTAACTTAACCCAGATTATTTCACATTCGCATTCGCTAATAACTTCACTGGATATTATTGAATTCTTTACTGCTATAAATACTCCTCCACCATTGGCGTTTATCCTATCCTTGCGGTATATATTCCATTCTGTGTCTAGGATTTCGTTACTGTTCACTTCCGGTTTTAACCAACTTTCCGTTCCTAATACTATATGCGCACTATTTCCTTCAATAAGAGATACTAATTCAGGAACCTTGCCCTGGATACTCCTGCAGTTTACCAATATTACGTTGACTTTTCCTGTTTTTGGTCTCTGAGGACGGACGTTCTTTATCAACGATGATAATGTCCTCTCTGGTAAGCCGTCAGGTATTTTATCGTTTCGCCCAAGGGGGGGTCCCTCTAACCTAAAAAACCCCCGTGTGCACGCCACACGTACTCTGCTACCCTAGTAGCTGCTTCCGGTGTGTAGTGCAAGCCTGACCTGTCTAGGGGGGCCCTACAGTTCTCCACCCAATAACGGAGGTCGATGAATTTGCAACCATTATAGTCGCAGAGTCTTCTGAGCCTCTGGTTTAGACCCTCCACACGGCTCCAAACCAGAGGACCGCGATCGACTCTGGGTACTATGCTGCAGATATTAAGCTCAGCTTGCACTCCGCGTGCGATGCTGGTTGTCTTCACCAAATCAGCCAGCCGCCGGAAGGAACCAAGGATGGCCTCAGAACCCAAGCGGCAGGCGTCATTCGTTCCGACATGTGCTACTATCTGCAGCCGGTCACACCCAGTGCGTTCAATAGCTGCCGGAAGGGCCTCCTCCACATTACGGACGAGACCCCCCGGCAAGCACACCGAGTGCACACTGGCATTCTTCCCCGACCTACCCGCTATTTTCCTAAGGGGCTCCATAACCCGCCTAACGTTGGAGCTCCCTATAACTAATAGGCCCGCCCTCTGTGACTGTCGGGACCTTGCCGGAGAATCGGCCACTGGCCCAACAGGCGAGGCATCCTGTGGTGGCTCGGAAACGATGTCATCACCACTAGGAAGCACCCCGTACCTGTTGGAAAGGGGTAAGGCAGCTGCCACGCGGCCAGATCCCACCTTCGCCTTTCGGCCAGGCACGCGGGAGCCCACCACTGTCCGCCATTCACCCTGGAGTGATGGCTGACCGGTAAGATGCTCACTGCCGGAAGACGCAGCGACATCAGGGGTTCCATGCGATTCCAAGGCCACCGAAGTAGGCATAGGTCTCACATAGCCTAGAAGAATTAGGAGTCGATAGAAACACCCCAGCCATCATCCAGGAAACTTTTCAGGAACCACCTCAAAAGTGAAATTCATGGGAGAAATCTCACATTCATTGGATATTCAGACAGTGAGTGCTTATTACCACCATTGTTGAACAACGCACCGGAAAAAATAATCACAGAATGGGAAAAGCCGTTCTTAGGAATCCAGATCTGAAAAAAGATAAAAGTACAGTGCTGGTGTGGACACTTTTCTTTTTAAAAAAAACTTCCCCAACATAAACTGTATTTTTATCTCGAATCTTACACTGGTTTCTGTATCAGCCATTGTGATGGAACTGAAATAATTTTAAAGAAAAAAGAGTGACTATGAAATGTCTCGCCTTTGCAGATGACCTGACTGTATTAACGAACAAAAATGATGAAGCCAAACTAGTGCTAAATAAACTACATGAAATATCCTGTAAATCTAGACACTGTATTTCCTACGAAGAAACTCAGTGCACGGACACCAAATAAACCGGAAAACCTCCACTGAAAACACTGTTTGGAAAACTCGCAGGTCACTCTCTTAAAGTACTTGGGTCAGACGTCCTACAAAGGAACTCTACGAACACAGATTACATCAGAAAAAATTCTCAGAAAAGATGCCTACTATTCTGCGGACACACGTGTAGGATGGATGAAAACAGACTCAAAGAAAAATTTCAACATGGTTAATGAAAGTAAATTAAAGACTATTTGAGAGAAAGAAACACAGGAAGATTTGCAACAATTCATAATTACAGAAGAAGAAATTTAGGACAGAAAACAAATAAAATAAAAGCAAGGAAAATAAAAAACAAGAAACTTGAACAAGCCAGACTTGAAAGAAAGAAAAAACGTCTTTTGGAAAGAGAAGAACGGAAGAAACGGAAGTGAAGCCGTGACTGGCTCAGGTTCACACGGTTTTATGTTGCCGTCAACGTTCTGCAAACAGGAGGGCAGTAGTCATTAGGTTGTCCAGTACTTCGCGTCCATACAGCAGTTACAGTAGTACGGATCGAATGACAAAATACAGCACGAAGTTTACTAGAAGCTGGACTTTTAGAAGGTCATAACTATGTACTATCAGAATTATGGCCTAAATTTTCGTGCAGGGTCGATTTCTGGGGTTGATATCTTGCATGTTGGTGCTTTTCACCGTAAAAATGGGATCGAATTAGTGACGTTTCCTCTTTAGATCAGAGTAATGACGAACTCCATTTAAAACACTTGCAGATTTAGAAAAAAAAGCTTGTGGCTAACCTTGTTTGGAATATACTCTTTTTGAAATTTTGATTTTACCAGCAATAAAACAAAGATGTGAAAGGTAATCTACGATTTGTGCAGAAAATAGACTACAGTTGTAAGAGTAGAAGTGAAGAAGACGATACAGCATCATATTGTATCCCCTCATTACTCAGTCTCTACGCTGAGGTAGCGATAGAAGAAAGTAATGAGAGTTTTAGAAAGGGAATTCAAAATCAGGGATGGGAAATAAAAACTTTATCGTTTGTTTACTACGTTGTTATATGTGTGAGACATCACGAAGATAAGGTGAATGGAATGGATTTTGTTTAAGAAAGACCTTATAAGATATGAAACCCGTTTTTAATTCATGTATATTTGTAATTACTTTCTGTTCTGCTGGAAGACGTGGGGTAATACCTAACGTTACATCTCTGACAGTAACAGGAGAAAATTCCCTTCTTTTCCTACAAATAACAAAGAAATCAATTCTCGAGTATCTGACTGCGAATTTTAAAATATTCTCTAACAACTGTTCTGCAACAGACAACTTACCTCGCCTTGCCGCTGCAGCTGCGTGATCAGCAACAGGCTATAAACATTTCGAAAACAATAGTGCGATCCATGCAGAGTGCAGTGTGTGGTCATAATAATTGCAACAACTGCTGCAATATTTTTTTTATGTGTAGAGTGAATGATCAGGAGGGTTTAGTCAACCTACCATAAACAGTGAAAAAATTAAAGACACCAATAAAGACTTTAATTTACTGTATTCTCAAAATAGATTATTTAAACACTGATAAACTTTACACAGATCTTAATTATTCCAAGATGTCTATACTCAATAAACACGTTTCTGGCCACAACATAGACACGAGCATTATTCTGCCTGTGCATACACAAATCTGACAAAATCCCTCTAGTACGGAAGCAAACAGTAACTACTGTTAAGTGCAACAATCAAAAAATCCTCAGTTAATACTCCAGACCCCTCCGGCACTGCTAGCGCGACCACGGCAGGCTGCGACCTCTCACGTCACCCCGCTTCTCTCCACCACAGGCTGCGTCCGGCCACTTCCGACTCCTCTCAACAACTGTTCGCTCGCTACTACTCGCGGTAATGGTACCTCGGACTTTGTGTATGCACACCACAGCAGAATAATTGGTAAAATTTGCAAAGAAGTATTAACGTCCAACTTTCAGATGAACGTAAATAAATGTAGTCCACCAATAAAGGAATGCAGCCGAATTGACTGTTGTAGTACTGAAAAATTAGGTTAGAAAATGAACATTGAAACTAGCAAACGACTTTTGCTATTTGGGTAGCAAAACAACTTATGATGACAAAATCAGAGAATTTAAGATGTAGATTGGCGATAGCAAGGAAAACAGTTCTGAAAAAAAAAAAAATTATGAACATCTAATGCAAATTTAAGAATTGGGAATTTTTTACTTTTTTCTTAAAGTGTTTGTTTGGAGATCCTTACATCTAAGTGGAAAGAGAATGATAATCTGCACAGGAAGAGAATACAAGCTTTTGACATGTGGTCTGAGAGAAGTTTGCTGAAGGTTAAATGGGTAGATCGTAAAAGCGACGAAGTCCCACTGAATGGAGATGGAAAGAAAATAACTTTATGACAAACTTGTCTAAAAGAAAGTATAAACGGGTAGAACATATCCCGAGGCATTAAGAAATTGATAACCGAAGGAGTTTGGGTGGCAGGGAGGGCTGTAAGAATTTTAGAGAGAGAGAGAGTCTTGGTAACATTAAGCAGCTTCTAGTGGATCCAACAGAGAAAAAGACAATTGCACCGGATACAACAGTGTGAGAACTGCATCATACTAGTCTTTGGACGGAAGATTACGAAAACAACAGTATCCGTCCGCTGCATGTAACGCACCTGTACAATCGCAGTTACAGCCTCTTCAATGACATCTAGTGGTAGGTAGACCCCATCACTTTCCCAAGCCCTGGCTTTATCTGGCGGTTATTCGTGTCAGTCTCTGTCATTATGAAACTCCGACGCCCTCGAGTCTGTCAAGAGAGCGTTTACCTTGTTACAGTGAATCAACATGTACTCTTGACAATCTACAGCAGACTTCCTGGCATGTGATCCAGCCAATAAGAAAGCGACAGAAATTCTTCTTCTTTGTAATCTACCTGAACAAATACATATAGTCATCAATAAATAATGGAAAAAGCGACCTGCCAACCACTGGATGTACATTACTGGCCATTAAAATTGCTACACCACGAAGATGACGTGCTACAGAAGCGAAATTTAACCGACAGGAAGAAGATGCTGTGATATGCAAATGATTAGCTTTTCAGAGAATTCACACAAGGTTGGCGTCGGTGGCGACACCTACAACGTGCTGACACGAGGAAAGTTTCCAACCGATTTCTCATACACAAACAGCAGTTTACCGGCGTTGCCTGGTGAAACGTGTAAAGAGGAGAAATGCGTACCATCACCTTTCCGACTTTGATAAAGGTCGGATTATAGCCTATCGCGATTGCGGTTTATCGTATCGCGTCATTGCTGCTCGCGTTGGTCGAGATCCAATGACTGTTAGCAGAATATGGAATCGGTGGGTTCAGGAGGGTAATACGGAACGCCGTGCTGGATCCCAACGGCCTCGTACCACTAACAGTCGAGATGACAGGCATCTTATCCGCATGGGTGTAACGGATCGTGCAACCGCGTCTCGATACCTGAGTCAATAGATGGGGACGTTTGAAAGACAACAACCATTTGCACGAACAGTTGGACGACGTTTGCAGCAGCATGGACTATCAGCTCGGAAACCATGGCTGCGGTTACCCTTGACACTGCATCACAGACAGGAGCGGCTGGGGTGGTGTACTCAACGACGAACCTGGGTGCACGACTGGCAAAACGTCACAGTTTTTGTTGTTGACAGACATGAGTTTGTGTTTTATGCAGCATTTGTAAATATTTCGAGATCTACATATTTAAATGCTGCATGATATATTAAGGTATTTGGAATATATTGTAAATTTTCGGCTACAGAATTATATGACAAGTAAAATTCTATATATTTTTCGAACTGGTTATGTAATGTGTGGATGGTAAACCTGTACATCGTCAGGCATGTACCACCTTGTACCTCTAAACAGAAGAAGGTCTTTTACCAACGAACATGAGACATTTGCAAATGACCTGAATTTTGTTAATGTCTTAGCAATTTTACTGGACTCAAAATAGAAATTTGTGTTAGTGTTCAATAGCTTCAAGTACAAAAAGTATTTAATTTGTAACTGGTTTTGATAATTTCTACTCAATTTGATATCACTTATTGGTAAGTAGTAGAGTAATAATGAAACAGATAGTATACGAAATACAGTGGTGACAATATGTTTGCGACTGAAACGCTTTTAAATTTCAACTGAATGTTTGTGCCTAGGTAGATGACAATGTTGTGCCAACGTTAATTAACCATATTAATTTTTGTGATTTCAAACAAGACGTCACCTTTGAGGTTCTTCCCCTTGTCAAACACAAGATGTGTTCTGCTTACAAATAATCAATGTTTGCCTTGCATCTCATTTTGAAATGTATTACGCTCCATTTAATGAACCCTCACGAGAATGAATCGAATGTTCAGTTAGGTACTCCTGTTTGTAACATAAGTACACTCGATCGTGGACGTATATAAAAATATATGTCAGTGGCAGCTCTAAGCTTCCATAGGATAAATTTTCACCATTTATAATCAAAGAACCTCTTCTTTTCAATGGATAATTTTTTTATACCTTGTAACACTGAATTCATAACATTTCTTAGCATGTTCTTTAGCTGGTGTAGGTGGAAGGATACATCTTTGGTTAAGTAAGTAGAGACATGCAGCCAGTTAGTTTGCTGCGTTTACTAAGCAGAAATATTCTCCCATCCTTCTTAATATCCCTATTTACGACGGCAGGCAGTTATTTTAAGACATTATGATCAGATTCCGTGCTCCGTATTAAATCAGCAGAAAAAGTCTTTCCTTATGGTAACCACGAGTTGTGAGATGTTACCCAGATGAGTCAGTTCTCTAATTAAAACTGCTCAAGGTAAGTTTCAAGCAAAGTATTTAAAACAGTTTTCCGTGAAATGTTGCACCACTACTGCTCCTGAGCAGAGTGTTATAAAAGGATCCTATTATCATATTCCGATTGTTCCGACTGGCCGACTGCTACCCACTAGGCAATACGAGCAGTGATCTCTATTTGTGAACATACGATAAGTATGTCGCCAATCCCTCCAGGCTTTATTGCCAGTAGATAAGTCGTGATGAAACCCGCCGCTTCTTAAATCAAGATGCTTCTCATGTGGCACTGTGTTCGGCCCACGTTTAATACAATACTGGCCATTAAAATCGCTACACCCAAGAAGAAATGCAGATGATAAACGGGTATTATTGGACAAATATATTACAGTGCCCAAGCGTATCAAATGGCTCTGAGCACTATGGGACTTAACATCTATGGTCATCAGTCCCCTAGAACTTAGAACTACTTAAACCTAACTAACCTAAGGACAGCACACAACACCCAGCCATCACGAGGCAGAGAAAATCCCCGACCCCGCCGGGAATCGAACCCGGGAACCCGGGCGTGGGAAGCGAGAACGCTACCGCACGACCAAGCCAAGCGTATCAAGGCCATTATTACGGCCAGAGGTGGTTATTCTGGGTACTAATTTCTCAGCATCTATGCACCCAAATTGCGTGAAAATGTAATCACATGTCAGTTCTAGTGTAATAATAAAATGGTGGATACTGCTCCCGGCGGTCTCTAGTGTGCATTCGCTCCTGGTGAATCTAAACTAAAAACATCATGTTTTCCTAGGTACACTATCCTCTGGGTATAACTGTCACCCGTACCATTACAGGTAGTATAGCCAATAGCACCCTGTGATGCCTGGAACTATTGTGCATCTACGACACTGTCCCCTGCCATCTGCTTTCTGCTATTCCCTTCCACCAGGTTAAGATGGCAAAGCTCATACGCTATGTAACTAACTCTGGTTTCCAAAGAAAGTTTTGAAACTCACATACTCTCACATTCAGCCGTTCGTGTTCACTCGAGGGAAAAATTAACTGAGGTGTTACATAAATGTAAGGAACATAGCAATGGTCATGGCGGGAAATTTAATAACCAAAGATGTTTGATGGTGAGAAAGAAAGAAAAACAAACAAACAAACAAAAAAAAGCGAGATAGTAAAGATGAGAAATTTAAAAATTTTGCTAGAAATTTAAAGATCTAAGACGACAGAAATACCGTAGTAGTGCTTTATACCCCATCTCCCTCCACCCCTCCCCATTTCCAGCCGACACAGCGTTATATTAAAATAAGGCAGACAATCCTAATGCAGATGAAAGCTTCTGGCGCCAACTTTGAAGATATGGAGTCAAAAATTATGTAAATTTCATTCGAATATCTGACAAGGACAAAGATATGCATTGTTTTAGTAACCTTCACGTGAAACTGAAAGATACTTAAGTAAAATGGTGTAAAGTATTTGCCTCGGAATTGCGGACACACACACAAATATAGTGTAGGGCCCCCGCGAACACGCAGAAGTGCCGCAACACGACTTGGCATGTACTCGACAAATGTCTGAAGTAGCGCTGGAGGGAATTGACACTATGAATCCTGCAGGTCTGTCCACAAATTCGTAAGAGTAGGAGGTGAGGAGGGAGTGGAGATCTTTTTTGAACAGCACGTTGCAAGGCATCCCAGATATGCTCAATAATGTTCATGCCTGGTGAGTTTGGTGGCCAGCGGAAGTGTTTAAACTCAGAAAAGTGTTCCTGGAGGCGCTCTGTAGCAATTCAGGACGTGTGGGGTATCGCATTATCCTCATGGAATTTCCCAAGCCCGTTACAATGCACAATGGACATGAATGGATGCAGGTGATCAGACAGGATACTTACATACGTGTACTAGACGTATTAGGGGTCCCATATCACTCCAACTGCACACGCCCCACACCATTACAGAACCTGCTGACATACAGGGTCCATGGATCCCACAGTCGTACATGTCTAACCGCTCGATACAATTCGAAACCAGACTCTTCCGACCAGGCAACATGTTTCCAGTCGTTAACAGTCCAACGTCGGTGTTAACGAGCCCAGGCGAGGTGCAAAGCTTTGTGTCATGCAGTCATCAAGGGTACATGAGTGGTCCTTCGGCTCCGAAAGCCCATATCGATGATATTTCGTTGAACTACTCGCACGCTGACATTTGTTGATGGCCCAGCACTGAAATCTGCAGCACTTTACCGAAGGCTTTGACTTCTATCACGTGAAACGATTCCCTTCAGTCATCGTTGGTCCCGTTCTTGCAGAATCTTTTCCCGGCCACAGCGATGTCAGAGATTTGATGTTATACCGAATTCATGATATTCACGGTGCACCCGTCAAATGATCGTACGGGCAAATCCCCACTTCATCGCTACCTCGGAGATGCTGTATCTCATCGCTTGTGCCCCGACACATCACTTTCCAACTCATTTAAATCTTGATAACCTGCCATTGTAGCAGCATAACCGACCTAACAACTGGGCCAGACACTTGTTGTCTAATAGCCATTGCCGATTGCAGCGCCGTTTTCTACCTGTTTACATATCTCTGTATTTTTTGAATGCGAATGCGTATACCAGTTTCTTTGGTGCTTCAGCGCATATGTATTGAGCTCTGACGCCACGTCCAATCACATTGCAAATGTGTTCGATTGGGTTCAGATCTGACAAGTTAGGTGGCTAACACATCAATTGAAACTGGCCAGGCCGTGCGGTTCTAGGCGCTACAGTCTGGAGCCGAGCGACCGCTACGGTCGCAGGTTCGAATCCTGCCTCGGGCATGGATGTGTGTGATGTCCTTAGGTTAGTTAGGTTTAAGTAGTTCTAAGTTCTAGGGGACTGATGACCTCAGAAGTTAAGTCCCATAGTGCTCAGAGCCATTTGAACCATTTGAAACTGGCCATTTGTGTTCCTTGAACTACTCCATCACACCACTGGCCTTCTGACATAGTGCCTTATCTTGCTGAAAAATGCCACTACTGTCGGCAAACACGATAGTCATGAAGGGCTGTATGTGGTCTACAACCAGTGTACTACATTCTTTGGCCGACAGATAAGTAGAGACACGAATTAGATCTAAAGTAGAGATACGTAAGTGCGCATTTTCATGTAAGAAATGCCATAAAAGCGGCTGTCTCATTACCTTACAGCAAACAAAAAGGCGTACTCTTTTTGACTTAACCGTTGTTCAAAAATGGCTCTGAGCACTATGGACTTAACTTCTGAGGTCAGCAGTCCCCTAGAACTTAGAACTACTTAAACCTAAATAACCTAAGGGCGTCACACACATCCATGCCCGAGGCAGGATTCGAACCTGCGACCGTAGCGGTCGCGCCGTTCCAGACTGTAGCGCCTAGAGCCGCTCGGCCACTTAACCGTTGTGACATTGAGTACATGAACTTGTGCGATCGGAGATGGAAAGGAATATGGTGGGAGTATAAAAGTGCAGCGCTGACTCTACCAACTGCTTACTTTAATATAAAACCCAGGCAACACGAAGGAGATGGAACCGTGGTGTGATGTAAAACTCATGGTAGGAGTACATGCAAAATCTATTTATTTAAATGAAAAACGTCATATATAGGCAATGAAAATAGTTGAGAATGTGGTTGGACCATATTAGATATAGCACAGCAGTCTGTGGTGCACATTAGGATAATAAAGTGCAACATAAAATCTACATAGAAGCCAAGGGTGGCAAAATCAGAAGCTAGCTCTGTGTTAACAATAACGTAATGCATGCACGCATAAATTACACAACTTAAAGTAAGGTAAGATGTTTGTAGGCAAATATAAAACCACAAAAAAGACATGTGAGCATAGTAATGTACTCTGAAGTGACAAAACTCAAGGGATAGCGATATGAACATATAAAGATCACTGTAGTATAGCGTACACAAGATATAAAAAGGCAATGCATTGGCGGAGCTGTAATTTGCATCCAGGTGATTCTTGCGGAAAGGTTTCTCGTGTGATTATGGCCGCACGACAGGAAGTAACAGACTTGGAAAGCGGAATGGTAGTTCGGTTGTACACATGATACATTCCATTTCGGAGATCGTTAGGGAATTCTACACAAATGCTTAGAGTTGTCAGTCTTAACAGACAAGCAACACTGCGTGAAATAACCGCAGAAATCAATGTGGGACGTACGACGAACGTATCCGTTAGGACAGTGTGGCCAAATCTGGCGTAAATGGGCTATGCAGCAGAAGACAGAGGCGAGTGCATTTGCTAACAGTAAGTTATTGCCTGCAACGCCTCTCCTGGGCTCGTGTCATATCGATTGGAGCCTAGATGACTGGAAATCCGTGGCCTGTCAGATGAGTCACGATTTCAGTTTGTAAGAGCTGACGGTAGGTTCGCTGGTGTGGCGCAGACCCCACAAAGTCATGGGTGCAAGTTGTCAACAAGGCACTGTGCAAGCTGCTGGATACTCCATAATTGTTTGGGCTGTGTTTACACGAAGTGGAGTCGGTCCTCTGGATGTCCGACTACTTTGAGACCATTTGCAGCCATTCATGGACGTCATGTCCTGAAATAACGATGGAATTTTTATGGTCGACAATACACCACGTCACCGGGTCACAGTTGTTAGCGACTGATTTGAAGAACATGCTGGACAGTTTGAGCGAATGGTCTGGCCACCCAGATCTGCCCGACATGAATACAATCGAACATAAAAACGGGACTTATGCGAGAGGTGCAGAAAATCCTGCTCCGGTAAAATTTTCGAAATCACGGACGGCTATAGAGACAGCATGGCTCATTATTTTTGAAGGGGACTTCCAATGCGTTTTTGAGTCCATGCCACATCGTTTTGCTGCTTACAGCGCACGAAAGAGGTACGACACGATACTAGGGGGTATCCGATAACTTTTGTCACCTCAGAGTACAGTCTGCAGTAAGCTTAAATGTTTGTTGTCAGATATGTAACAGGAAAAAAAGATGTAAGCATCGTAATATATTAGCATATATATTATACTGCATGACTGTGTTTCAGTTAGATACAGTTAAAGATTAGTGTGCGCTAAGATGTCCATAGTGGGACACAAACCAGACGTGACAATGGAGACACTAAATACATTTAACATATGTAGAGCGCATGGCTATGTGCCACTCAGGTACACCAGTAATATCCTATAACCACGACAGAGCGTGTTAATATACATATTTGTGCACTAATGGGTCAACCTTCGTTATACAGTGTGTTATTGTACACTAGGTTGTGGAAGCTTAAGGGTCATGGTCATAGACTCAACACTGTTTGGCTTCAGGAACTCACGTACAGTCTGGGCTGTGATACAGATTGTAGAGGATTTCTATTTTTTACAGAAGATCCAGGACTCATCCTTTGAGTTCAAGGCGGTAAATAAGATGATTTTTGTTAATATCAGAGAGAGAATCGTTGAAGGTCTTATGATAATTGGTTAAAGTCAATTCAGAAAATTTCCTACGTACTGCTGATCCTTGATTCTGAAGGAAAACGTTTGTCAGGTTTGGCCAACGTACCGACAGTCACAATCCCCACAAATGATTTCGTTAATATACGGTTGCTCTTACGGTTTTCTGCTGTGGGACTCATGGTGTCTGGATTCAAGCCTGACTTCTTTGTGCATGTAGAGCGCTGAGTAATATCAGCCTTCTTTAACCACTTCTGATATGGTCCCATGACAAGCAATTTTATAATACTTCTTCCGGGTTACTCTGGCCAGTGCGTGTGAGGGTAATCATTTGATTAATATTCATGCGCTTCTTATGTTCCATTTGTCAGTTAAAAGGTTCAACGACCTGTTTGAAGTAACCTTTAGTACGCGCAATAAATTTAATGATTTAAAGCTGTTTTTCATAATTCTGTGTGCTTAAAGGTACATTGAGTAGTTGCTGTAATTTCTTTTTGCAGTTTGTCGCATCCAATGATGGAGCAGTAGTCTACTAAACTAGTCGTGCTAATAAAATATCATCTACAAGGAGAGGATTTCTGATTCTTATTAGTAGGATTTTCAGTTATGGTTCTTCACGAAGTCAGAAATTACTTTTTTTCAGGTATTTACAATAAAATCAATCACCAAAACTTTTATGTGTTAATCGCCTCAACATAATTGTGTATTTAACTTACTCTGAAGTGTCAAACATTAGTCATCCATTGCAAGCAAATATAGTGTTTATTGCTTTGACTGAATTACAAACTGCGGGGTAGTTTTTACTTCCGAATCCAATACACATCGCTTGTAATTGTAATTTGAGAGGCAGGTTCTGTCTGTGCAGCAGGACCTCAGGATGAAGCGTCTAGTTTGTATGTTGCAACGAGCTTCTGACAAGCGACGGACTATTTTCATTTGCTGTGGGTATTTTAGTTTAAGTTCCTAAATTTCTTCAGTGCAGATATTAATGGTTGTTTATTTTTCTCGTTTACATCTTGCTTACATTCCACCTTCAATAGTGCCACAGTTGGGTCATTTTCTTTTTTCCCGGTGGTCTGCTTGTTCTTTTTCATTTGGTCCAGAGTGCTTTGTTTGTATTTTTTTAAGTTCTCCTACAGGTTTTTACCGCACTATATGGATTTGGGCTGTGCGTGTTGTTTGTGGATACAAGAGAAATCGACCACTGTCCATAAACTGCTGGAAGCTGCATGATGACAGTCAACAGACTTCTGGTTACTGCTCAAAGCTGTTGTTATAGTGAGGCACCAGAGACGGGACCGGGGCAACCCTTGCTGCTGTTGAAATTGCCTGGGGACAGATCATTGCAAGTTCCGATAAACAACTTGAGCCGTGTATTGACTATTGACTCGTGCTACACCTTATGTTTAGATTGAATTGGTATTCCTTTTCTTCCCCTGACATGTTTGTTTGATATGTTGTCTGTCATTATGTGGCTGCTTGGTTGTCTTTTCCCTCTGCTATCGATATCAGTGTTTTTGCTTCTGGGAAACAGCTATGGAGGAAGTGAGATCTTTGACCGGTTGTAACCTTGTGTGGTGGCGCGGAAGTAGGGGCACTGCGCACAGTGTGTGTGGTGGACACGCGAGGGCAGGTGGCTCTCCAGCGCGAAGCAGGCGTGGTCGGTTGTACCGAGTCGTCACATGATGTATGTCGGTTGTGTGTAACGAGCGGGTCGAGTTGACGGAAGAGCCCCCGCGTGTTGGTTGTATACTGAATCGCCCCACGAGTAGTTGCTGTTCATTTCGCCTTGGTGGGACGTTAGCAAGCTTCTTTAAATCCTCCGTTTCAACACTGGAATTTAAATGGAGACACCTAACATGGAGCGGTCACTACCCGTCAACGTTGCAGAGAAGACGTGAACTCCGGTGACAGAGTGTGTTGTGGCGTGACCGTGGCGTGTTGGGTACGCTGGCAACGCGTGCGCGGTCGGATGTGTGGATCCTTGCCATCGGAGGTCGTGTACTGCCTGTTCGAGCATAATTGCAAGTTAAATTCGTGGAAGGTTTAATCATTAAGTAATAATTTTGCGTAACCAGCGTCTCCTCTGCCTTGTGGCCTCCGGCGACCGGGTTTCCTGTCCCTGGGACCGGTGTAATTGAAGACAGTGATCTTTCCTCCTCCTCTCGTTACCGTCCGATGGGAGGTGTAGTTTTGGCAGTTTAATTGTTTCGCTATTCTGTCGTGGGTTATGAGTAAATTCATGCTTCTTGTTGGTTGATCATGTGGTCGCTTATTCAGGACTGTGTGGTGTAATGTTTCCTTGCATGAGGCTAGCTCTGTCAGCAAGTTAAGCCATCTTATAACAAGTTTTCGCTGGCTAAAAGTCGGTGCAGTGACCAGCATGGGAGTGGCAATTGTGTTTACGGGCGTATTTAAATTAGTCAGTATTCTGTCTAGCCTGAGCATCCCTGAGTGGGTGATTTGTGGCCACCTTACACGGGTCCGTCATATCTGTTGTGTTCTAATGATATTTCAGGACACTGTTGCTTAAAATTTTTTAAATTCCTCCAAGTTTGTAAATTCCTTTTATTGCCATTAATCGTGTGTTTGCTGAGCCCTGTTTAATTTTTATAAATGGTGGTGTTGGTAGCTTCACTACCTCACCGTACCTTATTAACAAAGTTCTGCATTTACTTTAGTAGCCTGTTTACTAAAGTTATTTAAATTTTTTAAATTGTTGTATTGCTATAAATTACTTGATTGCCATTAGTGGCGTGTTTAAAAGGCTGTTTATTGCCGTACTGCTAGTTTCTGTAAGATATGAATAAAAAATTTGTGAAAAATCTGAACTCGACAGTAAACTACTAGAAATTTGGCCCCGTTTCCCAACTTATGGTGTGGCTTGTAGTAACCGTAACCACTTTGTGTGTCACAACTTGTGACTGGTTTTTTTGCGTCAGAGGGAGAGTAGCAGTCCGTTGTCGGTTCGACTGTCTCTAGGCAGAACGCAAAAGTGGGAACTGGCCGCACGGCTGATTTCTTACGCCTTAACAACTCCATCCGACACCATACACTTCTGAGCCAGCACGGACCAGTAGCCGATTTTCTTACAGAGGCTTACAGTATCATCTTATCCAGGGTCAATCGCGGTCCTCTGATTTTGAGCAGAATGAAAGGTCTTACACAGAGGCTTCTTCAACATAAAAAGTGATCTGAGCATTTTCATTATGTGTGTGAAATAACAATACACATCTATGAACATCAACCATATGACCCAACGGAATGGATTCACAAAATCTGCTAGCAGTCGATGCCACAATTGTTAGGCATAGGGCACAGCTTACAGATGTGGGGTGGTGCCTTTTGCTGCAGCTTGAAACGGAACTTGTTGTACCGTTCCAATGTTTTATTAAATTGCTAGCACGCAGAAATTATGAGCAAGAGTTTCTTCTCTTGCAGGTAATACCTCAGCTGGTGCCCAAAAGGAGAGAATGGACTAAACAGTGTTATTTATTGAATTTTTTTTCTGTTGTGTACCACGTTTCCCATTTTCCTTTCCTTTGTGTGGCCTGGACGGTATACGTGAGTGAGTGTGTGAACTAGCGGAAACCTTTAGGCACAGATTGTAACACTGGATGAATGGTCGTTCTGGAGGAGGGTAGTACCAACCCCCCAAGCGTGAACAAGTTTAGCAGAGACCAAGTTTGCAGGTCAGGGCAAAGATGACACGTAGGCGCGCGAATTGGCTGTCAAGTTGGCGCGTCACCCCCACTATGTTTGTAAGCGGAACGGTTAGGCGAATTCGGTTGGAAGAGCAACTGTTCCTGGGTCGTGGTGCTGGACAGACATGGAGACGCAGCTCTCGTTTTGGTAATGTTAACATAGGTATTAGATTGTCTGAAATCTGCTCTGTAATGAAGTCCAGATGTTGAAATCAGGTGCGGAAATTACCACTGAACCCCATAAGGGAATTGATTTTCTTAATTTACTCGAACTTCAGTAGACCTTCCGTTAGTGCCTTGTTCAGGCAAGGCACCATGTGCCTTTAGCTCACGGTCACGTTATTGCTCTGTGCTTCACGGAAATTCACTCATTCAATGTATTTTAATCTGCTCTTCCATTTACAATAATATTTTGGGGATTTTTATTTATTTTGCATATGTTTTCTTTGTGAACTTGCTTTCGCGCCACGTGGTCGGTTGGAGCAACCGCCGCATTGATAAATTGTAGTTTCGGTCTGAAAATGTATTGTACACGATGAATAATCATACGATAGTGAGCGAGTGTAAAATAGGGAAGGAATAATCGTGTGTGTCCATATTTTTCTGGGTTTCTGTTGGCTACTGAAACTTGGTCATGTGGGTTGAACAGCATTGAAGTGACGTTTCTTGTGCACCCCCATAACGATTTGATTTGTTGGCGATGTTGTGCGTAAAGTAAAATACTCGTTCCACTAGGAAAAGTATCGGATTTTAATGCCCACTGATTTGATAAAGATTTGCGAAATACTCTTCCACCCCGACCTAGTTTTGCTTGTAGTGTCTTTGCGGAACTTGTTCTGAGTAATCTATAGCAACTGAATGTAATAACCGTAGGTTTAGGTATGATTGTGCGGCTGTATAAAATTACATTGAAGCCAGGTCTGTGCTCCTCTGTCCCATTCCATAATTACGTGACGAAACTGAACCATGTTAACTAGAGACCGGTTTTGGTGATGTACATTGCGAGATGAACACGAGTTGTCGAAATACCATCGGTACTGAATAAATATCAATTAATCTCTACCCTCAACTGGTTATTTACTCCATCATAAAGAATAGGTGGCAGTCAGTACCACAGTCGAATTCTAGGTCATGAAAGCAAATTAAAGCTATATACTGCCTATTAAGCCCTGTATAGGTGCCTTCTGTAGTGGTTAAAATATGCGTTATCCGTTGCGTTCAAATTTTTACGGGTTCGTTAAAACCTTCCGCTAGAAATTATTAATACCCAGCAATAACTCGCAGGGGCCAGTAATTTCGTGGACCACACGAATTTAAGAAACCATTTACTACAGACGGTAGCTTGAAGGAACGGTAGGACATGTCTAAGCGAAGGTAATCTACCTACTTAGGTGGACTTTTACCACTACCAGTACTGGCAGGTTACGTTGCAAGCTGACAGACCTGATATTTTTGAGGCACCCTTATACCTTCATCCACATTTGGGCAATATGAATACCGTTGTGGAGGATTCTTCATTCTAGAAATGCCCCAGTGCGTACTGATGCAGCGGTTCCAATATACATGAGTGCAGAACCTAATTACTCGACACTGGTGGTCATCCTTATTCAACCATAGAACGCCTTTGAAAATGTGAAGGGCACGGTGTCGTGAGAGAGGAGAGGGGGAAGGAGGGAACACTAAGTTTCCTGGAAGCTACTGAAAGGCATGCGGTCAGCCTATTTATACAGACTGGCAAACCTGTCTCAAGAGTGGATCCTAATATGTGGTAGCTGCGACGTCTCTGGAAGTGATGGAACACTCATCTGATGACTGTTCTAATCAGTGTGGAAACAAATAGTCTTTCCTCATCCAGGCTCACACAGATTCGTGACACCACGTTGACATTTGTATCATGTGCTGACGTATGATAATGAATGAAATATTGGTAATTTGGTAAGAAAGAGCTCTGCGTTGTAACCTCTGAGATACCTATTCTGGCAACTTTGACTTACGACAGCAGACTTGGGCGATGACCGTTCGCAGCTATAGCATTCCTTAAGCTAATTGCTTCCCCAAGTGATGCTAAAGAACAGTCACTTCGAGACACACACCTAGAGCCAGAAGTCAAAGCAGTGAGACTGCTTGAGGTTTTTCCTGGATTTCACAACTGGATGAAGAGGGGCTTAATAGTGCCAAGAGTCAGATTCTTTCAAAATGTTTAATGGAAACTGAAGTTCTTCAGGAAATGCACATAGAAAATGAGGAGCAACTGAAGTCCAGAGGCAGGGTCCTCTAGGCGGCTATGTGCCACTGACAGTATGGACAATCTATGTCAGGAGCGGTATCGAAAATAAAGCCCTGCTATCACTGCAGTCACAAAAATAGGTGAAGTAACAGTGCTAAAAACGTACAAGCCCCCAGAAAGGTCATGGCCAGAGAACATTGTAGATACTCACCACACCCTGCAATACACATTGGGAATTTCAATAGTCACCAGACCAACTGGAAATCCGTGCAACCAATTAAAATAGAGAAATAGTATCAAATTGGGCCAAAGAAAACCACCTGTACCTGGCCTTTGATGGAAAAGAGAAAAACATCTTTCTGTCTGTCGTCTACAACACCGAAATGAACTCTGACGTGAACTTTACTACCATAAATTCACAGTCAGATACTATCCCCATGCATAAGTAAGTTAAGAACAGTTTCCCACATTTCAGCACCGCCATATCGTAGTGGAAATTTGAATGAATGTCTGCCTTATCTGTTTCTTCCCAAGACCCAGATGGAACTCACAGAAAGAAAACTGGGAAAAGTTTTACAGTGACGTTGACGATACACAGTGATGAATTTCTATGGTGTGGTATTACTATAATAGATTTGTAATGATACTAATATCACCTGCAAAACGTTGTATTCCCTGGGGCTATCACAGGAAATATATCCTAGGATGAAACGAAGAGATGAAGGAATTGTACTATAGATTCTTGCAGGAGAACAAAGTCAAATTGACATAAGCTCCTGAAAACCAGGATGCAGCTCAAAGGAGGAAATAGGAAGAAACTACTGAGGCATTAAACTTAACCAAATGAAGCAGGAAGGCATAGAACCTCCTAAGGAGACGTGGAGCTGACATTGCACTCGAGCAATAAATACCAAGTGTCTCTCTGAATCCAATTGCCTCACGAATTTTATGATTGTCAAGCGAACCTAGAGACAGGAAACATACAACATTCATAAAGTGCCAACTGAAATTATTCCATCAGTCAGAAGATGTTACAAATAATATTTTCCACTCCTCTACAGCCGATGAAGTTAAGTCCTGCCATCGATAAAATGAAAACAGAAAAGTCCCCAGAATTTGATTATGTTCGCCATAATCCCTAATACATAGCACCTGGAAATCCAGAGAAAGCATGAGTCAGTTTTTCCACATTCATACCAATTTTGTGTCACGCAATGGCCCAAGATACAAGGGCGGGTATCAGGTTGTGTACTGATTTTCAATGTAACACACACAAGTGCCCGAGTTGTGGGGGTTCCCTGACGGAGGAGGTCGGGGGTGACCTTGAAGCTAACATGACCAACTGCCTCAGGTATAACCTGATACCCCGGGTATCTTATCTTGAGATTTGTATAACTAAAGGTTTAGAACATGTCTGCAATATTAGTCATGCATGTACATGCTCACTTGGTGTGTACTTGTATGTTACTGGCTCAACAGAATTCTAAGCAGTAAGCTTGGAAGAAGTTCCACGAAAGCCCAGAACTAAAATTCGCAACTACTTCCATGCTCAGAAAATACATAACATCCACCCTACCACCCATCAGGAACATGATTATTTCTGTTCATAAACAGATTTTCTTACAATAACTAAGGCATATAAAAAAACTCGCATTGGTTTGCTGATTCCAGTGACCACAAATACTTAATATCCTACATATTTATTTATTTCATATTGGATTGTTTTAATTTTCTTCCTACCGCTGATTAGCGTTAACAAAAAAAAAAGACACTGATTATTAAGACGACATAAATGTTCAGGGTCCATCCCGTCTGACGTTTCTCTCTCTTTTAGTAACTGCCCATAGAATCACTGGATCTCCCATCGCTTATTAACCATTAACACAAATTACGAAATGCTATTTCTCGCAATCTTAATCGCCATAAAAACATATAACTCTGTACATAGGAACATACCATTGGCTATAAATTAGTTATTAAGATTCATTATTAGAAATTTATGCTTAACTACTAATTAATAATATACATTTACATATTATTATAGTACTGAGCACTAGGAAATTCTTCTGTAGAATAGATAGAACTGTTAACAGATTCAACCTACACACAACAATGATAGTCCAAGCTTACAATGTGATTGAAGAGCCATCAAGATTTTCCCTGCCAAGTAAAAGCATTAGCAGTAGGCGAGAGTACCGTGCCTAGAGGATAGTGTACCTACCAACACATGACGATATTTGGTTTATACTTCAATGTAATGACTAACTCTAGAATCACACGAAGGAATGGTCAATAGAGAACGCCATAAGTGGTTTCTACCATATTATTGTTAGACATGAAGTTGTGTTTTGTGAAGCATTTGTATATATTTCGAGTTCTAGACTTTTAAATGTGTTGATATATATTAAAGACATGCGGAATACATTGGTAATTCTTAATTAGCAGAATTTCGTTGTGAGTAAAATGCTACATAATTTTAGAATTATTTACGTAACATGTGGACAGTTAAACCACACTTCGATGGTTGCGCACCATCGTGTACTGTGAAATAAAAGAAGATCGTTTCTGTGGAACATGTGTGGCTTGCAAATGAACTATTTTTTTTAAAAAAATTTTTTGACCTGTCTTGAAGATCGAAATATGAGTTAGTTATCAAGAGCTTCTGTTTCAAAATATGTTTAACTTATAACTTGTTTTTGATAATAAAACCACTCCATCTGAGCAATAGAGACTGACCATTACATCATCATCCACATGCAGGTGTCACTGGATGTGGATAGGGATGGCCACATTACCAACACACCACTCTCTTGAATGTGATTGTAGATTTTTGATAATACTTCTGCCTAATTGGATTTCACTTAAAAATTTTTAATGTGTAGTTAATTAATTAGACATTTAAATGAAATATTGATTTGATTTTCTTGACTGCAATGCTTGTAAATTTCAGTAGAATATTTCTTTTTAGGTGGCTCTACATGACCATGTTAAACCTTGGACATGTTTTCACAGTTGGAAAAACCTCAGTTTTCCAGAGTAATTTTTGTAGTTTCAGAAAAACACTGTAACACATAAAAATAGATGACATCATTTAAAAATGGAATAATAAAATACATTAAACTTCTATTACAAGTGTGGCTAGAGGTGGAAGTCTGAAAAGTGTTCCAGGGTACAACACTCTCCCCTACAATATTTAGTATACACTCTAACTCTGTGATTTTGGTCTGAGACACCTTCTATCAAGTAATATATATATATATATATATATATATATATATATATATATATATATATATATATATATAAATCAAATGTAGACCTTAACTCTCATATTTGAAGAGATGAGGGATTAATATCAAATTTTGACAAGATTAGGTACATACAGTTCAGAATTTCTTATAGGGTTGTACAAGTAAATAACAGTACACTAAATAAAAAAAAGTGGAAGCTGCCAAATTATTTAGTGTGGCAACACTCAGATTAAACCTTAATTGGCAATCTCAAGCTCTGTAATTAATGTAGCTTAGTTCAGCTACATTAGCAAATGCTATGTAGCTGTTACAACTAATTTACAAGTGGTAAAGCTAATTCACTCTGCATAAAGTGTAACAAAAATACCTTTGGAGGAGCAATTCTTACAGGAGCTGCATTTTAAGAAAGCAGAAGCTTGCTATGTGAATTATATGTGGTGTTAATTCTAGAACATCCTGCAGAGCCCTCTTTAAAAACTTTAGACAACTGCTCTACAGTACAGATTCAGTCCTTTCTCGTTACCAGATGTTCTCTTTGTTCAAAAACAATTGCAAGGTTTGAATATTAGGACAACATCTACAAAGATTCCAGAACTCAACATTAATAAATCAGACAGAAAATAAGTGCATGCATGCATATGTAATCAACAGCTGGCCAGAGCTTATAATACTACATATCATACAGGCCACATTCCAAAGATCCGTGAAATACAATAGATGTAACGTAAATGTAAAGAATACATGAACAGATGCGAAGTGATATTTTAACATTTTTTTGTCTAAGAAGGTTTACCTACAGAAATTAACTTTGTAAACTTCACTTCAACTTTGCTTAGCACTACCTGGAACAAAACTACATTCTGGTACAGTTTCGTAATGACTCCCAGCTGATCAGCTCATGTTATTGTGAGAGCTTGCTGCCACGAGACTATAATGTGTTAAACAACACAACACTTGGTTACATATAAAAATTCTAAAAGTAGAGTTACTGTGAATGAAAGTAAAAATACGCATTGTAAGCTCATGTATGCAATACTGTCCATCTGTTTCAGGCGATTGTGTACATTCTCCTTTACAACGTCGCGAACTGCTATTTGTGTGGAACGAGACATAATTAACGATAAACAAATCTTGACTGAGGTAACGCATCAGTAAAATTTCATCACTTGCGCTGATGTGCTGCTGGCAAATGGATCATTTCCTCTCAAACCAAGTCGAGATTTTGACATGACGATCAAAGCAGCCGACTGACGACATACTTTCCATGTGACCATCGTTTCTGAATCTGTTTTGAGTTAAAAAAATAATGGCCTATCTTATCCAGTTTAAAGTTCATTCATACGGAAATGTCCATCAGATAATACATTTGGCACTTCAGATCGAGTGTATTGTGGTCACCAGTTATGCGAATGAGACTGTTATCAGTCATATAATCTTATCTGACTGCTTCCGATGGGGCCATAGTAAACGACTGGTATAGAACTGACGTGCAAGAGCCAACCTTAAGAGCCACTTTACACTCTGAGGTGGATTGCAGAGATAACTTAACAAAGAATTTTTTCTGCTCTTTAGGTACACGAATATTCGGCCACTTCTTTTTGGAAGTTTTCAGTGTTACCTGTAAGCCGTCTTGAGTAGGAAAATTAAGATCCTGCAAGCAGGCAGTATGCTTACTGAGGAATTAAAAAAGGCAGAAGAATTCGAAGCTGAGTGTAAGAAATTGGCTACCTCACCATAATTTATTATAAGATGTGATGTTTTATACAGGGTGTCGCACATAAAGCCTTTATGCCTCGTACACTGGTCAATCATCTCTAGTCGAATTGTTTGCGAAGTGGCAACACTGCCCCGATATTCCCATGGCCACCACTTCCAGCATCTCTTATAAACAAGTAATTACATGTTTTTGAACATAATTATTATCTGTTCCTTCTTTGTTAGTTCATTATTTCTTGAATCTTGGGCATGAGGTGTGCTGGTTTTATGTGGGACACCTTGTATAAGAAAACGCCTATTGGAGAATGGATAGCATACCCAAAGGCTATCCACAGCCGCATATAGCAAAAATACCACAGTAACATACAGGTGTGTATCACAATGGAAAAATCGCCATAGAACCACATGTGGCAAAGCGTTACCGGTGGTCACAACGAGAGAAAGATGTACAAGAATACGCTCAAAATTCTCTCCTTTGTGCTAACAGAGCACAAGATATATCCCTTCAAAGTGTTTCTGAGGTAGCAGGTCCTTCTGAGATCATAGCAGTTGATATCATGGGACTGTTTCCCATAACAACAAAAATAATAGATAAGTTTTATCTATCACTGACCATTTCTGTAGCAGTAGCAGTAGCAGTAGCTTTATTCATCTGTAGAATGTCTAGGGATCAATTTAAAGTAAGGTAATTGGTATACACATATATTTACAGACTTCTAGTTAGGAATAATCTTTAGATTTACTCCTGCTATGCAATACTTTTTTTAAAAACAACTTATTACATAATATAATGCCACACTGGTCACTCATATCTCACTATTAGTCACTGCACACACTACACACACTACACACACTACACACACACACACACACACACACACACACACACACACACACACACACTAAACACACATACACACAAACACACACACACACACACACACACACACACACACACACACATACATACATACATATACCCACACACACACACGCACATACATACACACACACTACCAACCCCCCCCCACACACACACATATACATACATATACACATACACACACACACAAACAAACACATACATACATATACACACACACACATACAAATACATACATATACACAAACACACACACACACACATACACACACACATACACTCACTGGTGATCTCTGGGCCATTTTCTGTACAGCAACTTCCCATTTGCTACCCTGAAAAGCTGAGTCAGCATCCCTCCATAATGAGTGTGATGTTGAGGTCAGAAAGAGGAAGAGGTGTTAGTATTGTGTTATGCATAGCTTGAGGGTGCATATTTCTAGAAAGGAAGAAAAGGATAAAAAACATAAAGTGAAGGTGTTATGTGGAATGTTGGATATTTTATAATCATTATTATTATTTATTTGTGAAACACATACTCTGTTTTAGCTAAGTAATCCTTCAATATATAAAATGTATTGCATAACAGGTACTTTTTAGCTGCCTTTTTAAATACATGTATGTTTGCAATTTCTTTAATCTCTTTTGGTAATTTATGATACAGTTTTATTTCTTAGTAGAAAATGCTGTTTTGAGTTTATGTTTATTTTTTCTTGGTAAATGTAAGTTGAGTCTCTTGGTGCATGATCATGGACAGAGCTATTTATGCTGTAATTACCAATGTTATTTTTGATGTGTACAACTGACTGGTAAATGGAGCAGTTAAAAACCCCAGTCTTCTGAACAGATCTATACAATCAGCTTGTCTAGTACGTTTGTTTATTATTCTTATGGCTCTTTTGTAGAGTTTGAAAATTATGTTGATATTTTGTGCATTTGTTCCCCAAAAAAGAATGCCATAGTTAAGAATTGAGTGTACATATGCATAATATGATGATGGGATTCTAAGGGTATAACATGCTGATGACATTCTGTTGGCAAGTACTTTTGTGTGTTCACACCACTTCAACTGAGAATCGATATTCATTCCTAGAAATTTTGCATTTGTTACACAATCTATAGAGGTGCAATCTACATTTAATTTAACATTGTCATTTTTCCTCTTGAGATTGAAATTCATGGCATTAGTTTTCTTTATGTTCAATGTCACTTTATTACTTATTGACCAATCATAAACTTCCTTGAGAGTTTCATTTGCTTTCTCGGCAAGGAGTTCTCTTGTTTTCTTACTGACTATAATATTGCTGTCATTAGCGAAGAGGATTTTTTCACCATGAATAACACTACTGGGAAAGTCATTGATGTATATCAGGAACACTATTGGTCCTAATAATACCAAGCATTTCCAATCTTATTGTACAGATACGTTGACTGCTTAAAATACAGAAATGGAGAACTGCGCCATTTCTTTCTAAGAGCAACGGCAGGGTTGTATGCATTCGTAAAAGTTTAGTTGAAATGTTATTTTATTATGTGAAAAGCTCGCACTCACGGTGGAATCGTCTAATTTGTCATACAGATGGTTCAGATGACTCTAAGCACTATGGGACTTATCATCTGAGGTCATCAGTCCCCTAGACTTAGAATTGCTTAAACCTAACTAACCTAAGTAACGATACTGCGTGAAGAGTTTGACAGAGCACTGAAAGACCTGAGTCGAAACAAGGCCCCCGGAGTAGACAACATTCCATTGGAACTACTGACGGCCTTGGGAGAGCCAGTCCTGACAAAACTCTACCATCTGGTGAGCAAGATGTATGAAACAGGCGAAATACCCTCAGACTTCAAGAAGAATAATTCCAATCCCAAAGAAAGCAGGTGTTGACAGATGTGAAAATTACCGTACAGTCTGTTTAATAAGCCACAGCTGCAAAATACTAACACGAATTCTTTACAGACGAATGGAAAAACTAGTAGAAGTCGACCTCGGGGAAGATCAGTTTCGATTCCGTAGAAATACTGGAACACGTGAGGCAATACTGACCTTACTGCTTATCTTAGAAGAAAGATTAAGGAAAGGCAAACCTACGTTTCTTGCATTTGTAGACTTAGAGAAAGCTTTTGACAATGTTGACTGGAATATACTGTTTCAAATTCTGAAGGTGGAAGGGGTAAAATACAAGGAGCGAAAAGCTATTTATAATTTGTACAGAAACCAGATGGCAGTTATAAGAGTCGAGGGACATGAAAGGGAAGCAGTGGTTGGTAAGGGAGTGAGACAGGGTTGTAGCCTCTCCCCGATGTTATTCAATCTGTATATTGAGCAAGCAGTGAAGGAAACAAAAGAAAAATTCGGAGTAGGTATTAAAATCCATGGAGAAGAAATAAATACTTTGAGGTTCGCCGATGACATTGTAATTCTGTCAGAGACAGAGCAGTTGAACGGAATGGATAGCGTCTTGAAAGGAGGATATAAGATGAACATCAACAAAAGCAAAACGAGGATAATGGAATGTAGTCGAATGAAGTCGGGTGATGCTGAGGGAATTAGATTAGGAAATGAGACACTTAAAGTAGTAAAGGAGTTTTGCTATTTGGGGAGCAAAATAACTGATGATGGTCGAAGAAGAGAGGATATGAAATGTAGACTGGCAATGGCAAGGAAAGCGTTGCTGAAGAAGAGAAATTTGTTAACATCGAGTATAGATTTAAGTGTCAGGAAGTCATTTCTGAAAGTATTTGTATGGAGTGTAGCCATGTATTGAAGTGAAACATGGACGATAAATAGTTTGGACAAGAAGAGAAAAGAAGCTTTCGAAATGTGGTGCTACAGAAGAATGCTGAAGATTAGATGGGTAGATCGCATAACTAATGAGGAAGTATTGAATAGGATTGGGGAGAAGAGACGTTTGTGGCACAACTTGACCAGAAGAAGGGATCGGTTGGTAGGACATGTTCTGAGGCATCAAGGGATCACCAATTTAGTATTGGAGGGCATCGTGGAGGGTAAAAATCGTAGAGGGAGACCAAGAGATGAATATGCTAAGCAGATTCAGAAGGATGTAGGTTGCAGTAAGTACTGGGAGATGAAGAAGCTTGCACAGGATAGAGTAGCATGGAGAGCTGCATCAAACAAGTCTCAGGACTGAATACCACAACAACAACAGGTAACCTAAGGCAGGATTCGATCCTGCGACCGTTGCAGCAGCGTGGTGCCGGACTGAAACGCCTAGAACCGCTCGGTAACAACGGCCGGCTTCCTCTTACAGTACCAGGATCCATAAAACAAAAGGGCTGATTTCTTTTGAGTTTGTTTATAATCTAAAAATGCGTTCCCCTTTCGATATCGAGAGGTTGCCACTTAAAATAGATTCCAGCAAAGTGAAGCGTCTGGTTTAAAGAGTAAAGTTTACTTGGAAGAGATTTCAGCAGAATAATGCACCTGTGGCATGGAGACAACATCTCGATTGTCCAAAGAAAGCTAGAGTGCTGCTGTACCAAGTAGAACTAAGAAATTTACATGCCTCTCGAATGGACCACTCTGGATATCGTCTTTCATGTCGCCTGTCGATATCTAATTACACCTCCCAGACTGGAAGCCTGTTGTTCATTTTGGTTGCTTAACCAAGCATAAAGTAAATGATGTACCATCTCCTGCACTGGATTAACAAAACTCCAAGAAAACCATCTGGAACAAAAGGCAATGCACAGTAGAACTATTACACAGCAACCGACGAGTTCCCATTGCTGTAATTCACATTATGCTCCTCTGAAGAATTAACGGTCTAGGGATTTTATATGTGACTCTATTGTTTATCAATATTGTTGGTTGTGTTGTGACTTTTTGTTTTAACCAGGCGCTGAATAGGTATGATATTTTGCTTAACAGTTGCATTTGTGTCATTGTTGTTAAATTGCGTCCTTGCTTTATGGGTTGTTAAGCATATTAGTTTGATAACACCTCTGCATGGACAGAATTTCTCCGTCACCGAGCTGCCTGTTGTGAGTAATAGTCTCTCTGTTGTGGTCAAGTGTCCTGTTTCACAGAATGTCAGCCACAGCATTGGCGCTTCTTCTCTGCTGCAAGTCACTGTTATGTCCCAATGTGGTATTAACTACGTTCCATATGACTAACAGGCCCCCGTGCTACTAATGAGTCACTACCTCTACATTTGTATGGTACATACTCTGTTACCCCACAATTGAATGGTAGCTACACTTCAGCCTCGTTTTGCTCTTTTATTTATTCTTCTATATTTTATTATCTGCCTCTACTACTAAATGGTTCCGTCATATGTTTGCATTAAATCGCAATGTTGAGACATTGTTACTGTATAGTTTTCACCATTGCCTGGTATGGTGAGGTCATGTTCAATGTTTACGAAATTCAAAAACTTGCATTATCAAAGGGCAGATCACAAGCCATTATAGTCGAGAGGGCTACCGCATTGTTATGAAGGAATATGGAGAAATAAGATCCCACTCTCTCTCGAATCAAACCACCTATTGCTCATCCGCCATCAAATAAGTAGAGACCAGGATTGCTCCACGTGCTCCGCCTCCAAGCGGACACTCGCAACACAATTCAGCTTCTTTACTTACCAGTTCAGTGTGTTTTGTGGACTCCGTTTCTTCTTGGAACACAGTGAAGACAGTGGGGACCATAAGCAACAAATTCCATTGGTTCGTGATTAACAGTCGAATTAATGCAACCTTTTTTCCACCGCATAAGGATCACCTAGTTATACTCCGTCTCATGTTCCATTCTGCTTTCACTTGTGTGCTCCAGCTGAAATTTCACTTCCCACACTTACTGAGTAACGCTGAATAATAGCAGTCTTCTATTCAAAGCATCCCATTGCGATATTCTGGGACCTGAATACCGGTTCTCTGCACGACTGAAAGAACTTTTGAATGTCACTATGGAACCATTGCTGCTATTCATTCTGGAATTTTACGTCTCTCTCAGAACACAGCCTGTCTTATCAGTCACTAACAACACTGCATTACTCATGGATTAGTTGATGGCACAATGGCAGCAACAAACACACTAGAACAAACTGCCACCCACATTATGAATTCCACCAGCAGATATTTTACTTAACATTCCTTTTCTCACAGTAACTTCCACCCTGCTTGCTATTCTGGTACTGAGTACGACTATATAACGCTGTTCCAAACGGAAGCTACGTAGTAGAATTTGTACTGTCCGCGCAAACTAAGTTGACACACGATTCAATGGCTGACGCTAGCCATTATACATGGGAAATACTTTCACCGTCGCTTCCATAGACCACTATATGAGATGTCAGCTTAGTGTGGACAGTACAGCACTCCTGCAGATCACATATCTTGATCTCGTTCCAGTGGATTGAACTAAGGTGAAGTGCCAAATTTAATGACAGCTGACAGAAACTAGTTTTTTAAGCTTACCTAGGATTATTTTCTTTACTTATCCCCTCTAATAACGCTAGAAGTTAATTCCATTCTTTATTAATATTAAAAAATGATCGCTTAACGCGTATCGATTATTTTCACGTTATGTTCTAGCCCTATCTGAACAAGAGTTTCAGTGGCGTTTACTCATCAGAACTGTGTCTGAAACCAGCTTTGGCTTCCTTTGTAGTGCTGCCGCTGTCGACAGACCTCTGTAACAAATTGTAGCCGTCGCACGGTGATTGAACTACTGTGCTCATCACGGATACTAAAATACACTGTAGGATCACAAGATGTATGCGCAGTAGCAAGACGCGTCACTGACGTTAGAGTGAACCCAACCAGCACCCGAGAGTCGACATCTGTCATAAAGTGTTGTGCTGTAATTGCGTTTATGTGCGAAAACCAGGTTTTGATGACAGTGTGAATTTTTATTAGTGATTGGCGACTAAGTATACAGTAAGCCGTAATTAACACTGATTTTAGGGATTTTTTTAGAGTACATTTTTAAAAGAAAAGTAATGATTTGCTGCGCTCTCGCCAGTTGTACTCAGTGCGGCAGACAAGTAACCAAGTTGGAAATGAAGTCTCAAAATTTCCCAAAAACAATGAGACCAAATGAAAATAAACAAATAATTGTAAACATGCAGATTCGTTTGCATTTGAATACGCTGGTGTCTTCTCAGTACATTTTAGTGATTCAGATAATGTTAGGGATTTGAAAAGATCAACTGTTGAATGTTCCTTCGAAAGGCAAGTTGAAGACTGATGCTATTCTAGTTATAATTCTACCACCCTCCAGAGCTAATTTAGGGCGTGGAATGGGCCTAATAACGAGAGAAATACTCAGGCACAAAAACGAAGCTACCATAAAGACGTGGATGATATTTTACAGATAAATATATTACTAACTAATGGTGAAATTACTACTTGACATGCGACAAAGTATGCTTACGCCAACAATTAGAAATTAAGGAAACAAAAATAAAAGATCTTAGGCAAAAGAATGCAGATATACAGGATCATCTCTCTTGATGTATCGCTGAGTTATTGAAATTAAAACATGTTCGAAATGTGATTCATGTTTATGAAAGGTCGGTGTAGTGACTTCTCGCCTAAAGATAATGCAAAGGCTGCGACTGTACGTTGCCTTTCTTATAAAGCCTTGTCTTTCGTCAGCAGTTTATTGAAATTCCCTCTTCCTAACGAAGCCACTATTAAAAGAAGACTAAGGTAAGTTTTTGTTTCAGCAGGTTTTTTGGAGTTAAGCCCTAGGGTTTTGAAAACTCAATCAAAGTTATTAACAAAATTTGAAAAAGTCATTATTTTTAGCTTTGATAAAATGAAAGTAAACAGTGATTTATATTTTGGCCAGGCAGAGGACCAAACAACAGCGCTTAAGTTACGGTCATCAGAAGTTTGGCGGGAAAATGGACGAAGCCCATTTATTATAACTCTGACAGTCATTTCTAAGAAATTGTCGACTGAAACGATTGAAGTAATAGAAAATGTTGAATTTAATGTGAGAGTATTTTTTTTTTTGTGACAAGGGGCCCCCGAACAGAAACCTTATCGGACATCTAAAGGTTACATCGGATAACTCAGAATTCGAAAATACATCAAATCATAGGAAAATGTGGTTTTTTATGTGCCTCATGTATTAAAATTTTTAAGGAATCATGTGCTTGACGAATTTTATCGACAAAAGTCTGGTAGTTCCCGGAATGAGATTATCACTCTGCAGCAGAATGTGCATAGGTATGAAACTTCCTGGTAGTTCGTTCACAAAAGAACCAATCATTAAGTTAGTTGAACTTCAAAACACTTGCCTATATTTACAACATGCCCGTAAAGTAATCATAATAAACTTGGTTTTTGCTGGTATGGAAAGGCAAAACGTGAGGAAAGAAGCTAAGCTATTTTCTCTTAGTGTAAGGAAGTCCATTTTTCACAGACTTCCTGAGTTCAGTTATGTTGGTGAGGCTGTAAAACGCATAACAACGGATACGGTGCACTTAACTCCAGATCTACTGTTGATTAATTTAAAAAGTCCTCACTGTGAGAATAATGAGAAAAGAAAGGGAGGGAAAAAGAACAACAAAAATTGACCATCGAATTTCTCTTATAACAAAAGGAAATGAGAAAACAGAAAGGAGGGAGAAAAACCTGGTGACGATTTACTTCCTTTTCAGAGAGGGTTTTTGTTATCTATAAACAGTCAACCGTCTTTGTTTAAGAAGTTCACACTAGAAGGCTACAAGCATGTCATGTCTTCAGGATGCAGTCGACATATTCTTAACAGATACTTTTCCAAAGTAAGAGGAGTGGGGAGATTCTATGATGACCCTTGCTTACCACCCTTTCCCAAAGAATTAAGTCTTTGATTGTGAACCGTGATTCGAAAGAAATCGTACTGGGTGGTACATGCAAAGGAATTTGCTGCTACAAACGCTAATGAACTGTCCGAAGCCTGAGACACGACTCTACAACCATCTTCTGAGAAGCAAGACACTTACCGTCTGCAGGAAAGCGAATTTAACAACAAGGAAGTTCAGGAGATCGTCTCATGGTTGGGAGAAATTTATGTGAAATGCTCCGAATATGAAGGGGAGAATGTTCCAGACTTGAAAGATGTTGAGCTGGTAGGAGATGACTACAGGATACGTTGCTTATACAGTTAAATGAAAGCAATGCAGATTAGCATATACAGGGTGGTCCATTGATCGTGACTTGGCCAAATATCTCATGAAATAAGCGTCAACCGAAAAAACTACAAAGAATGAAACTTGTCTAGCTTGAAGGGGGAAACCAGATGGCGCTATGGTTGGCCCGCTAGATGGCGCTGCCATAGGTCAAACGGATATCAACTGCGTTTTTTAAAATACGAACCCCCTTTTTTTATTACACATTCGTGTAGTACGTAAAGAAATATCAATGTTTTAGTTGTACCACTTTTTTCGCTTTGTGATAGATGGCGCTGTAATAGTCACAAACGTATAAGTACGTGGTATCACGTAACATTCCGTCAGTGCGGACGGTATTTGTTTCGTGATACATTACCCGTGTTAAAATGGACCGTTTACCAACTGCGGAAAAGGTCGATATCGTGTTGATGTATGGCTATTGCGATCAAAATGCACAACGGGCATGTGATATGTATACTGCTCGGTATCCTGGACGACATCATCCAAGTGTCCGGACCGTTCACCATGTACACCTGACATTATGCGGCATTGTCATAACCTCGGGCCCTGCACAACACAATACCCAGTCTATCTTCTTCCAACTGTTGTCGAATACTTTTTGACATATCCTCTGCAGTCTTTCCCGACATAAAGAAAGTTACACAACATTTTAATTCGGTTAATTCGGACGTATAAAGGCTAAACTACTAGTGTAAATCTTGAGGTCTACAGTTGGTAAAAACCGTTCCTAAAATATAGGTAAACTGTGTAATATTCAAATATAGCCTTTGAGAAAATAATTTTTAGAAAGCAATACTTTAGTAAAAAAATTAGAAAACAACTGGTAACTTCTTCGCTGCAATTCAGCGTGTTTTATTACATTGACCTGAGGTGACAAAAATCATGTGTTACCTCCTAGTATTGTGTCGGACCTCCTTTGGCCCAGTTTAGTGAAGCAACTGGATGTGGCAGGTCATTGGAAGTTCCCCGCAGAAATACTGAGCCATACTGCTTTGTAGCCGTCCATATCTGCGATAGTGTTTATGTTTCATGAACCTTCGATGGGATTCATGTGAGGCGATCTGAGTGGCCAAATCATTCGTTAGAACTGTCCTGAATGTTCTTCAACCCAATTGCTAACAATCGTGACCGGTGACGTGGCGCATTGTCATCTATAAAAATTCCATAGCATTTGGGGAAGATGACGTCTGTCAATGTCAGAAAATGGGTACAAGTAGTTAAACATCCAGAAGACTAAGTACATTCCATGTGAACACAGCCCACATCATTATGGAGCGACCTGCAGCTTGCACAGGGCCTTTTTGACAACTTGGGTCCATGGTTCTGTGTGGCCTGCGCCACACTCGAATCCAACCATCAGCTCTTACCAACTGAAATCAGGCTTTATCTGACTAGGCCACTAGTCTAAGGTCCAATCGACGTGGTCACGAGCTCAGGAGAGATGCTGCAGGTGATGTCGTTCTGTTAGCAAACGCACTCGCGTCGGTCGTCTGTCACCATAGCCCATTAACGCAAAATTTCGCCACACCATCCTAACGGATACGTTCGTTGTACGTCCCATATTGATTTCTGCGGTTATTTCATACAGTGTTGCTTGTTTGTTAGCTCTGACAACTTTGCGCAAACGCTACTCCTGTCGGCAGTTAGGTAAAGGCCGTCGGCCACTGCGTTGTCCGTGGTGAGAGCTAATGCCTGAAATTTGCTATTCTCGGCGCACTCTACACTGTGAATCTCAGAATACTCAATTCCCTAACAATATCCGAAGTGTAATGTCCTATGCATCTTTCTCCAACTACCATTCCGCGTTCAGAGTCTGTTAATTCTCGTTGTACACCCATAATCACATCGGAAACTTTTTACCATAAATCACCTGAGTACAAATTACAGCTCCGTCAATGCACTGCCCATTTACGCATTTTTTTACGTTATACTACCGCTATCTGTATACGTGCCTGTCGCTACCTCAAAACTTCTTGTCACCTCAGTGCAGTACGCCTGAGTAGATAGCATACAATCAGAAATTATGTGGAATAATTGCCTCTAGCAGACACTGGATGTCACCCAACAGTTTTCAAGTTTCATGTAACGCTTTACAGTAACTCTAAAATCTATGAAGACATCTACGACCTAATAATAGGTAAGCAGGTAACTATGTTTATGTTTTACGTACATATGGGGTCTCTAATTCCAAACTGCCTCTTATTCACTGAACATATTTTACCTTCGTTTGTAGCCGGCCGGAGTGGCCGAGTTGTTCTAGGCGCTTCAGTCTGGAACCGCGCGACCGCTACAGTCGCAGGATCGAATCCTGCCTCGGGCATGGATGTGTGTGATGTCCTTAGGTTAGTTAGGTTTAAGTAGTTCTAAGTTCTAGGGGACTGACGACTTCAGCTAAGTCCCATAGTGCTCAGAGCCATTTGAACCATTTTTACCTTCGTTTGTAATTTGATAAAGAATACAAGAACAATGAGATAAGATACCAGTTTTGTGGTGAAATGTGGTTGAAACGAATAGGACTCGTATAAAACGCTTGTAAGGAGTTTCACATCTGTTTTGGTGGTCATTAAAATTTTATCAACATCCAGGAATCAGAAATAAGGTTTTACTGCCACACATGATTTCAGAGGCACTGTTGGGCCAGATTTTCTCTGCACTAAAGATTAGTGTCCGTCCACATCTGCGAGGACGTGTTGAAAAGTAATGCCTCTGAATTTCTTACGTGAAAACTCTTAAAGCTTTTTAAAATAAAACAAACGTTATTAACATTCTACATCTTAATTCTTTATGTCTACGTATTTATTTCCCAACATAGTTACTCTTGCGAAGAACACATTCCTCCCAACGAGAGACACTTTGTTGGTACTATCTCTGTAAAATGTTTCACTCTGTCACAACATCACCCCTACTTGCATCGCTTAATCGCTGACAAAGTGAAGTTCTTGAAGCTATTCTTTTAGTTTTGCAAGCAGATAAAACTAGGATGGAGCCAAGTTGGGACTGCAAGGAGCACGATCGATCACATAGAACTCAAGGTGTTGGATTGTTGCAGCGCTCTTGTGTGGTATGACATTGTCATGCTAAAGGAGAGGGTGTTCCCTGTGTGGACAACTCTTGGAATTCGAAAATCGATTACAGCACTGTTTTTCCCACAGCGACATTGCTGCGTTTCACACCGCCATGGATGGTTTGTTGCTCGATTCGGAGGAGGGGACCAAACTGCGAGGCTATCGGTCTCGTCGGATTAGGGAACCGTTCGTGCCCTTTCAGACGGACCATCCCGGCACTTGTCTGAAGCGATTTAGGAAAATCACGGAAAATCTGAATCAAGATGGACAGATGCGGGGTTGAACCTTCGTCCTCCATAACGCATGTCCAGTGTGCTAACTACTGCGCCACCTTGATCCGTATGCCGCCATGTTACTCGATACTATTCGGAGCCCTCTAGCGTCAGAGACCTACAAATATGTAGATATGAAGAATAAACATGTAGAATTTTAATAACGATTGTTCTGTGTAAAAAGTAAGATTTTTCACATAAAAATTCGGCGGCATTACTTTGCAGCACGACCTCGTGGTTGCTCTGACGGAAGAAAAACTCGCTGTAGAAGGCTATAGACAGAACCCCAAGATCTCCAGTTATGCATTCTACACAACGTGCCTGCGATATACGGGGGAAACGAACTGCAGCCCGTTAATTACCACAAGGCAATGTTTCAGGCTCTTGTTCAATTCACTCTCCAAGATGACAGCGACTAATGACGGAGCGCTTGAAAAACGAGAGAGAATGCCATGTTATTGTGATTCTGTTTGGCAGAGAGAGGTAAAACTATCCACTATCTGGTGTAAAGAAAAAAACGAAAGTATTAAAAACTGGATTACAACTCACTTTAATTGGTTATCGACTATAAGAATTGCTGATGACATTGATAGCTTTTGTGGCAGTGAAGAAGAGTTACATGACCTTTTCAATGGAATGAATACTCGACTGAGCACACAATAAAGACTTTTTCTAAACTAAAGAAACCCGACGCTACTAATGAGCGGAAGTGACATTTGCAGTAAAGTTAACACCAAATCTGAAGGCCAAGTAGTGGATGAAATGCAGGAATTTTTCCCGCTTTTGAAGAGAAATAAGGCAAAACGGAGCAAAAAGGAGATAAGAAGCATACCAACATTGGCAAATCGGGCATTCCTCTTTGTACAGCAAGTGCCTTAATCTGAGAGGAAGTTCGGAGGACAGCTAAACACCTCTAGAAAAGGATCCACGCAAACCGAACTCGCACCTTGTTTCCCCAAACGGACAGAGATATCAATTGAGTATCGGTTTGAAATAGAAAACTGCAATATACTGACTAGTAACAAGTGTTCCTAGAGGAAACTGTAGTAAAATATTACAACTATTTCGTTGCTCACAACGAAACTAACATGAGATCCTCTCTTCCCCCCTACTCTTTATCCATTCCCTTTTCCCCCATCTTCTCCGGTTGATCAGATTATGGATGCACTCTTGCTAAAGTACAGCATTGTATGGAAGGGACTCATGGACGGCGGGAAATCCACAAAAGAAGAGAACGGAAGCACTTGAAATGTTTTAAAAGAGATATTGAAAATTAAGTTGATTATAAGAAAAGAAAAACGTGCTGCCCCATAATCGGCAAGGGTAGATTTGTGTGGATAACGTCAATGAAAAGAAGGGACAGGATGACAGACCACGAGTTAGAAAATGAAGAAATAACTCCCATGGTATTACAAGGAGGTTTAGGAGGGAAAAATAGTAGGGGAACGCAGAGAGTGGAATATATAGGTCAAATAGCTGATAAAACTGTATGTGAGTGGTAGTGATTGCCACAGGAGGTGAGATCGTGGCAGGTTGCATCGCACTTCAGAAGGCTGATGATCAAAAATGAATGCTGCAACTGTTGTAGTGGTTTTGATACTTTTTAATTTCCTTAAATGTGCACCTTTGATATCAGGTCTTATGTGGTTTATTACCTTTTAATTTCTCTAAGTGTGTATCAGTGATATCAGAGCCTTTCAATTTTCGCGTTAAGGGCACTCTTGAAAGCCAAAAATTTGGCCGCTAAGCTGTAGTTCCCTCGATAAGCCTACTGATATCCTACACAGAAGTTCGCCCACATTAATCTGATGTGCTTAAGTTTTAGACTCTGGTGTTGCCCTGTTGCTTTTGTGTGGTATGACAATAAGTAACTAGTGAGATGCTATCGCTTTCTGTGTGGTATCTTTGCCACACCACGGCAGCCACCCTGGTGAGAGTGCACTGCCTCCAGCAGAACTACGAACAGCCGTTCCACGAGAACTTCAACCCAGACATTTGCAGCGTTTATGCTGCAGCCTGCGACGAACTGCTCTAACTGCAAGTTGAGTGAAGAGCATCCATGGACACCATGTGTACGCTGATTGTGCCAACATCACGCTGAATTTTGACACTGTGAGCTAGTACGTACCTTGTAACAACAACCACGCTGTACTATTGGACATATAAATAATTTTTTTCTTCTGATTTTTCGATAAACTTGTGTGATTGATGTTCTGATTTCATTTCTTTTTTGTTTCATGTCATTTTGTTAAGAAAACTGTAAACAATTTTCAATGTGAATATTAATGTTTATGTCGAATGTCAAGCAGTATTGTAATAGAATTGAAATGTAACAACTGTTGAGACTGTTGTAAGATGTTTAAAATTGTAACTGTGCGTCTGGTCCATACGTAGGCAATGTGTTAGGATATGTAGAATGCAAAACGTCGGGTGAATACCCTGTCGGTAAGGGAGCGGTAAAAGGTGGATGGCAGGCGAGCGCGGGAAAATGCACGCGGGCACTGCACGGCGCAACGGACTCAGCAGCAGTAGTAGTTGGAGTTTGACATTGGTCTGAGCAACACCTTCTGGAGCGAGGAGGCTCTCCTGGAAGACGTAGTTTCACTGAGCCTCGGGTATGCTGTTCCAACGCCCACACAGCATGGGAAAATTCCATAGGCACTAAATGGAAAAGTATTGCGACGCTAAGAAGAATTAAAGTGCCGATACGTCAAGAGCCATAGCTGTGGTAGTATGTGTGCTCTGTGCCTCGCCATCTCGCCGCTCGCCAACCGCCGCATCGATGCAAGCAGGTAGTACTGTATTCGTATGGACCATAGAGTGAATTGCTCAATAATAACCTAAATTTTACCAGAACTTTCCCCTCATTTAATTATCCTCACAACTAACCCAGACAGGGTCCTTTCCAAATGTTGTGCAATCCGAGTGTCCCGAAATGAAAAATTAAATTTTGTGTTAATAATAATTACTTGCAGACCTAGCTGTGTTAGAATGGTGTTTAAAGAACTGTTTTGTTAATGAACCAGTAAATGAATAACGAAGGTCTAACGAAGTTGAAAGATAACTTTAATACTGATATAGTAATGAAGTTTAATTATTTCGAGACAGATATAAAGGTATTTAAATGAGAAGTAAATAAGATAAAAAGAGTAGTAACTCATATACTGAAAATCTTGAACGCATGATAATTTCAGTAATCAATTTTTTAAATACAGTGATCATAACAGTTTCAGGGTCCTCCCTTTCCCCCCTTTATTCATTTGAATTCTGAAGTGTTCCACATTGGTTTGACCAGCAAAAGTTAAAGTCAATATATAAGTAAAAATTTATCAGTGTTTTATCTTTATCAAAATTGACATTTTGTGTGTGGCTCGAAAGTGCTATTTCTAGGGTAACCTATGGCCGATTTTGATCAGATCAATAGACAGTACGAAGTTTTGTAGTATGCATTATAGTGTAGCGTTATGTATTCATGGTTTTTCCATATCAGTACAGAACGTGAAACTATCAGTTCAATAGCTTTTCTGGTTCTAAAATTTTACTATATTACGCATTGTTACTACGTGTTGTTTTGCATGAATATACATCAACTTGTACACGGAAGAAACTCAGTTAATGCCTAATTAGGCTGGCGACCGTATTATTATCAAATTGGTATCATCTTCAGTGTTGCTTTTGGTACATACTGACGTGTAATTGCATTTTGAACTTACTTGACGGATCATTGTTAGTACAGAGTGGGTGTAAGTCTGATTTGCCACCATTCAGGTACACGCAGTCAATATCTATACGAAAATCCTGTCTCGTAAGGTGAACCCCGCTCACTTACCATAGTACAGGCTTTAATGAGTATTGTGTGCCTCACGCGCACGTTACAAGTGGCTTCCCGGTGACAGGACATCCAGTTGTTTTCGATCACAAATTAAGGTGAATACCGAACAGTGGATGTTCAATGGCACGAATTGCAATAATATTCAGTAAAGTAAATAGCAGTGAACGTCAAGTAGGGTAGTGAGGTGTAATTTGCGTTCAGTATGGACAAGAACGTAGCCACAGTAGATGTGCCGAGCGTAATGGAAGATGCGGCTGACAATGACAGGAGTTTACGCGGCCAGACAACAGATGGCGTTGGCGGAAGACAATTGGCGTACATTCAATACCACGAACATGTTAACGAACAGATTGAAATGTCGAGATTGCCTCGAACACACCAAGGAATAAAACAAGAAGTAGAGGATGACTTTGTAGATGATAGTGGGTATGTGAACGAATCCACTGACATGTTTGATTCACCACAGATAAAGAAAGAACCGAAAGAAAATTTTGAAGTAGGATCGGAACACACCGATTCCGTAGAACAAAACAGTGTGAAAATTTTAAGCATGAACGACTTATTTGAACGATTAACCAAACAAATTGCAGGACAGAATGATCAGCTTAAAACACACGTTGACGAGCGGCTTAAAACACAAAGTAACCAGCTCAAAACACAGAATGATCAGCTTAAAACACACGTTGACGAGCAGCTTAAAACACAGAATGATCAGCCTAAAACACACGTTGACGAGCAGTTTAAAACACAAGTTGATCAGCTTAAAGCACAGGTCGAAGAACAAGGAATAAAAATTAGTAAACAAATAGAACAGGTAGAACAAAAAGTGGGTAATTTAAGCTGTGTAGTAAATACTATGAAGTCTGAAATTGACACAATTAATAAAAATATGAACACTATGCAGGGGGAAATTGACAACATTAACAGTAGGTTTGATGTTGAAATTCTCAACATCCAAGAGAAAGTAGAGCCTCTAGTTGAAACAAAAGTAGACGAAAAAGTTTTCGATCTTAAAACTGAGATCGTAAACGAATGCCAACATGGAATCTCACAGTTGAAAAAGGCAGTTTCAGATACTGAAAGAAATTTAGGCGAAAAAGTTATCAGATGTGTGCAAAAGTGTGAACAAAATACATCGAAAATTCAAGGCAAAATTTTCGATCTCGAGAGTAAAATCAAAGATAGGCCTGGTGTTGTCTGAAATGGCATGCCACTTACGAAGCTGTTGGAAGGTGAGGAGCGCTTCGATCCCGCCAAGAAACATAACGGATGGCATCCGTTGGATTTCATCAAAAATTGTGAGCGGATGTTTCCTGAACACTTGTCTGGTCAGGAGAAGATAAACGTAGTAATTAGCGCCTTAGCAGGTGACGCTAAGCGTTGGGGAATTAACTTGAATACCGAACTAATGACGTTCGAAGAGTTTCAACAAAAGTTTAAGGAAGAATACTGGTCCAAACAAAAACAGGATCATTTGTGGCGCGAGTTGGCCAGATTTCATGATAACAGGGGCAGGAATTCTTTGAAAGATTTCTGTGAATATTGGTACTGAAAGTTGACACACTTAAGAGGGAGAAGATCCGTTTCTGAAATCGTATGGGTGCTATATAAAAAGCTTCCAGAAGAATCGAAGAGATATGTGGGAAGCAATCATCGTAGCTTCCAAGTGTTTCTCGAAAGGGTTGAAGACGAAGATCACTGGCGCGAAAGTCGTGCCAATTATCAGAATTTTAGTAACAGGAATAACCGCAATAATGGCGAGAGAAATGACGGCGATGGGTTTCACGTCAACATGATACAGAGAGGTAGAGGCAGAGGAAGAGGAAGAGGGGGTTATCCAGGTCGCGGTAGAGGGTACACTGTGCAAAATAATAACGACGCGGGAAACTGATTTCCACGAACGTTGCGGCCAAACAGAAGCGGACAGAACATACCGGCCCCGATTTAAGAAATGTTACCGGACTGACAATGAAGTTATGAGACAGCTTAGGGACAGGCGTGGAACGACGCAGCGTGTTGTGGCGAAGCAAGCGTCAGGTGCGTGCGCAGATGAGTCATCTTTGCCGCGCACAGCAATACATGTTAACAGGCGAGTGGAGCATCAGAGGGCAACGGCCCAGCCTAGCAGAACAGCTGTTCAGAGAGAAGCCGCTAGCAAGGCGGCAGAATTAGGTACAAACATTGCCGTAAGAGTTGGTGAATACATTACGAGTGGTAATTCCGTGGCGAAGGAAATAGTAGATGGAACAGTGAGTACACAGAGAGGTGCGGTTAGCAGTGTTAGCAATGAAGTAAATGGCGAGAATGAATTAACAGAAGTAACTGATTGGCGTGTGCAGATTGACGATCTGTACAAGGGCCTCAAGCAATGTGAGTGGGAGGATTTTAAGAAGGAATATGAGGCAAGGAGGTTAATTAGTGAAAAAGGAAATAGTAGGGACGTCGATAAGGTGACGTGGACCGAATTTGAAGAGGAGAGAGTAAATAGCGCCGCGCAAAGTACGCGTGCTGCCGATAGGATAATGGTTAAAGATAGGAGGGAATTGGAGGATGAAATCCTAAGCACTGACGAGGAAGTAACTTCTGTTAACGATCCGCCAACAGTACAAGCTGTTACCGAAAGGCACCGTGGGGAAGGGGCAGGTAATTACCTACGAGTAATTGAAGTCCACGAGGATTACACTAAATATGAAGTAACAGTGGATGTGAGTAAAGCTAATAATGAGGTTGTTTTCATAAAGAGAATATTGAGTTAAAATCAAAGCCTGACGAAAATGCAGAGGAAGAACTTAGTGCCTGTCTCAGAAAAGCTTTTATGTTAGAACCTGAAAGCGAACCAGAATGGTCGGATTCCGATGATAGTTCAGATGACGAGTATTTCGGTACTAGTGAAAAAAATGGGAATACAGCTACATGCGATATTGTACCTACTGATGACGAAGTTTCAAAACAAAACCCAGATGTTGAGACTGAACACAGAAAGAAAGAGCCACCTGACGACTCAGTGTCTATTTTGCAAAGAGTTCAAGTAAGCAAGGACTTTGAACTCCAGAAACCTAGAAAGCCACCAGATATAAATGGTTCACAGGTCAGGAACGTATCTTGGGATGATGTCATAGTTGACCAAGGAGCGTTGTGGAAAAAACAGGAAGGGGCATAACCATAGAGCCTGGGGCAGGTTTATATCGGACTTTGAGAATGTCATGAACACATTACATCATGAAACTACTGGGTTCCCACCGGAAGAAATTTTGTTAGGCAGGAGAAGTAAAAGTTTAATTGAGGAAAAACTAGAGTTTCCACCTTGTACAAGCTTGGGGTTGAGTCAAAAGAAAGAATTAGTCAGAAAAAGGGCAAAGCAAAAAGCTGAATCTAGATCTAAAAGACATGATAAACGCCTGAAAATTTCAAAATTTAAAATTGGGGATTATGTTCTTTTAAAAACCCACGAAAAATCTAGTGAACTGAACCATGAAATTTCCAAATTTAAATATATTTATAATGGACCGTATATAATGCAGAACATTCCACACGATAATGCTTACTACCTGATCTACCCAAAATCCAAGAGACCTTTAGGTGTAAGAAACGTTGTGGACCTGAAACTGTATGTTCCTAGGAGTGAGTGACCTAAGCACACTCAGAAACCTATCTGCAGTAAATGTGCTCTATCTAACAATGAAATTATTTTGTTCTAAATATAACAAATCTTTGTAAATGTATGTATACCAATGTCAGTGTGCTAATGTACCTATGTGAGTTTCAGATTACCAAATATACTATAAATGTAAAGATGTATGGAGAAAAGGGCTGAAAAGAAAGGGTAAATGCTGCAAGCCAAATAAAAGATGGGACTGCCAAACACCAAAGAGGGCAGATAAATAGTCAAAGGAGAATTGTAAGTGTGGTACAGGTGATGTGATAAAATGATGTGAAATGGACTGCCCAAACCTGAATAATAGGCAGCAAATATGTGTAGTGATTTTTCTAAATAGTATTGTGTGTTTATTAGTATATAAGGAAATGGACTGTCCTTCAATGCAAGCAGCTTTGTAGTTAAGTGTTTGTGTTTCAGATTTTGAATTTATTTCTCTGAGAAATTTAATAATAAGTAATTTGCTATTTAAATCATGTAGTGATAGGAGGTTGGACTGTGCCAAAGGCACTTAAGTAAATGATAGGTAAATGTTCTCGATATATTAAAAAGTATGGACCTATATGATGTGAGTGATAGGACGTTTTGTGATATAAAATTTTATGATGGTGCATTCACACAAAGATTCAGAACCCCTGTATAAATATAAAGTTTAGTGTTCCCATCAAATTTGCACTTAGTGAAATTTACTGGAAACAGGGGCATGTGTAACAACAACGACGCTGTACTATTGTACATATAAATGATTTTTTTCTTCTGATTTTTCGATAAACTTGTGTGATTGATGTTCTGATTTCATTTCTTTTTTGTTTCATGTCATTGTGTTAAGAAAACTGTAAACAATTTTCAATGAGAATATTAATGTTTATGTCAAATTTCAAGCAACATTGTAATAGAATTGAAATGTAACAAATGTTGAGACTGTTGTAAGATGTTTAAAATTGTAACTGTGCGTCTGGTCCATACGTAGGCAATGTGTTAGGATATGTAGAATACAAAACCTCGGGTGAATACCCTGTCTGTAAGGGAGCGGTAAAAGGTGGATGGCAGGCGAGCGCGGGGAAATGCACGCGAGCACTGCACGTCGCAACGGACTCAGCAGCAGTAGTAGTTGGAGTTTGACATTGGTCTGAGCAACACCTTCTGGAGCGAGGAGGCTCTCCTGGAAGACGTAGTTTCACTGAGCCTCGGGTATGCTGTTCCAACGCCCACACAGCATGGCAAAATTCCATAGGTATATCAGTGTTTTATCTTTATCAAAATTGACATTTTGTGTGTGGCTCGAAAGTGCTATTTCTAGGGTAACCTATGGCCGATTTTGATCAGATCAATAGACAGTACGAAGTTTTGTAGTATGCATTATAGTGTAGCGTTATGTATTCATGGTTTTTCCATATCAGTACAGAACGTGGAACTATCGGTTCAATAGCTTTTCTGGTTCTAAAATTTTACTATATTACGCAGTGTTACTACGTGTTGTTTTGCATGAATATACATCAACTTGTACACGGAAGAAACTCAGTTAATGCCTAATTAGGCTGGCGACCGTATTATTATCAAATTGGTATCATCTTCAGTGTTGCTTTTGGTACATACTGACGTGTAATCGCATTTTGAACTTACTTGACGGATCATTGTTAGTACAGAGTGGGTGTAAGTCTGATTTGCCACCATTCAGGTACACGCGGTCAGTATCTATACGAAAATCCTGTCTCGTAAGGTGAACCCCGCTCACTTACCATAGTACAGGCTTTAATGAGTATTGTGTGCCCCACGCGCACGTTACAACCTAACAATAAATTGTCGCAAATGGGTCGCGGATGTGAGTAGAAATGCATAAGACTGCATAAGATGAACCTGTAGGAAAGCAACCTAACCTCAGCCAGGGCGCTGGGAAGCAGGAGAGGTTACGTTTTTGTGGTAAGGGACGCTCGAGCTACGTGACCAGCTACGACAGAATGTTCTAGAAAGACGACAGGACACGGGAGCGGCGCGTAATCGCGGGGGATTGCATCAGACGAGCCTATATAAGCAGGGCCACTGGTGTTGCAGGAAGTCAGTTGCCTCAGATGCTGGACCTGTGTTACTCTGCCCTCGGGACGGGACTTACTTTCTCGCGGCACTTAGCTGCACAGGGTACATGCAGCATTGCACAACTTATATTCAATGTGTCTGTGCCTCTTAGGGTTCGACAGTGATCTTATCCTACCTCGTGTTTCGTCTCAGTTATTCCATCGGAAGTATACGTCCTTTATCCCACCGAGTTCCCTCATCTGCAAAGAATTTCGAGCTTGTTTTCCAGGACCGGGACTTCGAGTTGGACGAGTCACCTCATTACTGGATTTAGCGTCTAGTTCCCATTCTGATCCGCTCGCAGGAAACTACAGACGCGACAAAATGGCATTTGTGCAAATTATACCATTATGAAACTTCCCCTTTGAACAATTCTACAGGACTGTGCTTAACCTGACACACAATATTTTTAGCGCAACGCAATCTGACTTTCAAAATTCCCTACTAAAGAATGGCCCTGACAAACATTAAACTATACCTTTCACAAATCACTTACCTCACAAAAATCTTCGCTGCTCAAGCTACTGCAGTACAGCGAGCGCCACTACTGCCAGCTAAATAGAAGATTCAAACTACTGAAGGCACTAACTACTGATAGGGATAGTTAGCAAATGAAAGATATTAATAGAGAGCAAACAATGTATTTACCTTAATATCATCACAAGTCATAATATATATATCAGTTCATGACAAATTAGAAACCTCCGCCATCTCTCTCCCCACATCCACCACTGCTGGCGGCTCACCTCCAACTGCGCAACGCTACGCGCTGTTCACAGCCAGCTGCCTAACACTACAATGGCGAGTATTACAACAATGCAAAGCAGACACAGACTGCCCACAGCACAGCCAGTGATTGTCATACAGAGGTGGCGTTACCAATAAGAAATCCTAAACAGCCTACTTACATAGAGAAAACATAAACAGCCTACTTACATAGAGAAAACATAAACAGCCTACTTACATAGAGAAAACATAAACAGCCTACTTACATAGCCCCCATGCTCCCCACAAAAATTTTTACAAATGGTGTTGGGTATCAATTTGATTCAGATTTTGTTTCAGTTTCCTAATTTGTTCGCTCTGTTCTGTGTCATTAAAGACTACCGGTTTTGCGTCATTCAGATTATCATCTACCTTCGTAGATAAATTATTTAGCTGATCCGAAAGTTCAACTACTTTCTCTGATAATGAACACATTTCCTCAGTGTGTTTTTCTGAACCAAGCTTCAGAGTGTCCATTTGTGTTGAAATCGAATCTACTGTGTCCTTTAAGTTTTCCTGAGTTTTTGCAAGTTGCGTAACCGAATCGGTAGATGCAACTGAGTCAATTTTAGCCCACAAGGTCTCATGATTTTCATGAACAATGGTTTGCAGTTCTTTTATGGCGGCTTCGTGATTCTGTAATGCATTTTCATGCCGCGAAAAAATAGGTTGAAAATGCTCACAAATTTGTGTTTTTACGTCATTACACACTTTCTGACATTTCGATTCAATGTTATGTAACTCAGCAGTTAAATCCTCACGTGTTTGTTCGAGAGTTTGTTCCAATGAGTCTAACTTTTGAAGCTTTTGCTGTGTTTGTCTCTGATTTTGTTCCATTGTGTGTAACTGTTGCTGTGTTTGTTTCTGATTTTGTTCAAGCGTTGTGTCTAACTTTTGTAGCCTTTGTCCCATTTGTTGCATTAACTGTAATAACAATGCACTGGTGTCTGAAACATGTTCCTCAGTGCTTTTCGGCAGTGAATTTGCACCGGCAACATTCACATTTTGACAAGCAGAAAACGTGTCTTGACTCATTTGAGAAAACGGTGAGGACGCAAAACCTGAATCTACAGTGTTTGCAAAATTGTGTCCTATCATTTCGGATTCCTGAGGCGAGCTGTTGCCGACCGATCGATCGATAATGCTTCCCTGTTCACTACCTGTTTCACTGCCTACGCCATTGTTTGACGCCCGCTCCATTTCCCTATGCACAGTTACCAAATTACTACTTTGAATATTAGTTAATTCATTACATGGTGGGGCCAACACACTGCTTTCGTCTTCACTGTCATTTCTCAGTTTACTTTGGAGCCGAGTGTTACGTTTTTCACACGCCATTATTGTCACAATATTTCACACGATAACACAGAAAAGCACAATTTGAAGAGCAAAGATAGGGGAATACATTAACATAGCACTGAAAATAATATCTAGTTAATTACCAGCGCAGCTGCGAAATACTTGGTGCAAATCTACATGCATGCCACAACTGTTTTACAGTACAACAATGAAAGACTGCAACTACAAAGGAGATTCTCTCTACAATTACGCGCTAGCAATAAACAAAAGCTACACTAAATACACAAACTACAAGAAAAAATCAGAAGATTCCAGTGAGGTATCCTAGGCTAAGGGTCGCCATATGAAACGTCCCCTTATAACAATTCTACAGGACTGTGCTTAACCTGACACACAATATTTTTAGCGCAACGCAATCTGACTTTCAAAATTCCCTACTAAAGAATGGCCCTGACAAACATTAAACTATACCTTTCACAAATCACTTACCTCACAAAAATCTTCGCTGCTCAAGCTACTGCAGTACAGCGAGCGCCACTACTGCCAGCTAAATAGAAGATTCAAACTACTGAAGGCACTAACTACTGATAGGGATAGTTAGCAAATGAAAGATATTAATAGAGAGCAAACAATGTATTTACCTTAATATCATCACAAGTCATAATATATATATCAGTTCATGACAAATTAGAAACCTCCGCCATCTCTCTCCCCACATCCACCACTGCTGGCGGCTCACCTCCAACTGCGCAACGCTACGCGCTGTTCACAGCCAGCTGCCTAACACTACAATGGCGAGTATTACAACAATGCAAAGCAGACACAGACTGCCCACAGCACAGCCAGTGATTGTCATACAGAGGTGGCGTTACCAATAAGAAATCCTAAACAGCCTACTTACATAGAGAAAACATAAACAGCCTACTTACATAGAGAAAACATAAACAGCCTACTTACATAGAGAAAACATAAACAGCCTACTTACACCATCTGCAGGAATTCCATATTTCTTAGTTTCTGTGTGACATTTTTGGGATAATTTCATGGTGCACCCAAATCATCTTTGAGGCAAAATGTCCCTCAATTTCATTTCATGTAATATATCTCCAATACAACATAGATCTGAATGGAAGACTTGAAGGACAAGGGAATAGAGGTAAATATTGGAGAAACAAAAACCTTTATTTTTTTTAAAAAAGGGAAAAGAGACTTATCATCTCAGTTGAAGGGAAACCAGTAAGGATGATTCGCGTTTCTTGGATAGTGAGTAAGTGACGAATAATCCGACACAAACATAAGAAATCAGGTGCCACAGGGAGATAAAGAACGAGAAAATGAACAGTGGTTAGAGGGGAGAGGGGATAGGGGAGGGTAAGGGACCGAAACGCAGCCAATTAGAAAAATGTAATTGGCTCCGGAGCAAAGCAGCTAAGAGCAACAGCTGAACCAGTTCGGAAATATTCAGCGAACCTTGAAAGATTGCCTTCCACTGTCTCTGAAGGAAATTAGGTTTTGTTTCATGGCAATGTTGCTGATAGTCTTATCTGTCCTGCCTTAGTCCGTCTATCCATCCTTCCTTCGTTCTAACAACACAGAACATATTTCATTCCTCCATAATCAGATGGTGACAAAAGTTAGTATACAAAGTATACAGAACTAGGGACAGTTCAAGTATTTCTTTCCATACAAGCGATACATCATTTGTTGTCGCTCCCGACGCCTTAGATGCCATTCTTTGGACTCTAGTAAGACCTTCAGAAAAGTTTTGTAAGGTGTCTATTGTGTTAAGAACAGTCCTAATCCTACCATCATGAGCCAAGGACCTTGACTGTGATCTAATGCCTTGCGTGCCTCAGCGAGACAGATAGCCGTAGCATAGGTAAACACAATGGAGGAGCATCTGTTGAGAGCCCACACAAACGTGTGGGTTCTGAATAGTTGTAAGGGCAACAGTCTGGATATTGACTGATATGGCCTTGTAACGTAAACCAAAATTGCCTTGCTGGGCTCGTACTGCAAATGGCTGAAAGCAAAGGGAAACTACAGCTGTAATTTTTCCTGAGGCTTGCAGTACCACTGTATGTTTAAATGATGATGGCATAGTCTTGGCTAAAATTATTCCAGAGGAAAAATAGTTCCACAGTAGAATCTCTGGATGGGGACTACTCAGGAGGATGTTGTCATCAAGAGAAACAAACCTGGTGGTCTTTGGATTGGAGAGTTTTATGTTAGATCCTTTAATCTGGCAAGTTGTGGCTAACAAGTGTGAGGCTGGTTGTGATTTTTGGGGGGGATCTGTGTTGGACCTAGGGCCTGCAAGGTAGGAATTGACCAGCTCACTGTGCAGAGTTCAGAAGACTGCAGCAGTATTGACACTGATGTAATCAGACAATGATCTCAATGTCGGTTCCACTACACTCCCCGTAAAGGAAACATTATCGCTAACAGAAATTAGTGTAGGCGTTCAGGTGTAACTATATGTTAGCAAAAATGAGAATCTTAGATTTTCGTTATTAAGGTTTATTTTTACTCTAGGAATGACTTCATGACATAGAAATCATACATATAATAAGTAGGTAAAATACTGACAATGAGTGCTCACAACTGTGAAGCGAACTTGCTAACTTTTCTAAGGTTCTTTAATAGTAAGATGGTTGATGACCATGTCTATAGGTCGATTAAATACAAAAAAATTAAATAAAATTGGGGCCAGAGATATCAATTGAGCCAAAATGCACAATGAAAAGACCCAAAAATGAATGGCATCTGTATAGTGTACGTAAATATCACTGCAAATACAACTGCACAATTAAAAAAGTTCAATAACTTCAGAGCAGAGTATAAGGCACTCTGCAGTGGCTGATCAATCTTTTTCGTTAGATCGGATATGTCCTGTGTTTTCGTGTTTTCCTTTCAGTTAAGCTCGACAATTGTGAATATGTTTAACTACAGGTCATGATTGAATTGGGAGAGATGAGACAACCGCAAATCTGAATGTCAATTGAATATCACAAGCACGCGTTTTTACCTCTCATTGGCGGTGGCAGTGGCTGCTGTTGGCGCGAGCTGTGAACCTGAGAATCTATTCTAAATCTCTCTTGACTGTTAAACACCAGTCTCATACATTTTCTACGTCTTTGGTGAAGCCAAGACTCCTAGTTATTCCCTAGTTAAGTTAATTGGAATGGTACACAGTATTTGGCTGGAGCAGGGCGTACGTCGTTGCCCTAAAATCGCTTGCAAGCTTTAATTGTCAATGGCCGGTGCAATTCTCCATACTAGAAGACTTTGCAGTTTAACTCCTTAAGAATTAAGATGAGCCTGTGAATAAGTGTTCACATAATTACTCCCGCAGTCGCCTCTGCACGGCGCAAGCCGCCTTGCTCAAACACTCGACGATTTGTTTCAAGAGAAGAGTGAATTTTTCTGTCTGTATTTTGCATATATTAAAGCTGGTGGCCACGCTGTTCGTTTCTGGCCAATCAGAGCGTTCGTACTAATTATATCTCCACCCACTAGAGTTTCTGTAGCATATGAAAGGCGTCGTTTCTTTTGTAGGGCAGAGTTTAACTTCTGCTACGTAATACTGAGACGAACATCTTTTTTCCACGCAGGTTTTAGCACAGGTGGCTACAGGAGTCACCAGTGTTTTGAGTGGATGTTTTCCGGACAACTATCTGCCATCTCCAGCCGTGTTCGTGTAAAAAGGCTTTTCGAAGGGTCATCGTTAAAAGCTAGATTTATTGTCTTCCAGGGACAAGGGCGGCTTTTGCCGGCCATGGGCGCAGTGACTACGGCGTCGCATTGTGTCCACTGGATGTCCCACTGTGAAGGTTTAGGTCGAACAGGGGACCGGCATTGCCAACGTGAAATTCTCTTTTCCTCAGAACTATATCTCATAGCTCAGGTCTGGGAATTTAGTTGCGTGCAAATCCTTGTACGAGTGTTAATGGTTTATATTCATGATATGTCGGCCTGTATCCCATTTGCCTATCAATAAAATTCGTACATTTGCACGTAACTATGTCGTGTGACATATCAATTTAACCAGAATTGTTTCAGGAATTTAATGGAAAGTGTGTTATTTGTCTGACACCTTACAAGTGTACAAAATTTAAAAAACGGGAATGGATAGGTTAAAGTTAGATATTGTGGGCATGAGTGAATTTCAGTGGCAGACAGGACTACTAGTCAGGTGAATACAGGGATATAAACACAGAATCAAACAGGGTTAATGCAGGAGAACATTTAATAATGAATAAGAAAATAGGAATGTGGGTGCTAACAGGTGTGAATATTACTCAAGTAATAAGTCATGATTGCAAAATACTAACTTGAAATCTTTACAGATGAAAAAACTCGTAGAAGCCGATCTCAGGGAAGATCAGTTTGGTTTCCAGAGAAATGTAGGAACACACAAGGCCCTACGACTTACCTTGGAAGATAGGTTGAGGAAAGAGAAAACCCATTTATAACATTTGTAAGCTTAGAGAAAAGTTTTGGCGGTATTGACTCGAATACTCGCTTTGAAATTCTTGGGGAAGCAGCGGTAAAATACAGGGATGGGAAGGCTGTTTACAACTTATACAGAAACTAGATGGCAGTTATACAAGGGACATGAATGGAAGCAGCGGTTGAGAAGGGAGTGAGACAGGGTTGTAGCCTATCCCCGATGTTACTCAATCGGTACATTGAACAAGCAGTAAAGAAAAAAAAGGATGATGATGATGAAGTCCCATAATCCTTGATAGACCATAGGGTATGATGCGGGAGACCCGCTCCACTATACTAGGCAAGGTCCTAGCGGTGGTGGTTTGCCATTGCCTTCCTCCTACCATAATGGGGATGAATGATGATGATGAAGACGAAAAAAAATATTATAGAAGGAATTAAAGTTGAGGAAGAAGAAATAAAAACTTTGAGGGTTGCCGATAACATTGTAATTCTGTCAAAGACAGCAAAGGACTTGCAAGGGCAGTTAACCGGAGTGAACACTGTTTTAAAAGGAGGATGCAGGACGAACATTAACAAAAGCAAAATGAGGATAATCGAATGTAGTCGAATTAAATCAGGTGATGCTAAGGAACTTAGGTTAGGAAACCAGTGGCGGATTTACATATAGGCCCACTAGGGGCGGCACCTTAATGCGGTGACATTTTTTTCTCTGTACTCATTTTAACCACTTACATTTTAAAATAACTGCCCTTGAAAACGACAAAATTTTTTAATATTGTTAAACAACGTGCTAGTTTAAATAAGCCTTAAGAACGAAATTCGACAATACAAGCTTGGAAAGATACATAGTTTTCTTGGTGACTGAATGAAAATTTAACACTGGGTTTCTGCCTAGTATCATCTTCATGATCGTTCAAAGTATTTTGAAGTAAGCTTTCAGGACGGCAGTCTACAATACAATGTGAAACGCCATTATTCCGAGAATGTTGTCGGCTTCTACTTAACCCTAACATATTTTCTCCGTGAAAATGCCGGGACACCTGACAAGCTGTGATAAACTAATCAGCAGTTTCTTAAATACTGTAACATGTGTGGGCCTCAGTATGTAAAACCCGACTCTACTTAAATTTCTTGTAGAAATTACGGGGTAGTATCAAGTCAATCCTCCATTACTGTAATTAACATGAAAGCTCTATGATCTTCAATATCTGAGCTTTAATTTGATGACACCAGCTTAACAAAACATGTTGATACTGGGAATGTTTTACATTTGTAAACACATATTTATACGAAAAGAACATAAGCAGAATATCTAATAATGTGTGGAATACACTTCACAAAAGTTTAAAAATTTCATATATTTATTTACTTATTCACTTCCTTTGGCGAAAAAAGAAGAAGAAGCCAACTTTTGTTTGTCTCATTTATTGTGCTGCAGCCTGCACGATATCAAAGTTCCCACTCTGTGCAATCGAATAGTACGTGGCATTGCAAATTTTATATTAAACTTCTTAACTAAGCTTTTTTTCTTCGAGGAAAGGTTATTTTTATTTTATGTTGAAACAAAAGGTGCATTTGCGTGTGGACATAACAGCAGTATTCAGACAAATGACAACACACCACGTCAACTGCCAACAATACTACTTAAACTTCGTAGTCCGTCTTCTCTGCCCACAGAAACCGCTAAAATGTTATAAGAATAAGTGGGATAATAGTCGATCCAGCAAACCTCATTGCAAGAAATTTCAAACATTATTTCCTTTTTAAATTAGAAAGTCAAAGTCAATAATATTCAGAACATATTTGCGTCCCAGCTAACATTCAGGTGACACATGAAACAGAAGCCAAAAAAGAGACTGTCCCATTTTCTTTACAAGACTAATTCCAGCCGCCAGGTGTGCTTCTACTTTTCACTGACAATACAAAAATAGGCGACGAGGAAATTAAATTATTCTGCTGTCGTCCTTTCATAGCACAGTTACGTCGAGTAATTCGAGTTGGTCAGATCATCGCTCCGTGTTTAAAGGAAAAATCTTTGTGCTCGTGTGCCGTGTTTAAAGTAAAAGGCTTTGTGTTCATGTGCGGTGTCGTACGATTGGAACTGGATACAGCCGGCCGCGGTGGCCGTGCGGTTCTAGCGCTGCATTCCGGAACCGCGGGACTGCTACGGTCGCAGGTTCGAATCCTGCCTCGGGCATGGGTGTGTGTCATGTCCTTAGGTTAGTTAGGTTTAAGTAGTTCTAAGTTGTAGGGGACTTATGACCTAAGATGTTGAGTCCCATAGTACTCAGAGCCATTTGAACCATTTTTCAACTGGATAAAGTCTTTCTTTCTTTCTTTCCTTTTATAAAATTTTTTCTTTTGTTTTGACTGTTGGTTGACAGTTTTGTAAGTGCCTTATCATTAATAACAGTGAAAAAAGGAAACGTGCAAAATTAAGTGGGGTGGCATTTTGGAAATTATCGAAGGAAAAGCAAGAACGAGAAGCCAATGTTCTAAAAACGCTTGACAGGGTAGATATAGTTTTCGCAAAAAATGTTGCTGGTTCGACTTCGAGTCCTAGTAGCACATATGATATTTCTGGCACTGCAGCTGTTGTAAAAGAAGTAAATACAGACGAAAAAAAAGTTAAAAATGAAGAAAAGCAAATGTTCCTGATTTCGACTTCCACGAAAAACTAACTGTCGAGTCAGACATTACAAAGAGAAATAACCTCGTTAATGATGATCCTGCAGAATGGGCTGTCAATGAACCAAAAAACGACATTCTCTTACAACGTGGCATTAGGCAAAACTGTAACGGCGATTTTTCTAATTCAAGAAGATCAATCGACGATAAAAAATCAAATATTTGAACAAAAATATATTTTACCTTAAATTTTTAAGTGGTGAATCAACTTTGCGTGATTTTCTAGTATACTCACAGACAAAGGATACTCCACCAGGCACATCCGCAAAGCGTTCCATGCCACCAGACGACCTGAGGAAACAGGAGATGAGCAGGAAGAAGAGACCAGGAAATTAGCCTTCCTACCGTATGCTGGGCCTATATCTGCCAAGATGAGCAGAATCTTGAAGAAAGACAATATCAAGTGTGTGTTCTGCCCACCTAACAAGATAATGGCGCTCCTTGGAACTGTCAAGGATGACTTGGGGCTACGGAAACCTGGTGTCTACCATATACCATGTGAATGTGGGATGTGAAACTACCAGAACAGTTGAAATAAGATGTAAAGAACACCAGAGACATACCAGGCTACGACAGGCAACAAAATCTGCAATAGCAGAACACTGCCTAGACATTCAGCACACCATGGATTATGACAAAACCAGGATCCTGGCTCAGACCCCCAGATTCTGGGCTAGTGTCATTAATGAATCGATTGAAATCAAGATGGCGGAGAACTTGATCAACCGGGAAGCAGGATATCAGCTTAGTACTGCGTGGAATCCTGCTTTGGAACTACTACAGAATCAACGGAAGAAAGTTTCCTTCTCCAGGAATGAACTACAGACACCCAAGGGCGCAAGTAACGGAAGAGAACGGCATACGCGATACCAGGCGGCAGCAAGCTCCTTGGAGGACGGCCATCATAATATGCAGCTCCAACAGCAGCCGGATGCCGCAGGAAGCGCACCTCACAGGCGCATACCGGGTTCAGAAGGCCAGGAGAATGGCTCGGCCACGAGAGAAATCGCCGCGGTCGCGGACAGCATACGGAACTTCAACAGAGCCATGATGGTGCTAGAATCGCGCCTATCGGGCAAGGTCCGAATACGGAACGCCTTTGGATGTCCGCTACCTCAGAAGAGGGCCGCAACGGGCGCGGACGGCGTAGGGAGCGCCACACGGCCCAGGCATAAATATGGGACAAGTGTAATATTTCGCCGGCCGGTGTGTCCGAGCGGTTCTAGGCGCTACAGTCTGGAACCGCGCGACCACTACGGTCGCAGGTTCGAATCCTGCCTCGGGCATGGATGTGTGTGATGTCCTTAGGTTAGTTAGGTTTAAGTAGTTCTAAGTTCTAGGGGACTGATGACCTCAGATGTTGAGTCCCATAGTGCTCAGAGCCATTTGAACCATTTTTTGTAATATTTCTGGCTTAGTCAGCTATCATATTAGGCTCCAAGAAGCTGTTCCCAGAGCAGTGGAGATGCAAGAAGTATATAGGTAACGAATTGTGGTGTGAGGTACCTGTGACACATGTTAGATTCGGTACCATTCCCGTGAGAAAGACCGCCTGCATGATGCTACTGCTATGTGATTGTCTGCTGTGTTCGGAGCAAGGGCGCCAAAACGTTAAAGTATAGTTATTATTAGTTAAACTACTCATTGGAATGACTGCACTTTTTAATATAAATATCTCTCAACAGCTGACTATCAATCAGTGATTTTAGAATTATTAAAAAAAATTTAAATCGAAAACAAAAGACTGACGAAATTGCAGACGAAGCACTTCGGAAGCGTTCGGGTCACACCTTTTCTGGTATGGCGCGCGATGTGTTTCGGGCTGTTCGTTACTCTGGATTAGGCAGTCGAGAAGAACAGACATGTTGTCTGTCGTAGGTTGTGTTTCCAATTTTTATTTAAGTTCCTGTTCGTCTCTATGGATTAGGCAGTCGAGATGTACAGTCACGTTGTCTGTGGAGGGATGTGTTTGCCAGTATTCAGTATTAAGAGATTCACTCCGATAGTCATGAGGCACAGACACGTGCCACAAGTAGTGTAAAGATACATTTTCGTAAACATTGTGTTTGATCATGTACTTTGCTGTATCAGAAGGTGCTGTATTAAGATCATGTAGTCTTCTCGTGTGGCTATATTAAAATACTCGAGTGGCATCCCAAAGAAGTGATACGTTATTTGCCGGCCGTGGTGGCCGTGCGGTTCTGGGCGCGTCAGTCCGGAACCACGTGACTGCTACGGCCGCAGGTTCGAACCCTGCCTCGGGCATGGATGTGTGTGATGTACTTAGGTTAGTTAGGTTTAAGTAGTTCTAAGATCTAGTGGACTGATTGCCTCAAATGTTAAGTCCCATAGTGCTCAGAGGCATTTTTTTGATACATTATTTTTTTTTAAAATGGTTCAAATGGCTCTGAGCGCTATGGGACTTAACTTCTGAGGTCATCAGTCCCCTATAACTTTAGAACTACTTAAACCTAACTAACCTAAGGACATAACACACATCCATACCCAAGGCAGGATTCGAACCTGCGACCGTAGCGGTCGCGCGGTTCCAGACTGTAGCGCCTAGAAGCACTCGGCCACTCCGGGCGACACGTTATTTAAGAACAGAACCTCGCTAAAAGTCAGTTTCAACCTCAAGATACAGAACGTACGGCCTGCGTGCTGTTTTCTGAGCTGGGGACATGAAGACAGCAGGTTATTGAACTATGACAGAACCTTCGTATTCCACACAGTGCAGTGGAAACAACTAGGCACCTCATGTGTACTGCATGCACAGATCAAATGTGCTCAGTGACGCGTCATCTGCAGTAATGCAGAGGAGGTAAAGGAGGATGATCATTATTAACACCAACAATCAATTCATTCTTCCTTTCTTGCCGAACAAGGTCAGCTCGTCAACCAGTCTCAGGGAACACCTGATAAAGATGCCGAGTTACGATGGCGAAATATCGTGTTGGGGAGACGCGGACCACCGGCAGTACACCCAGTTCTGCGGGATGACAACAGATCGACGGGAAAGTCTCAGAAATTCCACTGATATTACTGACTGTAGAGATCTGTCGTACGACAACGTAAGCAGTATGTCAGGAACCTACACTGGTTTGCAGGCACGCATTAAAGAAGGACATCCGAAAGCGCATTATGTGCCTTGCGCAGCACATTCTTTGAATTTAGTCGGCACTAGTTGGGAAGCATGCACATTTTTCAATGTGGTGCAAAACCTTTATAATTTTTTCTCCACCTCTACACAGTGCTGGGATAATCTTTCTTTCTTGAAACCAGGAAGCAAAACGGTAAGAAGTTTATCAAAAACACGTTGGACGGGAAGAGAGGAAGCGTGTGTAAGTCTATATGAAAACTGGGAGGGCGTTATCAATGGCCTCACACATATTGCCAATAATACGTTGAAAAACCACTTGTACGAAATGAGGCTTCAGCTTCATTGAATCAACTCAGCAGACTAGAAACAGTATTCATGATTTACAGTTAGGAAGGACACACTCCAGAGATTTAATAGTTTAAATCTGAAATGTTCGACTATTATGAAAGTAAATCCATGGAGATTGTGACTAATATAGACTATGAATGCACCTGTAAAAGATCACGAAAACACAAACTTCATAATGATGAAGAAGCGGACTCTAAAGAAGTTTTTCTGACTGGTAGAGAGAAATTTAGAGTCGAAACATTTCTCCCAGTACTCGACAACTTGTACCCCAAATTAGTGAGGAGGAAGGCAAGCTATAGAACACTGTTGGACTCCTTCGCAGTTTCCAGTAACCTTAAGAACAGTTCGCCTGGCGATTTTGCTGAACGTGCACCAAAACTCCAAGCATCATATGACACAGATTTAGAGTCTTGCTTCCCTAGTGAATGTGTACATTTCGCGGAACTTTTGAAATCATCTGAGATTAGTGACATACCAGTCAAAACGAGTAAATTTTTACGAAAAGAGAGGTTACTGTCCGTGCTTCCGAATGTTGACAATGCTCTTAGAATATTTCTATGTATGGCACTTATAAATTGTTCAGCAGAACGCTCGTTTTCGGCTCTTAAAAGACTGAAATCGTACCTACATTCTACGTTGTCTGAGGAGAGATTGAACACCTTGTCCATTCTTCACATCGAAGCCGACCTCCTAACTGATAACCGTCTGAACTATGAAGATATGATGAACGTGTTTTTTGCCGTCAGAGCCAGAGGAAAACTTTGATGACTGGTCAGTTTGTTTATTTATTCATATTAGTTTTTAAAATTTAAGATTATAATGTGATTTTTATTATAGGTTAGAGCACATTCATTGGATTTACAAACTACGTATTACCTGTTTATTTTACAATTGCCGATGGCAGAACGCGGAACTAAAACTCGTTTACGTGCAGACGTGACCAAAGGCGCTCGACAATGCTAAACAATACCCGAATGACCCAGTCAAGTCATACTGACACTTTAGTATATTACAACTGATGCGTATTCTTGGCGACTGCTGAAATGTATAGTTATCGCGGAAATATACGTTATCGGAGAGTACGCTCAGACGAAAAAGTGTTAATAAATAACATAGTTCAGTTCTGTCGATAAATACGTAAAAGCTTTGCTAACACCGTTAGAAAGAGCTATGGTGCAAGCAGTAGCTGCAGTACAAAACTGTTGAGCCCTTACATGGATTAAAGGTATTTTGTAGACTTATTAGGCAGCATCTAGCTACACAGACTCAAATACTTTACTCGTTAACTATTAGATTATAAAACTAATTTTATTTTTCCACACTAGTTTGTAAAATTATGTAGTAGCCGATCCAGTTATATGTTTGTTCGTTTGTATTTAGTTATTAGTTCGTGCACCGAAATCTCTATTTCATTTTCATTTCTTACACTTTCCTATAGGTTCATATATTAACACCGAACATGTTTTTTTATCTACTACACATTCAAGTTATTCGATCGTAAAACGACAGTTTAATTTTAATTTTGAACGCATCTCTGTAAAAGTAAATATTAATTTCTAATGTATGGCAGGTTGGCTTCAATTTTAGATTGTAAGACAACGTTTTTATTTTCATTTTCAACGGTTTCGTGCAATAGAACATATTGAAAGTGAATGTATAAAAAAATCCGTTGTCTCCTACACGCTCTGGTGAATTTTTAAGCCACAAAAGAAAAGTTATTTTCCTTGTGTTCGTTTCTGTTGTCTTTCGACAGAAGAATGTGTTAACACAATGCAGTTTTAAGTTTGTTTTATCCGCTGCCGTACACCAAGCACAGTTCAGGAACCGTATTATATTTTCATTGAGCGCGACTAGACCGCTGACGCGTCCTTCAGAACAACGAATAGCAAAGTGCGGAAACAGCTCACAGCGCTCCGACCCAAAACGGCAACTGTGAAGTGATCGGGTAATAGTTATTATTTAAAAAATGTATTTTGGGAGGAGGGGCTCATATAATATGGTGTGCCTAGGGGCGCACAATTTTTAAATCCGCCACTGCACAAACGAGATTACTTAAAGTAGTAGATGAGCTTTGCTACTTGCCCAGCAAAATAATTAATGATTTCCGAAGCTGAGAGAATGTAATGTGTAGACTGGCAATAGCAAGAAAAGCGTTTCTGAAGAAGAGAAATTTGTTAACATCGAATGTTGATTTAAGTGTCAGGAAAGAAAGTCTCTTCTGAAAGTATTTTTGAGTGTAACCATGTGGAGAAGTGAAACATGATCGATAAACAGTTTAGACAAGAACAGAAGCTTCTGAAACGAGCTACTACAGAATAATGATGAAGATTAGATGTGCAGATCACGCAACTAATGAGGAAGTAGTGAACAGAATGGGGAGAAAAGAAATTAGTGGCACAACCTGGCTAGAAAAAGGGACAGGTTGATAGGACACATTCTGAGACATCAAGGGATCACCAATTTAGTACTGGAAGGAAGTGTGGGGGTAAAAATCGTAAAGGGAGACCAAGATGAATACAGCAAGCCGACTCAGAAGGATGTAGGTTGCAGTAGTTATTCAGACATAAAGAGGTTTGCATGGGACAGAGTAGATGGAGAACTGCATCAAACCATTCTTCCGACTAAAGACCACAATAAAAACAGGAAGTAATTAGACTAAGGCCTGATTTATTTATGTTTATTTATTTTTGTAGGAATGTTCATGACTCTATAATCAATTTGTAACCCAAAATGACTTTGAAATTAATCAAATAGAATAATCGCAGTGGAACACATAATAAACTGCTCAACTTGAAATTGACAGCCATAGCTTGTTCAAATCAAAATGGTTCAAATGGCTCTAAGCACTATGGGACTTAACATCTGAGGTCATCAGTCCCCTAGAGCTTAGAACTACTTAAACCTAACTAACCTAAGGACATCACACACATCCATGCCCGAGGCAGGATTCGAACCTGCGACCGTAGCAGTCCCGCGGCTCCGGACTGAGCGCCTGAAGCCATAGCTTGTATGACTGAAACATTAAATAGTGTGAAAGTCATTTGCAAAGTCCTGTCAAACTTACAGTGTGTAGATATGGTCAATTTGTAACCATAACAATACAGTGGGCTGATTCTTCTTAAAGGCGCCGGTCGTGGTGGCCGAACGGTTCTAGGCGCTACAGTCCGGAACCGCGCGACTGCTACGGTCGCAGGTTTGAATCCTGCCTCGTGCATGGATGTGTGTGATGTCCTTAGGTTAGTTAGGTTTAAGTAGTTCTAAGCTCTAGGGGACTGATGACCTCAGATGTTAAGTCCCATAGTGCTCAGAGCCATTTGAACCATATGAACCCCTTAAACGCAATCATATAACTTAAACTGAAAATTGTCTAGACTGAGAAAACCTCACCAAAGGAATTCAGTAGTAATTTAGTTCAAAGACAAAATACGCATGTACTATTACAAAAAGCTGAAAGCATCATACCATATTGCTCATATATTATTGCTTGGGTATATACACAAACCATAAAAAAACTGCCACATCAAATTTCCATTCCACCACCAGCGACTAAAATTACCTTTTACAAACTGAAAATTATGCTTTCAGAAGATTGGGATATTTATTACAATAACATGGGAGAATTGTATATGACAGCTATTTCATTATCTGTACTATGGATAGCCACAGAGTTGACAACGGCGCATGTCGGTATCGGATGTGCACAACATGCTGTCACACGAACTATGCATCAAGAGTAGGTAAGAAAATTAAATAAAGGGCTGAGAAGAGCAGAAATAAGTAACACCAATATTAAATTGAATCTCTGTATAACTTCAGAATCAAATAGTGAAGATAAACCACGTGGGACTCACGATACACGTGATTACACGAGTAAAAGTTCTAGAAATCAGAGAAACACAAATTTTCTCTACATGTCTTCCAGGAATACAATGAATATGCTAAAGTGCAAGAGTGAATGGCAAAACTGAGTGTATAACTTATCGGATTGAGTAACTATGGTGAGATCCTGCAATCAGCAAACAATCACTGAGCCTCTTTAAAATTCGGTCTAAATAACAGATCGCATTTGCAACTCATCACCTGTCCTGTACTTGAAATGATAGCAGTGTAGAAGTGCGATTATATATATCACACGACCGAAAAGTCTTAAACGTTGCCTATTAAAAACCACTGCAAATTATGAAACGGTCTGCACATACCTCCAACTGCACCCATCACCTCCAAACTGCTTCAGTCTCGTGGATATCCAGAAGAAAAGTGTGATTTTAAACTTTCTCGGCCACATAGTCCGACTTAATTACTCCTGCTCTGATTGGCTCAAAGTATGCAAAACTTGCCAGATGTGAAACAGGCCACCACACCAGTGACACCGAGAGACAACTTTAGACTTTGTATCGCCTGTCGATACTGACTGCAGAATATCTTTGCGTAACAGGACTAAATTTGAGAATCTTATTCCAGCGCTAGAAACAATTTATTTCCATTCAAAGCATCTCGAGAAGCCTTTAGTGAAAGCAGGAAGAATTAGACCAATAGTACTGATCTAGCTTGAATGAGAATGTGGTATCAAGTAAACTGAGTAGAAATAATGAAAATACACCGACGGAAAACAAAACAACATAAAAAAATAAGTAATGTGGAGGAATGAAATTTCAGGAATACATTTGCCTGGTAATATCTGCAAGCGATTAACATAGCAAAATCGCATGTTCATGCAAGCGCGAGATTAGCAATTGCAAATCTGAAATGCTGGTACATTAAGAATTGGTGTAACCGTCAGAACGTTGATTGTAAGCACGCAAACTTGCATACATTATTTTACACGCGCTGGATGCCAGTTTGTGGGATGGAGTTCCAAGCCTCCTACACTTGGTCGGTCCATAAACAAACGGTTAATTCTGTTTGTGTATGACGCTGGAATTGTCGTCCAATAATGTTTCCTTTGCGCTCGACCAGAGACACATCTGGTAATCGAATAGGTCAAGACAATATGTCGACACTCTGTAGAGCATGTTGGGTTACAATAGCGGTACGTGGGCGAGAGTTATCCTGATGGAAAACATCCCCTGGAATGCTGTTCATGAGTGGTAGCACAAAGGGTTGAATCACCAGACTAATGTACAAATCTGCAGCCACGATGCGTGAGATAACCACGAGACAGCTCCTTCTCTCATACGAAATCGCACTAGAGATCATAATGAGGTTGGTTGCAGGCCCTCAACTGGCCTCTTTCTAGCCAACACACTGCCATCACTGGCACTGAGGCAGAACCAGCTTTCATCAGAAAACAAAACAGACCTTCACCCTGCTCCCCAATGTGCTCTCGCTTGATACCACTGAAGTCGCACATTTGGATGGTTTGGCGTCAGTGGAATGCATGCTACAGTACGTGTGGCTCGGAACTGTCCTCGAAGTAATCTATTTGTAGCAGTTCATTGGTAGATTAGATTAGATTATTTTTTCGTTCCATAGATCCGTGCTGAGGAGATCCTCATGGATGTGGAACATGTATATATATATATATATATATATATATATATATATATATATATATATATATATATATTTACATTGAAGGATCGTTCTGTCTCACCATAGTGAGTAGATTTATTATTAGAACTATAGGTAAATTGCTTTTTCACTCGTATGGGACAAATTTTATTTTCCTTTTCAAATCTTGAATGAGATTCAAATTTGTCAGCAAGCAGTACTAAGGCCGTCTTCTGGTGCCACCTTCTTCAAAAACTGCCAAAACGTTCAGTTAGATCCACAGCGCCCTGTTGGTTTATAATAACTCTTTGGTGAGTTTTACTGACCCGCTTGTCTCTAAATATAATTTCGTACCAGACCATTGTACAGCAAAGGGTCTGTATTCTTGTGGCTTCCTTGCAATGTCTTTGATTCTGTTTTCTCTAAAAGCATCTATTTTTGATTCTTCACTAGCTTCATAAGCAGCTTCATACACTTCTTCAATATAGTATTTAAGTCTCCAAGGCGTCTATTTGGCTTTCCCACCAGGCACCACTGTGAGATGTTACAGTTAGTTTAGCTAAATGCTTTTCCAAATATCCAATGAATACGTAGGTGCAGAAAAAATTGGAAAATTCTTCAACTGTATTGAAGATGTTGACACCAAAACGACATGATTAAGAACATGAGGGATTAATGAATAACCCCGCATGGGACTAAAAATTCTTTTTTGAACTCCTGTATTCTTCTGTTACATATTAGGTCCATTGTCATATCTGTGACCTCGTGTAATTTTTAAAGGAATCTACCGTCTTACTAACTCGTTTAAGAGAACGTCGGTTAGACATTCATCAGTATCGTCTGTAACTGGAATAAAGTCTAGGAACAATTCTTTGGTAATCAGTTCTACACGACGCTCTGTCTGGAATAAACGAACAACCACTGGAAGCCGTTCTGTGTGACTCACGTCAGGAGTACAGGCTAAACAGAGTATTGCGTTGCGTTGTTATGTTCATTTAAAACGTTATCTTGAATACTTGTTGAGATCACAGTGATGGACTCATTTTGTAATAGTTTCATGAGATAATACAGACTGGTTTCAAGTGAACTTGCTAGTCGCAAATGCTCTTTGAACATAACATCTAACGTGGCTATGTGTTCTATTAATTTCAAGTAGTTACCATTACTTTTTTTTTAAAGAGTCTGTTGTTCCTCGAAACGCCAACCCCTGTGTTCCAAGACACAGCGTTACACGGTATCTCATGCAGACCTGAATGAATGTCTGATTTCCTTCCTCAAACATTTTGCCTACACGAGTGTAATTATTCTCACCACGATTGGTAGGCAGCTATGTGATTTCGGAATTTTTGGTGTTGGAATATAAACCCGTACATACTTTTCCACTCTGAAAGTCCTGACGTAACTGTAAGAAGGATAGTTTCAGCACTGAAGTGTTTCCAACAAAAACAAAACCTCGAATTTTTGAAGTGTCAAGGGGTTCAGACCTAGGGGCTGGGTCTTCCCAAAGAGGGGACGAATGCAACACCGTCAATAATTTTTAGTGTTACTGTGAGAAAAGCAGCTCCACTGAAGCAGTATGTGTGGTGATTAGACAGGCGCCGAGGCGATGGTATGTGCTCTCATAAACGAGTCTGTTTACCCACCACAAGACGGCAACATTGAACCGTGCAATATTAGCAATGTCGCAGAAAAGCAGAGCAAATACGTATGTACCGGCCGGAGGGAAGTCTCTACACCATCGGGCCACGAAGATTTTGATCTGTACGTGCCTATCAGATATGTATCGGCACAACATATGTACCATCTATACATACAAAGGACAATGTCCTGACTGACTGACTCATCATCGTCCAGCCGAAACCGCTAAGGATAGAAACTCGAAACTTGGAGAGGGTGTTCATCTTATACTGTAACGTCGTTTAAGAAGGGATTTTTCGAAGTTTCATCCCAAGCGGAGTGAAATAGAAGATGAAAGATTTTTTGAAAACATGTCGCTATTAAGGAAACTTTGACACTAGACCTAGGAAAATTGGTTCTTGTTTTCTCCGTCAGAAATAAGAAAATCCGTGTTTCAGCGTTTTAGATATTTAACCCCTATGAATGAGAATAGTTGGTGAAAGTTGTTTTGAAAATAAGTAATTATTAAAGAATTACTGAAGCATTTGTAAAGCTCCATCTATGAAAATTGATATTGTGTTCTAGGTTAGAAGTAAAAAAATACGTGTTTCAATGTTTTTGGAAATTCAGTTCCTAAGGCGGTGAAACAGGGGATGGAAACAAATATTTCGTTATATTGAAGGAGTTTTAAAGATATATCTATGCAAATGGTATTTCGCTTTTCGGTCTGGTATAAGGAAATATGTGTTAGGAGTTAAAGGTATCTATGGAAATATCACCACAAGAACTGTAAAGGCAGGATAACAAAAACCTCCAACTCTTGTCACCAGAATAGATTTTTGCTCAGAAGTTCATAGCAAAAAAGCATGCTTCTATAGCCTTAATTATCGTGAAAAGTTTATTAGATGTTGCACTTTGTGATCAACATATAAAATAGATTACCCAAAAAAATCTGTGCAGACCATTGGCTAATTTAGATGACTTTTTGCGCCCGATAACATCAGTCGAAATAACGGCGCTGTAGTCTCTCACTCCTTACCTCGTGTTCGAAACCTGATTATTGTTTTTATTTTATTTTATTTCTCATTGATCTACCTATGCCCGTGGGAGGTTACTATATGAATGTTTCTTATCAAGTTAAGAGATAAATGAGCGGTATAATAACTTTAAATTTGCAACAGAATTTCACTATAAGTGTCATATTTTTATTATATAATAATAATGAGTATAGTATTCTCAAGAGTACCAATCTTTTTAAATTCTCATATTCTTTTATTTTTTCTTATATCAATTCTTATGCTCATTCTTGTATTTTATTCTTACGTTCGTTCTTGAGGAAGATTTTGTGCATGCTCTTGGATTATACTGATCGCAAAAACATTCGAATCATAGAAGTTCGAAATACCACGAGCTTTTATTTCTATGGATCTCACTCGGGAAAGAAACGTCGTTAACAATGCTGAAGATTTTACGTTGCGGCGGGGCGGGTTAAAATATAACGTCTCGAACATTCGTCGTACTGTTCATATGAAATGTCCACCTACCTCAGTACGGCTTCCGCTCGACGTCCCTTCTCTTCACTCTGCAGTCGTAGGTACTTAGTTGACGGCGAAAAAGCAGCATTGAAGAAAACGTCGCCTAATATCTATCCAACAGGGCCCGCGTAACTCTAGTGGTGGAAACAGTCCCTGAAAGTTCCTATTTATCAAGATTTAGGGTGATAATATGGTGTATTTTTGACTGAAATACGCGTCATAAAATTTCAAGACCAGTGATGTTTATTGCTTAATAACACATGTTTATGGCTATCAAGTCCACACTTAGTGAGGTACTATTCTATAATTCTCAGTTACCAGTCAAACAACAAATTTCACACGCAAAGCAGCCAGAAATCTACAGAAGTCCGATCTGTTCAAGTTTGCGAACTTACAGTCTCTGATTTACCTCTATTTGCGAGTTCTACATTCTGTCTCATTCAGTGGTCTTACATAAAAGACCTGCTCGCCAAATACTTCATATATGAATACAGAATATGCCACGCGGAATTTTCACTACCCAAAACAATCCAGAAACTTCAAACTTTCATCAAAATGTTCGTAACTGCGACAGCTTTAGCCACGACTCGCACTAAACGCGAGAACTAAATATTTCTTCATTTTACACATAATGAGCACCGTGTCATTTACCATGACCTTTCGTGTCCGATAGCTGGCGATCGACTCTCTCTCGATGCCTCCACACTCTCTGCATATCTAAGGCGCAAAAAGGGTAAGTCTGGCTGATCAGTCTGACTGACCAATCAGAACGATCCTTAGAGATCATTCTCGCGCTAAAACTTGCCTAAGTCAATCACTCTTCAGAAAGTAACTTGCATCATTCTAAAAAGACTGTTTAATAAAAAGACTGAAAAGAAAAATAATCTTGAAATTAATTTAGAAACCGATTACACTTCAAACTGATATTCGGGCTGCCTTCTTACAAAAGCTATCACACCTTGACATACGTCACCAGCAATGTGCGTACAATACAGCTTCCCCACGATCCGATAGCGTAATGTTTTACAGAAAGTAATATCAAATTTTACACACTCTCATTCATTCCCATTTATTCCCACGACAACGTATTAAACAAATATTAATTTTTCGTGAATTTATGCGAAATAATTAGTTTTTGAAAATAAAAATCCCAATTAAATGATTCACCACATTGAGAACTTTGGTTATGATTTTAGTTGATAACAAAAGACAAACGGTTATTGTTCCTAACTCAATCTTATACCCTAAGTGTCGGTTTTATGGTTTTTAGGTAATTTTCTCAACCTCAGAAATTATAATAGTTAGAAAGCTGTAATTTTTTTGAGATCTTCTACCGAATAACAAAAAGTAGTATACCAAGTTTGAAAGAAATTGGTTAATATTTACTATGATTTATTTAGATTCGTAGGGGGTATGAACATACGGTCGTACTAGGTGACACGGTAGCCTGTTCGCACGACCACATAGCGTCAGCTGCGCGGTGATTCATAACTGAGACGTCATCCTGCAGCTTCCTCACAGCCACCGGCTCCACGTCTACGTGTCTTACTGCAATAAATGTTATCCCATAATAACTTGCGACGTCACAACTTGTTGGCAATAATATTTGCAAAGCAAGCAAACCAATCATTTTACCCAAAACTGGCGCTCACTATCGGTTATGAATCAAGATACACTAAAGGAATTTCGCCGAAAACAATTTCAAATAATTTTCTCGTTCATTTATTTTTTCTCTTTCTTTTAATTTATTCACCAGATGCAACAATTACTGGAAGAATAAGGACAAAGTTATTTCTACATACACTGGAAAACACTCGTGAAGTAAACTTCTAGAAATATGGGTAGATAAAAGACAAACTAAGATAAAAAAATAATAACCGAATTTCGAACAAGGACGAAGAAGTGTTAAAACGTGATGTTAGCCGCTGTGCCACTGCTTCAGCTGAATTATGTACTCGCCACAAGGAAGATAGAGTACCACGAAAACTTTGAACGTCTGAATGTAGATGTTTCATCTTTCAGCCGAGTTTTCGTAGCCAACACTAGCCGTCATCATTGCTTGAGCACCCCAACAATCCACCACCTCTACATTGTAATGGCCCAAACCATCCTGGCTCGCTACAGAACTTTAGAAAATGATGAATACGCTATTGTATTTGGACCGAATTTATCCTTCACAAAAACACAACTACCTCCTCCACTGATGTACTGCATTTCCTGAGGATTCTTCCAATGAATCTCTGTGTGACATTTGCCTTACCCGTGATTAATTTCGTGTGGTCATTCCACTTCAAATCGCCCTGCACGCATTCTCCTAGACACAAGTTGCACAGGTTAAATACCGTCTTTTGCAACTGCAATGAAAGACTTTATTACAGTTGAAAAAGACGGTATTTAACCTAGACAAGATGTATGTCTGCAACCGTGGAAAAAATAGGCCGAAAAATAAAGGAGAAAACTCCTAAATAATTTACAGAAGTAACTGGTTCCAGTGATTGTTATTCAATTGTGTAATCATACAATACCGGTCTTTCTGTTTATATATACGCAATACGGTACATTTGTTTATGTTGGTGCCCAACTGCTACTTCCTGCATCAAGCATCGATCATCTTCTCCTGCATTTCGCTACAATCTTCTAGCGTTGCTACTTATCTGTATAAAACAGCATCATCCATGAAAAACTTTATGTAACATCTGACGTTATACATCAGCTCTTCAATCATACAGAGACCTACAGTATACTGCTGCTAGAAGAGTATCAAGTTCTTTTGCATATCTTATGCAGAACAGAATTGGAGTCCTGTCAGACCAAGCAGCCTTTCCTCTGCTGAGCGCTTCCAGTTGCTTTTCTATCCTGTGATCAATTATTTCTATATCTGGCATTTTGTCGCTTGTGCGACAATTTAGAGGAGGAACTACAGTGTGCTCTTCCTATATGAAATGATGGTGAAGAAAGACGTTTAATATTTCGGCCTTTTCTGTGCCATCCATCGATTCAATGGCATTGTGGTCACAAACTGAACTGATGGCTTCGATTCGTTTACTAATTGCATTGAAGAACAAAATTTCCTAGGATTTTCTGAGTAGTGTGGTAGTGAGTGGAGTCATCAGTGTAGTTTTGCTACCAACTTGATACGCAAATTAATTAAATTGATCAATTAATTCCTCCCTCCCCAACCACGCCACCCCCCCCCCCCCCCCCACGCGCTTCTGACCATGCCCATACCCAACCCCAGGTGACGACTCATGTTTTTCTCAGCCTGCACATGGGCCCTAGCCCCCTCCCCCTCTCTCCACCCTCCCTGTCCCCAACCCACCCAACTGGAAGGAATTTCGAATTTTTGCAGATATTTCCAATTTTAGTGGGAATTTATTTGTCTCAGTGCTGTGCTGATGTGCCCGCCCTACCCCCACCTGGGAATTGGTGGGAAATTAAAAATGACAGTATTCTTTCTGGGACTCAAACCCAGGTCCTTCTGAATGGAACGGCCAAGAGCAGCTCCCCAAAACATGGGAAACTGTCCAGATGCAGGAGGGGAAGGTTAGGTTAGTGTACTTTATCTATTTTGGTTGGGAAATGAAGTAAAGATAGGACCTAATTACGTAATTAACCATAAAGATTGGGCCTAATTACACAACTATATGCATGGTACTACACAAGGATGGTATAAAATCGCAATACAACTCAAAAACTGACGATCCCGTTCAACTGGTGCTATCCTGCTAGGAAAAAATTCCGCAGTAGCACTCAAAATTAGTAACAATCACACTCAAACTCTAAGCTTCACCTTCTAACTGCTGGGGAAAAGGCAGAGGTGTAAGGTATTAGCAATATTCTTTTTGGCTGGAAATATGTTCAACTGACGAGATGCTGGTGTTGGACAGAGAGGAGTTTAAAAAGTGTATTACCTGTAAGCATACAGTATCTCTCGTTGTTTTACATCAGAGTTCACTACAGATGCCTGCTCAAAAACCACCATGCTCCTAGGTAACCAAAGCCAATACACACTACTACAAATGATGGGAAAGTGCATCACACTTCGAAATTGTCTTAAAAATCCGGCACTCACAGTGAATGGATCTAAATGCAACATATATACTGGGGAAAATCGTCGTCCTAAGAACTGCAGAGGTGGAGGTAGTTGAACATGCATTCTCCTCGATGTACAATCACAAACTGCCGAAAATCGAGGCCCCTCTCTCCTTCCCTCCCTCCCCCTTCCATCCATCCACTAACTACAGAGAGGACATAGGGTTTTACAAACGGCCAGCTGCTCCGCCGAGTGTCTCCTAGTTTTCCTTTGGCCAACAGCCATCCCCTCTTATTCGACGGTCACATGAGGCCTTCCGCTACCCTCCACTGTTGTTCACAGCAAACAGCCTGCTTTGAGGTTCCGCCTCTTATAGAAGGGAAATTAAGCAGCACCACCCCACCCTTCCGAATGGCTTTTTCAACAGTCTGCTGCTTGGAAAGCAGGAAGCCTTCCACCTTCCGTCTCACACCGCAGTGTCTTCAGTACTATGCACTCTGGCGAGCATGCTGATGGGCAGTCAGCGTTATCGACACTGGCAAAAGCTACACTTACAACAAACAGTGTGTGATGCCGGCATCCCTCAGAACAAAACCATAATAAATGAGGGACTTCCCGACCACAGGTTTTTTGTCTGAAGGGACAGCCATGACTTCCTGGAGAACTCGGCCACCACAACGTTCCAGGCACTGGGCTGTAACATTTGTATTTAACATCAGTGTGTCTTCCATAATAAAACAACTATTAAAAAAGGAAAACACAACCGCAATGATAATAAATGTCCTCTTTCCACAAAAATAGGCACATACCATTCTCTTTTAGTTTTATGAGCAAAATCGTTATAGTTTCTAAATACAACTGCAGGATACAATTCGCATCTCATTATTTTGCGACATGCAGCGATGTGCATGCCGCCGATCACAGATGATCAGTCCGCAGCTCGTGGTCGTGCAGTAGCGTTCTAGCTTCCCGCGCCCGGGTTCCCGGGTTCGATTCCCTGCGGGGTCTGGGATTTTCTCTGCCTCGTGATGACTGGGTGTTGTGTGCTGTCCTTAGGTTAGTTAGGTTTAAGTACTTCTAAGTTCTAGGGGACTGATGACCATAGATGTTGAGTCCCATAGTGCTCAGAGCCATTTGAACCATTTGAACAAATGATCACGTGTGTGTTACAAACATTTCAGACACGTGAAATAACATTAGGGAACACAATCTTTCACTCCATCAGCTCACATGTCAGAAGTAACACATTCATTTTATGTTCGACAATAACAAGCTATAATTCAAGAGGACATACCTGTTTTATACATTGTGGCAGGTCCCGTTTTACCGTAGCGATGCCATATCATACTAGAATTTACGAAACAAATCGTGAGAGCCTATCTCGCCCTGTGTAGGTGCGAGACTGAAATCGTTAAATGATATCGCCACAATGAACAAAAAAAAAAAAAAAAAAAAAAAGAAAAAGGTGAAAGGAACACATGTCAAGAATCATTCCGTGGTGCCCTAGCCATCTCCTCCACCCACCACGTGGCATGTTATTGATATCAATTTGATAGGCTAAGTAATTAAATTGATCATAAGAGTCAGTTTGCATGGCAAGTAATTTTTTTTCAGTTGTCAGCTTACAGTCATCTGGTAGGTCAAATGGGAATCCGTGAAGGGAAGATGATGTTCTTTTCGAGGATAGTATGTTGAATACGGTCCTCCTACAGTACAGGTGATGAAGCTGTATACAGTCTGTGGAAGCGACTTCGATCGAGAAGCCACCTGCTCCGATGAACCAATACCTGTATATGTAATAGGATCGCCACATATCATCAGTGCTGGAAAGCAGACTGTATTTGTTTCAGATATATGAGAAGACAGGGACGTGGTAATATTTTATCGAGTTGTCTAACGGATGACGTTAGCGGAGATTTTATAGTTCGCAGTTTTCCGCTGTTGGATGGTACAAAATACCGAGGTGCGAGACAATGTTTGTGTGATAAATATGAATGCACCCTGAGAGACACAGATCTCCCTCGGACTGCAGTACCTAATGGTATCTCACATGTCTGTAATGTTTGTAATATGCACATGATCATATGTGATCGGCGGCCGGCACTTCACTAGATGTCGCAAAATAATGAGATGCGAATTGTATCCTGCAACTGAATTTAAGAACAATACCTATTTTGCTGATAAAACTAAAAGAAAATGGAATGTGCCTATTTTTGTGGAAAGAGGACATTTATTATCATTGCGGTTGTGTTTTTCTTTTTTAATAGTTGTTTTATTATAGGAGGCACATTGATGTTAAATACAAATGTTACAGCCCATCGCCTTGAACGTTTGGAGATGCGTTGCAATGCAGTAGCAAAATCCTCATCCTTCCTCCATACCCTGTATGATGTGTAGTCTTCCTAATTTTCCCAACAAGAAACATCACCATAACTGCTCGTACTGTCTTTTCGACTGCCTCATGTTGCAGGGGAAAGCTTCATTTGGAGCTGACCTTACACAGTGTACATGGTTGGCGGAGGTACGACAACACATTCCCATCTCCACTGAGTGGTCAAAACGCGCTCCAGTCTCATTAACTCAGTTCATCCTCTTTCTTCACGAGATGCAGAAGGCGTTAGATATATCGCTGTCTGACTTTCAGTCAGGTCCGACTTAAATTGGGACGATCACATGGATGAAGCTGCAGGGATGGTGGGGCAGAGACTGAGGAGTAGTTACAAGATGCAAAGGGAGTTTTTGCTTTATCCTTAGCAGATAGGTTCGAAAAAGGTGACTCATCTCGAGATATGAGACTAGTAGGAATCTGATTCACCAGTGGCTGTAATCATTAAAAGATGTCTCTACAGGATCCAACGCAAGTATATGGTATAACGTATAGACTTGATTCCAAATCGCAGGCAGCATTTCTACCAGAGCGCGTAACGCTGTCAGAGACTTGTGTGTGCTAGTACACCACTTTACCTTTATGCAGGGTGAAGGTAACATAGTTGCTGCCGTCGTCTTTTTAATAGCATAGTCTTTACGCGAAATGTATGGTGCGGGCTGTAGAATCCCTCTTCGGTCAGCTTCAAATGTCGGTTCTCAATAGTGTTCCTCGAACATAACGTCGTCTTCTTTCCACCACGGATTCCCATTTGACCTACCCGGTGACTGTAATCGGACTGCTGAAAAAAAAAAATTACTCACCATGCATCAATTTAGTTACTTAGCCTATCAAATTGACATCAATGACATGCCGCCTGGTGGGTGGAGGGGATGGCTAGGGCCACGGAATAGTTCTTGACATGTGTTCCATTTTTCTTTTTTTCTTCATTGTGGTAATATCACTTAACGATTTCAATCTCGCACCTACACAAGGCGAGATAGGCTCTCATGATTTGTTTCGTAAATGCTAGTATGACATGGCATCGCTATGATAAAACGGGATCTGCCACAGTGTTCAAAACAGCTACGTCCTCTTGAATTATAGCTTGGTATTGTCGAACGTAAAATGAATGTGTTATTTCTGACATGTGAGCTGATGGAGTGAAAGACTGTGTTCTCTAATGTTATTTCACTTGTCTGAAATATTTGTAATACACCCGTGATCATCTGTAATCAGCAGCGTGCACTTCACGGGATGTCGCAAAATAAAGAGATGCGAATTGTATCCTGCAGTTGAATTTAAAAACTATAACGATTTCGCTCATAAAACTAAAAGAAAATGGAATGTACCTATTTTTGTGGAAAGAGGACATTTATTATCATTGCGATTGTGTTTTCCATTTTTAAATAGTTGTTTTATTATAGGAGTCACATTAATGTTAAATACAAATGTTGCAGCCCAGCCCCTGCAACGTCTTGGTGATCGAGTTTCCGAAGAGGTCGTAGCTGTCCCTTCAGACAAACAAGCCCTCATTTATCATGGTTTTGTTCTGAGGGATACCGGCATCACACACCATTGTATGTGTAGGTTTTGTCAGTGTCGATAACGCTGACTGCCCAGCAGCATGCTCGCTGGAGAACATTGTACTGAAGACACTGCGGTGTGAGGTTGCGGTCAGTTTAGGCAGAAGGCTTTCTGTTTTCCAAGCAGCAGACTTTTGAGAAAGCCATTCGGAGCATTCTCCGGCGTGGTGGGGCGGTGCTGCTAAATTTCCCTTCTGTGCTAAGGGGCGCCACCTTAAGGCAGGCTGCGCGCCGTGATCGACCGCGGAGGGTAGCGGAAGGCCTTGTGTGACCGTCGACCACGAGGGGATGGCTGTTGGCCACAGAAAAACTACGAGTCTCTCGGCAGAGCAGCTGACCGTTTGAAAAAGTATGTGTCCTTCATGTAGGTGGATGGTTGGAGGGGGAAGGAAGGGAGGGTGGGAGGGAGAGAGGGGAGGGATGAGGAGCCTCGATTTTCGGCAGTTTGTGATTGTACATAAAAGGAAAATCACATTCAACTACTGCCCCCTCTTCAGCCTCTTAGGATAACAATTTTCCCCAGTACATTTGTTTCATTAAAACCCATTCATTGTGAGTACTGATTTTTTCATGACAATTTCGAAGTGTAATTAGAACTGTGATGCATTTTTTCCATCAGTTGTGGCAGTGTCTATTGGCTTTGGTTATCTGGGCGGCATGGTGGTTTTTGAGCAGGCGTCTGTACCGAACTCTGATGTCAAACAACGACAGCTACTGCATGCTCACACGTAATACACTTTTTAAACTCCTCTCCATCCAACACCAGCATCTCGTCAATTGAACATACACTCCTGGAAATGGAAAAAAGAACACATTGACACCGGTGTGTCAGACCCACCATACTTGCTCCGGACACTGCCTGAGGGCTGTACAAGCAATGATCACACGCACGGCACAGCGGACACACCAGGAACCGCGGTGTTGGCCGTCGAATGGCGCTCGCTGCGCAGCATTTGTGCACCGCCGCCGTCAGTGTCAGCCAGTTTGCCGTGGCATACGGAGCTCCATCGCAGTCTTTAACACTGGTAGCATGCCGCGACAGCGTGGACGTGAACCGTATGTGCAGTTGACGGACTTTGAGCGGGGGCGTATAGTGGGCATGCGGGAGGCCGGGTGGACGTACCGCCGAATTGCTCAACACGTGGGGCGTGAGGTCTCCACAGTACATCGATGTTGTCGCCAGTGGTCGGCGGAAGGTGCACGTGCCCGTCGACCTGGGACCGGACCGCAGCGACGCACGGATGCACGCCAAGACCGTAGGATCCTACGCAGTGCCGAAGGGGACCGCACCGCCACTTCCCAGCAAATTAGGGACACTGTTGCTCCTGGGGTATCGGCGAGGACCATTCGCAACTGTCTCCATGAAGCTGGGCTACGGTCCCGCACACCGTTAGGCCGTCTTCCGCTCACGCCCCAACATCGTGCAGCCCGCCTCCAGTGGTGTCGCGACAGGCGTGAATGGAGGGACGAATGGAGACGTGTCGTCTTCAGCGATGAGAATCGCTTCTGCCTTGGTGCCAATGATGGCCGTATGCGTGTTTGGTGCCGTGCAGGTGAGCGCCACAATCAGGACTGCATACGACCGAGGCACACAGGGCCAGCACCCGGCATCATGGTGTGGGGAGCGATCTCCTACACTGGCCGTACACCACTGGTGATCGTCGAGGGGACACTGAATAGTGCACGGTACATCCAAACCGTCATCGAACCCATCGTTCTACCATTCCTAGACCGGCAAGGGAACTTGCTGTTCCAACAGGACAATGCACGTCCACATGTATCCCGTGCCACCCAACGTGCTCTAGAAGGTGTAAGTCAACTACCCTGGCCAGCAAGATCTCCGGATCTGTCCCCCATTGAGCATGTTTGGGACTGGATGAAGCGTCGTCTCACGCGGTCTGCACGTCCAGCACGAACGCTGGTCCAACTGAGGCGCCAGGTGGAAATGGCATGGCAAGCCGTTCCACAGGACTACATCCAGCATCTCTACGATCGTCTCCATGGGAGAATAGCAGCCTGCATTGCTGCGAAAGGTGGATATACACTGTACTAGTGGCGACATTGTGCATGCTCTGTTGCCTGTGTCTATGTGCCTGTGGTTCTGTCAGTGTGATCATGTGATGTATCTGACCCCAGGAATGTGTCAATAAAGTTTCCCCTTCCTGGGACAATGAATTCACGGTGTTCTTATTTCAATTTCCAGGAGTGTATTTCCAGCCAAAAAAAATATTGATAGTACCTTTCTCCCCTGGCTTTTTCCCGGCAGCTAGAAGGTGAAGCGTAGAGTTTGTGTGTATCTGTTACTAGTTTCGAGTGCTAGTGTGGATTTTTCCATAGCAGGATAGCACCAATTGTATGGGATCGTCAGTTTTTGAGTTGTACTGCGATTTTAGGCCGTCCTTGTCTAGTGCCGTGCATATGGTTGTATAATTAGGCCCAATATTTATGATTCATTATGTAACAAGGACCTATCTTTACTTTTTGTTCTAGACCAAAATAAATAAAGTATTTTACTCTAACTTCCCTCTCCTGTGTCTGGACGGTTTCCATGTGGTGGAAAGGTGCACTTGGGCTTTCTGTCCAGAAGAACCTGGGTTCGAGTCCTGGAAAGGGTACCGCTATTTTTAATGTACCACCAATACCCATGGGGGGGGGGGTACGTCAGCACTGCCATGGGACAAAAAAATTCCCACCAAAATTCGAAATTCCCGCTAAAATTGGAAATTCCCGCCAAAGTTCGAAATTCTCACTAATTGGGTGGGTGGGGGAGGGGAGGGTGGAGAAGTGGGAGGGGGCTGGGGCCCATGTGCAGAATGCGAAAAATGACGTCAACTGGGGGTGGGGTGTGCTTGGTCGGGGACAAGGGTAGCCATTGTCAGGGGAGCGAATTAATTGATCAACGTAATTAATTTTCATATCAATTTGATATCAAAATTGCACTGACGTCCCCAGTACTCTACAACTTTTCTGTTAAGTTGGTAGACAGAGTTTTCCTTCCGAATTCACTGAACACTTCAGGCATTGGTTCTCCTTACGCTAATTTTATCTTTGTTTGGTTTTCGTTTGTCTGTGAGGCTTTGGCTGTTCAAATTTGCAGTGAAGTTCTCTTTGCTGTCGTACCAGCGTTCTTACACGGTTGTCACAATTTGCCTCGGCACATACCTATCTGAAACGTATTGTACAATACTCTTGAACTTTGTCCATTGGTTTTCGACATTATAAGTGCTGGAGATCTTCTGTTGACCTACCAGGTAATCTGTAATGTATTTTTTGTCTCTCCTGCTAAACAGGATGATCTCTAAACCTTTTTCTGTATTCCTATTTACAGTTGTTTTCTCTGATGATGTAATGCTATTATTGAAACGCCTGCGCTAGCAGGACGGAGCGGATTAGGTTGTGGAAAGGGGCCAAAATACGTTGCTGTCGGTTTCACTCAACATACAAACTTTATTCACCAACACACCGTATTACAACAAGCATGCAAAACACTCAAAACCTTAATCGACCTCCTTTGATTAAGTTTAGATCGGCTGAAGGCCACACTCAAAATCCAAGACACAAGGACTAAGCAAGAAAGCTCTTTCCGTTCTCAACTTCCGTTATCACAAGGCAGAAGATACCACTGGTCAACTTCAATAACAGGGAATAAATTAAGTTGAGGTAAACTCCACAGGAAGACGGCTGAAATCTTAGCTGATTTCAAAAAACACACGTTGTTGATCGCGGGGATGTGCCAAAGGCGACAACCAGGATCAAACGAAGAAATGTAAACAGCTGAGGCTCGATAGTAGGTTAAGTGCGGACTCAACTCTCATTTCCAAGATCGGTGGACGACGAACTTTGTAGCACTCGCAAGCAGCACCTCACACTCCAACCGCGCGTGCACGGCGCCTGCGGCTACAGCCCGACACCGCGCGACGGGGACTTCCTCGCTGCTCCACGCCAACCGACCGACTGCCCAGGCCCGGGAACGGTGAAAGGAGCAAATATACGTTGGCCGATGAGACGACCAACCGAACGACCAACCAACGGTCGTCCCGCTCCAATCTCCCTCCGTCGGACAGTTCATGTGTGTCGCCACACCGGCCCTCCGTCCCCGACTTCACTGCTGCTGCGTCCCGACGTAACTGCTGGTCCAACTGACTGCCAGACACACGACGACCCGGAAATACTATCGGTCGCTCCACAGACGGTACGACAGTGCACTTATCGATAGACGCTGCTGCTGCCGCTCACGGGCAAGTGAGGCATGAAGTTAATGACGCCAGCAAATGGAATAAGAAAACGAGGCGGCAGTACCGTAATAGAAGATGACAAACAATAAAAGGCATGAACACGAGCCATGCACGGCTCAGTTATGATGATTGATTGCTTCTTCTACGCTGAGTCGAAAATTTCCGGTCTGTTTATCACTAGCAGGTTTAAAATGTTACCTTCACAAGACTGATTAATTGCTCAACATAATTTTCTGATAAAGAACTTAGAACAATTTCAACCCTAATTACTTGAGTCTCTTAAACTATAGGTGCTATGATGAAATCTCCAGCTAAACTATAACACGGCCGAAAATATTCTCCACATTTACCATCAAATGTTCCACCACTGCTGCTGTTGAGTCAAGGGATCTATAAAAGCATCCAATGACCACATCTGTTCCACATTTAATATTTCAAACAAATTATTCACATTCGGAATCTGCACGGATCTCACTAGATATTATCGTATTTGTAATGGATTTCAGGGAGAGCATAAGGGAACAATTGACAGGAAGGGGGAAAAGAAATACAGTAGAAGAAGAATGGGTAGCTTTGAGGGATGAAATAGTGAAGCTAGCAGAGGATAAAACAGGTAAAAAGACGAGGGGTAGTAGAAATCCTTGGATAACAGAACAAATATTGAATTTAATTGACGAAAGGAGAAAATATAAAAATGCAGTAAATGAAGCAGGCAAAAAGGAATACAAACGTCTCAAAAATGAGATCGACAGGAAGTGCAAAATGGCTAAGCAGGAATGGCTAGAGGACAAATCTAAGGATGTAGAGGCTTATCTCACTGGGGGTAAGATAGATACTGCCTACAGGAAAATTAGAGACCTTTGGAGAAAAAAAACCACTTGTATGAATATCAAGAGCTCAGATGGAAACCCAGTTCTAAGCAAAGAAGGGAAAGCAGAAAGGTGGAAGGAGTATATATAGGGTCTATACAAGGGCGATGTACTTGAGGACAATATTATGGAAATGGAAGAGGATGTAGATGAAGATGAAATGGGAGATATGATACTGCGTGAAGAGTTTGACAGAGCACTGAAAGACCTAAGTCGAAACAAGCCCCCGGGAGTAGACAACATTCCATTAGAACTACTGACAGCCTTGGGAGAGCCAGTCATGACAAAACTCTGCCATCTGGCGAGCAAGATGTATGAGACAGGTGAAATACCCTCACACTTCAAGAAGAATGTAATAATTCCAATCCCAAAGAAAGCAGGTGTTGACAGATGTGAAAATTACCGAACTATCAGTTTAATAAGTCACTGCTGCAAAATACTAACGCGAATTCTTTACAGACGAATGGAAATACTAGTAGAAGCCGACGTCGGGGAAGATCAGTTTGGATTCCGTAAAAATATTGGAACACGTGAGGCAATACTGACCCTACGACTCTCCGCAGCTCGTGGTCGTGCGGTAGCGTTCTCGCTTCCTACGCCCGGGTTCCCGGGTTCGATTCCCGGCGGGGTCAGGGGTTTTCTCTGCCTCGTAACGACTGGGTGTTGTGTGATGTCCTTAGGTTAGTTAGATTTAAGTAGTTCTAAGTTCTAGGGGACTGATGACCATAGATGTTAAGTCCCATAGTTCTCAGAGCCATTTGAACCATTTGACCCTACGACTTACCTTAGAAGCTAGATTAAGGAAAGGCAAACCTACGTTTCTAGCATTGTAGACTTAGAGAAAGCTTTTTACAATGTTGACTCGAATACTCTCTTTCAAATTCTGAAGGTGGCAGGGGTAAAATACAGGGAGCGAAAGGCTATTTACAATTTGTACAGAAACCAGATGGCAGTTATAAGAGTCGAGGGCCATGAAAGGGAAGCAGTGGTTGGGAAGGGAGTGAGACAGTTATGTTATGGGATATTATTCAATCTGTATATTGAGCAAGCAGTGAAGGAAACAAAAGAAAAATTCGGAGTAGGTATTAAAATCCATGGAGAAGAAATAAAAACTTTGAGGTTCGCCGATGACATTGTAATTCTGTCAGAGACAACAAAGGACTTGGAAGAGCAGTTGAACGGATTGGATAATGGAATGTAGTCGAATTAAGTCGGGTGATGCTGAGGGAATTAGATTAGGGAATGAGACACTTAAAGTAGCAAAGGAGTTTTGCTATTTGGGGAGCAAAATAACTGATGATGGTGGAAGTAGAGAGGATATAAAATGTAGGCTGGCAATGGCAAGGAAAGCCTTTCTGAAGAAGAGAAATTTGTTAACATCGAGTATAGATTTAAGTGTCAGGAAGTCCTTTCTGAAAGTATTTGTATGGAGTGTAGCCATGTATGGAAGTGAAACATGGACGATAAATAGTTTAGACAAGAAGAGAACAGAAGCTTTCGAAATGTGGTGCTGCAGAATAATGCTGTAGATTAGATGGGTAGATCACATAGCTAATGAGGAGGTATTGAATAGATGTGGGGAGAAGAGAAGTTTGTGGCACAACTTGACTAGAAGAAGGGATCGGTTGGTAGGACATGTTCTGAGGCATCAAGGGATCACCAATTTAGTATGAAGGGCAGAGTGGAGGGTAAAAATCGTAGAGGGAGACCAAGAGATGCATACACCAAGCAGATTCAGAAGGATGTAGGTTGCAGTAGGTACTGGGAGATGAAGAAGCTTGCACAGGATAGAGTAGCGTGGAGAGCTTCATCAAACCAGTCTCAGGACTGAAGACCACAACAACAACAATGGCTGTAATCACGCCCCCACCATCAGCGTTCAGTATATCTTTTTGCCTCTAGTGCTATGTGGGCATTGTTAACGTTATAAGCAAGACTAGTTTCGGGTCCTCCTGCAATTAACTAATACTACATTGTTTAATATTTTCTTTCTCCGATCTGGTATGACGAATGCTATCCTGTCTCGAATCAGAGCGCATCTTGTCAGGCCTATATAGGGATTTCACTATCCTAAAAAAACTACATGTGCACGCCACACGTAGTCCGCTATCTTAGTAGCCGCTTTCTGCGTGTAGCGCACACTTGACCTGGTACCAGCGACAGTTAAGCTCCTGAGGAGGCATTTGGGGCAGTAGGGAGATATTCACGTAATCTTACACTGTTTATATTTGGGTTAATACAATTTTTTTTCGAGATTTTCGCCGCTTGTATAGAAGACAGCTGAGAAGAATGCATGTAAGGGGTGCCAACCCCGTGGTCTGTGTTACTGTCCTTCTTCTGTTTCATTAGTAGCCATCTATCATCTCCCAGTGTACGGTGTACACGCAAATTGTGAATTGGTGGATATTGTTTCGAAATTATCGGTACACTTTCTAACGCAACAACACAGTGGTCACGTATAAATTGTTTCCTGCTTTGTAAGCTATGTACATTTAAAAGAAGCTTAAAAATATACTGTGTATATTCTTGTAATATATGTATGTTTTTATAATTGTGGCCGGGCGGTTCTAGGCGCTTCAGTCTGGAACCGCGCGACCACTCCGGTCGCAGGTTCGAATCCTGCCTCGGGCATGAATGTGTGTGATGTCCTTAGGTTAGTTGGGTTTAAGTCGTTGTAAGTTCTCGGGGACTGATGACCTCACAAGTTAAGTCCCATAGTGCTCAGAGCCATCTTTTTTTTTTTTTTTTTTTTAATTCCTGAGTGCAAAATAACCAATGAAAGAGAATGTAAAGACGCACTGGCCAAGTCAGGAAATATCGTTATGTAAACCAAAGAGGTTATTGTTATTGTTGTACTGTCGCTGGACGCAGGACGCGGCGCAGAGGGGTAGTGTCTGCGAGGTGGTAACGAGATTCGGTTAGTAGCAAAGCGAGCGGGTCGGACGCAAACGAAGAATTCTGCTACGTCAGGACGCAAGACTTGTTTCACTGCAAGATCCCGCGTACGGTACGGCCAGGCATAATGTGGAGAGGTAATTGGGCACAGCGCAAAACATTAAGGTTAACCAGTGTTTAAAAAGAGCTCTGTGGGTCCAAAGTTAGCTGTGGTGAAGAGTCTGTGGCTCTACATTGTCCTGGTATAATGGACCTCGCCGCACCGACCGCACCGCTATGAAGTAAGACCCGACCAGTTTATCATTCAGGATTGTAAAAGGCTTCCAAATGTTAGTTGCGAATCGACCAGTAACAAATACTTTAGCCACTTAATGTGTATTAAGGTGTGTAATCCTCAGTAACGACTACCTAACAGGATTCACTCCGTCTCCATAATTAACCGAGTGTATTATTAATGAACTGAAAGTAAAAGAAAAGTGAACTTTATCGGCCTGATTAATAGTTTAAATGAAGGGAACAAAAAAGTTAGCTTGTTTGGTCTTGCTAATTAAGTGCTAATTATTAGCAAATAATTTGACACAGCAGTATAATTAACATTATTTCATAATGAGACACTTTTGTGTGAGAAGTCATTTATGTGACAAAAAGATAGGTTTTTGGATTTGCTAATTAAGTGCTGATTATTGACAAGTTATCTGACCAAGCGCTGTATTTAACAATACTTCATGCTCAGAAAATTTTTTATGAGAAGTAATTTACGTAATAAGTCAAAGTAGCGAACTTAGTAATCATTTTAAAAAACCTAGTTGTTATTGTAGAACAGTCAAATACTGAAATTATTCTTTTCTAAAAGTTTACTTTTTGCAAAACAGTTAAATAGCAGTTAACGTTACAATGCTGTCGCAGGTTCGAATCCTGCCTCGAGCATGGATGTGTGTGATGTCCTTAGGTTAGTTAGGTTTAAGTAGTTCTAAGTTCTAGAGGACTGATGACCTTAGAAGTTAAGTCCCACAGTGCTCAGAGCCATTTGAACCATTACAATGAGAAATACATTTCAGTTGTTACGTAACTGGTAGTGTAAAGAACTCTTAATTAATTTCATGAAGTAGTTGAAAGTTTGCTTTTGTCCTTCACTGAAATTTTTCTGGATAATCATTGTGTTTTGATAATGAGCGAGAGTCACTGCCTTTGCAACTTTCCACGCCTGCCAACATGCTACAATAGTAGTGTAATTTAATTTCAAAGTTACAAAGTTTAACCGATTTCGCTCACACAAAGGGTGCTGGCGACCGATCATTTACAGTAATATCCAAACAGAGACCAAATTTATTCATCATTTCGGTCCAAAATTTCACTAGCTAGTTTCCGTATTACACTACTGGCCGGTAAAATTGCTACACCAAGAAGAAATGCCGATGGCAAACGAGTATAAATTGGACAAATATATATTGCATTTTCACGCAATTTGGGTGCATAGATCCTGAGAAATCAGTACCCAGAACAACCACCTCTGGCCGTAATAGCGGCCTTGATACGCCTATGCATTGAGTCAAACAGAGCTTGGATACGTGCACAGGTACAGCTGCCCATGCAGCTTCAACACGATACCACAGTTCATCAAGAGTAGTGACTGGCCAGTTGCTCGGCCACCATTGACCAGACGTATTCAATTGGTGGGAGATCTGGAGAATGTGCTGGCCAGGCAGCAGTCGAACATTTTCTGTATCCAGAAAGGCCCGTACAGGACCTGCAACGTGGATTATCCTGCTGAAATGTAGGGTTTCTCAGGGATCGAATGAAGGGTAGAGCCACGGGTCGTAACACATCTGAAATGTAACGTCCACTGTTCAAAGTGCCGTCAATGTGAACAAGAGGTGACAGTGACGTGTAATCAATGGCACCCCGTACCATCACGCCGGGTGATACGCCACTATAGCGATGACGACTACACGCTTCCAATTAGCGATGACGACTACACGCTTCCAATGTGCGTTCACCGCGATGTCGCCAAAACGTATGCGACCATCATGATACTGTAAACAGAACCTGGATTCATCCGAAAAAATGACGTTTTGCCATTCGTGGACCCAGGTTCGTCGTTGAGTACACCATCGCAGGCGCTCCTGTCTGTGATGCAGCGTCAAGGGTAACCGCAGCCATGGTCTCCGAGCTGATAGTCCATACTGCTGCAGACGTCGTCGAACTGTTCGTGCAGATGGTTGTTGTCTTGCAAACGTCCCCATCTGTTGACTCAGGGATCGAGACGTGGCTGCACGATCCGTTACAGCCATGCGGATAAGATGCCTGTCATCTCGACTGCTAGTGATACGAGGCCATTCGGATCCAGCACGGCGTTCCGTATTACCCTCCTGAACCCACCGATTCCATATTCTGCTAACAGTCATTGGATCTCGACTAACGCGAGCAGCAATGTCGTGATACGATAAACCGCAATCGCGATAGGCTACAATCCGACCTTTACCAAAGTCGGAAACGTGATGGTACGCATTTCTCCTCCTTACACGAGGCATCACAACAACGGTTCACCAGGCAACGTCGGTCAACTGCTGTTTGTGTACGAGAAATCGGTTGGAAACTTTCCTCATGTCAGCACGTTGTAGGTGTCGCCACCGGCGCCAACCTTGTGTGAATGCTCTGAAAAGCTACATATCACAGCATCTTCTTCCTGTCGGTTAAATTTGGCGTTTGTAGCACGTTATCTTGGTGGTGTAGCAATTTTAATGGCCAGTAGTGTACTTTTGACATGTTATAGACATTTGTAATCTGGTTTCACCTGAACGATCAGTGACCAGGGTCTCATGAAACGAACAGAAATGCCTTCCCCAAATTTAATTGATAATCGTGACACAGGTTTCAACTTCACTTTCGTAATCGAACTATGCTGTTTTTTTCCGCCAGAATGGCAGGTCTCGATGATATCGCTTTTGTAGGTCTTAACGAGAAATTACGGAGAAAAAACACATTGGGTACAGGGACTGTAGCAGCCGTTGAACGGCCCACCAACTGTATGTTTAGGGCATCCTGGAACGAAACATGCGCCGCCAAAGTTATAGGTACATCATATTTACTCTTTTCTCGATGGCAACCTGTGTCATCGAGACGAGATACGTCGTCAGTTGTGTGTTTGCCTTCGGAGAAACTGACTGAAATGCAATGGAACTACGGTCTGTGTAGACTAGGTTCATTATGCGGAATGCTGCAATTTATTTACAGAGTGTCACTTCTAAAACATCTACATTTACAAGAGTACAATGCCATTTATTACTGAAGAATTGGTTGACATGTTCTTAATTTAGTACGAATGTCATTAAAATGCATCAAACATATCAGATTCGTATGCAGAACGGTTCGCAGGTAGATGCCGTCAGACTCGCCACACATTTATTAATATCGTCAAGAGACTTGAGAGGCTGGAAGTTTTATCCCCATAAAGCCTACTGCAAACAAAGGTACAGCTGCTGTAATAAATCCACATCAGTTCTCAGATACAAAAAAAGTTTGGTATCAGCAAAGTGTTCTTCATAGACATATATATAACACATTACATATTTCGCTACACCCCGAGTTACATGGAAGTAATTTTCAACAAGACAGAAACTTTATGGAACAAGTATTATTTACTGATGCAGTAACGCTCACAAATAATTTGAGAAAAATAGCACTACTGAGAAGTGGAAAATCCACAGGGGGTCCGTCATTTCTCTGTCAATGAAGGTGGATTTTGAGTGTGTGGTCTGGCATAATGTGACGGCACGTGATGGTGTCGTATTTCGTTAGCGGCTTATTGAAAAGGGAAAAGTACATACATTTATTGATAAATACTTTACCCTTGTGAGTATAAAATTTGTGCTGGGTGTGTCACGACGGAATATTTTGTGTCGCTGCTGACACAGTTTATTTTACCAACAGACGCCCATTCGGGTGTAGTACACAGCACTACAATTACATCTGAAGCCAAGTCGTTATAATCTAGTACATATCAGAGAGTCAACTTCCAAAATTATACTGCAGTCGCTGCTGGCAGTATGTAGGATAGCAAATAGAGCATTACTGTCGTCTGAAGTGCTGAGTGGCCTCTTTAGACCCTATTTTGTCACCAGTACTTGTCAGCATATGACAGTCCACTGTGAGGACTGGGGTCAGATGCCAGTGGCGTCGCCTATAGTGTATCAAGTACTCCGTTGTTGCGCTCTACCTTGCGTTGCGGTGCCGCCGGAATACCGTAATGCAGAGGAATTGCTGGACACAGCGACCCACTTACTATACCGAAGGCACGTGGCTGACGAAACACATGACCTGCAAACCGAATCCAACGTGTGGCAAGACTTTGTGATGGCGCATTGACGCAGCATTTCGCCAGTCGGCCGTACAACTCATCTCCACAAGATATCAAAACAACTACGCGCGAGAATGCTGGAAATTAGCAGGTTCGATGGCCTAGCAGCGAAGGCTTGGGCGTCAGACTTCAGGAAAGCTGTCTGTCGGATCAGACAACCTCTTCTAGCCAGCTGCTGGCCACGCTCCTAGGGCTATAAAGTTCGACTTCTCTGCGTTACCCGTGGAACCTAGCAAGCGTACCCCAGGTTGTTGTCAGCTGTAGTAACTGCAGTCGCTCCGGCCTCAAGCACTAGCTTCAGCTGACTGGTACTAGCTTCAGCTGACTGGTACTAGCTTCAGCTGACTGGTACTAGCTTCAGCTGACTGGTACTAGCTTCAGCTGACTGGCACTAGCTTCAGCTGACTGGTACTAGCTTCAGCTGACTGGCACTAGCTTCAGCTGACTGGTACTAGCTTCAGCTGACTGGTACTAGCTTCAGCTGACTGGTACTAGCTTCAGCTGACTGGTACTAGCTTCAGCTGACTGGTACTAGCTTCAGCTGACTGGTACTAGCTTCAGCTGACTGGTACTAGCTTCAGCTGACTGGCACTAGCTTCAGCTGACTGGTACTAGCTTCAGCTGACTGGCACTAGCTTCAGCTGACTGGTACTAGCTTCAGCTGACTGGTACTAGCTTCAGCTGACTGGTACTAGCTTCAGCTGACTGGTACTAGCTTCAGCTGACTGGTACTAGCTTCAGCTGACTGGTACTAGCTTCAGCTGACTGCAGGTCCCGCCGCCAGCGCTGCTCAGCACTTTGTCAGCAGTGTGCATGGCCTCCAGGGACAACTACCTCCATTGCACGGATACGAAAACGATATGGAATGATACGAGGCTGCGCCCACTAAACGAGTGTGCGCAGCTGTGTCTGCTCGTTTGACGTAACAGTAAAGAGTTTTTCACTTTCGACAGACGCCTGTCCCCCTCGACTGCTGATCAAATGCACGTGCCCTCTTGAAAGACTGAAGCAACTCTCCCCCACCCTGAAGTAACTAATAGCTGTAACTGATCTGTTACACTTGATACTGGGGGTGGAAGAGTCGGCGGCGGACAGTACCAAATACCTGGATCTTTTAACCATACTACGAAGTAACAAACGTTCAGAGCGATATTTCAGCTGACGTGGGAGAGGAGAGGCTGCTCCCATAGATCTATAGTAGTAATGGGTGGGTCTGATGTTAGCTTGTCCCAGACACAGTGACTGATGTTGGCATCTCGGATTATGGTGAGGTGTCGTCTTCGATAGTGGCCCAGATGTCGCCCCTCACTTCGTTACTCTGGGGTAGCGGCAGTGTGCAATCGTGTCAAGGCTGGAAGCTGTACCTGAGGAAGTGCAATGCGGTATTGGCTGAGAGTGATCGTTGTACGTAGGTACTGCTTGCCGAGGTGCAGGTTGGTTTGCAGCAGTCTTAGCAGAAAATTGTTCAAATGTGTGTGAATTCCTAAGGGACCAAACTGCTGAGGTCATCGGTCCCTAGTCTTACACACTACTTAAACTAACTTCAACTAACTTATGCTAAGAACAACACACACACCCATGCCCGAGGGAGGACTCGAACCTGCGGCGGGAGGGGCCGAGTCTTAGCAGATTTGTTGTACAGCAACTTCACACTAATGAAGAAAGTCGTTCGAATTAAAGCAGACTTTGGGTTATGCAGGATTAATCAACAGTTATACACTTCAAAGTTCCAACGGAACTGACGGGAGAAACAGCGAACTTCAGTGCAATAGTTTACTAAGTGTTGGAAATAATGTAATATTACAGTGCAGCTTTTGTGAAGTTTGTCCTGTATATGCGTATCAGAAACATTATTTACATTTTCGTCGTGAGGAAAAGAAAGTTATGAGAAAGAACTGACATCAACGTGTTTAAAAAATGGTTCAAATGGCTCTGAGCATTATGGGACTCAACTGCTGTGGTCATAAGTCCCCTATAACTTAGAACTACTTAAACCTAACTAACCTAAGGACATCACACACATCCATGCCCAAGGCAGGATTCGAACCTGCGACCGTAGCGGTCGTGCGGTTCCAGACTGTATCGCCTTTAACCGCTCGGCCACTCCGGCCGGCTCAACGTGTTAAAATGAATATCTTTTTGTGTCAAAATGTCGAAGTTTTAAAAATGGGCTGATAATTTATATGCATATCACAGAAATAAAATCTGACATTGTTATATCTACATTCAAAGTACTACTACATCAAGAAATTATTTTTCTAATTAGATGCACAAGGCACATCTCAAAATTTTTATTGTTTTGTGCTTCTCTCCCCGGCTATTAAGTCATTAAAGTGAAAGGTCCTACATATTAAGACATGATGAAAAACATGTGAAGCAGTTGTTTTGTGAGTTGTTTTATGCTGAGTTACTTACCAAAAGTGAGTAAAGCCGAGTCAACTGTTATTCAAGGATTTGATCCCAAAGTACAAAGAAGTTACATCAAAATAATATCAGAGTTGATTACGTTTAGACTTGTCTTTGTATAAAACTTGATCAGATTGTTCCTCATATAGTTGGAACTATCTAACAGTATCTGCCTTAATGGATTCCCGTATACGTTCCTCCCTCATTTAAATACCTTACACAGTACAATTATTGCAAAAAATAAAACTGCACAATAATACACCGTCATACATATATTAATGGATATAAAATCACACTATCTTGCATTTCTATGAACTGAATTTGCATACATGCAAATTAATGTCATTTTCCAACCGTATTACACTGTCATGCAAAGTAGGTAATCGGATGCTATGTACCAGTCTGTACACGTTCAGCTGTAGGCTGCATGCATATCATAATTCTATTCATTTCACATTGGAGACGAGGGGGAACTTTTGGCCTGAGAGGAAGCCAACTCTCATAATAACAGAGAATGACCAGCAAGCAGGGTGAACATCCGGTCACTTATCAGTTGCTGATGAAACCCCGACTCACCCGTGGCTGGCAGCTTTCTCTTTTGTTGTCAAGTCTCAGGGGCCAGAACGACGGACGCTCGCAATATTTGCTGTTGCTGTGACTGTTTTCTTGAGAAATCCTGATGTTTTGGGCACGAACGCGCCAGCTAGGCGCCACAGCGGTGCTATTCTTTGAAACGTTCCACATAAATGGTCACTGAGATAACAGGATAGCCGATAGAACGGCACCACATGTAGCACCCCGAGTGTCATTCTGCTGGCGCCGGTCGCTAGAAAGCTTCCCAGGCAAAGCTGCTCGATTGTTACGTCAGCTTTGATTTGGCAGGAAGGGATGATACTAGCGCCTAGGTTAATGGAGTAAGGTAGTGGGAGCCTAGATGAATTTGTTGTAGAGTCATAATTTGCGAAAGTTTTGTTTATCGGCGTCGATTGGCCGAGTTCTGGCACAACAGAGCGCTCACTCTGTGGCCACTGAGTGGAAAAGATTTGAGAGGTTTTGTTTCCTGGCCTCCGCAGGAGTCTTCCCGTACTTTACCACCATCGCTGCAGAGTAATTTCATTCGCAGTTTCACTTGTCCGGCCCGCCACACGAACTGTCAGTTTTTTTCGCACTCGCACTTAGGTTTTTCTCCAAGGCGGAGCCCAACTCCATGCAGCAGAGCCCACCATATGAGCAGTCGTCATCAGAATGCGCCTTGTACCTTATTGTTGGTAACATACGCAGCTCTGGCTTGTAGGGTCTCAGTTGATTTTTCAGCTGCCCAAAATTGGAATTGTGGTTTTTCAGCGGTGGCATCCATTGAACCACTTTGTCTTCTTAGGTGATATCTTGGTACTGCATCTGATTACCCACTTGTTTGTCGATGTTATAAATTTCACCTATTCTCTTTGTTTCCCCTTCTCGTAGTAGAAACGCGTAACAGATTCCATGCAGTGTCATTTGTACTAGTTCTTGTCAACATATCTATCAGGTGAGAAGTATTTACATGTTTGGTTTACTTCAATACATGAGTGTTCCTTGTACAAATTCATAATCAACTTTGTGTGTTCAATTTAAATAAAATAAATGTAATTGTAATTTTTTAGGACGGCATTTATCTGTTAAACAGTCACACTCACCATAATCCTTTCCCATCATCATTTCTGGAGGGGAACAATGCTCAGCTAATTTAATGAATAAATTATGAGAGGCTCAGCCATACCCCAAAGGATCTATAGCAGGACCGTTGCATTACATGACTGCATTACTCACCTTGTGCGGAATCAGTATGAACTCTCTTGGGTGTGATATCGTGATTCTGCCCCATAACTTGCACATCAGTTAAGTGTCCCCCGGTAGCCAACACGAAGCTAGTTTCATTATTTACGTAAAAGTGGCTGACAGTATGATGAGCAGCGGCACTGCGAGCGGAGGGCTGCTTGTGGGGGGAGGGAGGGGAGCATGTGCAGGAAAGCAGGGCGCGAAGTATCGCAGCATGGGGTCTAGCGGTGCAGGTGGCCTTCACAGGGTAATGACACAATGGTGAAGTTATTCAGATAGTGAAGGGAGACAAAAATTTAATGGTCATGGGTGACAGGAATTCGATAGTAGGAAAAGGAAGAGAAGGAAACGTAGTAGGTGAATATGGAATAGGGGTAAGGACAGAAAGAGGAAGCCGCCTGGTAGAATTTTGCACAGAGCATAACTTACTCATAGCTAACACTTGGTTCAAGAACCATAAAAGAAGGTTGTATACATGGAAAAAGCCTGGAGATACTGGAAGGTTTCAGATAGATTATATAATGGTATGGCAGAGATTTTGGAACCAGGATTTAAATTGTAAAACATTTCCAAGGGCAGATATGGACTCTGACCACAATCAATTGGTTATGAACTGTGGATTAAAACTGAAGAAACTACAAAAAAATGGGAATTTAAGGAGATGGGACCCGGAAAAACTGACAGAACCAGAGGTTGTAGAGAGTTTCAGAGAGAGCATTAGGGAACGATTGACAAGACTGGGGGAAAGAAATACAGTAGAAGAAGAGTAGACAACATTCCATTAGAACTACTGACAGCCTTGGGAGAGCCAGGCCTAAGAAAACTCTACCATCTAGTGAGCAAGATGTATAAAACAGGCGAAATACCCTTGTAGCCACCCAGTGAGAAATTTCGAAGTCAATGATTATAAAAGAATGTGCCAGATGTTGTCTTCGCACAAAACTGAATAATAAAAATGACCCAAGCGTAACCTCCTTGCAAAATTAAAGAATAACAATGTCCCAAATGTAAACTCTCCACAAACATTAACGAATGAACATTGCTCATAAAACCCACAATAATGTTAATTAAATAATGAAGCATTAACTGAATGTAACATCTGAACAGAAATAATTAAACCTGATACATTTTATAAGGACAGCAGCGCTGACCTACGGCCCTGTGAAATAATTGAACCAAAATTCTTACCTCAGTAAAACTGCATCTATATCTGCTCTTATTTTTCGGCATAGCTACGTGCAATGCTAGCTTATATTCAATTTTGATTCTTGGAGGGAATGCATAGGAAATATTATTTGGCTTGAAATGAATCTTTTTCTTTAAATGAGTTACTTTATAAAAGTTATTATTGGGGCATCATTTTGAACAAATTAATTACAATTAACATATGTTATTAGCTGAGCGCAATGCTGCTTCATTACCTTCTACAATAATATACATATCGTCCACCACATTCCTGACCAGACTCGTGGGCAGAGCACACCGCGGACGCATGCCGACTCGCTACACACTAGCACTGACTGAGTACAACTATCCAACTGTCTACTCCCTCTGCCGACTCGCCACAAACTAGCGCCGACTGACTATTACTGCAGACAGAGTGCAACTCGCAACTGAACACTCGCGCGGTCAAGCGCAGACTAGCCACGATAAATAACTCTCTGGTCAGAGATTCTGTCATGCCTCGCCATCGCTGGTAATGAATACATATGAAACGTACGCGTTTCATAACCCTCCACTGGGGGGGCAAGAATTTGGCAGCGATGGTGAGTCATTTGGACTTGCCATGAGCAACAAATTTTTTCTTAACTAATTAACTTTACAATTACAGAATATATACAGATATATATATGTGTAGAACATGAAGTAAATATAGTGCACATGCGCTGAGTACAGAACATATCAGGCAAAGACAAAATATATACAATGAGTACAAAACATATTCACAAATGGCAAAAGTGCACACGCACAGTAGTACAGAACATATCAGCAATTCACAAACTATATGGGCCATGAATACAAATCATGATAACAAAATGACTTTTAATATGTTACAAGAATTAGGATGGGAAAGGGAAGGATTGCGTCATGGTTGTAGCACTTTAGGTTGCACGCAGCTGCACTGAAAGTCAATATCTTTCTACAGAAGCACAACACCAAGTGAGGCAATCTAAAGTTCTTTTCCCAGAAGTATTAATCAGCGTAGCCAAGACACTGAAATGCCGTAGTAATATTCCATGTTATCCTTTTGGTAGTACATTAGGTACACCAAACAGTGGGACCATAATAGCATCTCATCGCTCATTGTGGTGGACAGCATGTCGTGTCAACACCACGTTCTTGTCTGTTACAGCAACGTAGAATTAGTGCAAAAACCAATTATAGTGCTCCATGATCATGAGGATATACATGACAAAATGATATTGCAGTAATTCCAGGTAATTAGGTTAGAAGGTGAAGGACATTAAGTCACATACTAGTCTTCATTGAGAATTACACTAGTAATGGGTGGCACTCATTGCCCAGTCATTGAACATTTCTGTACCATGTATGTAGTATTACAGAATAATGTTCATGAGTAACTTTACAGAGAACATGGGCACTCATTGCCTAATTACAAACCATCAGAAGTCATTTACAGAGAACATTGGCACTCATTGCCTAATTACAAACCATCAGAAGTCATTTACAGAGAACATTGGCACTCAATGACTAATTACAAACCATCAGAAGTCATTTACAGAGAACATTGGCACTCATTGCCTAATTACCATCAGAAATCATTTACAGAGAACATTGGCACTCATTGACTAATTACAAACCCTCAGAAGTCATTTACAGAGAACATTGGCACTCATTGCCTAATTACAAACCATCAGAAGTCATTTACAGAGAACACTGGCACTCATTGACTAATTACAAACCATTGGAAGTCATTTACAGAGAACATTGGCACTCATTGCCTAATTACCATCAGAAATCATTTACAGAGAACATTGGCATTCATTGCCTAATTACAAACCATCAGATGTCATTTACAGAGAACATTGGCATTCATTGCCTAATTACAAACCATCAGAAGTCATCATTGAAAATGAGTTAATAAATGGCATAATTAATCTAATTATAGTAAACATTGTACTCATAGTTAATCTTATTACATTAATCAGTGGCATTCATTTGCCAGTTACAAAGCATTTTTTTTGCTAGCGATGCATTGCATTGGGATCGATAATTAATAACAATATTTGCTTTTGAGTTATTGCTGCAAATGAAGATGTGTAACGTCATTCGTCATGAGTCAGCTGTATCAAGATTATGAAACAAGTAGAGTATATGTAATCACATTCATAAACGACATGGGTTTAATGAACAACTGCTTATAGTACATTAATTTCATGAATAATTTCTCCTGCAAAATATACAAAAATGGATTATTAAACTGAAAGAAGAAACGCATTTTATGCTGAAAAGTAGTGAACTTCGAATTAACAGGTAGTGAAATGTGTATAAAAAAAAGGGTGTTCCCTAGCTGTCCTTTCCAAAACCTTCAGTCATCCTACTATGCAATATAACACATACTGTCAAAACGAACTGCAACAAATACTTAAATAACTACATAGCATAAATACATAAACTTCAACATCATCCTCATCTGTAAAGAAAAAACTTCATTATCCATCACTTCATTATCATAACTCCATTATTATCATCACCTGTAAAGAAAAACTTCATTATTCATAGTATCATACTCTTCATCATTATTCATCACCATTCATTATCATCTGCAAAAAAAATCACTTCATTATTCATTACACAATTATTCCTTATTTCTAGCATATTTCATCACTAAAACTAAGATGTGAAGTTCTGTCTGACAGCCTGCATCAATCGCTTCGTATTCTGAAAGAAAAAATTAGTTAAGACTGCTATTCTAGGATGTGTATAGTATATTCTTGTTAATGCTTGTTAATCTTGATCCATTTACTGTTCCTCATAAGGTTTTTGCATCTTCTTTCGTTTATTCCGTAGGTGAAATTCCCATTTCTGTTTAATTTATTTCCTTTACACGCTATTTCTTTCTGAAAATGATGAACAAAGATTAATGTCTTGCATTTAATTCATATACCCATTAGATAAAAACTGGTTTATAGTGATATAATTAAGCATACAGCATAGCATGACAGAAAACGTATTATGTCAAAAAATATAGACAGTGTTCAGATGCAAACATGTACACAGAATATCATAATGCAGCAGCAAAAAATGTAAAAATAGTCACGATGTTGAGATATCATAGGGCAAAAATGTCAAAGTCAACTGGTCTTTGTTACATCTTAACTATATCATACTGCATACAAACAAACAGGAAAACAATCATACATACATATAAAATGGAAAATGTGCACGGTCTGATGTGTAACGACAAGAAAAGCGACCTGCTAACCTTACCTTGCCGAGCACTTGCCAAAAAAAAAAAAAAAAAAAAAAAAAAAAAAAAAGAAAAAAAAGAAAAATACGATAATCATCAGTAAGTGTTCATGTGAATATAATTGCATACGTGATCATAAAAATTAGGAAATGGCACTACAGCATGTTAAATCATAAAGTATCTTCATTCAATAAAAGGTTTAATATTCGATATGTGGTGGTTTCCTTTGGATTTTCTGCTTCTTAAAGTTTCGACGTTTACAACATTGGGGTGAGGAATGCTGCGAATCCGATATGGACCTGCGTATAGAAGTTCAAATTTACTGCACCTACCTTTTATTTTGTTGGATAAATAGTGTGCACGTACTAATATCTTCTGTCCAACGTGAAAATCACGGCGTATACAAACCTGTTTTTGTTGTCTTCTCCGACGCTCTGCGGCACGTTTGATGTTGTTCAGCGCAATGTCAATTATTTCATGGTGTCGTAGTCGACGAGATGTAGGAAAGGTTACTAATTCTTTAATTTTGTTAGGTGGTTCGACATTTTTCAGTATAACAGACGGAGATAGCATAGTGGATTCGTTTGGTATGGAATTAATTACATCCTGGAATGAGAGTACAGGGCGTTTCAAAAAGAAAGAGCAGATTTCAAACATTTATTTCTCAAAAACTACAAATGATAGAAACACAATTCAAACGTTTCTTGTCAGAGAAAGGTTCAAAGTTTTTCAATGGTCCGCGCAGAAGTTCCATGCAAATCCGCAGTGGCGCTGGCGTTTGTTTGTAGGAAAATGGCGACGACACCACAGGAACGATCATTTTGTGTGCTGCAATTTGCAAAGTTAGAGTCCATTGTTGGTGTGCAACGTGCATTCCGCCGTCAATTCAACAAACAGCCGCCTCGTCATAAGCAAATTTATGAGTGGCATCACAGATTCGTAGAAGATGGTTGCATCTGCAAGCGAAAAAGCACGGGTCGTCCACGCACATCGGATGAAAATGTCGAGCGTGTCCGTGCAGCTTACGAAAGGAGCCCTAGAAAATCCACGGCACGGGCAAGTCACGAACTAAACATGTCTAAAACAACGGTATGGCGCGTTCTGAGTAACCGTCTGCACATGAAGCCGTACAAACTGCAGTTATTGCAAGCATTGCGTCCTGACGACCACAACAAAAGGTTCGAATTTTCAACTGCAATTCTACAGGACATGGAAGAGGACAATTTTGCCGAACGATTAATTTTTTCAGATGAATCAACGTTTCACATTTCTGGTAAAGTTAATCGGCATAACGTACGAATTTGGGCGAGTGAAACTCCGAGGGACGTTATTCAACATGAAAGAGACTCACCAAAGGTTAACGTCTTTTGTGCAATTTCGGTAAACAAAGTTTATGGACCTTTCTTTTTCATGGAGAAAACTATCACAGGAACCATTTACCTGGACATGTTAGAAAACTGGCTATTTCCTCAACTTCAGGAAGATTCAAATCACTTCATCTTCATGCAAGATGGCGCCCCACCACACTTCTCTGAACCTGTACGACGGTACCTAAATAACACCATTCCAGGACGGTGGATTGGAAGAGCAGGAGCACAAGATCAATGTCATCGTCTGTGGCCTCCCAGGTCACCAGACCTTACTCCCTGCGATTTTTATTTGTGGGGGTACATAAAGGACTGTGTTTATGTCCCACCTATGCCCGCTACTCTTCAAGAGGTACGACATCGAATTGTTGCGGCCGTGAATTCGGTAACTAAAGACCAGTTGCGTCGTGTGTGGCAAGAAATGAGATACCGGTTTGATATTTGTCGTGTAACAAATGGTGCTCATATTGAGGTACAGTTTTGATATTTGTTGTGTAACATTTGGTACTCATATTGAGTGAAGGACCGTTGGAATTGTGTTTCTATCATTTGTAGTTTTTGAGAAATAAATGTTTGAAATCTGCTCTTTCTTTTTGAAACGCCCTGTATGTGTGTGTCCCAATCAATATGTCTTTTATGGCAGTATATTCTACACAGTTTACCAATTTCTTTCATTAATAGTTCACAAGGGTTCGAAGAAGCATGGTACCTGGATATATAGATCGGAGAAATGTTTCTAGCTCGTAACATACGTGTCCATATAGCAGATCGAAACTGTGATCCATTGTCAGAAATTACTTTCAACACATGCCCTACATGAAATAGAAAATGTTTTAAAAATGCTTTCGAGACAGTTTTATCAGTAGCTTTGCATAACGGAGTGAAGGTAACAAATTTTGAAGTGAGATCAACAGCGACAAAGATGTAGCAAAAACCTCTATTAGTTCTGGGAATCGGACCAAAAATGTCTACAGCGGCCATATGTCTCAATTTAACAGGTACAATGGGATATAATGGAGGAATATGTGAAGTCGTGTCTGACATAGCTTTCTGGCAGATTTTACATGACGCTAAAACTCGTCGTATACGTTTCTCCATGTTGGTAAAATAACAGTTCTGTCTCAGTATAAGAAAACATTTTCTCGCTCTGTAATGTGCGTAACTTAAATGAGTATACCAGATTAATTTGTTAACAAGTTCATCAGGAATGCATAATAACCAATTGTTGCTGTCTGGATGAGAGCGGCGAGAAAGAATGTCATTGCGTACAGTGTAATGGTTTCTAATCGTAACATTATTCCTATCTTGCCAGAGGTGTTTAATCTCTTTCCACACATTGTCTTTACTTTGCTCTTGTGCTATGTCCTGTAATGACGACGAAATAAAATTTTCAAATGCAACTTGTTGAATGTACATGACGCTGAAATTTGCTTTGCAGAAGTTGGTTGCGATGTCTTGATGATTGTTGCCGAGAGAACGAGATAGTGCGTCTGCTACGACATTTTGTGTGCCGGGAATGTGAACTATTGTAAAATTAAATTCCTGTAGATAAAGTTTCCATCTGCTTAATCTATCGTGTGTAAATTTAGCCGAAAGCAAAAATTGTATCGCTCTGTGGTCTGTCTAAACGGTAGTATGTCTTCCATAAAGAAAATGCCTAAATCTCGTAAAAGCCCAAACAACACACAATGTTTCTAGTTCTGTAACGGAATAATTTCGTTCAGCAGGTGACAAAATGCGACTTGCAAATGCGATGTTTTTAATTACTGTTGAGCCATCTTCTTCAATTTCCTGAAAAATATGTACGCCTAAAGCGGTGTTAGAACTGTCTGTGGCAACGGAATTTTTTTAGTAAGATCTGGGTGCGATAAAAGTGGTGCACTCAACAAAGTATGTTTCAAATAACATTCTCGTGAACAAGATTCTGCGTATCAAATGTATTGCTTGCGTTAATGGAATATACAATCTGTACTGTATTTAATCAAATTCCATCTGACGTGTCATTATTTTCGGGAGGATGCTGTGGCATTTCAACTATTTGTACTATCCTATTATTTCTTCCTGACGTATTACGTTCTGGATGATACCTACTGTCTGGTTCATTCATGATCATTTGTTGTGGCGGATGTTCTAGCTGCTGATGAGATCGACTGTTATTAAATGTACGCTGAAAATTGTGCTCATTATTTTTTACGTCTGTCGTGATAGTCATTTCTATACGGTGCATTCCGATAGGAATTGAAATATTGTGTTTCCTGTACGTAGTTATTTCCTTGTTGCTGTGCGTTACTATTTGTTGGAGCTGAGACTATACGTGCACGCGGCGAAACATTAAAGTTTGGTTGACCTTGTGCATTACATTGTTGGTTAGGTATGCTAACCGGCTGGTTTTCATGCTGTTGCGGTGAAAAACGTCTATTGTTACAAAAATGTAGTTGCGACTGCTGATAATTTTGACGATTGCTGAAAATGCTATACATACTGATGATTACAATTTTCTCTGATATTAAAGTTCTCGTGGTTGTCATTTCTGGAGTGTCTAATGAAAAATTGTCACTTTCGGTAGAACTTGTCGTATCAGGTTTTCTTTACACTTTTCTTAATTCTAGGTAGAGCAATAGTTAAAGAGCTGTTTTGATAGATATAAAGGATAGTAGAAGAGAAGGCAGCAGTGCAGAAAACTAAAGATGAAACAGCACTACTACAGCTCGGGGCCCTGTGCACGCTACGGCACATACTCATTAAAGCGTAATGAATCCTCTGAGGTCAATTACGCGCTGCAAATAGATTTCAGCTTTTGCGTTACAGGCAATGGCGGTAAAAATTCAGAAATAAATTGCTGTATCCATGCTAATTGTTGTTTCTTCATTACAGGCAATGCTATTGAAAGTACAAAAATAAATTGTCGTATACAGTTCAAATCGTGTATCTGTGCTCTGTCATTATTAAATTCCTCAGATTTTCTTACGGATAAAAATTGCTCGTACCCAACGTTATCGTCTCTGAATTTGTGAACACGTTCAGGTTTGTGTGAGAATCTGTTTGTCTGTGTCATTTCGGATTTCAAGTTGCGTAGCTTTACAGATTTTAAGTCGCGTAGCTTTTCGGATTTTAAGTCACGTAGTCTCTGTAAATTGCTTAAGTTACACTGGCTGTGAGAGTGCGACAAACGTTCAGAATGTGCCGCACGCTGTGACGTGTTATTAACTGAAACATTTTTTATCTCTGTTACCTCTTGCTGTAAACTTGACAATTTTCTACGTAATGCATTATTAGACGAATCTATCTCACTGATTGTCTGCTGTAGATTTTGGAATTCAGGTGTTTGGTTAAACGAAATCGGTGAGGTATCGTCTGATTTGCTGTCATTATTACTTTCAATAACGTCAATACGACTGGCCAGTTCATCATATTTTTCAGTCAGTATTTTTACCTGATCATCGGTTTTAATGTCGCAAGCATTAATTTGTTTTTGTATTTTTCGTGTGGTTTCGTTCAATTTTTTAACGTCTGCTTTAATGACATCGGAATCCTATGTTAGTTCTAATTGTTCGAGTCTATCTGTCACTGTCTGAAAGTCTGCTGTGTGTGTGTCTGTTTTCGATTTAAGATCGGAAATTTCATCACGCAATTCGGTGTTCAACTGTTCGATGGTATTAATTTTGTCCGATACTGTAGCAATATTGTTGTCTACGTATGTTTTTGCTTTCGCAAACAATTTACGTTTGTCTTCCTGCCTCTGTGCAGTAATTGTTTCCATAACTTGTCGTATTACTTTATTCTGTTCCTGTATAAATTTACGGAAACGCGTATCACTGTTTTGTAGGTGTTGATTAAAACGTTCGTCAATTTGACTGTTCTGTTGTTCGAATTTCTCGTCTACTTTTGCATCCAGTGTGCGCGAAAGTTCTGCTGTCATTAATTTAAACTCGTCGCGCAACTGTGTTGCTTTTTCAGAGCATTGTTTACCGACTGCACTAATTTCGTCTCTAAGTGTTTCTGTTGTAGCTGTTTGCATATCCCTTAATTCTTGAGCAACAGATCTAATTTCTTCGCTACTTTTCCTAGCACTAGCCTCTATTTCCTCACGTAATTGTTCTTTAGTATCATGACACTGCGCGGCAACGGCTCTAATCTGTTCACTAAGCTGTCTAGAATTGTTGTCTATTTTTTCATTTAACTGTCTGGAATTGTTGTCTAATTTTTCATTAAGCGGTTGTTTGATATTTCCGTTATTTTCATTAAGTTGTTGTTTGAGATTTTCACTAAGTTGTTTGTGATTGTCGTCTTGCCTTTCATTCTGTTGTTTGAAATCTTCTTTAAGGTTGTCTTGTTTTTCATTAATTTCGTTAAGTTGTTTCAAATTTTCATTAACATCGTTCTTAAACTGTAGCAATATTGCCATAATTGGATCCATACCAAAAGTAGCTGTTGCATTCTCTGTGCTGTGTGATGGTGTATGTGCAATTGTCACGTTTTGTGTGACCATTTGGTCATTCTGTGATTCTTGAAAATGTTTGCCAATCGGATTTACACTGTTAGTCACTATCTCGGAATTAAATAAATCTGTCGTACTCTGCTTACACTGTCCATTTTCATTAGAAAAATTTGTCTGTTCGTCACGTAAATCCTGCAGTCCGGGTGTGTCAAGCTGGGCAGCGCTCATTGCAACAGAACGCCCTGCGTCATCAATTGTCGTAAAATTAACAGAGGACACAATCGAATTTATTTGTTCATCACTAGAATCAAAATCAATATTGATGGTCAGTACACACTGATTGTCTGCAAATGGAGGATTGTCATCATTATACTGCATGTCACAAGTACTATCGGTCAAGTTGTTTAACTCGGTTATTTCACTCACTATACCTCGCGATGCACTATTAACAGTTTTTCGCGGCATTTTAACACAAATCACAATTATTCACCAATGAAACAAAGACAATACAAAATCCAACAAACACAATTACAACAAAGAGCAACAAATTGCCGATGATCTGTGGAAGAAAGGACAAAGTTAGTAAAAGCGTTGCGCCAAATGCTAATTATATTAAGTAAATAAGAGTAGATATATGACTACTTCTCAGAAGATTCACAAAGAAATACGATACTCGTCCGGATGTCGCCAAGTGTAACCTCCACGTGAGAAATTTCGAAGTCAATGATTATAAAAGAATGTGCCAGATTTTGTCTTCGCACAAAACTGAATAATAGAAATGACCCAAGCGTAACCTCCTTGCAAAATTAAAGAATAACAATGTCCCAAATGTAAACTCTCCACAAACATTAACGAATGAACATTGCTCATAAAACCCACAATAATGTTAATTAAATAATGAAGCATGAACTGAATGTAACATCTGAACGGAAATAATTAAACCTGATAAATTTTATAAGGACAGCAGCACTGACCTACGGCCCTGTGAAATAATTGAACCAAAATTCTTACCTCAGTAAAACTGCATCTATATCTGCTCTTATTTTTCGGCATAGCTACGTGCAATGCTAGCTTATATTCAATTTTGATTCTTGGAGGGAATGCATAGGAAATATTATTTGGCTTGAAATGAATCTTTTTCTTTAAATGAGTTACTTTATAAAAGTTATTATTGGGGCATCATTTTGAACAAATTAATTACAATTAACATACGTTATTAGCTAAGCACAATGCTGCTTCATTACCTTCTACAATAATATACACTCCTGGAAATTGAAATAAGAACACCGTGAATTCATTGTCCCAGGAAGGGGAAACTTTATTGACACATTCCTGGGGTCAGATACATCACATGATCACACTGACAGAACCACAGGCACGTAGACATAGGCAACAGAGCATGCACAATGTCGGCACTAGTACAGTGTATATCCACCTTTCGCAGCAATGCAGGCTGCTATTCTCCCATGGAGACGATCGTAGAGATGCTGGATGTAGTCCTGTGGAACGGCTTGCCATGCCATTTCCACCTGGCGCCTCAGTTGGACCAGCGTTCGTGCTGGACGTGCAGACCCCGTGAGACGACGCTTCATCCAGTCCCAAACATGCTCAATGGGGGACAGATCCGGAGATCTTGCTGGCCAGGGTAGTTGACTTACACCTTCTAGAGCACGTTGGGTGGCACGGGATACATGCGGACGTGCATTGTCCTGTTGGAACAGCAAGTTCCCTTGCCGGTCTAGGAATGGTAGAACGATGGGTTCGATGACGGTTTGGATGTACCGTGCACTATTCAGTGTCCCCTCGACGATCACCAGTGGTGTACGGCCAGTGTAGGAGATCGCTGCCCACACCATGATGCCGGGTGTTGGCCCTGTGTGCCTCGGTCGTATGCAGTCCTGATTGTGGCGCTCACCTGCACGGCGCCAAACACGCATACGACCATCATTGGCACCAAGGCAGAAGCGACTCTCATCGCTGAAGACGACACGTCTCCATTCGTCCCTCCATTCACGCCTGTCGCGACACCACTGGAGGCGGGCTGCACGATGTTGGGGCGTGAGCAGAAGACGGCCTAACGGTGTGCGGGACCGTAGCCCAGCTTCATGCAGACGGTTGCGAATGGTCCTCGCCGATACCCCAGGAGCAACAGTGTCCGTAATTTGCTGGGAAGTGGCGGTGCGGTCCCCTATGGCACTGCGTAGGATCCTACGGTCTTGGCGTGCATCCGTGCGTCGCTGCGGTCCGGTCCCAGGTCGACGGGCACGTGCACCTTCCGCCGACCACTGGCGACAACATCGATGTACTGTGGAGACCTCACGCCCCACGTGTTGAGCAATTCGGCGGTACGTCCACCCGGCCTCCCGCATGCCCACTATACGCCCTCGCTCAAAGTCCGTCAACTGCACATACGGTACACGTCCACGCTGTCGCGGCATGCTACCAGTGTTAAAGACTGCGATGGAGCTCCGTATGCCACGGCAAACTGGCTGACACTGACGGCGGCGGTGCACAAATGCTGCGCAGCTAGCGCCATTCGACGGCCAACACCGCGGTTCCTGGTGTGTCCGCTGTGCCGTGCGTGTGATCATTGCTTGTACAGCCCTCTCGCAGTGTCCGGAGCAAGTATGGTGGGTCTGACACACCGGTGTCAATGTGTTCTTTTTTCCATTTCCAGGAGTGTACATATCGTCCACCACATTCCTGACCAGACTCGTGGGCAGAGCACACCGCGGACGCATGCCGACTCGCTACACACTAGCACTGACTGAGTACAACTATCCAACTGTCTACTCCCTCTGCCGACTCGCCACACACTAGCGCCGACTGACTACTACTGCAGACAGAGTGCAACTCGCAACTGAACACTCGCGCGGTCAAGCGCAGACTAGCCACGATAAATAACTCTCTGGTCAGAGATTCTGTCATGCCTCGCCATCGCTGGTAATGAATACATATGAAACGTACGCGTTTCACCCTCAGACTTCGAGAAGAATATAATAATTCCAATCCCAAAGAAAGCAGATGTTGACAGATGAGAAAGTTGCCGGACTATCAGTTTAATAAGCCACGGCTGCAAAATACTAACACGAATTCCTTACAGACGAATGGAAAAACTGGTAGAAGCCGACGTCGGGGAAGATCAGTTTGGATTCCGTAGAAATGTTGGAACACGTGAGGCAATACTGACCCTACGACTTATCTTAGAAAATAGATTAAGGGAAGGCAAACCTACGTTTCTTGCATTTGTAGACTTAGAGAAAGCTTTTGACAGTTTTTACTGGAATACTCTCTTTCAAATTCTGAAGGTGGCAGGGGTAAAATACAGGGAGCGAAAGGCTATTTACAATTTGTACAGAAACCAGATGGCAGTTATAAGAGTCTAGGGCCATGAAAGGGAAGCAGTGGTTGGGAAGGGAGTGAGACAGGGTTGTAGCCTATCCCCCATGTTATTCAATCTGTATATTGAGCAAGCAGTAAAGGAAACAAAAGAAAAATTCGGAGTAGGAATTAAAATTCATGGAGAAAAAATAAAAACTTTGAGGTTTGCCGATGACATTGTAATTCTGTCAGAGACAAGAAAGGACCTGGAAGAGCAGCTGAACGGAATGGACAGGGTCTTGAAAGGAGGATATCAGATGAACATCAACAAAAGCAAAACGAGGATAATGGAATGTAGTCGAATTAAATCGAATGATGCTGAGGGAATTAGATTAGGAAATGAGACGCTTTAAGTGGTAAATGAGTTTTGCTATTTGGGGAGCAAAATAACTGATGATGGTCGAAGTAGAGAGGATATAAAATGTAGACTGTCAATGGTAAGGAAAGCCTTTCTGAAGAAGAGAAATTTGTTAACGTAGAGTATAGATTTAACTGTCAGGAAGTCGTTTCTGAAAGGATTTGTACGGAGTGTAGCCATGTATGGAGTTGAAACGTAGACGATAAATAGTTTAGACAAGAAGAGAATAGAAGCTTTCGAAATGTGGTGCTGCAGAATAATGCTGTAGATTAGATGGGTAGATCACATAGCTAATGAGGAGGTATTGAATAGATGTGGGGATCGCTTGGTAGGTCATATTCTGAGGTATCAAGGGATCACCAATTTAGTATTGAAGGGCAGCGTGGAGGGTAAAAATCGTAGAGGGAGACCGAGAGATGAATACACTAAACATTCAGAAGGATATAGGTTGCAGTAGGTACTGGGAGATGAAGAAGCTTGCACAGGATAGAGTAGCCTGGAGAGCTGCATCAAATCAGTCTCTGGACTAAAGACCGCAACAAATTGTTATTGTGGCGTTGTGTCCAAAGACTGACTTGATGCAGCTCTCCACAGTAACATTTTGTTGTGGACTTTAGTCCAGAGTCTGATTTGATGCAGCTCTCCACACTGTTCTATCCTGCCCAAGCCTCTTGATCTCCAACAAGTAACTACTGCAACGTACATCCTCCTGAAGGTCTCCCCCTACGATCCCCCCCCCCCCCCCCCACCTCCACGTCCTTCTGCTAATAAAATGGCGATCTTGTGATGCATCATAATGTGTCCTACTAACCGATCCCTTCTCCTAGTCAGGTTGTGCCACAAATTTCTCTCCTCCACAATTCTATTCAGTAACTCCTCAATAGTTAAGTGAGTTACCCATCTAATATTCAGCAATGTTCTGCAGCACCACATCTCAAAAGCTTCTATTCTCTTCTTGTCTAAACTGTCTATCGTCCGTGTTTCACTTCCACACATGGCTACACTCAATACAAATACTTTCAGAAAGGACTTCGTGACACTTAAATCTATATTCGGTAACAAATTTCTCTTCTTCAGAAACGCTTTTCTTGCTATTGCCAGTCTACATTTTATATCCTGTCTACTTCGACCATCATCAGTTATTTTGCTTCCTAAACAGCAAAACTCATTTACTACTGTAAGTGTCTCATTTCCTACTCTAATTCCCTCAGTATCAAAAATGATTCAAATAGCTCTGAGCACTATAGGACTTAACTTCTGAGGTCATCAGTCCCCTAGAACTTAGAACTACTTAAACCTAACTAACCTAAGGACATCACACACATCCATGCCCGAGGCAGGATTCGAACCTGCGAATGTAGCGGTAACGCGGTTGCAGACTGTAGTGCCTAGAACCGCTCGGCCACCCTGGCCGGACCCTCAGTATCATCCTATTTATTAGACTGCATTCCATTATCCTCGTTTCGCTTTTGTTGATGTTCTTCTTATATCCTTCTTTCAAGATACGGTCCATTCCGTCCAATTGCTCTTCCAAATCCTTTGCTGTCTCTGACAGAATTACAATGTCATCGGCAAACCTCAAAGTTTTTATTTCTTCTCCCTAGACTTAATTCCTTAATTCCTACTCCGAATTTTTCTGTTGTTTCCTTTGCGGCTTTCTTTACACACAGATTGAATTGCATTGGGGGTAGGCTACAACCCTGTCTCACTCCCTTCTCAACTATTACTTCCCTTTCGTGCCCATTGAATCTTGTAACTGCCATCCGGTTTTTGTACAAATTGTAAATATCCTTTCACGCCCTGTATTGGACCACAGCCATCTTGAGAATTTGAAAGAGAGTATTCCAGTCAACATTATCAAAAGCTTTCTCTAAGTCTACAAATGCCTTTCCTCAACCTATCCTCCATGAGAAGTCATAGTGTCAGTATTGCCTCGCGCATGCCCACATTCGTCCGGAATCATAACAGATAGTCTCCGAAGCTGGACTCTACCAGTTTTTCCACCTTTTGTAAATGATTCGTGTTACTATTTTCCAACCATGACTTATTAAATGATAGCTCTTTAATTTTCATATCTGTCAGCATTTGCTTTCTTTGGATTTGGAATTATTATATTCTTCTTGAGGTCCACAGATGTGTCGCCTGTCTCATACATCTTGCTCACCAGATAGAAGTGTTTTATCATGGTTGGCTCTCCCATCGCTGTCAGTAGCTCTAACCGAATGTTGTCTACTCCCAGGGCCTTGTCTCAGCTTATGTCTACAAATGCTAGAAACGTAGGTTTGCCTTTCCTTAATCTATTTTCTAAGATAAGTCGTAGGGTCAGTATTGCCTCACGTGTTCCAACATTTCTACGGGATCCAAACTGATCTTCCCCGACGTCGGCTTCTACCAATTATTCCATTAGTCTGTAAAGAATTCGTGTTGGTATTTTGCAGTCGTGACTTAGTAAACTGATAGTTCGGTAATTTTCACATCTGTCAACCCCCCTGCGGGTCCGGGCGTTAGAATAGGCCCGAGGTATTCCTGCCTGTCGTAAGAGGCGACTAAAAGGAGTCCCTCCTCCTCAAGGGGGTAGTTTGCGCCTGCGTCCGGAGACGGACGGTTCCACGACTTATGTTTGTGGTCATTTTGGTTTTTCAGTTATTCTGGTTTCTTCCTTCCTTTGTTTGGTTCCTTTCTTTGTCCTTCTCCCTCTCAGTGTCTTCCATACTTTTTACCTTGCCTTCTTCTCCTTGCCTTCCTCTCCTTGCCTTCCTCTCCTTGCCTTCCTCTCCTTGCCTTCTTGTCCACCCTCTGGTCTCCTCCTCTGCGTTTGAGACAGTCTGTCCTTTCTCTCCCTTTTTTTTCCCTCATCTTCTTTCCTCCCTGTGCGTGCCTGAAGGGCGACCCACGCGTCCGCACGCGTAGCCGGTGACGGGGTAACGCGTAATTCCCCGCCCTGGGTAGACAAGTAAGGCACGCACGTACCCAGGCCCAGGGAGAGGTGATTACCTGAGCTGACACCTTCCGACCATGCCGACTGGTCCCTCCGTCCGCTTCGCGGGAGTTGCGACCTGAGGTGTAAACATTCACGTAAGACGAGAGTGCCCTCTGAGAGTGTCCCCACAAGGAAGGAGCGCGCCATCGGAGACGCTGGCAATCATGGGGGGATTCCTCCGCAATGGTTCTCTTCTTCTTCTCTCTCGACTTCTGCCCAGAAACGGAAACTTGACCAGCCACCAGTGACAAAAGTACTACTGCCTGCCCCCAAGTTCCTCGTAGTTTCTCGATCTGAGGACGGAAAGGATTTTTCGTCTGTCAACCCTTTCGTTATCCAAAAGGGCGTACATGCCATAGCCGGATCTGTCAAGTCTTGTACCAGGATGCGTAACGGTACCTTGTTATTAGAAACTGAGAGCGCCTCTCAAGCACAAAAACTGCTTCGGGCCACACTCCTGTACACGTTCCCTGTCCGGGTGGAGGCTCACCGCACTTTGAATTCGTCGCGTGGTGTGGTATATACTAGATCACTCGACGGATTGACTGACGAGGAGATTCAGTCTTTCCTCGCTGAGCAGTGCGTGACGGCTGTCCATAGGGTCATGAAAAAGGTCAACAATGACCTTGTACCGACCCGGACACTTTTCTTGACCTTTGATAGTGTTCAGCTGCTGTCGCGCGTCAAAGCGGGCTACGTGGTTATTTCTGTTCACCCCTATGTCCCGACACCTACGCGCTGCTACCAGTGTCAGCGTTTTAATCACACTCGCCAGTCTTGTTTTAATGCGGCTAAATGTGTCACTTGTGGCAGGGATGCCCATGAGGGTGACTGTCCACCTCCGTCTCCTCGTAGTGTGAACTGTCAGGGTGACCATGCAGCGTCCTCCCGCGACTGTCCCATCTACAAGGATGAACGCTGTATACAGGAAATTCGGGTCAAAGAGAAAGTGTCCACATCGGCTGCTCGCAAGCTATTTGCCAGTAGGAAGCCCACGCTGCTCCCAGCGGGGAAATATAGTACTGTCCTCGCCTCTCCTCGGACTACCAGGGAGGTGGCGACGCAGACATGCGATCTGACCTTCAACACTACGGTCGTCCGTTCGGCCAGTGCTAAGATCGCCCGGTCAACGTCTCCTCTTCCTCCTGTCACCCCTAAGACACAAGCAGCTTCATCAGCTTCTGCCAAGACTAAGACCAGAAGTCAGATGCACGGGCCTTCAAGAAGGAACCGTCCCTACGCACCTCGAACTCCCAGCCATCAACCAGTACTTCCACTAAACGACCTTCCAAGAAGGCTCATAGGAAGCAAAGTTCTCCTTCTCCGCCACGGCGCGTTTCTTCTCCTGCAGCACCCAGCGGTTGCCGCTCCAGGCCGTCATCCATTTATACCGTTTACACTCCATCGTCGTCTGCCGTTACCAGGGCAGACATGATGCAAATTATTGCTCAGTTACCTGCATCATTTTTGTTAACTGGAGACTTCAGTCGGCCGAAGTGGCCGTGCGGTTAAAGGCGCTGCAGTCTGGAACCGCAAGACCGCTACAGTCGCAGGTTCGAATCCTGCCTCGGGCATGGATGTTTGTGATGTCCTTAGGTTAGTTAGGTTTAACTAGTTCTAAGTTCTAGGGGACTAATGACCTCAGCAGTTGAGTCCCATAGTGCTCAGAGCCATTTGAACCATTTTTTTGGAGACTTCAGTGCCCGCCATCCCCTTTGGGGCCCTCCAGCATCCTGCCCAAGGGGCTCCCTGTTAGCAGACCTTTTCAACCACCTCAATCTTGCCTTCCTCAATACTGGTGCCCCTATTTTTCTTTCGGACACATCTCACACCTATTCCCATTTAGACCTCTCTATATGTACTACCCAACTAGCACGCCGGTTTGAGTGGTACGCACTTTCTGATACGTATTCGAGCGACCACTTCCCGTGTGTTATCCATCTCCTGCATCATATCCCCTCTCCGTGCTTAACTAGTTGGAACATCTCCAAAGCAGACTGGGGGCTCTTCTCTTCCAGGGCGACCTTTCAGGATCAAACCTCCGCAAGCTGTGATAGTCAGGTCGCACACCTCACGGAAGTCATTCTCACTGCTGCTGAATATTCCATCCCTCACACTACTTCTTTTCCACGTCGCGTACCGGTCCCCTGGTGGACCGCAGCATGTAGAGACGCTTTACGTGCTCGTCGACGTTCTTTACGCACCTTTAAACGCCACCCTACGGTGGCGAATTGTATCAATTATAAACGATTACGTGCGCAGTGTCGTCGTGTTATTAAAGGAAGCAAGAAAGCCAGCTGGGCTGCTTTCACAAGCACCTTCAACAGTTTTACTCCTTCTTCTGTTGTCTGGGGTAGCCTAAGCCGGCTATCTGGCACTAAGGTCCACTCACCAGTTTCTGGCTTGACGGTAGCGAATGACATCCTTGTGGCCCCTGAGGATGTCTCCAATGCCTTCGGCCCCTTTTTCACAGAGGTTTAGAGCTCCGCTCATTATCACCCTGCCTTCCTCCCCCGAAAACAGGCAGAGGAGACAAGGCCACCTAACTTCGGCTCCTCGAATCGTGAAAGTTATAATGCCCCATTGACCATGCGGGAACTCGAAAATGCACTTGCCCGGTCACAGTCCTCCGTTCCAGGGCCTGATTCTATTCATATTCAGATGCTGAAGAACCTTTCTCCTGCGGGTAAAGGTTTTCTTCTTCGTACTTATAATCACATCTGGATTAAGGGTCATGTTCCCACATGCTGCGCGAGTCTATTGTTGTCCCGATTCCTAAGCCGGGGAAGAACAAGCACTTGCCTTCCAGTTATCGACCCATCTCGCTTACCAGCTGTGTCTGTAAGGTGATGGAGCGAATGGTTAACTCTCGTTTGGTTTGGCTGCTCGAATCTCGACGCCTACTTACCAATGTACAATGTGGATTTCGTAGGCGCCGCTCTGCTGTTGACCATCTGGTTACCTTGCCGACCTTCATTATGAATAACTTCTTGCGGAAGCGCCCGACCGCGGCTGTGTTCTTTGATTTGGAGAAGGCTTACGACACCTGTTGGAGGGCGGTCATTCTCCGCACCATGCATACATGGGGCCTTCGCGGTCTCCTCCCTCTTTTTATTCGTGCCTTTTTAATGGATCGACAGTTCAAGGTACGTGTGGGTTGTGTCCTGTCCGACGCCTTTCGCCAGGAGAATGGGGTGCCACAGGGCTCAGTTTTGAGCGTCGCTCTCTTCGCCATAGCGATCAATCCAATAATGGATTGCCTCCCAGCTGATATATCAGGCTCCCTTTTCGTGGACGATTTTGCCATCTATTGCAGCACGCAGCGTACATGTTTCCTGGAGCGCTGTCTTCAGTGTTGTCTTGACTGTCTTTACTCCTGGAGTGTCGCTAATGCTTCCGTTTTTCTGCCGAGAAGACGGCCTGTATTAACTTTTGACGCTACAAAGAGTTTCTCCCACCGTCCTTACGACTCGGTCCCCTTGCTCTCCCATTCGTGGAGACAACAAAATTTTTAGGTCTTACATTTGACAGGAAACTTAGCTGGTCTCCACATGTGTCATACTTGGCTGCCCGTTGTACCCGTTCTCTAAATGTCCTCCGTGTTCTCAGTGGTATGTCGTGGGGAGCGGATCGAACCGTCCTACTTCGCCTATATCGGTCGATCGTCCGCTCAAAGCTGGATTGTGGGAGCTTCGTATACTCCTCTGCACGGCCGTCCATCTTACGCCGCCTCTATACAACATCGGGGTTTACATCTTGTAAGTAGGCTGTTTATGTTTTCTTATTGGCAACGTTACGTAGCAGTCTGTGGCTGCTTTGCATTGTTGTAATACTCGCCATTGTAGTGTTAGGCAGCTGGATGTGAACAGCGCGTAGCGTTGCGCAGTTGGAGGTGAGCCGGCAGCAGTGGTGGATGTGGGGAGAGAGATGGCGGAGTTTTGTAATTTGTCATGAACTGCTATATATATTATGACTATCAAGGTAAATACATTGTTTGTTCTCTATTAATATCTTTCATTTGCTAACTATCCCTATCAGTAGTTAGTGCCTTCCGTAGTTTGAATCTTTTATTTAGCTGGCAGTAGTGGTGCTCGCTGTACTGCAGTAGTTCGAGTAATTAAGATTTTTGTGAGGTAAGTGATTTCTGAAAGGTATAGTTTAATGTTACTCAGGGCCATTCTTTTGCAGGGATTTTTGAAAGTCAGATTGCGTTGCGCTAAAAATATTGTGTGTCAGATTAAGCACAGTCATGTATAAATTTTTCAAAGGGGATGTTTCATATGTCGACCCTTAGCCGAGGATACCTCACTGGAATCTTCTGATGTTTTTCTTGTAGTTTGTGTAATTAGTGTAGCTATTGTTTATTGCTAGCGGGTAATTGTAGAGAGAATCTCCTTTATAGTTGCAGCCTTTCATTGTTGTACAGTAAAATAGTTGTGGCATGCATGTAGATTTGCACCAAGTATTTCGCTGCTGCGCTTGCAATTAACTACATATTATTTTCAGTGCTATGTTAATGTGTTCTCTTATTTTTGCTCTTCAAATTGTGCTTTTCCGTGTTATCGTGTGAAATATTGTGACAATAATGGCGTGTGAAAAACGTAACACTAGGCTCCAAAGTAAACTGAGAAATAATAGTGACGACGAGTGTAGCTTACCAGCACCGCTGTGTAATGAATTAACAGACATTCAAAGTAGTAATTTGGTAACTGTGCATAGGGAAATGGAGTGGGCGTCAAATAATGGTGTAGACAGTGAAACAGGTAGTGAACAGGGAAGCATTATCGATCGATCGGTCGGCAACAGCTCGCCTCAGGAATCGGGAATGACAGAACACAATATTGCAAATACTGTAGACTCAGGTTTTGGGTTCTCACTGTTTTCTCAAATGAGTCAAGAAACATTTTCTGCTTGTCAAAATGTGAATGTTGCCGGTGCAACTTCACTGCCGAAAAGCACTGAGGATCATGTTTCAGACACCAGTGCATTGTTATTACAGTTAATGCAACAAGTGGGACAAAGGCTACAAAAATTAGACGCAATGGAACAAAATCATCAAAAGTTAGACACAATGGAACAAAATCAGAGACAAACACAGCAACAGTTAGACACAATGGAACAAAATCTTCAAAAGTTAGACACGATGGAACAAAATCAGAGACAAACACAGCAACAGCTTCAAAAGTTAGATTCATTGGAACAAACTCTTGAACAAACACGTGAAGATTTAACTACTGAGTTACATAACATTGAATCGAAATGTCAAAAAGTCTGTAATGACGTAAAAACTCAAATTTTTGAGCATTTTCAACCTATTTTTTCGCGGCATGAAAATGCATTACAGAATCACGAAGCAGCCATAAAAGAACTGCAAACTATTGTTCATGAAAATCATGAGACCTTGCAAGCTAAATTTGACTCAGTTGCATCTACCGATTCGGTTATGCAACTTGCAAAAACTCAGGAAAACTTAAAGGACACAGTAGATACTCTGAAACTTGGTTCAGAAAAACACACTGAGGAAATAAGTACACTATCGGAGAAAGTAGCCGAACTTTCGGATCAATTCACTAATTTATCTACGAAGGTAGATGATAATCTGAATGACACAAAACCGGTAGTCTTTAATGACACAGAAGAGTGCGAACAAATTAGGAAATTCAATCAAAATCAAATCAATATACAATACAAAAGAGAAATCCGGGAAGTACAAGATCAGATGGCACAAGTAATACACAAATTACAAATTTCAGAGGACACTCGCGCTCCAACACGGGAAGAGGGACTTAGAAATACGGAAAAGCCGCAAAATAATAACACAGGGGATTTCGGAAGTTACGAAAGAAATTGGGAATGTGCACCGAATTTTGAGATGGAACGGCCGACACAACCTAACAATGACCGATATGCGACTCGCCGACATGATCATTTTGACTATAAGACGTTCATTACTACACGTAAATTCAAAACATTTAAGAATTCTGGCAACGACATTCATCCACAAGCATGGCTCCATCAATTCTCTCATTGTTTTCCTCCCAACTGGTCGTTAGAACACAGATTAGAATTTGTATGTGGCTACTTAGAGAATGAACCAGCTGTAAGAATGCGATCGGTCATTCACGATTGCCACAGTGAAGGATAATTTTACCATGCCTTCCTCTCAGCATATTGGTCTCAAGCCACACAAGACCGAGTAAAACATGGCATCATAATGATGAAACATTTCGAACAATCTGAATTCTCCAGTCTTGTGAAATATTTTGAAGACATGTTGCACAAGAATCAGTACCTGTCAAACCCATACAGCCCCTCAGAACTCATCCGCATTTGCTTAATCAAATTACCTGAACATTTACGACATATTATTTTAGCAGGACGTTGCAAAGAAGACATTGAGGCTTTTCAGGGACTGTTACAAGAACTGGAAATTGACACTGACAATCGGGGAACGCGGAAACAGGAGCACAACAATTACAGGTCACATCTGTCAATAATTCTGCTATGAAAGAAATAATAACTGGACTCGACAAGGCTATTCTCACAAGACATATCGTGACCAAAACAGACACCACCCGTATGACAACCGTTGGCAGAGTAGTAATAACTACAGGGAAAGATCACCTCTCCGCGGTAATGACTATGACAGAGACAATCATAGCAACAGACAATATGGCAACCAGAACTATTATTATCACGGGAGACAGAATAACTTCAGACGCAACGGTCCAGCGCGCAGTTACGATTCAGGGAGAAATTCTCCACTACTTAGCCGACAAGAAAGAAACTACAGGAACTACCGACATGACGACAGACGATGTGATCGTAACGACAGACCTGAATTGCATCAGAACTGGCGGGATTCAAACAAAGCAGGGCCCTCTCGAGGAGGTGAATTTGTAGAAGTTAGGTTTCCAAATCCCAATAACGACGCGCGCCAACAAAGAGACAATAGGCAATGACTCACACCGCTGGCAGCCACAAAACGTACTTATGAAACTGACGACGCAACTGCCGTAGCTAGTAATTACGTAAAAATGGAAGACATTAGGGACGTCTTACTCCAGGAACACGACGTAAAACATAACAACATTGCATATCCTGTGACTCACATTACTGTAAATGACGTAAAATTTACGGCAGTACTTGACTCTGTTAGTCCCATTTCAGTAATTAGTGAAACAGCTTTTAGCAAATGCAACAAATCGAACGATTGCCCCACACTTCCGTTACGTAAGATTAAATTACAAGGTGCAATCTTTGGAAAAAGTGTAGATGTACGCCAACAAACCAATTTAGAATTCTTTTGCCAAAGCCACAGCTTCTCTATGAACTTTCTTATTGTTCCATTATTGTCGACGGAAATTATATTGGGAGTAGACTTTTTGAATGAATACAAAGCAATCTTAAACTTTCACGATGCTGAAATAAGTTTAGAGAAGGAAGGTAAGTCAATAGCTTTGAAATTTGAAGATTGGCTCTCAAACCATGACGAAGAAATTAATCGGCTTTACCTTCTGTTGGACAACAGTTCGGAATTTTCTACGGAACTAGACACTAACAATCACTCTGCAAGTACTGACAGGGATGATATCGACGGCATATTTGAAATAAATGAGTTAATTCAGAATAAAATTCAAACAATTGAGAATTGAAATGACACTGATAGACAGGACCTTTTTGAGATTTTACGAGAACATTCCGCAGTTTTTACTCACAAAACAGGAACAATCAAGGGATTTCAATAGCAATTTCGTGTTCGGGAGCATACTAAATTTTGTGTTAGACCATACGTAATTCCAGCACATTATAGGGACCGTGTTAGAACAGAAATACAATCTATGCTTGACGAGGGCATTATTGAGCCTGCAGTAAGCTCATACACCAATCCATTACATGTTATTGAGAAGAAGAATGGATCGATCAGGCTTGTCTTAGATTCGAGACAAATCAATACTATCATTATTCCTGAAACAGACAGGCCGCAAACGTTGGAAGAACTTCTTCAAAATTTTAATGATGTAAAAGTGTTGTCCTCCATTGATCTCAGATCCAGCTTTTATCAGATCGAACTTCATCCAGAATGTAGAAAATACACAGCTTTCCTTTGTTTCGGCGTTTGTTATCAGTTTCGGAAACTTCCTTTTGGTTTGAACATTTCTTCGGCAGCATTCATTCGCGGGCTAAATTCCATATTACCTGAGTTCTTAAAACGTCACATCACCTTATATGTGGACGATATTCTAATAGCAGAAGCTTCATGGGAACAACATAATCGCATCCTCAACAGTTTGTTACGTATTTTTGCAGAATCTGGAATTACAGTTAACTTGGAAAAGTCTGAATTCGGTAGGTCAAAGGTGAGGTTTTTGGGACATATTATTTCTTATGAAGGTATTCAGCTGGATCCTGAAAAGTTAGAAGCAATCAGAGCCATTCCAGTTCCATCCACAAAAAGACAAGTCCGCAGTTTTCTAGGTCTCGTAAATTTTTACCGTCGTTTTCTGAACATGCAAATTCTTATTACACCAAAACTTTGTTCTCTCACTGGAAAAAATACTATTTGGAACTGGGACGAACAAGCACAGTTGGAATTCAATTCCTTGAAAGAATCGCTACTTAACGCGCCAATACTAGCTCATCCAGATCTGTCACAAGATTTCTGCCTTAGCACGGATTCTTCTAAAGTCGGTCTTGGTGCCCATTTATTTCAAGAAGCCATAGAAAATGACACTACCGTTCAGAAAACCATTGCTCTTGCTAGCCGAGTTCTAACAAAATCTGAAAAAAATTATTCCGTTACTGAATTAGAAGCTTTAGCTATCCTTTGGGCATTTAACAAATTCCGTTTCTTTCTTTCTGGTAAGCACGTAAAAGTATACAGTGATCATCGTGCATTACAACTTCTTATGTCTTCAAAATTAAATCATGACAGGTTAAAACGTTTGGCATTGTTTCTGCAAGAATTCCGCTTCACAATAGTCTACATTCCCAGCAAGGAGAACATTGTTGCGGACGCACTGTCACGTGCACCGGCTGGGCTTGAGAAAAGTAACACAGAAGGCAACCTCAAAAAAAATTTCAGTATTCTTTACATTCAGAAAGTCGCCTTTGAAAACTTCATCACCACATCTTTAAAGGACATTGCTTATGAACAAGATAAAGATCCGATTTGGAAAGACATCAAGAGCAAACGGCATGGAAAGACACACACACAGATTCGGCATTATTATCTGGTTAGAAACAACATACTGTTCAAACGCTGCACTGTTGATGACAAGCTATGGGTACTTTGCATTCCTGACGATTTTGTTAATAAGCTCATTTGGTACATTCATTTCAGCTATGCACATTTTGGCCCACGAAAATATTATCATATTCTTCGAACGACTTGTTATTTTAACAATATGGAAAAGAGAATTCGAAGAGTCTTGTCTATTTGTAAACTTTGTCAAAAGGCGAAGCCATCTACTATTTCCCATCGTGCTCCGCTGTTTCCTATCATTCCTTCTAAATTAAAAGAATTTGCTGCTGTTGATCTCTTGGGACCGCTTGTCAGAACATCTAATGGATTTTCGTACGTTCTAGTCGCTGTTGAACTTACTTCAAAATTTGTTTCTTTCACACCGTTACGTAAAGCCACTGGATGGTCTGTATCCAACGCCTTTGTTAAAAATTTCTTACGTGAAGTTGGACACGTTAGCAAAGTCATTTCAGATAACGGACCTCAATTCAGATCTGCTGTTTGGTCACGCATGCTTCGGAATCATAAAATCAAACCTGTTTTTATTTCATTGTACTCACCACATTGTAACCCGTCTGAACGGATTATGAAAGAAATCAATAAGCTTTGCAGACTTTATTGTCACAGAAAGCATCAGCATTGGGACAGATATTTACACTTATTTCAAAATGTGCTGAATGAAATGCCTCATGATTCCACTGCTTTACCACCCACTCTTGTACTAAAGAATGAAGAACCACCAAACAAATCAGAGAGCTTGTACCTTTCCCGAATACACGTAAACTTTGACATAAAGTCATAATTGGTTTGGCTCTTAAAAATATAAAATCTGCAGCAGACAAAAGGAGAAAACTACACGGTAAAGCAAATGCAAAGAAATTGTATATTGGTCAGAAAGTTCTCATTAAAGCTCATTCATTGTCACATAAGAAGAAACACTTGAGTCACAAATTCTTTCTAGTTTACAATGGACCTTATAGAATCCGACGTATACCACATGATAATTGCATTGAAGTTGAAACTCTGCGTACTAGGAAGAGTAAAGGTTTACACCACATTTCACATGTAAAACCGTTTATTGAAAGATAATCTGCTTTTTAACTTTGTCTTTGCCATATAACTTTTCACTTTACATTGCTAGTATGCTTTGTCAGACTTAGAATCTGTTAACATACAACAATGTTTGAAGTTAAATATCCAATCAAGAACCAAGAGAACTTATTTAAACAGAAATTAATGAATGCATTGTTATAGTGAACAGACGACACAATGTTGTTATTTGCACATTCTTGCTTGTTAGTTGTACGATTACGTAACGACTATAAGGCTTACATACTTAGAACATTTAACAGTACTGCTAATGAGATTTTAATGCAACATTTTGGTTTACTTGAAATTTGGTGTATCATGAGGTAAGTACATTGGCTTCTGCAGAACTTAGCTTTCGGAGGACGATAACTACGACACTTCCACAGAGATTATCTTACAGCAAGACGCACATTTAGCTCTACAGGACACGTATTTGAGTGATTAATTTTGCACTTAAATCATTTATTTTTAAAGATATTTGAAGCACAATGATACAAAGGTTTTCCGTGACACATTTCATTCCATTGCTGTAATCTGTAACACCTGAGGGTATAATTACATTAATCCTCAGGGGGGTACACGCCTACTTTGTGTACCACGTGTTTGGCAAGCACAAGGAGCCCTAGCTATATAGTATTTGCTTATACAACTTTACACATCGGTATCATATTTCTCTAACACAGAATTACACAGCTATCTGATTGTTTACCTGAGAGAGACAAACATTTATTTTACTACATCAGTGACAGACGTTTACGTAATTACACCGTTGGATAACTTCACACTTACAAAATTGTATGTTGTTTGTACTTTGTGAACTGTTCATATTTTTTCAGAACTATTGTGATACTATGAGAGCTTTGAATGATGTATTTGGTATGGGATCATGATTTTAAAGTGCGTTTGAGGCAGATGACACTTTTGACATGAGCAGAGAATTTTTTTAGGTTTTGAAATTATTGGAGGAAGCTATGACGATTTTGAGAGTTGACTGAGGTGTTTTGATGTTATTTTTACGACGACGAATATGTATATGTGTAATAAGGTAAGGAGTAATGAATAGTGGTTAGGGACTCTGACTTGCGAAAAAGGATGTTGGAAACCAAGAATCGTACTTTAAGAGTTATGAAATGTGTGTATATGCGTGAATGTATCACAATGCTGGCGAAAATTTTTTGGACGCTGTTATATTTACAGGATTTTGTTTCTACACATTTGTAACGTAAATTTTCGACCTGTGAAATTTTCATATGAGACTGTCACTGTAGCGGAAACTGGTGTCGTAAATATTTAGGTAAGAAAGTTAAGTGACCACCTGCACGTAATGCGTCGTGGGCACCCACCTGGGCGACAGTCGCCTTGAAAAAAGCCATTAGCGCGTGCCTTCCAGAGGCACAGGTGAAAAAAAAAGAAAAAAAAGGGAGGCCATTATCCTCGCTATCGACATTCCTTTGTAGAAAGCATCGTAAATACGACACCCTCAAACTTGAAAACATGATTACACTGTGGAGCTCTTAATTTATGATATTTACTAAAATGCCTAATGAAACGGAGAAACATTTCACGGCTATTGTCTTGCTAATTGAGAGAAATGCCATATGGCTTGCCTTTATGTATTTATTTACTCATTTTGTTTAATATCTAGTTTCTAGCTGCACTGCAGCATTGGTTAATATAAAGTTTTATAGATGTACTAATATAAATATTTTCTGTCTACAGATCGAGTAAATAATAATTTTTTCAAAAAAAAAAAAAAAGAGGGAGCACAAAAAGACATTTACCTTCACAGGAACTGCATTCATAATTTTCTTTTCAAGTACTTGGTAACTTTTTTGGTAGAATAACTTCTGGTGGTGCACAACTTTAATTACATAGACATTAAGATGTGAATAGACATTTCCCTTATCTGCATTGTTGTCTTTAGTGTAAAATTTTTTCTGTTTGAGCTTTGTCATGTTTAGGTACTAGTTATATCATTTGCTTCTGCTGTTTGCCAGGCATAGTGCTACTGAATTTTAATTTGTGTTACTCTGCAAGCCAGTTTACTACTGATTTTTTTTTCTTGTTTGCTGCTCATTGCCTTATATTAGTTGTAATTTATGCTGCTTGCTTCGCCATTTGTATTTTTGATCGTTGCTGTGTGTGTTAATTGTTTTGTGCTGCTGCATTGCCTCGTCCCTTAGTTTAGCATCTGAGCTCAGTAGATTTAAGTTAGCTTAAGAGGGGGTAGACTACATAAGAAACTGACTATGGACAATAGGAAAAAAATGCATTGAGAAGTTATACGAAAAAAAGTACAGAAATCAGGTATAGATAGGACTTTTGGGAATAATGATGAACCAAGGGAGATCTCCATGCAAAATACTGCAGTAAAACAAACCCTGTCCTTTCCTTTTGTATTATTTTGCTATGTGTGTATGTACCATTGTGTATTTGTCTTTTTCCTGTCTTTAAGTGTTTAGCTAATAAGATTTATGTTGTAGAATTTTTCTAATACTATGTCATTTACTTTGTAAAGATGTTTAGACATTACTTGTTCTGTTTTGTTTTAATGCTCATGTGTGAAATTGATGTTTCGAAAGTTATTCTGATCTTTTATGTATGTACTTATGTCATAATTCCTGTAACACTGATGTACATGTTTATTTCTATTCTTTTGTAAAGCCTGTGTTACTACAGTTGTTATCTATATTGCTATGTTCTTTAATGATGTATTTTGTAACTTTGTAATTGTATTCTCATGTTATAATATTGTAATTGACACCAGTTCATCAAATTAAGTAACTTGTAAGCATTCATTTCACTGCACACATTTCTGTTGGTCATAGTATATGTGAGAAGTAGGGACTGATAGTGTTTGCACGTGTGTTAATAATTCAGCAAGGGACTGGATAACAGCATTGCTGGTTCTAAGGACAATTCCAAAAACTTTGTGAGTGCACAAGTGGTGGTTATGGACTTGCTACATTATCCGCAAGACTCTTCAATGGTGATTGTGCACCTGCACAGTCACAACAGATGGCTGCTGACCATCTCTACAAGGACTGCAGTGGGTCTGCATCTTTGATGACCCACCAATACCATTATTTCTACTAGGACTACAGTGGGTCTACACCTTTGATGACTCACCAATACCATTATTTCTACAAGGATTGCAGTGGGTCTGCACCTCTGGTGGCCCACCAATACCATAATCTCTACCAGGACCACAGTGGGTCTGCTCTGTGATGACCTACATACCAATATTCTTCAACTTCGACTGACTCTGCTGTGGGTTTGCTCTGTTGTGGCCCATTACCTGTCTGCATGTCAAGAGTCAGCACTGTCTTTCCGTTGGAAGGACAACACTACTTCTTCAAGACGGCATGAAAATCCACTACTTCTGCGTGCATTGTCTTTTACTGCTCAGACTTTGAGAAAATAAACGGCAGTTTCACTGTGATGAATGATCAGGACTGTCTTTATGGACTGTGAGAAAATTTTAGCTTTTGACCAACATTGTATTAATAAGTGTGTGCATTTGATATCTCTGTTATTGTAATTATGAAAAATTTTTTCAAATCATTATTGGCCAGTGCCCAAAACAATTTGTAAAATTTTTTGTGGGGAGCATGGGGGCTATGTAAGTAGGCTGTTTATGGTTTCTTATTGGCAACGTTACGTAGCAGTCTGTGGCTGCTTTGCATTGTTGTAATACTCGCCATTGTAGTGTTAGGCAGCTGGATGTGAACAGCGCGTAGCGTTGCGCAGTTGGAGGTGAGCCGGCAGCAGTGGTGGATGTGGGGAGAGAGATGGCGGAGTTTTGTAATTTGTCATGAACTGCTATATATATTATGACTATCAAGGTAAATACATTGTTTGTTCTCTATTAATATCTTTCATTTGCTAACTATCCCTATCAGTAGTTAGTGCCTTCCGTAGTTTGAATCTTTTATTTAGCTGGCAGTAGTGGCGCTCTCTGTACTGCTGTAGTTCGAGTAATTAAGATTTTTGTGAGGTAAGTGATTTCTGAAAGGTATAGTTTAATGTTACTCAGGGCCATTCTTTTGCAGGAATTTTTGAAAGTCAGATTGCGTTGCGCTAAAAATATTGTGTGTCAGGTTAAGCACAGTCATGTATAAATTGTTCGAAGGGGACGTTTCAGTCTTACGATCGGAGCGTTCTATACTAGTCCCGTCGAGAGTCTTCATGCTGAAGCCGGTGAATTGCCACTAACCTACCGGCGCGATATAGTGCTTTGTCGGCATGCCTGTCGGCTATTGTCAATGCCTGACCATCTGTCTTATCGTTCCTTTTTTGACGACTCTCTCGATCGTCAATAAGGATTGCACGTCTCTGCCCTGCTACCCCCTGAAGTTTGCTTTCGTCGCCTCCTTCAGCACCTTGATTTTTCACTCCCTGCAACCTTTCGAGTGGGCGAGAGCCAAACGCCACCTTGGCCCAGGCTCAGGTTTGCGTTCACCTTGACCTCAGATCGCTCCCAAAGGAGGTTACCCCCGCTTCGGTATACCGCTCCCGTTTTGTCGAACTTCGTTCGAAGTTCATTAATATGATCTTCATTTATACAGATGGTTCTAAGACCAATGACGGTGTCGGGTGTTCTTTTATTGTCGGGGCACACAGTTTCAAATACCGGCTCCATGGCCATTGTTCGGTCTTCACAGCTGAGCTATTTGCCCTCTACCAGGCTGTTCTTTACATCTGCCGCCGCCGACATTCTGCTTATGCCATCTGCTCCGATTCCCTGAGTGCCATCCATAGCCTCAATGATCCGTATCCGGTTCACCCTTTCGTGCACCGGATCAACGCTCTCTTCAGCAGCTGACGGACGACGGTTCTCCGGTTACCTTTATGTGGGTTCCTGGCCATGTCGGTATCCCTGGGAACGAAGTTGCAGATGCCGCGGCCAAGGCTGCGGTCCTCCAGCCTCGGACAACTTCTTGTTGTGTCCCTTCATTAGATTGTAGCAGGGTCATTTGTCAGCGCATTTTATCGCTGTGGCATGCCGATTGGGCTGCACTTACGGACAACAAGCTTCGGGCCTTGAAACCTCTTCCCATGGCTTGGACGACCTCTTCACGCTCTTCTCGGCGGGAGGAGGTCGTTTTGGCCCGGTTACGAATTGGACACTGCCGGTTCAGCTATCGCCATCTGCTGACGGCTGCGCTGGCGGCGTTCTGTTCATGTGGGCAATTGCTGACGGTACACCACATTTTAGCGTCCTGTCCAAATTTTAATACACTGCGCGTTGATCTTGGCCTGCCATATACTCTGGATGCCATTCCACCGGATGACCAAGGAGCAGCTGCTCGCGTTCTTCGTTTTATCCACTTGACAAACCTGTCTAAGGACATCTGATTATGCTGTTTTTTTAATGCTATGCCTGTCAATATGTGTTTTATAGTGTTGTCCCTTTTCGTTGCTGTTTTAACCTTGTGCCTCGCGGTGCATTCCTAACTTAGTCTGGGCGCTAATGACCATTGTAGTTGTGCGCCCTAAAACCACAAAAAAAAAAAAACATCTGTCAACACCTGCTTTCTTTGGGATTGGAATTATTATATTCTTCTTGAAGTCTGAGGGTATTTCGCCTGTCTTATACATCTTGCTCACTAGATGGTAGAGTTTTGTTAGGCCCGGCTCTCCCAGGGCTGTCAGTAGTTCTAATGGAAAGTTGTCTACTCCCAGGGCCTTGTTTCGACTTAGGTATTTCAGTGCTCTGTCAAACTTTTCACGCAGTATCATATCTTCTTTCCTACCTTCATCTACGTTGTCTTCCATTTCCATAATATTGCCCTCAAGTAAATCTCCCTTGTATAGACGATCTATATACTCCAGCCATCTTTTCTCTTCCCCTTCTTTGCTTAGGACTGGGTTTCCATCTGATTTCTTGATATTAATGCAGGTGGTTCTTTTTTTTCTCCAAAGGCTTCTTTAATTTTCCTGTATGTAGCATCTATCTTACCACCAGTGATATATGCTTCTATGTCCTTACATTTATCATATAGCCATTGCTGCTTAGCCATTTTGCACTTACTGTCGATCTCATTTTTTAGACGTTGGTATTTCCTTTCGCCTGCCTCATTTATTGCATTTTTATATTTTCTCCTTTCATCCATTAAATTCGATATCTCTTGTGTTACCTTAGGATTTCTGGTAGCCCTCGTCTTTTTACCTACTTGATCCTCTGCTGCCTTCAGTATTTCATCTCTCAGAGCTACCCATTCATCTTCTACTGTATTCCTTTCATCTGCTGTTTTCAATCGTTCCCTAATGTTCCCTCTGAAACTCTCTACAATCTCTGGTTCTTTCAGTTTATCCAGGTCTTATCTCCTTAAATTCCTGCTTTTTTCAATTTCTTCAGTTTTAATTTGCAGTTCATAACCAATAAATTGTGGCCAGAATCCATGTCTGCCCCTGGAAATGTCTTACATTTTAAAACCTAGTTCTGAAATCTCTTTATTACCATTACGTAATCAATTTAAAACCTTCCGGTGTCTCCAGGTCTCTTCCACAAATACAACCGCCTTTCATGATTCTTAAACCAAGTATTAGATATAAGTATTTTAAACATAGCTGCACAACAGCAACGGTTCCACGTAATAAAATTATAAACAGCCGACCAGTTGCAATGGATAAAGAATTCTTTACCTAGGTTTCAACGAATTTAAATTTGTCTTCTTCAGAAGATGGCAATTTTACATTAGTATGGACTGATGTATCATCGCCGTTTTTACAAATGTCTGCATAGATCCATTTGTCAAAATTAAAATATAGCCCTAAAACTAGGGTTTGTCACGTAAATATAAATTAGTGCATGGATGTTGCAGAGCTCACAACCGACTTAATTACGTGACAAACCCTATTTTTAGGGCTATATTTTAATTTTGACAAATGGATCTATGCAGAATTTGTAAAAACGGCGATGATACATCAGTCCATACTAATGTAAAATTGCCACCTTCTGAAGAAGACAAACTTAAATTTGTTGAAACCTAGGTAAAGAATTCTTTATCAATTGCAACTGGTCGGCTGTTTATAATTTTATTATTAGATATAAGTAAATTTTTTTCTATTCAAAATTCTACCAGACGGATTCCTCTTTTATTCCTTTCCCCTAGTCCACATTCATCTACTACTTTTTCTTCTCTTTCTTTTCGTACTATCGAATTCCAGTCTCCCATGACTATTAAAATTTCGTCTCCCTTAACTATCTGAATAATTTCTTTTATCTCATCGTATAAGGTCACCGGATATGAAAGAGAAAAGATCCTATGAACATGTGTCCGAAGGTGCATCATTGCGACGGTAGATAGCGCTAATGAATGAAATATCTTCTGAACATGTGTCGTGCGTTCCTTGTGCGTTGCAGGCTGTGTGATTAACGCAGTGTACTGTAAGCAGCAAAATGGTCCAGTATTCGTGTCGTGAACAACCCGAGATGGTGTTTGTGTACGGACAAGCAGATGGTGTACGCACAGTCCACCACCTTCCTCCATGTTCGCCTGCAAAGACCCTTGATTACACAAACGCCGAAAAAGGCTTGAAATTTTGTGTGATCTGGTTGGTGTCTGTGAGGGTACTTGTTTTGGTGTAGCCGTGCTGTCTCTCAGCCGTTTCCATCTGCTCGGCCGTACACAAACAGCATCTCGGTTTGTTCCCGACATGAATAACGGACCGTTCTGCTGCTAACAGTATGCTTCATCAGTCGCAGTCGCACAGCCAGCAACACAAGGAACACATGGCACGTAGTCAGACAAACTTTCGTTCGTCGGCGCCATCTACCGTGGTACCGATGCATTTCCGCACACATGTTCATAGAGCGTTTTTTTCTCTCCATTTCCAGTGCGAAACCTGTCCCTATGCGAAGATTATTAATAACCAGAATTTACTTCCCTGAATATATATATTTTGAATTAATAATGAAAAGCTCATGTTTTCTTTTAAATATTTAAGAATTCTCAGTTAACCGACTGATGTTTTCCGGAAACTTGTGAAAACCTTCAGCGCAAGAATACAAAAATCCTTTCTGAACCTTAGATTGAGACTCGTAATCTACAAGGAAATTATTTTTTCTTCTATGTTTTTGGTAGTGAATTTCACAGTTGGCCTTATTAAGTTCCGTCTTATTTACTACAAGTACAGTTCGTCAAAGAATAGTCTCGTGTAATATCTTGCAAGAAAGAGAACCATATGAGAAATTATGTCCCAGCAAATAAGAAAACAACAACAACAACAAGAAAAAGAGTAAATGTGGAAGTCTTACGCCCTATCGACGACGAAGGACAAGGTCGACGTAGGCATTGGCCTTGTCGCCTTCGTAGGAGGCGTCGCTGTAGTCGCCTTACCGATCTGGGAAAACCACGGAGAAAATATACCTGTATGGCCGTTCTTCATGATGAGAGTTTTGATTTGAACAATACGGCTCTACACCTTCGCTAAGGACTGTTCGGGGACACAATGGCAGCAGAAGAGATGAAGGCACATTGATCGGTAAAACCTTTGAATTCTCCTCTTTAGCGTTCAGTTAAAGGGCGTTTCTTGTTTACAGCTGCAGCGTTGCGATAGACTATCATTAAGATACGCTCTACATACTGAAGATTCAGGCGAGATTCTCCAAATGGATGTGAGAATACAGAAAACGACGGAACAGTGAGAAACTAGAGTTGCTTACTGTCTTGCATGTAGAGAGGCGAGACGAACGGTTCAGTAGGAAAAGAAGCGTCTACACAAGCCCATCCGCCCTTGTTTGTTTGCTACATATGAAAGCTTCAGTAAAGTAAAATTGCAATGTACGTGATTTTCATTAACTGTTGAGTACTTCAGGCAAGAGACTCTATGGTCACCATTATTGTCATGGTCACCCAAACATTCAGTCCCAAATTTCAGAACTACGAATCAATCTAAATTTGTAGGGCGTTATGACAGTGCAGTACGAGCACTTAAATAATTATAGATAATTAAATACCGTTATGTTCTGACCATCAGAAATCATTAATAGATTACTGTGTGTTTTATTGACAGGGAACTACAAATTTAGTGCGATTTCAGGTTTGCAGCCGGATGACGTTGACATATAGTTACGTTGTTTCGGTTGACAACCAATCTGACATCTACAGATGAGTGCTTTACACTAGAGACTGCTGATTCACGTCACTAATTCATACCAAAAATTTTTGCGGAGGCGTATGTGCATGGAATACCGCTACACGAACGCCTTCTGCTGACTTTCGTATCCTCTGTCAAATATTGCTCCATCTGGGGCACGTAGACACGTGGGTAAGGGTGATGTTGCATGCACGCTCTCTGTCGAATTTCGGTACCGCGGAATTAAAATTCTGTGGATAAAATATTAAAATTAGTCATCGGTGGACGTGTCCTCAGGCGTAACCTTTTTCTTTCTGAGATTATTAAAGAAACCACCACATTTCACACCCTGTCAAGTTGAAAGCCGCCATCAGGAGTGGTAACATCTTACGCCACATGTATTTAGAATTAGTCTCCTCCTTCGGCGACACTTCGTGGTTTCGTTGCAACCTCCAATCTATGGACTTCTGCAGCTAGATTTATCGAAAGCTATTTTTCCACATGGTTCATCTGTAGGTTCAGACGTAGCATCATCTGATGGCGTACTTGGTCCGGTGGTTTCCAAAAACTTATTCAGTTACATGCCATACCCCTTTCCGTCTTCTCTTTACAATTTTGACTTCTTCCATAGTACTACTTCACTTTCATTTTTCTTCAGACAGTTTCATGACGTTTTGCGGAAGTCGAAAAAAGGGATAAGAGAAGAGATAAAATAGGTTATATCCAAACAATACGAATATTGCTGTAGTGTTGCAGCAATATGGCCACAAGTTCAGTTCCAGCGCATAAGCAAGCTTTTTGCGTGTCACCACCAAAGCAGACAAAATGATATTAAATAAAACGTTCTCAAAGGTTGAAAATTAAAGGGAAAACTCTCACTAACTCAGTTCTGTCAATCGACCACGCACGTACCGCTGACGACTCTTTATTCTGAATGGGGACGAGCTGCATGCAAATGCAACAGAAACATTAAAAGATGCAAGTCAAACATTAACGCTAGATATTTGGGGAAGCAACAGTTTAACGCGGCATCCAAACTACGGCACTGCAAGGAATTTTTCAAGTAATCAGAGCATTACGAGAGGTAAAAGTGAAGAAAGAGGCAGAAAGAATCTTAGGACCAACCAATCACAGTATAATTTACGAAATTGGTACTTTATTTTCTTGACAGGGATGACTGTACCACAGGCATATTCTCAGATCTACCTAAGGCTTCAAATACTGTTGCTCATAAGATTCTATTACTTTATTTAAATAAACTGCTATCATTAGTTACAAGGTTTGTAGCTAACGAATAGTTCAAGTCATACCTAGGAGATAAGGCACAAAGTGAAGGTGCGCAAAAAAACGTCAAATATGGATAAACATTCAAAGGAACTCATCAACATCAAAATTAACTAAAATGGGATTTCCTAATCTTAATATTTTATGAAGAGTACTATTTCTGATAAATGACGGTCCATTAGTATAAAACCACTAGACGTTTTTTATTATGAAGTTTTCAAAGAATAGGCACTGCTGCTACCACAAAACCATATGGCCACTAAAACATTTTGCAGAATAAGCAAAAGGAATCCTCAGAGATGTTTGCTGTTTGTGAACATGCCGTAAAGGCACGTGGAACACAAAGAAAACGAATGGCATGCGTTTAACATTGAAGAGCCAAAAAGAGACTGTTTTTATTTTAGTTGTAGATGATATTTCTATATATTACGTAACAAAGATAAATTTTCTACTAATGATTATTGATTTTCAGTTGAAGAGCCTGCTAACACACTCAACAGACAGAATAACATCAACAAGTCCCTAAAGTCATGGCGTCATTAGTGTCTAACTGACATTACCTTTTAGTTACATACTACTCACAAGTACACTCACTTCCTAATTGAGGAATTAATTTTGGTAACAAGTAGACAAAGTTTTAATGCAGGTTTAAAACTACAAAGAAGGGACAGGAGAAAAATTACTAAAAGGTGTAATTGGGATCACTGTAAAGACCTGTTTAAAACATTATCGGTTTTAATTACACCATGTGAGCACGTTTTCCAGTCAGTTACGAATATAAACAATAATCTTGACAATTTCTACATAAACAGGACCATGGAACAAACAGGACTTACATACACTAAGAAAGAATTAACACACAAGATGAAAGATCATTTACTAAGAAGGAAACAGTAAAAGTAAATGAATAAAAATATTAAAGAGTGTAGCAAAAAAACTTATTCCGAAAGGCTACTGATGATCAGATACGAATGAAAGGTATAATAAGTTTTTTTCCATTATGCAATAATGTGTGTGTTTTGTCTGTACAGTGATTTTCGTTTTGAAGCGAATGAACAGTGTAGCAATAATTTCTTATAGTGTGAAACAACGGCTCTGCAAGATATATAAATAAAACGGTATTGTATACTACGAATAACCAAATGAGGTTGCTCTGTTTTAAAGAGACTAGTCTTATGTCCTGGTCGATGGAGGCTCTAATCTCCAGCTGGCAATCTTGATTTATTATTTTCGTGATTTCCGTGGATTGCTTCAGGTAAATGCTTGGATAGTTACTGCTATATACCCACTTGTCTCATCCTTGTCATACTAGGCTTTTACGTTGTTAGATACCTGCATTTATGAAAGATATATCCCACATTCTGGTAAAAGTAATCCACGGACAAATAAAGCTAGAACTACTTATCCCACAACTTTTGAAACTGGGAAGCTGATTAAGCGTTACATAGCGAGGTGGCACTCTGATATTTATTAAACATTTAACTGCTGTCACTTCCGGAAAGTAAAAACACAGAGTGCGATAACATGTACGCATTATTGCCCATCGATTTCAGGGGATGGATACGATCTCTTTTACAAAGACGTGAATTCCTATTCGTCAGTAACGAGACATAATTTTCGATGAACAAATCTTGGTCAAAGTAACCCATCAGCAAAATTTCTATATTTGTGCTGGCGTGCAGCCACTAAATCGATGGTTTCCTTTCACACTAAGTTGATAATTCTCTCATGATGATCGAACCAGCCGACTGACGACACTGTGCATGTATCCGAGTGGCAATCATAAACTCATCGAAAACTGCTGATAAAAAACTGACGGCAGATGCTTTTATTCAAGAGGCACTTCATACTCAGAGGTAGATGGCACACATAACTTTGAAAGTGTTTTTGCTGCTTCGGTGGGAAAATATGCGACGTTGGTAGTCTCACGCTGTGGAACTGTCGGTTGCTTTATATAGGAGATGAAGTTTAGAAGGGCACAGTTGGAGACCTACATCCTCAACATGAAGACCACATTTTGTGTGCTCGTCGCAGCCGTCTGCCTCACCGTCTCCCCAGGTAAGCTATATGCAGAAGCAAGCTGGACTTTCCATTCTGGGTGGGTGGTGTTGACGAACATGTCGACATCCACACTGAAGAGTTCTGAAGCTGCACCGTCCACGAACCACATGGCACAGGGAACTGCTGGGGCACATTTTCCAGCAATATTGACAGCTTGATACGTGGATAGCAACTTTGAGTAGTAACAAAAAAAGTTCTGGATCCCACGTTCGGACGTAACCACTACTTCAGTTCTGACCAAAAATCATCAGCAATGGGGCCTGTTGACTTACCGTATAGGAAACCACACCTATTCTACCAATGGCATTGGCAAAGACGGTGGAAGGATGGACAGAGTTTCAGGGCACCCTCTTGCTATAGGAATGGCTAACTGCGCCTAAAGGGTGAAAGAATCAGCAATGATCAATGGCATGAAGATGAAGAAGCCAATGAAAACCACTACATTAAAGACACATGAAGCGAATCCACAGGAAACGTGGGTTGTAACTGAAAAGGTGTCATGATGATGTCTCTATTGGCAAATCATTTCGGATTAGCCTCTCGTTCGGGTCTCTGCGAAGGGACTGGGACGCGGGGAGGTGTCCAAGAGAAAAAAGGGAATAATCAACGACGGCATTACATTCTACGAGTCGGAGCTTGGAATATCAGAAGTTTGAACGTTATAGCAAAAGTAGAGAAACTGTAAAGGGAAACAAAAAGGCTCAGTCTAGATATAGTGGGGTCAGTAAAGTGAAATGGAAAGAAGACAAAGATATGTGGCCAAATGAATGTTAGGTAATATCAATAGGAGCAAAAAGGAGTATAATTGGAGTAGCATTGCCGGCCGTGGTGGCCGAGTGGTTCTAGGCACTATAGTCCGGAACCGCTCTGCTCCTGCGATCGCGGGTTCGAATCCTGCCTCGGGCGTGGATGTGTATGATGTCCTTAGGTTAGCTAGGTTTAAGTAGTTCTAAGTTCTAGGGGACTGATGACTTCAGATGTTAAGTCCCATAGTGCTCAGAGCCATTTGAACCATTTTTAGGAGTAGCATTCGGTATGAACAGGAAGGTAGGCAGAGAGTGAGTTACTGTGAGTAGTTCAGTGATAGGGGTACTCTCATCAGAATCAACAGCAAACCAACACCGACAACAACGCTTCACATATACATGCCAATGTCGCAAGCGGAAGTTGAAAGATAGGGAAAGCATACGATGACATTGAATGTGTAATACAGCATGTAAAGGAGATGAGAATCTATTGGTCACGGGGGATTGGAATGCGGCTGTAGGTGAAAAAGAGGAAGGATTGGTTACGAGAGACTATGGGCTTGGTAGCAGGAATGAGACAGGAGAAAAACAAACTGAGTTCTGCGATAAATTACAGCTAGAAGTAGCGTATACTCTGTTCAAGTGTCATAAGAGGAGGAGGCATGCTTGGTAAATGGCCGGTAGGTATGGGAAGATTCCAGTTAGATTACACCATGGTCAGGGAGAGATTCCGAAATCAGATATTGGATTTTAAGACGTACCCCGGAGCAGACGTAGACTCAGACCACAATTTTGTAATGATGAAGAGTAATCACAAGGAAGGTAACTGCAAAGAAAACTTGGCTAATAGAAGCTCAACGAAACTAGGAAGTGCAAAAATATTTAGGGAAATGTAGAAATAAATAGGAATTACAGGACAGACAATGTGAAATGGCTGCAGAAAACATATGAATAATCGAAAAGGTGATGATCGTCTGGAGGACCGACTCAACATACAGGACAGTCAAAACAAACCTCCGGTGCAATTAAAAGCAAGAGCGGTAACGTTACAGAGTGCAATGGAGATTCCTCTCTTAAACGAAGAGAAAAGCGTGGATAGGTGGAAAGAGTTCAGTGAAGGCGCCTCTGAGGGGAGGAGTTGTGGGATGACGTGATGTATGAAGAAAATGGAGTCGATATGGAAGACAAAGGGGATCCAGTAATAGAATCACAATTTAAAAGCCTCACGAAGACCTGAGAACAAGTAAGGCATGAGGGATAGACAACATTCCATCAGCGTTTCTAAAATCATCGAGGAGAACGGTAACCAAATGACTATTCAGTTTGGTGTGTACAATTTATGAGACAGGTGACGCACTTTCACACATTCGAAATATATCACCCACATAGCTACGAAGGTAGCAAGGACAGGTAAGAGCGAGAACCGCCACACAGTCAGCGTAAAAGCCCATGGCTCCAAGCTGCTGACAGGTATAATGTGCGGAAGGATGGGGAAGAAAATTGGGGATCTGTTAGACGACGATCAGTATAGCATTAGGCAAGGTTAAGGGAGCAGAGGGTAAGTTCCGAAGTTGCGCTTGATAATGGAAGCGATACAGAGTTCAAGACTGGCTCGTAGGATTTGTCGAGCTAGGAAAAGCATTACACAATGTAAAATGGAGCAAGATGTTCGAAATACTGAGAAAAACACCAGTAAACTATAGAGAAGGACAAGAATGTATAAGTGCAAGAACAAGAGGGAACAGTAAGAATGGAAGACTAGGGACGAAGTAATCGTATGAAAAAGGGTGTAAGACAGTGAAGCAGTCTTTCACCACTACTGTTCTATCTCTATATCGAAGAAGCAATGAATGGAAGAAAAGAAAATTTCAGGAATGGGAATTAAATTCAGGGTGAAAGGATGTCAATGATAAGATTCACTGATGACATTGCTATGCTCATTGGAACTGGAGTACACTTACGAGATCTGTTGAATGAATTGAACAGTTTAATGAGTACAGAATGTGGATTGAGAATAAACTGGGAAAAATATAGAAGTAATGAGAAGTAGCAGAAATGAGAACATCGAGAAACTTAAAATCTAAATTGGACATGGCGAAGCAGACGAAGTTAAAGAGTACTGCTACCTTGGAAGCAAAATAACTACTGACGGACGAAGCAAGAGGACATAACAAGCAGACTAGACCAGGCAAACAAGACATATCGGATAAAAAAGAAGTTTACTTACGTCAAACATAGGCATTAATTTTAAGAAATAGTTTCTGAGAATGTACGTTGGGAGCGTTCTGTGGTAGTGAATCATGGACGGTGGGAAAACCAGAACAGAGGAAAATGCTACAGGAGAATGTTGAAAATTAGAGGGACTGACAAAATCAGGAGTCAGGTCGTTACACATTAGTCAAAATCGGATTTGATGTCTAGTAACAACCTTACCGTAGGAATTAGAAGCTCCGAACGTGTGACTGTTACGTCTACTTACAATGTCGCGTCGACCAAACATCATCTCATCAGAACGAATTCTTACTCTGCAGAGCAGTGTGCACTGATATGAAAATTCCTGTCAGACTGAAACTTTATTCGAACTCGGGATATTTCCAGAGATCTTTCTCACACTCGTTCACTTGGAAGAAAAGTACACTTGACTTGACTTCGATTGTGTCCACTTCATGCACTACTGCTCCACAGGCAGCCTGTTTGAACTATCCGAGATTCTCAGGTCGGCAGTTCATTACACTTCCTCACCGAGTCTGCTCCGTCTATCGTACGCATAACAATGCTACCAGGATTCCAAGTCCTTTGCGAGAGGGACATCCACAGAAAATTGTTGTCCTGACGACACAAATAACGGAGTATCCTTACTTTTCAGGTGTGACTCGGAGTCAATCAGTGGGATGCGTCGAGAGTGGGGGAAGGCAGAATCTTGAGTGCAACATAGTTGTTTTGAATTATTGTTAGTGTGCCCATACAGCCGTCTCAACAGTGGAATGTCAATAACGATGATACGAACCTAAGGACAGCACATCATACAGCCATCTCAATAGTGGAATGTGAATTATGACAATACAGCGTAAGGATAGCATAACACCCAGTTCCCGAGCGAAGAAAATGTCCGACCCGTTTTTATTATTAATGAATATTACAGAAGAAATAAATGTCAACAATAGGTAAGTTGTGGAAATAAGACGTGATTAAGAATATAGATTAGTGAATTCATAGGAAAAGGTAGGAATTCGAAGTTATTAAAGATGCTGTATTCGGATTTGTGGAGTTAAAGCGTTAAAGGTTAACAATCGTGCGGACACGATGAGAAACAGTTACATTTCACAGACATTGTTAGCAATGTCTACCCGCTTTGGCCTGCCTTAACTGATATGACCTAACATTAGCCTAACAACTTTTATCATTGTACCTGATAAGGGCATCAAAGTCGAAATCTGGATAGTACAAAAGACAAATATTACAATGCGCTGTAAAATCGCGGTTTAGTCTTTCAAAAAGTTATTGTCCTATACGTTGTTGTATCAGAGGTTTGCTACTTCGCACTTATTGAATATAAACCATGTATAACCTGCTCTCGCCCGTCTCCGCAGCTGAGTGGGTATCTGGGAGAGGTGCATGCCAAACCGATACTCCTCAATACCACATCCAAATGACATCATAAGGCAGAGGATGACACTGTAGCCAGTCATCACTGAATGAGCCTTCAGGCCCTGCAGGAGGAGCTGGTAACCTAACACCTGTAAATCCACACATAAGAATAATTTGGCTGTATTAAAATCGAGACAGGGACATGAGATTGCTGCTATGCGCACGGCCACATTGCTTACAATCCCTTGCTTACTGTATGTGAGTATTTCACCCCTAAATATATAATTTCCCGTTGAATTTAATTTGCGACCGCTAATACTAAGTAAAATACGAAAGAGGCGAGCGGAGGTGGAAACTTACACTTTGTACAAAGAGTACGGTCTTGTCCACAGGGGACGCAGCATCAATGGAAGGAGCTTTCGTGAATGCGACACGGATCATCCCTGCTCCCAGTGTGACGTACTGTACTGTGAATGGGACAGCCACCAAGAATATGATGATTGCTGCTGTCTCATCTTACCTCGTCAGCATGGCGGAAGGGCTGGCCTTCCAGGCAGCCAACTGAGCCCGGGCACTCTACAACACAATGCTCAACATGGAGCAGGGCGTAGATTACACAGTAAACCACATCGAGGATGCAGTTAATGGATCATTCGACGCCCCCCTGTCAGGGCTGGCCGTCTGCTACTGCAACTTCTCTGCTGCTGTCAAGAATGGTCTCAGATCCACGAAGCACTTCAGTTCACAGGTAAGAGAATCTTCCCGTATACTGTTGTATACTCCCATCATAGTTCGGTCAGATTCTCACAGCAAATTCTAGTGGGCTCAACCACATTACATCTCGTATGTTTCACAGGGAAACTTGAGAACAGGTGCTAGACAGCAGAGGGACATCCGCATTTGGACTCTGGACGAGGCGTTCGTCCACCTGCCAGACACAGTGGCGCCAGAGCTGCAGAGACTGCACGACTGGATCGTCGACTTTGCTTACATCGGCATCTCAAACGCCACTGCCGAGCTTCCGGCTGTCATGGAGGACCTTCGAGTGCAGGTGAGGACATCTGCAGCCTCACTGGTGATGATTATATTTGGACAGACGTGTGCTGTATTGTGTCTGTGAGATTAGGCATTGTGTACCCTGATCAGAACTCTTGCATGGTTGGTAACTGTGCTTTATGGACAGAGTTGAGTGAAGGCAGCAGCTGTATTGCAGGCCTTCGACAGAGCGATTTATTGAACGTTATCAATTGTACGACATTCTGTTCCCTGTAACAACTCCCACCCATTGCCCTGACAGGTCGTGCGATGCGTGAACTCGACTACTATCTGAAGTGGTGCTGGAGGGAACTGACACCGTGAATCCTGCAAGGCTGTTTATAAATCCAAGGGGTACGAAGGGTTGGAGATCTCTTGTGAACAGTACGTTGCAAGGCATCCCAGATGTGCTCAATATGTTCATGTCTGGGGAGTTTGGTGGCCAGCGGGAGTGGTTTAAACTCAGAAGTGTTCCTGGAGCCACTCTGTAGCAATTCTGGAAGTGTGGGTGTCGCATTGTCCTCTGGAACTGCCCAAGTCCGTCGGAATGTAAAAAAATGGTTCAAATGGCGCTGAGCACTATGGGACTTAACATCTGAGGTCATCAGCCCCCTAGAACTTAGATCTACTTAAATCTAACTAACCTACGGACATCACACACATCCATGTCCGAGGCAGAATTCGAACCTGCGACCGTAGCGGTCGCGCGGTTCCAGACTGAAGCGCCTAGAACCGCTCGGCCACAGCGGTCGGCCCTGAATATCAGTTGTTCTGGAGAGAATGAGAAAAATATCTGTTAATTCATACAGTGTTCATCAGTCTGTAGAGTATATGCTGACAGTATAAAATGAGTAGAGTGAAGGCGTATTTGATCCCTTTGGATTCATTTCGATTCAGTCTCGAGCTGTTGTAGGTGTTTCATGATTTCGCCCATCCAGTGATTGCTGATTCTGACAATCGGATGAGTTCCTTATGTTGCTTCCACCATTACAGTTTTATTTCTACAGTGTTCATGCATACGAGCCCCAAGTCCTAAGAATCCAAGTCTTCATGTCATTGTTTTCTGGTAAATGTTTGTTTCTTCATCCTGTTCAGTAACTAGCTCCTCCTTCTTGATTCACAAAATTACTAGAATTCAGCCATAAACACACTTTGTCCTCTGCTAAAGTTTAAACTGTAAGCCATTCAGTCATCTTCAGAGCGAACCACATGGGAAAGATGGTAATGGCGCTCTCGTCCACGTTATACACCGATGTAGCGAGCCATTTGTTCATGCATACACGGATGGCCTTAGTCTCTGTGATATTTTATTTGGTTTTTAATCGCCATACGGTTGTGATAGACCAAATATGAGAGTGGGTATAACTGAATAAAAAGAAGCAATGCTGGCAGTGGACCGGAAAGGATGGAGGGGTGTAGTGCGAGGAAGACAACTATGTAAAAATTTAAATAATAAAAACTGTTTACTCTCAGTCCTGTAATAGTATTAAGTAATGACATGTGTTCTGTACGAGGGCTCTTTTTCAAGGTCCTGTTGCCCGCGAAATTAAAACCACAGTGAAAACGCTATGAAGCTTTGCGCAGATGTGTTGCATGACACCGTGAATCCTGCAAGGCTGTTCATAAATCCAAGGGGTACGAAGGGTTGGAGATCTCTTCTGAACAGTACGTTGCAAGGCATCCCAGATGTGCTCAATAATGTTCATGCCTGGGGAGTTTGGTGGCCAGGGGGAGTGGTTTAAATTCAGAAGAGTGTTCTTGGAGCCACTCTGTAGCAATTCTGTAAGTGTGGGTGTCGTATTGTCCTCTGGAATTGCCCAAGTCCGTCGGAATGTACAAAAATTGTTCGAATGGCGCTGAGCACTATGGGACTTAACATCTGTGGTCATCAGCCCCCTAGAACTTATAACTGCTTAAAACTAACTAACCTAAGGACATCACACAGATCCATGCCCGGGGCAGGATTCGAACCTGCGGCCGTAGAAGTCGCGCGGTTCCGGACTGAAGCTCGGAATGCACAATGGACATGAATGGATGCAGGCGATCAGACAGGATTCTTACCTATGTGTCACCTGTCAGAATCGTATCTAGACGTAACAGGGGTCCCATGTCACTCCAACTGCACACGCCCCACACCATTACAGAGGCTCCACCAGCTTGGACAATCTCTTGCTGAGATGCAGGGTCCATGTATTCGTGAGGTTGACTCCATACCCGTACACATCCGTTTCACTCGTTACAATTTGAAAAGAGACTCGTCCGACCATGTTTCCAGTCATCAACAGTACAATGTCGGTGTTGATGGGCCCAGGAAAGGCGTAAAGTTTCGTGTCGTGCAGACGTCAAGGGTACACGAGTGGGCCTTCGGCTCCAAAAGCCCATATTGATGACGTTTCATTGAATGATTTGCACGCTGATACTTATTAATGGTCCAGCATTGAAATTTGCGGAAGGATTGCATTTCTGTCACGCTGAACGATTTTCTTCAGTCGCTGTTGGTCGCGTTCTTGCAGGATCCTTTTTCCGGCAGCAGCAATCTCTAAGATTTGATGTTTTGCCGGATTCATGATATTCATGGTACACTCGTGAAATGGTCGTACTGGAAAATTCCCATTACATCGCTAGCTCGGAGATGCTGTGTCCCATCGCTCGTGCGCCGACTATAACACCACGTTCAGTCCCATTTAAATCTTGATGACCTGCCATTGTAGCAGCAGTAACCGATCTAACAACTGCGTCAGACGCTTATTGCCTTTTATAGGTGTTACCGATCGCAGCGCCGTATACTGCCTGTTTACACATTTCTGTATTTGAATACGCATGCCTACATCAGTTTCCTTGGCTCTTCGTGTAGTATGGAGCCACCCTGCATATGATCTGGTGTATCGTCCAAAAGGTATATAATTTTACTTTCGGTTCGATGTTGCAAGGACAACCGTCGCCACCGACGACGCCAAGGCCGACGCCTCATGTGTAAGTGGAGTGAGGGGGGGAGAGCATGTGGGAGGTCCCAGCTTAGGGATCTAACACACGAAATAGTGTAACTGCAGTGTACTATATGTGTGCTTACAACAGAATAACGTCAACAACCTAACTCACCACAGGTCTCTATTGAAGTGGAAGTAAGTTTTTGTGATAGTTTGTAGATACCATGACTGGGTTAGTGGTTCTGTATCGGTGTTGGATGGTATCAACAGAAATGGTAAGCTACATCAGGTAGCAATAAGTGTATGCACATATGGACAAGCAGCGAAAGTATGGAAGAAGTCACAAAATTGGTAATATTCTGTTACGGCATGGTCTTGCTGGATATCTGTATTTATACTTAGAGTGTAGTGGAAATGTGTTGGTTCACAGAGTAACTGCTTGAGTTTTTACCTGCATTACTGCGCGTATGAGTCTGTGATCAAATTCGTTTCCATAGATTTTTTTGAAGATCTGTGTAAAGTTCCGTCACCTGTATTGGAGAAACACATATTGCACGCAGTCTAGTTGATGAACTAATAGACTTACAAATGCCTTTTGTAAGTTCTGTTTGTATTGAATTACTGGTTATAGGAGTAATATAAGCAGACCTAGTTATAGAACACATCCACACATCTATTCACATCTAACTCCTCTTCATCATTATGAACTTCATGTTCCAATAAATTAATAGAAATATCGTCAAATAGTGGTTTAACTTATGTTCACCTTAGACTGAGTCTCCTCATGGTGAACCATGTTGCACTGTGCAGCCCATGCAAGTTCGTGACACTTGGACGCTATAAATATATACATTTTGGATCTTAAGATGTTATCTTTATCGTATCACCCACAAACCTGTCGATGATGGATAGACTTTTGCTGGCAAAGATACTGACGTCGGTTGTTCTCAGGTGCCATGCAAGTGTCGATGTATTTCACCTTGCTGCACAATTGATCCCACTCCATATCACTGTACTGCACTGTCATACCTCGGTGGACATTCTCTGTTTCCACTGTAACTTCGAAGTAAGTATCAGTCACTAAAAGAAGATTTGTGCTGACGTGTAGCTGCTAAATCGATCTTTTCCTTTCAGACCAAGTCCAGGCTTTTGACTGATGTTGAAACCATCCAACTGGCGACGTGCTGTGTATGTGCGTCATTGTTCCTTAATCTGATTTGCGTCAAAACGTTGAGACGCGATCTTATCCAGCTTAAAATTCGTCAATAATTATACATTATTTCTCCATTCGGTACTTTAGATGAAGTGTGTTGTTGTCATCACATACACCGACACGGCTGCTATCACCAACATAACAGCATCTCTCTGGTACTGATGATCCCATCGAAAACGAGTGATATAGAATTGACGTATAAGAACCTTTATCTCATCTTAAGAGCCATTATGAATGAAAAAACACACGACCGTTGTGTGATATTCTGCTTTGTGTTATTTTAAAAAAACCGCCTTTTGGCTGTTACGCCATCGTCAGGTACAAAGATAAACATGTGTGGCTCAAGAGGAAAACTAGAGGAATTCTTTCAATTAAGTGGGATGTAATAGTATCTACTGCAGATAAAATATGTGGCACATTACATATGATTTTCATGACAAATTACAAAAACATTCTGAGAAGAAAAAAGTGAAATGCTGTGAGGGAGTGACTAATCAAGACAATTTTGTCCTTAATAGGTACAGTATCACTAACAGTTAAAACATTACAAGTGAGACTAGAAAAGTAAGTGAACACCTATCGTTGTACAACGCAAAATTTTACAGGGCACGTGAAACCACAGTCACTTAAATAAAGGAGGCATGAAGCATGCCGACCGGGGTAGCTGAGCGGTTCTAGGCGCTTCAGTCTGCAACCGCGCGACCGCTACGGTCGCAGGTTCCAATCCTGCCTCGGGCATGGGTGTGTGTGTGATGTCCTTAGGTCAGTTTGGTTTAAGTTGTTCTAAGTTCTAGGGGACTGATGACCTCAGATATTAAGTCCCATAGTGCTCAGAGCCATACGAACCATTTTTTTGAATGAAGCATATGAGTAGGAGAGGAAATTTACAAAGTTGTCTGGATGGACTTATTAACAGTATCTGTAGCCATAAGTAGCGAGTGTCGTGTGTTTTTCTTTCAGTCACTTAATGCTTTAAAATGGTCTTTACACTCTGAGATATATAGCAAGAGATAACTTTTCAAGTAACGAAATGCTTTCTGCTGCTTTGGTGAAATCACCTAGGCATCTAATTCCCTCACATTATTATTTTTCTTCTCCTGTCAAGGTTCATTCTATTTCTCTGTACAAAGCTAGCGAACAGCATGCCACTTGTCACTAATTCTACCCATGCACCCCCTAACCTGCAGTTCTTCTAATCTGTTGTTGTTGATTCCTTCCTTAATCAATGACGTTAAATCTATCAGCCTGTTTATGGTTCACCCCATCCTGGAATCACTTAAAGGCACAGAAGGCACCTCACCTTCAAGAAATTGTATAGTCAGCCCTGCTTCGGTCAAAGCTCATTTGATGGTAACAACTTCCTTACTTCCTGTTGCTCACCTAACTTCAACAGGTGCGGCTTCACCATCACGTGGCACAATTGGCGGGTCAACACTGTACCTGCAGGGGCTTGTCAAAAATGGTGACTTTACATGACAGCTCCTCCACTCTTAGGCAACAAGGACCACGGACAGTCTAACTGCCACATCTGTAACATGAGAACAATGAGTGTGAGGAGATGCAACCATAATTTCATTGCGTTAATAGTGCCACCTTTACAACTGACAACCATGTTCTGTTACCAAATTGTGGTACAGGATGTCTTATGGGAGTGGTAAATGGCTGGGGGTTGTGTAGGTGTAGTTTCCTAACCAAATGCTACTTGATTTTACAAAACCAAATGAACCGTATAACAAATTGGAGCACATGTGAGAAAGCAGAAACCGAGAATTAGCGCTCAATTTGTAAAATAACCTTTACATCTAAGGCAATAAAAAAAAGGCTCAGTACAATAACTCTCATCCACAGCAACGCAAAAGTTTCAGTGAGGCACAGATGAATGTACCAAATCCGAAAGCCTCCACCTAATACATATCAGGTATCTTGCCTAACTGAGATCACTTTACCATAAATTGGGCTCGAATACTACTGACCTTCAACACTTATCGGTAGGGAAACACACAGACACCCAATCAAAGCCCAACAACAGAAGAAGCAACACACAGACAGACACAATCTACAGTGACACATTACCCAGTCACAGATGGAATGAGATAGTGGCAGGGAGAGATAACTTGAGTCACTAGAAAACTTACCCCTAAAATACAGGTCCATGAATAAGTCACTAAGCAAAAACTAAGCTCTGTCCGAACAGGCCTCGGAAGACCTAATGGTACCGACTAACTGCCGTGTCAATCTTAGCCATTAGGCATCACTAGACTAGAGGCATGTAGTTAGCACGCCCCTCGCCCAGCCGTTGTCAGCTTTTGCCACCAGAGCCGCTACTTCTTTATCAAGCGGCTCCTCAATTGGCCTCACAAGGGCTTAGTGCACACTACTTGGCAACGTATTAAGCCCAACTGCCTCACTGCTCTCCATGCCATTAGCTCTGTTTCAATATTAAAGAACAGTCCCAGGTTGCACAGTGTTCTTTGTTGGTTCGAAAACGACGCGCTTCACCTGGGCAGGGCATCATCATATTATCTGGAAGTACAATAGAAAATAAAAGCCGAAAATGTAAATATAAATGACGAAAATGAGACCAAAGCATGTAAAAAATATTATAATTACTGCCAAAAAGCCTTCGTCAAATACGCCTAATATACATGGTAACGAACATGAAGGACACCGTAGAAGATGATACGGAAACTGCCGAAAATAACCCTGCAGAAGAATAGTTAAAAAATGCAACAACCGATTTACCTTGTGCCATGTAGGTCATCAGTCATAGAAGCGTAGAATACGACTACGCTCATAAACTCTAACCAAGACCCCAGAACAAAATACTGGGAGACGATCCATGCTCATGCAGTGTATACACAGTAATCGTGCCATCTGAAGTGAGTCAGAGAATTAGTAAAGATAACATGTGCCAGGTGGCCCCAGATGCAGGAACAAAGGCATCAATAAAATATGTTACACTAGAGAGAGAGAGACTGTCATAAGCGAGCTACAAACATATAAAAGTAGGAAGTAAGTTGTACAAATATTATTACAGAATAATGTCCAACAACAGAGGCAGGGGGTTCAAATATGCGAACTTAGTACAAATAAAAAGGAAACATTTTTAGAAACAAGAGCAAGAGATGCATGAGAGAGACGGGATCAATATGTATATATTATAAAAGTAAGTGTACAAACGATCAAGGGAGTTAAATGGTGCCGTAACTCTCTATCCCCCATCCACCAAGAAGGTTCCCGTTTTTACCTGAAGGGCGAGCTTTAGAAGATATAAGGACTGGGAAGTTTCGCCCTCTAGAAATTTCTAGAACATTTCAGAACATTCGAGAGTATTCGAGAATATTCCATAACATTCTAGAGTATTCGAAAGCAACCCACAACATTCCGGAATGTTCCACAATTATCCAGGATGTTCTGGAATGTTCGGGAATACTATGGAACATTCAGGAAGATTCCAGAATGTTCGGGAATATCCTGGATCATCCCAGATCATTGTGGAACATTCCACAATACTCTCGAATGTTGTGGAATGTTCTGAGCGATTGCGGATCATTTGAATCCTTTTTGGTATTTTCTATAATTCGCCACTAGTTGGGCTGCCCGCTGGCAGGGGTATATAAAGCAAGACCCGTCGTGGGTTCGAACGTCAGTTTCTTATTCGTGACGAAGGGAGGAACTGAAAAAGTAGTGCAGTGAGTGAATAAAAACAAACAATGAAGTGTGAGCAGTCAAAGTGTTATAGTGACTGAACATAAATCGAAAATAAAATGCGAAAAATCTGTAAAGTGCACTTCGTGTATATGATAATTAGAAGTTGATTTGATTTAAGTTTTAGACAATGGCTGAACGTAAAAGAGGAGCAGTAGTAATCCTTACAATTATGGGTGTGTGTTTTCCATATCTTCTGCCAGGCGAATGGACGGATTCCAAGGAAACTTGGTACACACATACCTTAGTCGTAGGTGGCAATCACCGTGGGGATAAGATCTACCTACCTATGAAAGGGGACGGAGGGAGGGGGCGGGGATGAAGAAAAGCATTGGCCGTAACACGTGAATTCCCAGACTATATATATCTAATATTTAAGAACAAAAGCACTTAGTGTCTTGCATGATTTCAAACCGTTACAGGCCGGCCGGAGTGGCCGTGCGGTTCTAGGCGCTACAGTCTGGGGCCGAGCGACAGCTACGGTCGCAGGTTCGAATCCTGGCTCGGGCATGGAAGTGTGTGATGTCCTTAGGTTAAGTAGGTTTAATTAGTTCTAAGTTCTAGGCGACTGATGACCTCAGAAGTTAAGTCGCATAGTGCTCAGAGCCATTTGAACCATTTGAAACCGTTACAAAATTTTCTCTCGCTGACAACCCCTCCAAAATAATGAAAGGAAAAATGATGATCGCTTACTACTTTTCTGCTGTTCATGCAGTAAATGTACCGAATGGGGTACAGCATTATAATTTATTAATTATTTACTACCATTTCTACGCACGACACGTTTCACAGACAGTATGCACATAAACAACTGAATGTAAGTGGAAAATTACATCATTGTAATACACGTAGTTCAGGAGATATGGTGTCATAAACAATGAGATCCCTGAAAAAAATCCCGCTTCATGCATAATGTTTAAATTTATTGATTTTTTGTTACAACCTATTTGCAGACAGTGTCCATATACGCTATTATATGTACCTAGAATATTCTATCGTTGTACGACTCATAGTTCAGGAGATGTAACATCATAAAGAGTGAGTAGTTGTGAGAGAACTGCCGCATTCTGGAGACGTTTAAATTTATTGGTTCAAAATGGTTCAAATGGCTCTGAGCACTATGGGACTTAACATCTGTGGTCATCAGTCCCCTAGAACTTAGAACTACTTAAACATAACTAACCCAAGGACATCACACACATCCATGCCCGAGGCAGGATTAGAACCTGCGACCGTAGCGGCCACGCGGTTCCGGACCGCACGGCCACACCGGCCGGCTTAAATTTATTACTTTGTTGCTATTCACGCCATTCGCAGCATATTTTGCAGACAATATTCACAAGTGCCGCTGAATGTTCCGATAAAATTATATCACTGTACAGCACATAGTTCAGGAGATACGACATCAGAAACATTAAGGACAAGGCCTCTAGATCTATCTTTCAAATGTTTCACTCTCTGATACATAGTACTCGTAATGTAAAAGACAGTATAAGGGATTCAGACTAGTCAGACATATCGTCATGGCCTCAGGAATGTTTTTATATTCATTCATTAATTCACGTACTGTGTTCCTTAAACCCCATGATGAATGAGGACCTACAAGCATGTGGAAGAACTCAAACTATAAAATATGTGTTTAAAATTATACATTATAAGAGGCTCACTGCCGTTTCATGGCAGACAAATGATGACATAAGCATCAGCATTTTATCAGAATCAGCTCTTTACTATCGTGAAACTCATTCCTGGAATTTCGCCATCAATGCATCTGGCTTCATGATAGGATCGTTTACAGAATCCTGTCCTGTGAAGGCCACCTTGACCCTGCCCCACCCACACTTATGCCCCCAGCACACCCATGCCCTGCATGCAGTCCTCTCATTGCTGAACCTCGCTACGGCTACCCCTTGCACCTCTGCTCATCATGCTGTCAGCCAGCTGTATGCAAGTAACATCAGCAAAGTCTGGTTTTGTAAGTCGTAATTGAATCAGTATACCACACACAGAATACCAGGCCGGTAGGTCTCTATAGACGGCAGGACGCACGTGAGGGGAATGGTAGTGGTGGGGGCTGTAAGCAGGGACTGTAGGGGGAAATGCCGGCTGCTGGAAGGGAAGTACCATCTCCCTAGACTGAAGCCTACACTCACACATTTTGTAAATATCGAGCGAGGCCCCTTCTCAACGAGACTTGCATGGCGGGCATTTAGAAAGATCTGTCACATCTTTGGTTAGTATAGAAAAAGAATTCAGCTGAGAACGCTGCGATTATTTTCACCTGATTTATTAACGGTTTGTAATTTCCAGAAAAGTGTCACGAGTGGGGAATTTTGAGTAAAATTTACGCATTTCTCTTGTTGCCATGTTAAAATTTGCTTCTTTTGTCAAAAATAATTGGAGTTTACAGTCTCATTTCGCTAACATGTTGTGCAGGCGAAATTCCGAGATAATTCTGAAACAGTGGTTTATTAAGTTTATTAAATGAGGAACTGGGGGAAAGTAAGATTTGTATTTTATGGAAAAGCATATCCTCAGTCGAAAATAAACATGTGTTGACTTCACTTATGTCGTTCCATAACCTATAGCATTTCTCGTTTCACCAGCTATTGATGACCCTTGAAAATTACATTATTCCATGGAAAAAGGCTTTAGTTAGTGGAATAACACCGTAGTTAATGAAGTTTTGCGTAATAACCACATGGAAAGGTCCTCTCTTCTCTGTGTGAAATCATTTGCTAAAATCCTATTTCGATATCTCGAATCTTTTATGAAGTACGAAGAATGTCGTGGGTATTTCACTCTGGCTTTTTTTCATGCGCGGTGCGATCGCAAATGAGTACGTTACAGCAGATCAGGTCTCTCAAGATTGGTGACAGATAGAGACCTCCACCCAAATCTAAAGAAAAATTCGAATTTGTTAGCTAAATCTCATATACAGCAACATATTATGTAATATGCACCAAACTCAAAATCATAGCGACCCTTATTTTTCATTGTAAACTTTTTAGAATTTCGTGTAGTGTGTTACGTCCACGTAAATATCACAATAACTGACTATTAACGAAATGATGGACACATCATACTGAACGTGACATATGAAGGTACAAGTAAAGGAGAAATGAAACTTTTACCAAATATTTTCTGTAAAATCGTTTGAGTAAAATTGCATAGCTCACTCGTCGATTCTGTCATCGCCGACCGGCTGAGAGGTAGATAACCCTTGTCGGCCTCCCCCTCTGAACAAACGAATGAACTCGCCCAGCGCTTTGGAAGAGAACTGGCCGCTGCGCGTTGGCCACCGTATCCTGCACAAGCTATACAAGCGAGGTTTGGCGAGGTCTAGACGACACGTATCAACATACACAGGCTTCGTGAACTTCACTGCGACCTTAGCCATCTCCACAGTGACGAACCCTTCAGTGAAGTTTGGAGTCTGTAAACAATTTGACATGTTGATGTAATCTCTTGCAGCGTAAGGCCCATCCCAACGATAAGCTAAATGAGTTTTGTTACAGATTCTAACATCCTCCATTGTTTTATCCAAAAACTGAATTATTCGTTAGCTTATACAAATATTTGTTCAAAGTCAGTCGTTAAGAGAGGCCTCTTCTTAATATTAACATGAATGTACTCCTTAAACCAAAGGACTGGTCAAAGGAGATGCTGCAGGTGAGTCAAAGAAGTCACATCCTGAACGTGAGACACTGGTAGAGGTTTCTTTAGTGTAGAATGTATCTCTGCTTATTCCCCACCGTTGTCTTCAGCTTAGGAATGGAACCATTTCGTGAGGCTAAACACCCCAGACACAGTGGCGAGTCGCTGTGCCCGTCATGTAAATTGATAAGGTATTCCAAGTCTGACTCCAGGACATATCCCTACCAATGTCAGTAGCCATATCTTGGATCTCATCCTTCAGTCTGACTACTTTATCTTTGGAGAGCCATCAGAACGCTTCAAATGGAACAGTTACTTGTGTGGCATGCACATAGAGATTCTTTATATCCAAGGAAAGGATGTAACTCGAACTGTCGCAAAACCTGTAGTCCTCCCCACTCAATCGCGGGTTACTCACCTCAGTATAACTGTGGACGCACTTCCAAGGTTCCCTGTGTCTTCCGCATTAGAAAAAGAGCAACATATCAATATCAGCCAACACTTAGATGTTGATACATGTAGTTTTGACATTGCATCCTACAAAAGCTCTGGCGCAGTATAATAGAAGGCAGGATAGGAGTGTCTGTGCCCAGACATACACTCTAGAATTTCTCAAAAGTGTCTACTAGTAAGCACATATCTGCCTCCTTGCACAATTTAGCGTATCCCTCTAAATTATAGACGGTGGACTACTGCCAAACATTCACCGTATGCTTATGGTCTGCATCCATTACGGCTATGCCTTTCAGTTTGCTAGTGAATGCAGTTATACTGGGCAACCTGGTTTTGTGGAGTCTCTCCACTGAATCCAGGTAAGGGGATCCCCTTCTTTGTTACAAGCTGTAACAGTGTATTGTCGGGGTTTGCGGCTGTGGTGATATGTACTTCCTCTAGATGAATTGTCACAGCAAATTTCCAAAGATGTGGGTGCATGAATTGGAAGGAATCTCGGAAGCAGATTGCTACCCTTGGTTTGATTCGTTTGGAGAATGAAATGAATTTTTATACACTGCTAGGTATGATTCTGACCTAATTTTCTCCATGCCAAAATCGTTCTAGTGATCAACATGTATGGGTGCATAATACCCACTCAGATTATGCAAGAAGGTGAGTATGTATCATGGCGGTTTACACTTCAAGTTGCATGCAGTGTGAGCCACACCACAGAAGTTTTCCTTTTAATGACAGTAGCTTCCACTTGGAGTTTCTGTTTTTCTGTTCAAAGGCAGCCCAGAAATATGACATTCAGCTGCCTGCTTGTATAAGGTATCACTCTCCTGTGAGTTGGTCTTTGGAATTCTGTTGCTCTGATAACCATCATTACCCCATGCAAGATCTTTGAGCTCAGAGAGCAACGACCTCACAAGATTATCCCCAATAAATGATACAAATTTGTTGCGAGTGATATCAAATGAGCAAACAATTTGATATGCTGTCACATATGGCATATATCGTTCTGTGAAAGTGGATTGTTGGGGGGGGGGGGGTTACAGACACAGGAACTAGAAAAAAATGAAAGTCTCTGTATACAATAAATGGACAGAGTTCCTGTTGGTGGGCGATCTTAAACATGGAAGAAATTTTCATCCTCACTGGGCATTTTCACACATTCCAGTTCCTGGCTCGAACAATCAGTTGTCTTTCTAAGTACTCGTGATTAGTAGAAAAGTTAATCCAACTGTGGCAAAAACGCTGTTTATGCTCATCTTAACTCAGTAAAGTGGAAAGTAGGTGGGGCATGTTCTTCATCCAGATGTAGTGACACTTCTTGTCTTCATATGAAAACTATAAATCTACGTGTCTAGGTTGCTCCCAGATAGTTTGTAAAAGTATATGATATAACTGCCTTATGCTTCACTTCTCCTGACTTGCTTTTTTTCTGATTTACTCCCAGACCATAAATATGTGACGAATAATTAGGATTCCGCCCCTCGAACCTTGGCTGATCTGGGATTGTGGTGGGAAATAAGATCGCTTTAAAGTTCTAATGCTTGCAGAGTTTGGATACCTTGTGTACTTGTAAGATGTGCATGAGTCTAGTAATTTCTATCGAAAGCTGGAAGCGACCGTGAGATGCAGTATACATCCTTCTCATTTACATTCTGGACATTAATGCATACTCACATATATCTCTTAAACAGTTTGTAATTTATAAGCGCTTACATGTAGATTGGTATTCAAACAAACTTAAACACGACCACAGTTATATTTCCATATCTGATAAAGCTGATTCATGCATTTCCACCTTTATCAGTGCACAGCGTGAACGTAACGTTTGGCTATGTTTTCTTCTGATGGGTGGAGAGTATTGTGATCTAACTGCAGCAGATCGTTCAACGATGTCTCACAGAATCCATGGACATACGGCAGTCACCTTAGTCAAGACTATTTCATGCTGTATTGTACAGCTGGAATACATGAAATTATTAAAAGTCACGTCCTGTAGATGCCTACACTCTCTATTGTTAAATATCTTAACTGGTAAAAGGAAGTCCCCTGCAGAGATTGTATGATCAACCAGTATCACTGACAAAGAGTGAACGTTTCTGTGAGACAGAGCTAAAATCTGCATCGACACATCACAGAGCCAACACGATTCATCCGTGTATAATATTACTCTCATGTCATTTATTGGGGGTTTTCAAATACTACCATTGGACAGAATTTCCGCTTCGATATCATACCGACACTGACACACTAAAAGCCACTGGTGTTTAAAAAGTAGGCTGGATTGAACTGCATTACTGCTGCATTAGGTGACTGTTGTCAGAATAATTTCACCTCACATGGAACAAAAAGGAATTATTGGTTAAGCAATTTTTGTTTTTTTTTCGCCTATATTCCTATTCATCGCCACCAGCGTTAATACTTGCACTGTCTCGCAGCAGGGAATGTTGATGTACAGCTAGTTATCTTTACCCTTGAGTGAACTACTTATCATCAGTATCCATATGAATAAATTAATTAGTATCTTTGATGCAGAATGATGGTGACATTGTCACCTTATAAATCTCTGAATACAGAGCTTATTACACATGTCTATGCAAGAGTGACTAAAACATTTATTTAGAAAGTAAAGTATTTAGGTGATCTGTGTGTGCTCTGAAGCAGTGTGCTGAAGTCATATCTAAGGCTACGATGGCATATCCTGAGTACTAAATACCATACTGTGTGTCTGATGAGCACCTCAGAATCAGAGGCGATGCATTCACACAGCGTGTGCACCTTCTGAACAGCGCCCCACATTCAAAGTTATTTTTATTATTATTATTACGTCATCACAGGCATGGCAGTGTGCACCTATTTATCAATGAATATGTCCTCTTGATAAAATGGAAATTTATGAACTGTTATCGACTGCTTGGTATGAAAATAAAAAAGAAATTTGGCCGGCTATACTTACTTACTTAACAACAATTTTACAATATTCCACCTGACTGGTACACACACTTGCAAACTTCTGCTGCTATGATGTTGTGAAGACCTCAGTTTCTTGATGTAGTGGTAGCTCTGCTAGCACTGAAGAAATAATCACAAAAACCTGAAGTATTACATCATACAAACTTAATAATTATTATTATAGATATCTGAATACTTACCACAATTGGTAACACTTTAACACTTCTTGCATGTAGGGAGACTGGAATGAGATTTTAAAAACGTTATACAGTTCCAGCATACGCAGAACATTGTGCTGGTGGACCCAATCAAGTAATGCATTTACTTGTCATTCTGCGGCATTGCCATTGTTTGTTTGAATACTATCCCTACGTGTACACACGCGTACCATGTTTTTCCATTCTTGACGCAGAAAGCTGCGAATACATTTCTCTGATAGATGTTTCCAATAAACAGACCTGTTAAATTCCTTTTTGCTCAATGCAAGCATCTCATCAACTGAAGACATGAGATCTAGATGTACATATAGAAAGTGAAGTAATGATGGAAATCTTGTTAGCATTATGAGTTTGACAAACATCATGCATATTAAGTTATTCTCATAAGGTCTCAGTCACAGGCTTCACCAGCTCATAGCTTCTGTATAATACAGTGTGAAACTGCAGTGCAAGCATATTACAGTTGCCTGAAGGGAGGAAAGCTGAACTAGCATGAAACTGGCTGACAGCTTGATGCAATATTTACACTAACCACAAGAAGTAGCCACCACAGGCTAGTACCATAACACATACACATAGTAAATTCCAACTAACTTAATCACATTAATAAAGATGGGACCTGCTACTAGATTACTGCATTATATGTATTAGCGGGAAAGCACCTATCTTGAAACATAAATATCACATTAATAAAACTGACAAAGTCCACGGACAGATTCCGGACTAGAGGTGTAGGGAAAAAGAAAAAAAATCTGAAATTTGTGGTAAGGTCTTGGTCATTGGTCCCAAAGCTTACGCACTACTTAATCTAACTTAGACTAACTTACGCTAAGGACAAGAGACACATCTATGCCTGAGGGGGGACTCGAACCTCTGACGGGGAGAGCCGTTCGGACCGTGACAAGACGGCTGAGTATTTGAAAAAGATCAGATAAAAGATCATATAAAAATGTGTCCAGAAATGCATCATTAAAGATAATAAAAAGATCATACAAAAATGTGTCCCGAAATGCATCATTACCACAGTAGCTGGCGCTGACGAATGGAAGTTCCTCTGTCAATGTGCCTTGTGTTCTTTATGTGTTACAGCCTGTGTGATTGACGCAGCGTACAGTAAGTAGCGGAATAGTGCAGTGTTCTAGTTGGGAACAAGGCGAGATGGCGTTTGTGTGTGGACAAGCAAATGGAAACAGTTTAGATACAGAACCTGGTCCTCCAAATGTGGTGTAAGTGCAGTCCACCACCTCCCTGCACTTCATCTGTCTGAAAGGCCCCATGATCACACAAATCCCCGAGAAGGGCTTGAAATGTTGGGTGATGTGGTTGGTGTCTGTGAGTGTACTTGTTTTGGTGTAGCCTTGCTGCCTCTTACGCGTTTGCCTCTGCTTGGCCGTACAAAAACCATCTCAGCTTGTTCCTGACATGAATAATAGACCATTTTGCTGCTTACAGTATGCTGCTTCAATCACACAGCCTGAGGAATATATATACTCTGAACATGTACCGTGTGTTTGTCGTCAATTTCAAGCTGTGTGATACAATTTTGATACCTTCCATCGTACCACTTGTCTCTCCGTTTTATTCAGACAGACAGTTTGATGGCGTTCTGCGGGATGCGAAAAGGGGAAGATAAATTGCAGCAAGAGGGACATAATTTCGCTTGCAGTGTACATGCAAGCTTTTTGTCATATCACCACAAAATAGGCAGAACATAATAAAGTAAAAAATTCTAAAAAATTGAAAATTAAAGGGAAAAACTATCACTAACTCAGTTCTTTTAATCATCTAGACGCATACCGCTGATGACTCTTTATTCTGAACGGCGACCAGTTGCACGCAAAAGCAACAGAAACACTAAAATATCCATGTCAAATATTCACTCTAGCTGTTTGCAGGAGCAACAGTTCAACGTGGCATCCAAACTAGGTCACTGCAAGGAACGTTTCAAATCTCAGAACATTTCCAAGGTGAAAATGAAGGAAAGAGCCAGACAAAATCATACGACCAACCGAACATAGTAGAATTGCGAAAGTGGTACTTGATTCTTTTGACAATGGTAAGTGTATCACAGGCATATTCTTAGGTCTGTCTAAGGCTTCTGATACTGTTGGTCATAAGATTCTATTAAATAAACTCTATCATAAGTAAAAAGAATTAGAGCTAACCGTTAGTTCCATTCATACGTAGTAGGTACGACATAAAGAATAGAGGTGCAAAAAAAGTCAAATATGGATGAACTTTTAACGAAATTCTAATCAATATCAAAATTAACTAAAATAGGATTTACTCAGCGTAGTATTTTAAGACCAATGCTGACAGTAGCTATAGTATAAAACCACTCGACGTCTTTTATTATGAAGTTTTGATAGAAAAGGCACTGCTGCTACCTCCAAAGCATGTAGTCACTGAAACTTCTTGCAGAATAACCAGATAGAAACCTCAAGGGAGTTTGCCACTGGTCAACATGCAATAAAGTTATATTGAACACAAAGAAAACAAATGGGGTTAGTTTCACTTCAGAGAGCCAAAATGACATTGCTTTTATTTTAGTTGTAGATGGTACTTCGATATATTGCTTAATAAAGTCAAATGTTCTACTAACTATTATTGTTTCCCACTCGAAGCGGTACTAACAAATATTGTAAACAGAATGTCATCAGCATTTTATGTCCTTAAAGTCGTGTCATTAGTATCAAACAGATATTACCTTTCAGTTACATGCCAATAATAAGTATACTCAAATCTTAATTAAATTAATTTTTGGACGAGTAATCAAAATTTGAATGCACTCTTCAAACTACAATTTCTGCAGAAACAGTTCTCTCCACGACCATGGAGGAAACAGCACTGACATATACCAAGAAGGAAAAAACATAAGACTAAAAGAGAATTTACTGACAAGGAAACAAAGTAAAATTAAGTGAATATAATATTAAAGAGTTTACCAAAACACTTAGTGTACAGATACGAAAGAAAAGTGTAGGAACAGTTTTTTCCCATTATTTAATAATGCGTGTGTTTGGTCTGTACAGCGATTTTTGTTTTGAAGCGAATGCACACTGTAGCAATAACCTTTTATAGAATGAAACAACTGCTCTGCAAGAATGTGTAAATAAAGTGGTATTGTATACTAGGAATAACCCAAATGAGGCTGCTCTGTTTTAAAGAGGCTGGTCTTATATTTTGGACGATGGATGCTCTAATCTCCATCCGGTAATCTTGATTTATATTTTCCGTGATATCCGTGAATCATTTCAGATAAAACACTGGGATGGTTACTGCTATAAAGCCACGACCGACTACTTGTCTCATCCTCGTCAGAATAGGCCTTTAAGTTGTCAGATGCCTGCGTATATAAAAATACGTTCCATAACCTAGTAAAATCAATCCAAGGATAAATAAAGCTGGAACTACATATCCCACAACTTTTGGAATTGGGAATTTGATGAGGCGTTTCACCACGAGATGGCGCTCTGATAGTTATTAAACGTTTAATTGCTGTGACTATCCGAAAGCAAAAAACACGAAGTGTAAGATCATGTATGCATTTTTGATTTTAGGTGATTGTATACAATCTTGTTTATAGAAGGTGATTGTATACAATCTCGTTTATAGAGACGTGAATTCCCATTCGTTGGGACCACACATAATTTTCGATGAACAAATACTAATCGAAGTACCTCATAAGCAAAATTTCTATGTTTGAGCTGACGTACAGCTGCTAAATCGATCGTTTCCTCTCAGAACAAGTCGAGGCTTCTGTCGTGATGATCAAACCAGTCGTCTGACGACATTCTGTGCATTTTACGTCACGGTTCTGCGTCAAAAAATAGGTAATGCGAATCAGATAATAGATACATTACTTTTTATTTGACTTAAAAGACAGGGTTTATTGTTGTCCACATTTGTACTGCCATTTCTGTTATCAACAAAATATCCGCTCCTGAGTGCCAATGATGAACTCTTCGAAAACTGCTGATAAAGAACTGATGAAAATGCTTTTATTCAACGTTAAGAGCCACTCCATACTCCGAGATAGATGGCACAGATAACTTTGTAAATAACGAGGAGTTTTCGCTGCTTTGATGGGAAAAATGTGACGTTGGTAGTCTCACACTGTGAAACTGTCGGTTGCTATATATAGGAGATAAAGTTCAGAGAGTGGCACAGTTAGAGACCTACATCCTCAACATGAAGACCACATTTTCTGTCCTCATCGCAGCCATCTGCCTCACCATCTCTGCAGGAAAGCTACATGCACAAGCAAGCTGCACTTTGCCATTTTGGGAAATTGTTTTGTCGACAAACAGGTGGACACCCAAACTGAAGTGTCCTGGGGTTGTATTGTGTACGAACCAAATGGCACCGCGAACTGCTGAGCACATTTTCCAGCAATGTTGGAAGCATGGTTCACGGGTAGCGTCTCTGATTAGTAAAAAAATTCTGGATCCCACCACGTTCGAACCTAACCACTACTTCAATTCCGAACAAAAGTCATCAGCAAAGGCACCCATAGGCTTCCAGTATGAGAAGCCAACGACGTTGTCAAAGAGCAAAGAGGGCGGAGGGGTGGCCATAGGTTCAGGGTACTCTTGTCTTTGGTTGGCTAACTGCTCCAGAAAGGCCAAAGAATCAGTAATGATCAACAGCATGAAGATGGAGAAGGCAATGGAAACCACTGCATTAAAGATACGTAATACGTTTCTACAAGACGTGTGGGCTGTAACTGAAATAGTATCTTGATGATCTGTCCATTGGCAAATGACTCCGAATTAGTCTCCCATTCGGATCTCCGGAAGGGGACTGCCTGGGGAGGAGGTGGCCACTAGAAAAAGATGGAATAGTCAACGACAGGATAACATTCTATGAGTCGGGGCTTGGAATGTCAAAAGTTTGAACGTAATAGGAAAACTAGAAAATCTGAATAGGAAAGTTCGAAGTTTCGATCTGGATATATTACGGGTCTGTGAAGTGAAATGGAAAGAAGACAAGGATTTCTGGTCAGATGAGTATGGGGTAATATCAACAGTGTCCAGTATAATTGGAGTAGGATTCGGTATGGGGCAGAGAGAGAGAGAGAGAGAGAGAGAGAGAGCTACGGTGGACAGTTCAGTAACAGGTTTGTTGCCATCGGAACCAACAGCAAACCAACACCAACCACTACAGTTCTTATACATATGCCATCGTCGCAACCAGAAGATGAAAGACCGAGAAAGCATGTGGGGATATTGAATGTGTAATACAGCATGTAAAGGAGATGAATGTCGAATAGCCACGGAGCACTGGAAAGAGGTTATAGGGGAAAGAGAAGAAGAATGGTGTACGTGGGAATACGGGCTTGGTGTATGAATGAGAGAGGAGTAAGACAAAGTGAGTTCTGCAATAAATTCCAGCTGGTAGTAGCGTGTCCTCTGTTCAGGAATCATAAGAGGAGTATGTATACTTGGAAAATAGCCGGGAGATACGAGTAGATTCCAGTTAGTTTACATCATGGTCAGACAGGGCTACAGAAACCAGATATTGGCTTTTAAAGCGTATTCGGGACATAGACTCAGATCGCAATTTAGTAATGATGAAGAGTAGACTAAAGTTTAAGAGATTAGTCAGGAAGATTCAGTTAGGAGGTAATGGGATACTGAATTATTGAGGAATGACGAGACACATTTGAAGATATGGATACTGCGATTGGGAGTACTGTAATCCCTGACACAGTACTCGTTAAAGCCTATGCTATGGTAAGTGAGCGGGATTCACCTTATGAGAAACGATTTTCGCATGGCTATCGACCGCGTGTACCTGAATGGTGGCAAATCAGACTTACATCCACTCTGTAATAACAATGATCCGTCAAGTAAGTTCGAAATGCAATTACACGTCAGGATGGATCAAAAGCAACCCAGAAGATGTTACCAATGTGATAATAATACGGTCGGCAGCCTAATTAGGCATTAACTGAATTTCTTCCCTGTATAAGTTGGTATACATTCATGCAAAACAACAAGTTGTAACACTGCATAATATAGTAGAATTTTAGAACCAGAAAATGTATTGAACTGATAGTTTCACGTTCTGTACTGATATGGAAAACCGTGAATACATAACACTACACTATAATGTTTACTACAAAACTTTATACTGTCTATTAATCTGATTAAAATCGGGCATAGGTTACCGTAGAAATTGTACTTTCATGCCACACACAAAATGTCAATTTTGATAAAGATAAAACACTGATAAATTTTGACTTTTATATTAACTTTAACTTTTGCTGGTCAAACCAATTTAGAACATTTCAGAATTCAAGTGAATTAGGGGGGGACCCTGAAACTGTTATGATCACTGTATTTAAAAATACGATTATTGAATTTATTATTCGTTCAAGATTTCCAGTACATAAGTGATTACTCTTTTCGTCTTATTTACTGCTCATTTAAATGCCTTTAAATCTGTCTCGAAATAATAAACTTCGTTACTATATCAATATTAAAGTTATCTTTCGGCTTCGTTAGACCTTCGCTATTCATTTACTGGTTCATTAACAAAACATTTCTTTAAACACCATTGTAATATAGCTAGTTCTGCAAATAATTATTACTAACACAATTTTTAATTTATATTCCGGGACACTCGGATTGAACAACGTTTGGAAAGGACCCTGTCTGGGTTAGTTGTGAGGATAATTAAATGATGGAAAAGTTCTGGTAAAATTTAGGTTATTATTGCACCAAACAAACACAGTTCACTCTCTGATCCATATGAATACAGTACTAAAAGTTTCAACCTGCTAGTATCGATGCGGCGGTTGGCGAGCGGCAAGACGGCGAGGCACAGAGCACACATACAACCACAGCTATGGCTCTTGACGTATCGGCACTTTAATTCTTCTTAGCGTCGCAATACTTTTCCATTTAGTGCCTTTGGAATTTTTCCATGCTGTGTGGGCGTTGGAACGGCATACCCGAGGCTCAGTGGAGCCATATCTTCCAGGAGAGCCTCCTCGCTCCAGAAGGTGTTGCTCAAACCACTGCCAAACTCCAGCTACTACTGTGCCCGTTGTACCGTGCAGTGCCCGCGTGCATTTTCCCGCGCTCGCCTGCCATCCACCTTTTACCACTCCATGACAGACCGGGTATTCACCGGAGGCTTTGCATTCTACTTATCCTAACACATTGCCAACGTATGTACCAGACGCACAGTTACAATTTTAAATATCTTACAACAGTTTCAATATTTGTTACATTTCAATTCTATTCCAATATTACTTGAGATTTGACATAAACATTAATATTCACATTGAAACTTATTTACAGTTTTCTTAACATAATGGCATGAAACAAAAAGAAATGAAATCAGAACATCAATTACACAAGTTTATCGTAAAATTAGATGAAAAGAATTTCTTATACAGGGTGTTTCAAAAATGACCGGTATATTTGAAACGGCAATAAAAACTAAACGAGCAGCGATAGAAATACACCGTTTGTTGCAATATGCTTGGGACAACGGTACATTTTCGGGCGGACAAAGTTTCGAAATTACAGTAGTTACAATTTTCAACAACAGATGGCGCTGCGGTCTGGGAAACTCTATAGTACGATATTTTCCACATATCCACCATGCGTAGCAATAATATGGCGTAGTCTCTGAATGAAATTACCCGAAACCTTTGACAACGTGTCTGGCGGAATGGCTTCACATGCAGATGAGATGTACTGCTTCAGCTGTTCAATTGTTTCTGGATTCTGGCGGTACACCTGGTCTTTCAAGTGTCCCCACAGAAAGAAGTCACAGGGGATCATGTCTGGCGAATAGGGTGGCCAATCCACGCCGCCTCCTGTATGTTTCGGATATCCCAAAGCAATCACACGATCATCGAAATATTCATTCAGGAAATTAAAGACGTCGGCCGTGCGATGTGGCCGGGCACCATCTTGCATAAACCACGAGGTGTTCACAGTGTCGTCTAAGGCAGTTTGTACCGCCACAAATTCACGAAGAATGTCCAGATAGCGTGATGCAGTAATCGTTTCGGATCTGAAAAATGGGCCAATGATTCCTTTGGAAGAAATGGCGGCCCAGACCAGTACTTTTTGAGGATGCAGGGATGATGGGACTGCAACATGGGGCTTTTCGGTTCCCCATATGCGCCAGTTCTGTTTATTGACGAAGCCGTCCAGGTAAAAATAAGCTTCGTCAGTAAACCAAATGCTGCCCACATGCATATCGCCATCATCAATCCTGTGCACTATATCGTTAGCGAATGTCTCTCGTGCAGCAATGGTAGCGGCGCTGAGGGGTTGCCGCGTTTGAATTTTGTATGGATAGAGGTGTAAACTCTGGCGCATGAGACGATACGTGGACGTTGGCGTCATTTGGACCGCAGCTGCAACACGGCGAACGGAAACCCGAGGCCGCTGTTGGATCACCTGCTGCACTAGCTGCGCGTTGCCCTCTGTGGTTGCCGTACGCGGTCGCCCTACCTTTCCAGCACGTTCATCCGTCACGTTCCCAGTCCGTTGAAATTTTTCAAACAGATCCTTTATTGTATCGCTTTACGGTCCTTTGGTTACATTAAACCTCCGTTGAAAACTTCGTCTTGTTGCAACAACACTGTGTTCTAGGCGGTGGAATTCCAACACCAGAAAAATCTTCTGTTCTAAGGAATAAACCATGTTGTCTACAGCACACTTGCACGTTGTGAACAGCACACGCTTACAGCAGAAAGACGACGTACAGAATGGCGCACCCACAGACTGCGTTGTCTTCTATATCTTTCATATCACATGCAGCGCCATCTGTTGTTGAAAATTGTAACTACTGTAATTTCGAAAGTTTGTCCGCCTGAAAATGTACTGTTGTCCCAAGCATATTGCAACAAACGGCGTATTTCTATCGCTGCTCGTTTAGTTTTTATTGCCGTTTCAAATATACAGGTCATTTTTGAAACACCCTGTATGTACAATAGTACAAAGCCATTGTTGTTACAGTACCAGAGTAGGCAGTTCAGCTAAAGGGCAGTTACATATGTCGGGCAGTCAAACACAATCACAAGAGAGGTGACAGCAAGAAACCGTGGATAATAGAATAAACACTTCAACTGATCAATGAAAAAAGGAAGTGCAAAAATTTTTAGACGGAAACATAGCAATAAAAATGAAATAAATAGGATTTACAAGACAGAAAAGGCGAGATGGCCTCGCAAAACAAGTGAAAAAGCAGAAAATGAAATGATCATCTACAGGACTGACACAGCACACTGAAAAGTCAAAACAACCTTCGGAACAATTCAGAGCAATAGTGGCTGCGTTAAAGAGTGTAATGGGAATTCCTCTGCTAAAAGTAGAGGAGAGAGCGGATAGAGTTCACTGAAGTTGTCTGTGAGGGGAGGACTTGTCCGATGACGTGATGGACGAAGAAATTGGGGTAGATATGGAAAACAAAGGGGATCCATTATTAGAACCGAATTTAAAAGGGCTCAGAAATACCTGAGACCAAGAAAGGCCGAAGGGATAGACAACAACCCATTGGAGTTTCTGAAATCTTTGGGCGAGTGGCAACCAAACGGCTGTAAAAGCAGTAACGGGTTCGAGTGCAGACTGAAGCTTCTAAATGTTGAATTTTTTGTCTAATAAACAGTGACTATATTTACATACATTACTGGCCATTATAATTGCAACACCATGAAGAAATGCAGATGATGAACGGGTATTCACTGGACAAATATATTATACTAGAACTGACATGTTATTACATATTCACGCAATTTGGGTGCACAGATCCTGAGAAATCAGTACTCAGAACAACTACCTCTGGCAGTAATAACGGCCTTGATACGCCTGGGCATTGAGTCAAACAGAGCTTGGATATCGTGTTGCCCATGCACCTTCAACACGGTACCACAGTTCATCAATAGTAGTGACTGGCGTATTGTGACGAGCCAGTTGCTGGGCCACCATTGACCAGACGTTTTCAATTGGTGAGAGATCTGGAGAATGTGCTGGCCAGCGCAGCGGTCCAACATTTTCTGTAAGGCCCGTACAGGACCTGCAACATGCGGTCGTGCATTATCCTGCTGAAATGTAGGGTTTCAAAGGCATCGAATGAAGGGTAGAGCCATGGGTCTTAACACATCTGAAATGTTCAAAGTGCCGTCAATGCGAACAAGCGGTGACCGAGACGTGTAACCAATGTCACCCAATACCATCACGCCGGGTGATACGCCAGTATGGCGATGACGAATACACGCTTCCAATGTGCGTTCACGGCGATGACGCCAAAAACGTATACGACCATCATGATGCTGTAAACAGAACCTGGATTCATCCGAAAGAATGACGTTTTGCCATTCGTGCACTCAGGTTCGTCGTTGAGTACACCATTGCAGGCGCTCCTGTCTGTGATGCAGAGTCATGGGAAACCGCAGTCATGGTCTCCGAGCTGATAGTCCATGCTGCTGCAAACGTCGTCGAGCTGTTCGTGCAGATGGTTATTGTCTTACAAACGTCCCCATCTGTTGACACAGGGATCGAGACGTGGCTGCACGATCCGTTGCAGCCATGCGGATAAGATGCAAGTCATCTCGACTGCTAGTGATACGAGGCCGCTGGGATCCAGCACAGCGTTCAGTTATTACCCTCCTGAACTCACCGATTCCATATTCTGCTAACAGAACAGCACTGTTGCGACCAACGCGAACAGCACTGTCGCGATACGATAAACCGCAATCACGATAGGCTACAATCCGACCTTTATCAAAGTCGGAAACGTGATGGTACGCATTTCTCCTCCTTACACGAGGCATCACAATAACGTTTCACCAGGCAACGCCAGTCAACTGCTCTTTGTGTATGAGAAATCGGTTGGAAACTTTCCCCATGTCAGCACGTTGTAGGTGTCGCCACCGGCGCCAACCTTGTGTGAATGCACTGAAAAGCTAACCATTTGCGTACTGAAGCATCTTCTTACTGTCGGTTAAATTTCGCGTCTGAAGCACGTCATCTTCGTGGTATAGCAATTTTAAATGCCAGTAGTGTATGTACAGGAATGGTTCACGTTTCAGTGTCAGAGGCAGAAGAGATCATTCTTGTAGCAAAAGTATCAGCATTCAATTTCTGTGCAAGATCTTCAGAGTGTACTGACAAGAAAGCATTCCACATATTCTCTCGGTTTTTAGAACTGCATGCATTACGTTTTTTTATAGTCAACAGTTCAATCTTAGAAACAGTATCCATAGCTTATCAGTGACTGCTCTCCCGTAGTCTCCGTGATGAGGAAATATAACATTAAGTGTTCCGGTTGAATTGCTGCAAAAAATTTGAGCGCTTCCCTAATATGTACGTTGTCTATGAAAACGCTTAAGCAACTGATTAAGAATTTCTTCGTGGGTAAAACGACTAGTACCGCAGAGAGTGGTTAGCTTACGTAAGAGGTCATAGATTTTGCTGATGGACCACAACAGATACTGGAGCTGTTTGATAGGATCATCTACGTTACGTGCCTGGAAGTGAAGGATCACCGAACTAGTAATTGTCCAGTTACCCTTCCTGGAATTGTGGAAGCATCCTCTGTGCTGTTTGATGAACCGCGGCTCTGGTGGTGGTTGCTGCTTTTTCAGAAACTCGGGTAACTTCAGGAGCAGTTGTTGGTTTAGTCGATGCTTCAGTTTTTCTTTTTTCTTTTGAGTCATAGGTTCTCTGACTGGTTTGATGCGGCCCGCCACAAATTCCCCTTCTGTGCCAAAATCTCCGTCTCAGAGTAGCACTTGCAACTTAAACCCTCAATTATTTGCTGGATGTATTCCAATCTCTGTCTTCCTCTACAGTTTTTTCCCTCCACAGCTCCCTTAGTACCATGGAAGTCATTCCCTGATGTCTTAAAAGATGTCCTATCATCCTGTCTCTTCTCCTTGTCAGTGTTTTCGACATACTCCTTTTCTCTCCGATTCTACGCACGACCTCCTCATTCCTTACTTTTTCATCATATGTATGTAGCATGACATCTCAAATGTTTCGATTCTCTCCTGCTCCGGAATGCCCACAGTCCATGTTTCGCTATCATACAATGCTGTGCTCTAAACGTACATTCTCAGAAATTTCTTCCTCAAACTAAGGCCTATGCTTGATACTAGTAGACTTCTCTTGGCCGGGAATGTTCTTTTTGACAGTGCTTATCTGCTTTTGATGTCTTCCTTGTACCGTCCGTCATTGGTTCTTTGTCTGCTTCGTGAGCATCTATAAGGATGTTAAGTTTCTGGCTGTTCTCATTTCTGGTACTTCTCATTACTTTCGTCTTCCTTCTATCTTTCTTCCATTTAATTTCAATCCATATTCTGTATTCATTCCATTCAGCAGATCATGTAATTCTTCTTCACTTTCACTCTGGATAGCAATGTCATCAGCGAATCATATCAGTGATATCCTTTCACCTAGAATTTTAATTCCACTTCTCAACCTTTCTTTTATTTCCATCATTGCTTCTTCGATGTACAGTTTGAGCAGTCTTACACCCTTTTCAATCCGAGCACATCGTTCTTAGTCGTCCGCTCTTATTAACCCCTCCTGGCGTATTGTATATTACGCGTCTCTTCCTATAGCTTATCCCTGTTTTTCTCAGGATTTCGAACATCTTTTACTGTTTTACACGGTCGAACTCTTTTTCCAGTTCGACAAATCCTATGAACGTCTCAATTTTTCTATAGTCTTGCTTCCATTACCAACTTGAATGTCGGAATTGCCTCTCTGGTGTCTTTTCCTTTCCTAAACCCAAACTGATCATAATGTAACACATCTCCAATTTTCTTTTCAGTTCTTATGTATATTATTCTTGTCAGCAGTTTGGATGCTTGAGATATTAAGCTGATGTGCGATAATTCTCCCACTTGTCAGCTCTTGCAGTCTTCCGAATTGTGTGGATGAGATTTTTCCAAAATTTGGATGGTATGTCGTCAGACTCATGCATTATACACACCAACGTGAATAGTGGTTTTTTGCCAATTTCCCCACTGATTTTAAAAATTATGATGGAAAGTTATCTATCCCTTTCACCCTATTTGATCTTAAGTCCTGCAAACCTCTCTTAAATTCTGATTCTAATGCTGGATCTCCTATCTCTTCCAAGTAGACTCCTGTTTCTTCTTCTTTCGCATCAGACAAATCTTCCCCCTCATAAAGGCTCTCAATGCACTATTTTCACCTACCCGCTCTCTCCTCTGCATTTAACAGCAGATTTCCCGTTGTACTCTTAATGTTACTATCCTTGCTTTTAATATGACGAAAGGTTGTTTTGACTTTCCTATATGCTGAGTCAGTCCTTCCGACAGTCATTTCTTTTTCGATTTCTTCACATTTTTTATGGAGCCATTTCGTCTTAGCTTTCCTACACTTCCTGTAGATTTCATTCCTCACAGACTTATATTTCTGTATTCCTGAATTTCCGTCAATATTTTTGTACTTCCTTCTTTCATCGATCAACTGAAGTATTTTTTTCCATTTCCTTGCTTTCTTCACAGTTATCTTCTTTGTACCTACGTTTTTCTTTTCAACTTCTGTGATTGCTCTTTTTTGAGACGTCCATTTCTCCTCAACTGTACTGTCAACTGAACTGTTGCTTATTGCTGTATCTATAGCCTTAGAGAACTTCAAGGGCATCTTATCATTCCTTAGTACTTCTTTATCCCACTTCTTTGGGTATTGATTCTTCCTGACTGATCTCTTAAACTTCAGCCAACTCTTCATCACTACTACATTGTGATCTGAGTCATTGTCTGCTCCTGGGTACGCCTTACAATCCAGTATCTGATTTCGTAATCTCTGTCTGACATCATGAAATTTAACTGCAATCTTCCCATATCATCCGGCCTTTTCCAAATATACCTCCTCCTCTTGTGATTCTTGAACAGAGTATCCACTATTACTAGCTGAAACTTATTACAGAAGTTAATTAATATTTCTCCTCTATCTTTCCTTGTCCCAGGCCCATATTCTCCTGTAACCTTTTCTTCTATTCCTTCCGCTACAACTGCATTTGGGTCCCCCATAACTATTAGATTTTCATTTCCCTTTGTGTACTGTATTACCATTTTAATATCCTCATATACTTTCTCTGTCTCTTCAACTTCAGATTGCGACGTCGGCACGTATACCTAAACCAACGTTGTCGTAGGTTTGCTGTCGACTTTGATAAGAACAATCCCGTCATTGAACAGTAGCACACTCTCTGCCCTACCTTCCTATTCACAACGACTCCTACTCCTGTTAAACCATTTACTGCTGCTGTTGATATTACCCGATACTCATCTGAGCAGAAATCCTTGTCTTCTTTCCATTTCACTTCACTGACTCCTACTGTATCTAGACTGAGGCTTTGCATTTCCCTTTTCAAATTTTCTAGCTTCCCTATCACATTCAAGCTTCTTAGATTCCATGCCACTTCGTATAGCACGTTATACTTTCGTTGGTTATTCAGTCTTTTTCTCATGGCCACCTGTTCTTTGGGAGTCCCGAATGGAGGACTATTCTGAAATCTTTTGGCAATGAAGAGATCATCATGTCACTTTTTCCATTACAGGCCACATTTTTCCAGTGGATACGGATTTTGGGTTTCCACTGCCTTCTGCATCTTCATGCTGTTGATCATTGCCGATTCTTCCGCCTTTGGGAGCAGTTTCGCAGCCCAAGGGCAAGAAAGCGCCCTGATCCTCAGTCCACTCCTCCACTCTCTTTGATAAGGCCGTTGGATGAACAAGGGTGACATCTTACGCCGGAAGTCTTTGTCCGCCAGTGCTGCTTGTTAATCAAAATGGAAACGGTGACGGGTTTCTAACGCAGAACCGAAGGCATCCTGATTACTAATCAAAGAAGTTACACCTAGACCATGGGTTAAGAAGTGCCAGGTTTCAAACTCAGAACTGAGTACGTTTTGATTACTAATCAAAGACGCTACACCTAGACCATGGGTGTTGCAGTAGCGCAATTTGCTACTATTGCTGATTATGGTTTTACTGATTTTCGACAAGTTTTAATGAACAGAAGTCCATAAGAATGCTGGTACATTTTATATTGTTAAAGATTACAAGTGAGCAGCTTTGTCGCCATTTTTGCTGCTTCGCCACCACACACATTATTTCCCAACAGACTAACATGTGCTGTACGTCCTATGAACAGCCGTAAAAGCTGGTATACCTGCCTAATATCGTGTATGGCCCCCACGAGCACGCAGAAGTGCCGCAACACGGCGTGGCGTGGACTCGATTAATGTCTGAAGTAGTGCTGGAAGGAACTGACACCATAAATCCTGCAGGACTGTCCATAAATGCGTGAGATTAGGAGGGGTGGAGTTCTATTCTGAACAGCACGTTGCAAAACATCCCAGACATTCTCAATAATGTTCATATCTGGGGAGTTTGGTGGCCAGGCAAAGTGTTTAAACTCAGAAAACTATTCCTTGAGCCACTCTGTAGCAGTTCTGAAAGTGTGGGGCGTCGCACTGTACTGCTGGAATTTCCCAAGTCCGTCGGAATTCTCAATGGACATGAGTGGATGCATGTGATGGACGGGATGTTTACGTACGCGTCAGCTGTCAGAGTCGTATCTAGACGTATTACGCGTCCCATATAGCTCCAACGGCACACGCCCCACACCATTAAAGAGTCTCCACCAGCTTGACCAGTCCCCTGCTGACATGCAGGGTGTATGGATTCATGAGGTTGCCTCTATACCCGTACAAGTCCCTCCTCTCGATACAATCTGAAACTAGGTTCGTCCGACCAGGCAACATGTCTGATGCTATCAAGTGTGTAAAGCTTTGTGTCGTGCAGTCATCAAGGGTACACGAGTGGGCCTCCGGCTCCGAAAGCCTATATCGATGACGTTTCGTCGAATGGTTCGCACGCTGCCACTTGTTTATGGTCCAGCACTGAAATCTGCAGCAAATTGTGGAAGGGTTGCACTTCTGTCACGTTGAACGATTCTGTTCAGTCGTCGTTGGATCCGTTCTTGCAGGATCTTTTTCCGGCCGCAGCGATGTCGGAGATTTGATGTTTTACCGGATTCCTGATATTCATGGTACACCCGTGAAATGGTCGTACGGTAAAATCTCCGCTTCGTGGCTACCTCGGAGATGCTGTGTCCCATCGCTCGTGCTCCAACTGTAACACCACGTTCAAACTCACTTAAATCTTGATAACCTTCCGTTGTAGCAGCAGTAACCCATCTAGCAACTGCACCAGACACTTACTTTCTTACATAGGCGTTGCCGACCGCAGCGCCGTATTCTACGTGTTCTCACATCTCTGTATTTGAATACGCATGCCTACACCAGTTTCTCTGGCGCTTCAGTGTATATGGCAATAGACTTGTGTAATGTTGGAAGCTAAAGCACTGTTTCCCAAGATATGACACAAACCAAACCAGAGAGAAATGGAAAGTTCGTTAATAATCTATTGAAATACTGCCCAAGAAGGAAAAGCGTAAAAGCCAACAGATAAAATGTAATTCAGAAATATGTAGTCTTCCCCACGAACTACAGACAGAGAGGCTTCAGTGCCTCAACGACACAGATAGTCATACCGTATGTGCAACAGCATTGGAGGGTATCAGTGGAGAAGTCCGACTAACATATGGTTTTTGAAGAGGGGCAGCAGCCTTTTCAGTTTCTGCAAGGGCAACAGCCTGGATAACTGGAGGATTTCTTTCCACGTTACCCAATATGGCTTTAAATTTTTGGTACTGTGAACCAGTGAAAACGAGGGGAAGCTACAGTGGAAATGGATGCGGATAACATACAGCTCTGTTGTCTGACTTAATGATAATTGCTTTGTCCTGAGTAAAATATTCTGGAGATAAAGCTGTTCCCCATTCGTAACTAGATCAGAATAAGGTTATCATAAAATCAAATAGTAATAATGCGTGAGTAGATATCAATGTAATAAAGAACAAAGGCTGGCTGCATTATCACAAGGAAATGTGCACTGATGAAATGAACACAGAAAATGATGAAGAGCTTGAAACAAATCCAGATCACCTTGAATCCCAAGAATTAGAACATGCTCTTAGATATACAAAGAACCGAAAGGAAGTAGGAAGTGATGGCATTAACAGCGAATTAATGAAACATTCTGCAGTAACATTTAAAAAAGGTTCCTCAGATTTTTGAATCATAGCTGGGTAACAAGGACATACCAGAAGAATGGAAGATCTCACTTATAAAACCAAAATTTAAAAAAGGAGACAGATCAAAACCCGAAAATAATAGGGGCATATCAGTATTAAATACAGCGATAAGATCCGTGCTAGAATAGTAACCGAAAGACTAAAATGGAGTTGTCAGGAGAACAAAATGGATTCAGAAAGGGGAGAAGCTGTACGGACAACATATTTATGCTACAGCAAATGATAGAAAAACATAAGTAATTCAATAGGGAAACACACAACCTTTTCATCGATTATGTAAAGGCTTGTGATAAAGTAAATAGACAGCTATTGTGGGAAATTTTAATAAGAAGAGATATACCAATACACATTGCACAGGTAGTTCAAAAGATCTATGCTAATAAAAGAATCCAAATAATTGGGGATAATGAAGAAACAGCAAAGGTTATTAATTTAGGAATTCGACAAGGTTGCAGCCTCTCTCCACTGCTTTTTAATATACAGGGTGTGTCAAAAAATGTTGACAGACTTTGAACTGTTGTTTGTTTGGTTTGAGGTTTTCGGGCGCTAAACAGCATGATCATCAGCGCCCACTTTGAACTGTCATAGACAATTTATTTCCCATTCTACAAGGTTAAATATCTGTGAGAAAGTAATGTTATGTTTCTTCAACACGTGGCAGCAGTGGCAAGGAAGTAACTGCAACATGGCGGACGTGCGTTTGAGCTTTGAAGCGCGGAAGCAGATAATTAAGTGGTACTGGAAGTTTGAGAACGTAGCTGCGGTTCGAAGACAGTGGAGAAGTGAGTATGGCACAGAACCACCTTCAAGGTTAACAATTGCATGTCTACGAGACAAATTCGAAATTCATGGAACAGTGTGTGATGTACATAAAGGTCGATCAGGGCGACCTCGCACAGCTGCAAGTGATGATTCCACAACTGCGGTCTAGGAACTGTTTCAGCGTTCGCCTCAAAAATCTTCGAGGCAAGCGGCACGTGAGAGTAATGTAAGTGCTAGTAGTGTGCTACGCATTCTGAAGAAAGACAAGTTTCGTGTGCATTCCAAGGCTGGTGCAACAGCTAAGTGACGATGATCCAGATCAAAGGTTAGAATTTTGTGAATGGGTTCAGGAGATGGTGAGACGTGAACCAGGATTTATGGGTAGCATGATTTGGTCGGATGAAGCCCAATTCAAACTCAATGGAACTGTCAATAGGCACAATTGTGTGTACTGGGCTGAAGATAATCCTCACATTACAGTTGAAAAGGCTGTGAATTTGCCTGGTGTAAATGTGTGGTGTGGTTTGTCTGCAAGGGGATTCATTGGGCCCTTCCGCTTTGAAGGTACTGTTACTGGAGAAACGTACCTAACAATGCTTGCTGACTCCATATTCCCTGCCATTCGTGCATTATACGGTAATGATGAGTTTTATTTCCAACAAGAAGGCGCCCCGCCGCACTACTATAAGGACGAACGAGCATACCTGGATCACAATGTGCCAGGCCAGTGGATAGGACGCAGGGGACCAATCGAGTTTCCTGCACGCTCTCCAGACCTCACGCCGCTGGATTTCTTCTTATGGGGCAGAGCAAAAGATGAGGTGTACAAACGTAAATCATGTAACCTGGACACACTTTGGAATGAGATTCAGGTGGTGTCCACAGAAATCTCATTGGACACTTTGGTACGATGTACGGAATCAGTGGTGACTCGTACTCAGAAATGTATTGATGCTGAAGGCCACCAGTTTGAACATAAATCACATTTGCAAAATACACATATTTTTCCAATTGGACTTTAAGCTTTCCATTTCCAGAAATTTAACATTGTAGAACGGGAAATAAATTTTCTATGACGCTTCAAAGTGTGTATACATTTTTTTGACGCAGTCTTTATACATTGACGACATTATACGGCAATGGAGAATGAAACTGAAGAACTATACACATAACTTCAAGTTTACATTATGGCTTTGTTATTCACAGATGACCAAGTGTTAATTTCGAGTAATCAATACAAAAAACAAAAGCCATGGCACTCTGTGGAAAAAAATCCAGTAAGAACAAAAATAATTATAGACAACAAGATTGTAGCGCAAGTAGATAGATTCAAATTTCTAGGAACCATGCTGTTGTACAGGGAGACCTAGATCAAAAAGACAAAATTGAGAAATTTAATTACTTAAATGGCACTATCAGAAGAGCCCTCCAACGTACAGTAAGAACAGGAACATAGCTAAAATTTTATAAAGTTATGTCAGTACCAACTTTACTACATGGAAGTGAATCTTGGGCAATGAAAAAGGAAGATAAAATAAGATTACTAGCCAATGAAATGAAATTACTCAGGTACATAGCAGGATACACCAAGCTAGACTATAAAAGAAATACAGATATCAGGAAGGAATTAAATATTTTCAATACAAACAGTAAGGTTGACGAATGCCGACAAAAATGGATATCCCATCTGTCACGAACGGACAAATCAAGATTACCACTACATTTTGCCGATATACTCCGCAAGATAACGGATGCAGAGGTCAGTATGGTCTCGGCCTTAGCTGGCCACCCAGGTCAGCTGATGTGTAAGTGTGCATTTACTCTGTGTGGGGAGACATCAAGCCTAAGACGTATCTCAACAATCCTCATAGTCTTCAAGTACTGCAGCAGAACATTTCGGATGGGATTGCAGCAGTTCCAGCAGTCCAGCTGCGATCTGCCTGCAGTAACTTGCTGATCAGGGTACAAAAGTGCCAAGAGATGAAGGATGGTCACTTTTAGAATCTGTTATAGTAAGATTAGTATGTCAGTGTGTATGCTGTGTTTCTTTCTACTGTGGAATTATGTTCTCCAGACACTTTTATTTGCTCCATCCTGTATAAACATTGTAGCAAACGCATTATCATGTAAAAGATAGGGATTTAGCAAACATGTATTACAGTGTTACGTTTTTATAATTACTAGGTTACAGACGATGAGAAGGACGAAGGAGTGCACAGTTAAAAGGAATTATTCCGATTATTAACGGAAACGAAAATTTAATGATTATGGGGGACTTGAATTCGACAGTAGGATAAAGAAAAAGAGAAAATGTAGGACGAGAACATGGAATGGGACAAAGATGAGTAAGAAAAATAGGTCGAGAACATACAGTATGGGAAAAGTATGAAATGAAAAAACCGCCTTCCAGAAATCTGACAGCATTATATCATTTCTAACAATGTATTTAAGAATCATGAAAGAAAATTGTATACCTGGAAGAGATATGAAGACACGAGAAGGTTTCAGTTAGAGTATATAATGATACGACAGAGAATTCGAAACCAAAATTTAACTAGCAAAAACCTGGCCCCGTAGACAAGGCCGATTACTCACGCCAGAGCAGTGACGCTCGGTGGAATCCTGATGGTGGCTGAAATTTTCACTGCCATTGTTTGAGCGTCAAGGGAAAGAGAAATGGTGGCATAAAGCTCCTGATCACCAACGTCCTGGATTAAATTCCAAACCGCTCCACAGTGTCTTATGAAATAATGACATGTGACACGGTCGATGGTGATCCGTCCGTCGGATTGGGACATCAAACTCGGCTATTCGAGAGAAGCTGGCTGTCCCCGATAGCGGGTTTTGTCATCTCCCTCCTTTCATCATCATACAGCATAAACGTAAAATTACACTACTCGTACTACACTCATACATACTCTAAAAGCCGGCCGGTGTGGCCGAGCGGTTCTGGGCGCTTCAGTAGGGAACCGCGCGACCGCTACGGTCGCAGGTTCGAATCCTGCCTCGGGCATGGATGTGTGTGATGTCCTTAGGTTAGTTAGGTTTAAGTAGTTCTAAGTTCTAGGGGACTGTTGACCTCAGAAGTTAAGTCCCATAGTGCTCAGAGCCATTTGAACCATTTGAACCATACTCTAAAAACACGCATACGACACTATTTTCACATTTCCGTAAGGGAAGGGGTCATTGTTCAAGAAGGAAGAACACACGTTACGAAGGCGACTGAACCTAAACCGTGGTATATCCGTCAACATTTCAATACGACGTTTACCTTTTCTAACTGCAAAACATTTCTGGGTGCAGATTACAGCTCTGACTACAGTTTATTGGTTATAACCGACAGACTGAAATTAAGGAAACTGCTGGCATGTAGGAAATTAAGGAGTGGATCCTCGATACGTCAAAAGAACTAGAGATTGATGACAGTTTCAAAGAAAAACGATTAACTGGAACAGGGTGTTTAATGAAGGACTAATAATGGGTAGCTTTTAGTGTGAAATAGTTAATCGAGCGAAAGATCACATTCGCATAGAGAGAAGGTCCTGCAGAAATCCTTGGAAAACACCCGAAAGGAGAAAATACAAAAAATTAGAAAATGAAATACGCTTGAAAGAGTACAGTCCTCTAAAGAATTATACTGACAGAAAATGCAAAATGTCACGCAGAAATGGCATGAGAGAAAGTACAAGCGTTTAGAAGCATGCATGACTATGGGAAAAATTGATGCTGCCTATAGGAAAATTAAAGAGACCGACGGAAAAATGAGAAGCACCTTTACTCTGAGGTGACAAAAGACGTGGGACAGCGAATTCACATATCCAAATGGCGGTGTTATCGCGAATTCACGTATACAAATGGCGGTATTATCGCGTACACAAGGCATAAAAGGGCAGTGGATTCGTGGAGCTGTCATTTGTATTCAGGTGATTCATAAGGAAAAGTGTCCAACATGCTTATGGACGCATGACGGGAATTAACAGACTTTGAACGCGAAATTGTAGTTGGAGCAAGATGCTTGGTACACTCCATTTTGAAAATTGTTAGGGAATTCTATATTCCGAGATTCACAGTGCCAAGAGTGTGCCGAGAATACCAAATTTCTGGCATCACCTTTCACCACGGGCAACGGACTGGCCGACGGCCTTCACGCAACGACTGAGAGCAGCGGCGCTTTCGTAGTGTTGACAGTGCTAACAAACAAGCAACACTTCCCAAAATAACCACGGAAACCAATGGGCGACGTACAGTGAACGTACCCGTGAGGACATTGCGGCGAAACTTGGCGTTAATGGGCTATGCAAGGAGACAACCGACGGGAGTGCCTTTGCTATAGCCTGCAGCGCCGCTCGTTTCATTTGGTAAGAGCTGATGTTAGGGTCTGAGAGTGATGCAGACCCCACGAAGCCACGAACGCAAGTTGTAAACAAGGCACTTTGCAAGCAGGTGGTGGCTCCTTAATGGTGTCGGATGTACTTACATGGAATAGAGGGGGTCCTCTAGTCCAACAGAACCGGTCATTGACTGGAAATTGTTACGTTCGGCTACTTGGAGACCATTTGCAGCCATTCACGGACTTATTGTTTGCAAAGAACGCTGGAAGTTTTATGGATGATAATTCGCCATGTCACTAAGCCACAATTATTCGCGGCTGGTTGGAAGAACATTCTCTACAATTCGTGTTTGTGGATCTTAATGGAGAGGTCAGTTCATGCACACAATCCTGAACCGACAGCACTTACGCAATTATGGACGGCTATAGAGGCAGTATGTCTCAATATTTCGGCATGGGACCTCCATGTCACGTTGAGCTGTGTATTATGCCGGACAAAAGGACGTCCAACACAATGTTATGAGGTATCCCGTGACTGTTGACACCTCAGTGTATTAATGTGCCAGTATGAAGCAAAGAAGGGGAGACAGAAAGGTGGAAGGAATACAAACGTTGTTTGTTTTAACTCGAGACTATTAAACATCTCGAAGTCGACGCGGCATACGACAAAAATGTTTTAGTTGAAAGCTCGATATTCGTAAAAGGGAACTCTGTCTGTGCTGTAATTGACACCCTCCGTCCCACATGCTTGGCGGGATCAATTTTGTATTTTCAAAAGGAAGTCACCCATTATATTACATATTCGAATTCTACGCCAAAAAATACGTGTGGTTCACTCAAACCATTGTTTTCTACTCGTGGCAAATGGCACTGTAATCGACAAATGGCAAGTGTACCTTTTTTTGCAATTAAGAACCGAAGCATTTGATTCTACATTTCATTTATTTATAACTTTGTGTTATAACGGTTGATATCTATGTTCGAAATTTACTTTAGTGTTGCAAATTTGATTGTGCAATACAATACTGTCAGCCATTTCTATTTCTGGTTGGAAACCACGTTTAGCGTGTTTCAGGAACAAAGATGTGGATCCAATAGTGTTCTGTTCCCTTCGGGATACTTATTATCTGTGAGTGCCCTCACCTCTCACCATAACTGTAATTCACAATAAATGCTTAAATACAAAGGTTTACATTTACACCGTCAGTGAAATTCAGAATTAAATGTATCGGTTATTAATTGCAAAATAGGCACACTTGATATATGCCGGTAACAACACCCTCTACCAAGAATGGAAAACTATGGTTTGAGTAGCTCTTAGTTATTTTAGGCGCAGAGTCTGAATATGGAGGATTCCCTTTAGAAAATACAAAGATGGCCATGCCCAGGAAGGAGGGGTGGTAAGGAGTTGGCCAGTTGTAACACAGGCAGATGTCCCCCTAATGTTAATTTTTCACCTAGAACATTATTTTCGTACGATGGGTCGTTTTTGGGATATTTAGTTGTCTCAAGTTAAAACGAACACTCTGTATAGGAGGGCTATACAGGGGAAACAAACTTGATGACAGCATTGTCGAAAGAGAATTATAAATATATGAAGAAGGAGCAGGAAATATGATGCGAGAAAAGCTAAATCAAAATAAGGCCTCTGGAGTAGACAGCTTTCCCTCATAATTATTGAGGTCCTCGACAGAACACCCCATGCCAAAGCTATTCCTTTAGACAGCCAAGAGACCTTCAGACTCCAAGAAAAATTTAACAATTCCAATTCCAAAGTAGGTGGAAGGTGACAGGTTCAATATTGCCGAACCATCAGTTCAACAAGTCGTGCGTGCAAAATATACGCACGAATTATTAACAAAGATTGGAAAACCGATTAAAAGACAACCTCTGGGGAGAACACTTTGTATTTTGCAAAAAAATAAAAAAAATAAAAAAATGCAGTAAAGTGTAACTGAGCCTACAACAATCTTAGAAAATACTAACGAGAAAGGTAAATTTACCTTTGTATGACTTATTGATTTCGAGAAAGTTTTTAACAAAGCTGGAAAGAATGGACTCTTTGAAAGTCTGAAGGCAACATGGAAGAAATACAGTGAGCGGAAAGTTATGCATAACGTATACAGAAACCATGAAATTATTAGAACTGAAGGCGACGAAAAAGGTGTTGAACAGCAGAATATTATACTTAATGCAGCCAGAAAAATTTCAGAGTTCTTCCCTGGCAACGCCAGAGGAAGAGCAAAAAGGGGCAATAGCCAGACAGAATTCCAGCGAAGAAGAATTACTGATTGTGCCACAGCAAACACGGAACGTATGGCGACATTCTGAACGGGCTGAGTACATGAGCAAGGAACGTAGCAACTTGATATCATGGCGACGAAGGAATGTCGTCATAATTGCGACTACTCAAAGTGTCGCAAGAAAGCGTAAGCCGCACATCAGTGTAACTATCCAGTTTACTATTCTTCTTCGCGTCATGTATTAGGCGAATTGCCTGTTATAGTATTCATCTATTGCACGGTATTTCTAATTACCTCTTCCTGTGCATTTTTAGTTTAGAGTTTTTACTGGGAACTATTCTCCAACCATATGGTCTACTTGTTCCTTCCGTTATCTCCTATTTTTCCTTTATTTTCTCTTTTGGGTACACATTCCGAAATCTTTCCTGTATCTTCATTTCTTTTTCGATCTTCCGTGTAAATGCTCCCACTCTTCCTCGAAATCTAATTTCCTGAGTCTGTGTTCGATTTTCTTGGCGCCTTGTTGATGCCCATGCTTCGCGTCTATAAGGGCTGGTACTGCTATTTTTTTAAAAACTTCATCTGTTTTTTTTCTGCTTTTATTCCGCAAACTTTTGGCGATGGTTTCATATTTGGAAATATATTTATTTCATTTTTGGTCCTTGTCATGGCTATATTCGTAGTAATATTTTAAACGTTTCACTTGTATAATATGGTCCATTGATCGTGACCGGTCAAAATTTCTCACGAAATAAGCGTCAAACGAAAAAACTACAAAGAACGAAATTTGTGTAGCTTGAAGGGGGAAACCAGATGGCGCTATGGTTGGCCCGGTAGATGGCGCTGCCATAGGTCAAACGGATATCATCAGTATTTGTTTTAAATAGGAACCCCCATTTTTTATTACATATTCGTGTAGTACGTAAAGAAATATGAATGTGACAAACCGCCTATTGGCTTCTGTCTCGGGTTCTTCGGCCGACGTTCATCTAATGATTTTTCTGACGTTTCGCCAGCACGAGTGGCTGGCATTGTCAAAGCTTCACCCTCCATTGCCGGTGGTGAACTGGAGGCGAGCTCGCGGCCGCAGACCATATGTACCTGGCGCGCCAACGTCCGAGGGCTTCTCTGCGGTCATTTCCGGTGCGGTTCTCCTCTTGCTACCTGCGACGGTCCTTCGCTGCAGTACGGGAAGCCAGGATCCGTTTACCTTAAGGCTTTCCTCTTTCTTGTTGAAACTGTTCGCGTGTTTTTGGATTTCTACCGCTTCTCTGAACAAGCGCGTGTGATAGTGCTTCTCTACAGCCAGAAGTTCCGTGTCGGCGAATTTTATTACGTGGTCGGTCTCATTCAGTGCGTGCTCTGCCACGGCCGATTTCTCCACCTGCTCCAACCTGCAATGTCGCTTATGCTCTTTGATCCTGGTGTTAATTGATCGTCCAGTCATTCTGACATAAACTTTTCCGGATGTGCATGGTATACGGTATATTCCCGACATTGCAAGTGGGTCTCTTTTCTCCTTCGCCGATCTAAGACACACTTTGATCTTCCTTGTCGGTTTGAAAATCGTCTTTACGCCGTGTTTGCGCAATATACGGCCGATTCTGTCCGTCATTCTGGGAATGTATGGTAGAAAGGCCGTACCCGACATTTCTTTTTCTGGTTCCTTACTTCGCCGAGTGTTTGGCTCTGTTACACTTCTAATGTAATTTGTGGAGTACCCATTGCTCCTCAGAACAGTTTCCAGGTGTTGCATTTCTTGTTTGAGGTGTTGAGGCTCACATATTTGTCCTGCTCTCGTTACGAGCGTACTAATCATGCCTCTTTTCTGGCTCGGGTGGTGGTTTGACAGTTTGTGCAGGTATCGGTCCGTGTTTGTCGGTTTTCCATACACGCTGTGTCCCAGGTTTTCGCCGTCCCTTGTGACCAGCACATGTAGAAATGGAATTTCTTGTCCTTTTCTACTTCCATGCTAAATGTTATGTTGGCATGGAGGCTGTTCAAGTGTCTCAGGAATTCACCGAGCTGCTCTTCACCATGGCTCCACACCACGAAAGTATCATCGACGTACCTGTACCGCACCTTAGGTTTGCAAGTCGCCGAGTCCAGTGCCTGTGCTTCGAATTGTTCCATGAAGAAGTTGGCCACCACTGGACTGAGAGGACTACCCATGGCTGTTCGTAGAAATCGCCATTCCAAGTGAAATAGCCCGTGGTGAGACATGCATGGAAGAGCTTTTTGATGTCTTGCGGGAACATGGAACCGATGTGCTCCAGAGCGTCACTGTGTGGCACTTTCGTAAATAACGAAACAACATCAAAACTGACCAGGATGTCGTTTGGCGCAAGTTTCAGTTTCTTCAGCTTCTCAATGAAATGTCCTGAGTCCTTAATGTATGTGTCTGTCTTCCCCACGTGTGGCTGTCTTAGATCGGCGAAGGAGAAAAGAGACCCACTTGCAATGTCGGGAATATACCGTATACCATGCACATGCGGAAAAGTTTATGTCGGAATGACTGGACGATCAATTAACACCAGGATCAAAGAGCGTAAGTGACATTGCAGGTTGGGGCAGGTGGAGAAATCGGCCGTGGCAGAACACGCACTGAATGAGACCGACCACGTAATAAAATTCGCCGACACGGAAGTTCTGGCTCTAGAGAAGCACTATCACACGCGCTTGTTCAGAGAAGCGGTAGAAATCCAAAAACACGCGAACAGTTTCAAAAAGAAAGAGGAAAGCCTTAAGGTAAACGGATCCTGACTTCCCGTACTGCAGCGAAGGACCGTCGCAGGTAGCAAGAGAAGAACCGCACCGGAAATGACCGCGGAGAAGCCCTCGGACGTTGGCGCGCCAGGTACATATAGTCTGCGGCCGCGAGCTCGCCTCCAGTTCACCACCGGCAATGGAGGGTGAAGCTTTGACAATGCCAGCCACTCGTGCTGGCGAAACGTCAGAAAAATCATTAGATGAACGTCGGCCGAAGAACCCGAGACAGAAGCCAATAGGCAATTTGTCAACAAGTGGCCACGAAAGCCTTAACAATTTTGAAATATGAATGTTTTAGTTGGACCAATTTTTTCGCTTTGTGATAGATGGCGCTGTAATAGTCACAAAGATATGGCTCACAATCTTAGACGAACAATTGGTAAGAGGTAGGTTTTTTAAATTAGAATACAAAACGTAGGTACTTTTGAACATTTTATTTCGGTTGTTCCAATGCGATACATGTACCTTTGTGAACTTATCACTTCTGAGAACGCATGCTGTTACAGCGTGTTTACCTGTAAATACCACATTCATGCAATAAATGCTCAAAATGGCGTCCGTCAATCTCAATGCATTTGGCAATACGTGTAACGACATTCCTCTCAACAGAGAGTAGTTCGCCTTCCGTATGTTCGCACATGCATTGACAATGTGCTGACGCATGTTGTCAGGCGTTGTCGGTGGATCACGATAGCAAATATCCTTCGACTTTCCCCACAGGCCGGCCGGATTGGCCGAGCGGTTCTAGGCGCTATAGTCTGGATCCGCGTGACCGCTAATGTCGCAGGTTCGAATCCTGCCTCGGGCATGGATGTGTTTTATGTCCTTAGGTTAGTTAGGTTTAAGTAGTTCTAAGTTCTAGGGGACTGATGACCTCAGAAGTTAAGTCCCATAGTGCTCAGAGCCATTTGAACCATTTTTCCCCACGGAAAGAAATCTGGGGATGTCAGATCCGGTGAACGTGCGGGCCATGGTATGGTGCTTCGACACGATATCGACCTTTTCCGCAATTGGTAAACGGTCCATTTTAACACGGGTAATGTATCACGAAGCAAATAGCGTCCGCGTCACCACTTACTTATACGTTTGCGACTATTACAGCGCCATCGATCACAAAGTGAAAAAAGTGCTCCAACTAAAACGTTCATATTTCTTTACGTATTTCACGAATATCTAATGAAAAAGGGGGTTCCTATTTTTAAAAATCGCATTTGATATCCGTTTGACCTATGGCAGCGCCGTCTAGCGGCCCAACCATAGCGACATCTGCTTTCCCCCTTCAAGCTAGACGAGTTTCATTCTTTGTAGTTTCTGCGTTTGATGCTTATTTCGTGAGATATTTGGCCCAGTCAGTATCAATGGACCAGCCTGTATATGCGTGTGTGTGTTGAAGAGAACTGGTGATACAGCATCCTTCTGTACCGCTTTGCTAGTGTTCATTGTCTTTCTTGTTATGTTTTCCTATAACTATAACAATTAAGGTGTTTGTTTAAAGATGTTTAATAGCATTTATGAGGTGAGATGGATAACCTCGTTCAGCCATGGTATTCCATAGAAATTCTCTATCCACATTATCGAAAGCTTTCTCAAAATCCACAGAAGCGACATATCAAAGCAAACTTAACAGTCGACTGGCCGCCGTGTCGTTAGTGGGTTAATGTCTGCTCTAGTTGTACTACACATTTACTGTGGAAAACGGATCCACTAACGTTCGCGTTCGGCTATCGAGTGTAGGTAATGCCATCAGTACCACTTGAGTGCGACCAGTACGCATGAAGCTGTGGTCACAAAAGACGTGTAAATACTGTTAGTGAATTTCGCCTGCGAGTAACAGTCTTTCTCCGCGGCCCGGGTCGTGGCGGGGCACGTCGCTTCGAACTGTGTGAAACGTCAGCCGCAGCAGCACCAGCACCGGCGTATCAAATGACACCGCCGACTCTGCGGCGTACGCGGCGTGTGACGTCGGCGAGTGTGGAAACAGCAGACGCGTCGGCAGTAACGGCGTGTGGCACGTGCATGTGAGTAATAACAAGCAAAGTAGGTCGCGAAGCGTCATGCAGCCAGCGTGTGATTAGTTTTTGCCCTGTGCGATCTGTTTTTACGCTACAGCCAAACAAACTAGAAATGGACTGTCTTTTCGTGACTGCGAGAAACATGACGACTTGGTAATTTGTAACTACATGGAAGCTGTTTTAAGCAATGTAGCTATTACCAAAGTGCACTAACAAACCTTTAACATCAGAAACCTGGACCGAGCTTCTAAAATCTCACTTGTGAAATACTTAGGACGTGTGCACCAGGTTCCAAAACGACCAACAGCTTCTTGTTTGCGTAAGCAACGCGATCACTAGAAGCGATGTGTATTGTGCAGCCGGGAACCTCACCGATGTGAATATTACCCCTTCTGGACGCCGCAGGAAGAGTCTGGACAGAACCAGGACTGGCAGACTAACACAAGGAACGCCACTAAGACGCTCTTGGGGGGATCTTACATCTAAACGGTGAACCATGGAGACGCGAATGACAGAGGCTGTAGACGGGATACTGACAAAGTTACAGATAACAAAGACAAGAGAATAGGTCTTGGCTCTAGGACTGGAGAAACTTTATGGAAGGAATGAAGAACTGCGAGCACTAGATCGCCTACAGCGCCTGGACACCGAAATAGCAAAACTAAAAACTGAAAATCATAAATTGCTTACAGAAACCAATCCTCCTGCTCTGTCATTTGCGGCAGTCGCTGCAACAGACAATGCAGGAAAACCAAAAAGCAAGGTAGAGGAACGCATTCTATGGACTAAAGCAAAACAAACCAGCGTACTGTTCTTCAAATCTGAAAGCAACCTAAATGCAAAATCAATTAGAGACACAATTGATGATGAGGTCCCATACCTCGAGGAGCGTAGGGGACGATGCGGAAGACCCCCACCACCGTACTAGGCAAGGTCCTAGTGGAGGTGGTTTGCCATTGCCTTCCTCCGACCGTAATGGGGATGGATGATGATGATGAAGAAGACACAGCAACACCCAGTCGTCTCGAGGCAGGAAAAATCCATGACCTCACCGGGAATCGAACCCGGGACCCCATGCGCGGGAAGCGAGAACGCTACCGTAAGACCCAGGAAAAAATTAAGGTCAAATCAATCACAACGACAATACAGCAATTTTGGAAACAAGAACTCCGGAAAACACAAGAAAAGTTATGGAAAAGACCGAAAACCAAAAAGACGTAAGGTGTAAAAAACTGCCCACATTGCGGTCACTCTTGGCAGTGTATAACGTTCCTACAACCTTATCAGATGATGACCGTAGCGGTCGCGGGGTTCCAGACTGTAGCGCCTAGAACCGCTCGGCAACCACGGTCGGCTTATCTTAGCAACCACATGTCTGAGGAACAATTCACAGAAAAGGTAACAATCAAGTTCAAAACTGGTCCAAGGAGAAAACGAACGGTAGATAACGTAATTGAAGTCAGCCCAAGACTTCGCCAGCAGTTATTGCAAAGAGACAGAGTCTACATCCAGTTTGAATCACTTAGTATTAAAGAGTTTGTGGCGGTTCAGAAATGCTTTAACTCTTGGGGATATGGTCACCCAAAAACACGGTGTGACAAAGAGCAAGTGTGCGGTAAATGTGCAAAGCCTGGCCACAATAAGGCTGACTGCACAGAAGATATCACTGTAGGCTGTATAACGTGCAAACATCGCAACAGAACATGCAATAAAGCTGGGGGACCAAATTGCCTACATACAGGCAAATGTACGAGAGAAATAGAGAGAACCGACTATGGCTCACTATAAAATGTTTAATAATATAACAGAAAATCCCACACCGCCGTTACTGGAACAGTCCAGAACAGCTGTGGGAGGAAATATGAATCACCATTCACAAAAAGAAGAGTATGGAGGAGCACAGCAGCCTGGAGACAACACTTAAGGCTATCAAGAACTCTGATCACAATGAAGACTCACTTTTCCTTACGAGTACCATCGTAGAAGAAAAATATTTTTGCATCACAGATTACACTGACGATGCATGCACACAAGGAGCAATGAACTTTTACGTAGCTAGGCACATCAAACATGAACTCCTTCAGTGGGCAACGTTCCAATATGTAACACTGTTAAGAACTGAGGAACTAGAAGTACATTATATCAGTGTAAGGACCCGCGCGGTCTTGAGCGTCTTGTACGGTCCTCGCGGCTCCCCCCGTCGGAAGTTGGAGTCCTCCCTCGGGCATGGGTGCTTGTGTTATCCTTAGCGTAAGTTAGTTTAAGTTAGATTAATTAGTGCGTAAGGTTATGGACCGATGACCTCAGCAGTTTGGTCCCGTAAGACCTTACCACAAATTTCCAAAATATCAGTGTAAATGAAGTAACACATAGCAATCTACGGAACGTACGGAGGCAAGAAAAACGTAATAGGCATACGACTCACATACAGAATGACATACGATGCCGTAGTAGTACACACCCAACACATCCACATAACAACGAGAAAGATCAAATGAGTCAAAAGAATACACATGTCACTAGAACACAATACGAAAAAGTAGAAAACAAAAAAGAATATGACACGACAAAATGTGAAAACGGAATAAAACCAATACGTTTTATATGCGCAGGCAGCATACATAACCCAGATACACTAAAAACAGAAAACAAAAACGACAACACAACACACAAGATACATCAACAAGCAAAGTAAACACAAATGGTATCAAACACACCAACCAGAAAAACAAACCTGACACAAGAACTAAAGGCAAACATAGCCATTATAGTAATAGAAGCAGATAGCGTATCACCCACACCAAATACACTCACAAGCAGGGAGAAATACCCAACACAAAGAAAAGTAGACGAAGACACACAGACAACTATGACCGTAAAAAGCGACAGGACAAAAAAGCTACCTCTACACAAAATATCCACCAACAACTTGAAACTTATCCAACTAAACTGCGTGAGAAGTGCTTTAATGGTGACAGAGGTAATTGAACTAATAGAGGACGAAGATGCTGACGTAGTTTGCGTACAGGAACCATACATGCGCAATGGGAAAATATGTGGCATCCCGAAGCAATACACTGTAATCACAGGTTCCACAGATGCAAAGGCAGCAGTCTTGATGGCAAATACATAGATAACAGTCACACAAATTACACAGCTGAGCACGGAACACTCAGTACGATAGAAATCACACCAGACAGAGAACACTGGGTAATCTCTTCCATGTATGTTCAGTACTCACTCGAAACAGAACCTTTCACAAATAACACAAGGGAGATAACACATTTCTCCCGAGGTAGACGCTTACTGATCCACACTATTAATCCACGCTCGAGCCTCTGGCATGCCGACAGAATGGACGCCAGAGGGCAGGACGTTGTAGACACAATAAACGAATTTAACCTTTCGGTATTGAATAAGGCAGCACAGCCACCGACCTGCTGTGAATATGCAGGTGGAACCAATAACACTGACATTACTCCCGCAAATAAAAAATCTGTGACCCACATTCCAAATAAAGTCACACATAGTGATCGCGACGTAATAGTCACTCACACAGCAACCACTACTGACACAAACACACGTACAATATAGCACCCATGGTTGCTGCTACACAAACCAAACTTGAAAACTCTGAGAGAGGAAAACACTAACTGATACCTCTACACCACTCACCGTAGCACTGATTTCACAGTTTCCACACTGACACATATATTACAAAAAGCCCAGTCGGCTGCCATACCAGTAGCAAACGAAGGACGCATTACAAAAAGCCCAGTCGGCTGCCATACCAGTAGCAAACGAAGGACGCAAACAGGGAATGTCATGGTCCACATCATTGACCAGATTCTGGACAGACTCATGAGATAAAATACAACACTATGAAAGGTCAAAAATCGGCAAGAGAATGGGAAATTAGACTCTAAATCTATTGCGACGCTAAAGACAGATATAAAACCGAACTTAACAATACAAGACAGGACTCTTGGGACAATTTTGAGCGGACTAAATTGGAAAATAATATGTGGGGATAGCCGTACAAACTGCAGACTGACACAATCAAAATACCACTTGTACGCTCGGCACTGAGAACGTCAAGACGGCTCCGCTAGGCGAGGCTGGAGAAGCTCTGCAGAATACCTTCTTCAAAAGCTTCTCCCGGGCGATGACCAAACTGAGGACCAACAACAACACATCACTCTCCGCCGACTAATTGAAATTTACTATGCTACCGACCAGGTAGTCATCCCTTTCGCTCAGGAGGAGTTGCCCTGGCGCTTAATAAACTCAAACGCAAAAAAGCCTCAGAGTTCGACGGAATTCACCCAGAAACTGTCAGGAATGCAGCACTGCAGATCACACAATTTCTGACTGAATTTACTGAATGAATGCTTGATAAACAAATTGGCTAATGTTCAGGAGAAACTGCTATCCGAAAGACTCCATTCGCACAGACAGCTCCTCAGCAATAGTCTTCACCAGTTCGGGTTTAGACCACAAAAATCTATAGATGACACCATTAAGAATGCACTGCAGACAATACATACGTCACAAGACAAATATGTGGTTGCGATCCTAATCGATATAGCCGGCGCCATTGATAATCTCTCGTGGTCTGTACTGTTTGCAGGATTTAGGCAAATGCAGATGCACACACCATTATATTACAGTCTCTTAGCCTACTGGAACAACAGAGTTTTAGAATGGTGTACAGGCATCAAAGGGTTGTCAGAAGAATTACGAAAGGCTGCCCACAAGAGTCTATATGCGATCCCATATTCTGGGACATCACTATAGAACCTCTTTTAAACACGCTTGATGAGGACAACAGGGTAATAAGAGCAATTGCATATGCAGATTATGTAATGATAAGTACATCGGCCAACTCAAGCGCAAATATAGAACTAAAGGCAACACAGATATATAAAAAGAAAATAACTTGTGCAACAAGCAGCCAACAAAACTGTCTACCTACTGCTAAAGGGAGCATTACAAAGAAACTCAACAATCAGACTTGACAAAACCACCACATAACGAAAACTTACGACAAGATACCTCAGAGTATATGTTGATGGAAAACTCTAATTCAAAGAACATCACGCAAAATTCGTGACTGTCAAAGCGACGAAACTGAGGGGTACACTAGGTTCAACACTGCACAGTTTAGACTACCACTACAGATGATAAGAGCCTACCATATCGCCTTGTTTGAGATTTTTCTCAGATTTGCAGCCAGCACACGGGACCATCGTCTCTGCCTCACATCGCACAAAACCATTGTACGACGCGGACAGAAAGCATCCTTTTAAGAATCTCAGGAGCGCCTGGGACAATATCTATAGAGGCATCATGCGTCATCCTGGGTGTGCACCCAATAGATTTTACAGTACGTTTCAGAGCTGTAGCATAGTGAATGAAAGAGGGACGACAGGACAAAGAACATAATATTATAGGAAAACAAATAACTGACAAGAAACAACTTAATGAATGGCGAGCCCGCATCTCGTGGTCGTGCGGTAGCGTTCTCGCTTCCCACGCCCGGGTTCCCGGGTTCGATTCCCGGCGGGGTCAGGGATTTTCTCTGCCTCGTGATGGCTGGGTGTTGTGTGCTGTCCTTAGGTTAGTTAGGTTTAAGTAGTTCTAAGTTCTAGGGGACTGATGACCGTAGCTGTTAAGTCCCATAGTGCTCAGAGCCAATGAATGGCGAAATGATACTTGGCAAACTGAATGGGATGCAAAAGGAAAAGGAGAGTACACATATTCTTCGCAATCGTCCAAGAACGAATGAGCATGAAATATATAGATCCGACACGTGGTATGGTCGACTTTATTATGGGACATGGACCCCACCCACAAAATCTCCATAATGTTGGACTAAGTGACACAGACATGTGCATATGTGAAGATATCGGCACAGCGGAACACATCACATTATATTGCGACATGTTTAGACACATATGACCGCAACAGCACGACAATGACATGCGACAAAGGATAAGACAGCCACATGACTCATTAGCACTAAACTCTATCACTGACAAAATTTCACGAGCACTCCACACAGCATACATACAAGAACGACCATACATGTGATGGAGAATAGAGACCCCACAAGACAACACAACACAACACTTGGAACAATTCCAACAGCAACATAGCCACTGACTCGGATGACTGAACAAACTCTGAACAAGATAATATGGACTCAAAGAATAATATAAAATATAAGAAGAACACTGAAAAAAGAAAAAGTATATAAAGAACACTATCCAGCGATATAAAATGTATAAAAATTTATAATTTATATTTAATTAAAAATTGTAAACAACATATTAATATCATTTGTACTTAGATCTAAGTAAACTGGTGCTCCATCTGGAACTGGCTCGAAGTTGTTCTGATGCCCTCCCACTTGGAACAGCCAGCTAGTGGGAAACTTTCTTCAATTAAAAGCCTCTCCTATAATGTATTAGTTTCTTCTTAAATTTTTAAATTGTTCCTCCTTTCTTTTCCTCAGTTTATGTTCATTTTATTCCAGTACCAACTCATTACTTTTACTCTTGTTTTGTTGCTCAAGGAAAAATGTTAGGAATATGGATCGATGTATTGTAACATGCCCAATTGCAGAAGGTACAGCCTGCTTTTGAAAATAGGCAGCAGGTCTTTCTACATGCAATAAATGAAATGAATGAAATGAAATGAACTTGATTCTTTTCTATAACTTGTTGCAGTGTAAAAACTTACTCAGTAGTTGATCGACCTTTTCTAAAACCTGACTGTTCTTCTGATATTAACATTTCCATGATAAAGTCTTGCATGAAGGATTTTGGCGTATAATTTATGGGCAGAATGCAGAAGGCTCATACCTCGGGAGTTACGACGTTTATTTTTATCGCCCATTTTAGAAATAGATTTTAATTTGGCTCTGAAAGTCTTTTGGTACCTTCCTTTTTCTCCAACATTGATTGAATATGTGATGAAGTAGTAACCTCCATATTTTCACAGTTCCATATTTATACCATCTATACCAGTGGCTTTCCTATTTTTGTACCTTTAGAGCTTCTGTGACTAGCCTCCATATTTCCACAGTTCCATATTTATATCGTCTAAACCAGTGGCTTTCCTATTTTTGTTGCTTTTATAACTTCCATGACTTCTCTCATAGCAGTATCGTCCAGGCGTTTTGTGTCATTTACCTCAAGTAATGTCTGAATAAAAATATCTTCATACCATAATTTTTTATAATGAGCTATCCATTCGTTCTCTTCTATATTATTATGTATACGATCATTTTCTTGTCTCTTGAGTGATTTTATCACTTTGTAAGTGATAGTTTGTCTGCCACGTAAATCGTGGTGTACATTGTTAAAAAAGGGTTCCCAAGAATTTAAATGCATTTTCCGAGTTATTCATTTCACGTTATTTCTCTTCTTTTTATATTCGTTGTACTTTTGGTCAGTGAGATTATTTATGTTTAGTCTTGAGAGCTTCAGGTTTTTCTTTAATTGCTTTTTCGATCTATGACATCCAAGTCCTTACTCCCTTAAGTTTCCTGTATTTCCTTGTTTTCCCCAGAATCTCAGTAGCTATATTCAATATGGCTGTTTTTAAGTTTTTCCAGTCTTCTTCCAAGTCTCCTACCATTTCTCAATCTGCTAATATTTTTGTCATTCACTTTTGATAGAGATCTATTATGTTATCTACTAAAAGGTAAAGTTTGAGAACTCGTTCTTCCCTTTGATCCTCAATTTTTTCTACAGTTGTCTCCATTTTGCATAGATGTTAATCATTGACACTATTAAACAGTGATCTGATCCAATATCCAATCTTCGATAAACTCTGGTATCTTTAGCCTGTCCAGGGAATCCCTCATTTACCACTATGTAATCTGTATAGACCTATGTCATCTTGTTGACCAGGTAAATTTGCGTATGCATTCTTCCCAAAGAAACTACTGGTTTATTTATTTTTAATCGATTAAAGGTAGCCAGGCTGGATTATCCGAGCTGTCTGAGGTGCTGCTGTCATGGACCGTGCGGCTGGTCCCAGCGGAGGTTCGAGTCCTCCCTCAGGCTTGGGTGTGTGTGTTTGTCCTTAGGATAATTTAGGTTAAGTAGTGTGTAAGCTTAGGGACTGATGACTTTTGCACTTAAGTCCTATAATCTTTCACACACATTTGAACATTTGATTAAAGGTATTAAGACTTCTGAGTATTTTTCTTTTTTATTACATACGTTTTATTTAAATATTTCTACTATTTTTGTAATTGATATATTTTCAATTCTAGCACTGAGATCTCCCATAAGCAATATCTGATTATTATTCTGTCTGTAAAAGGCCATGGACTCGTCAATTCCTCCTCCTTCTGGGGCAAAAGTTGCTGTTATTCTTCGAATTCCTCTTTGACCTTTAATTCCTGCTGGTACAATGCGTTCATTTACAAATTTATAGTCCATATTTTATTCTCCCATTTTCTATGGATGAAGACAACATCTTTACTCACTCTTTGTTCCTGCTTTACAGTGCTATAGACAATAATGTAGTAGTCTACATATTTAGTTCCAGATGTTTTCATCTTTGTTTCCATACTTCTTATAAAATATATTTCCTTTCCTTTCAAGTGTTAGGTAATTAGACTTCCCCTAACGTTCCAGATGGTAACTTTCCAAGGTCCATTAAACCGTTTTCTCTTATTCTTATTTCTTGCCCAGGTCATGTTTTGGAAATCCTGTTTCCGAGGCTAGATTGAGTACTCAAGAACGTTTATTGCGTCCCTGAATGGGGTACAGGCCCTTCGCCGGTAAGACTAGTGATGAGGCTGCCTTATCTGAGCTTTACCAGCCACAACTCGTAATTCACATAAGGGAGTATGGTACAGCATTCCCTCTGTACTCAGTCGTCAGAGCCTTATCTGGTTGGCAGGGTACACCACTGGCAGGTAAGGTTGACAGTTGGGTTTCGAGGCTGTACATTAGCTGCTTCATCCCATTAGTATCCCATTACATTTACTGAGGGGAAGAAAAGAGCGTTTGAAGGGAAAAGCTGTAAAATCTTGAAGTGAACAAGGGAACTGACCAAATGAGAAAACCAGAACGAAAGATGTTATTGCTGACTTACCACAGCATAGCACACGAGCTCATCCTGTGTGAATACAACTTCAGTTCTAATAGAATTCCATTTGGTTTGCAGCTGTGCTATAGAGAGGAGAGACGAGTGTCAGCCGATCCTCTGCTTGTCTAGTCACCTTCGACTGTCTATGGAGTCGGTGTCTGGAAGGAATTGGTCGCTGTGAGCTGCAGCGTCAACTAACAAATCAAGACTGATGGAAAGCTGTGATTGTCGCTCTCTGGTGAAACGTCCCCTTTGGAAAATTTATGAATGATTGTGCTGATAAACCTCTTACATTATGTGATTTTCAAACAGCTGAGCAGAACTCAACATACTCAGACATTTCGCCCTTTACCTATTCTGAGCAAAACTAAACTGACACACAACATTTTAGCGCAATGCAATCTTACTTTCAATAATCCCTACAAAAGAATGGCCCTGACTAACAATAACCTATACCTTTCATGAATCACTTACCTCACAAGAATCTTCGTTGCTCGAACTACTGCAATACAGAGAGCGCCACTACTGCCAACTAAATAAAAGATTCAAACTACTGAAGGCACTAACTACTGATAGGCATACTAAGCAAATGAAAGATTTTGATATAGAACAAACAATGTATTTACCTTAATAGTGTTCAAAAGCCATCAGTTCATGATATCCAGTATTACAAATTTACTCTTTCTGGCGGTCATACGTCCATATCGTCCACTCTTAAAATTTTTCCATCTCTATCCCCACATCCACTACTGCTGGCGGCTCACTTCCAACTGCACAACGCTACATGCTGTTCACATCCAACTGCCCAACACTACAATGGTGAATATTCAAACAACGCCAACCAGCCACAGACTACACACAGCACAGTCAGTGATTTTCATACAGAGCACTGCGTGATGTTACCAACATAAAAATCTAAACAGCCTACTTACATAGCCCCCATGCTCCCCACAAAAAATTTTACAAATTGTTTTGGGCAGTGGTCAATATAGATTTGAAAATTTTTTTCATAATTACAATGACAAAGAAATTAAATGCACACACTTATTGATACAATGTTGGTGAAAAGCTTAAATTTTCGCACAGTCCATAAAGACAGTCCTGATCATTCAACACAGTATTAATTACAATTTTATGCACAAAGTCTGAGCAGTAAAAGGAAATACACACGGAAGTAGTGGATTTCGATGTAGTCGTGAAGAAGTAGTGTAGTCCTTCCAACAGAAAGACAGTGCTAACTCTTGACTTGCAGACAGGTAATGGGCCACAACAGAGCAAACCCACAGCAGAGTCAGTCGAAGTTCAAGAATATTGGTAGGTAGGTCATCACAGAGCAGACTCACTGTAGTCCTGGTAGAGGGTATGGTATTGGTGGGCCACCAGAGGTGCAGACCCACTGCAGTCCTTGTAGAAATAATGGTATTGGTGGGCCATCAAAGATGCAGACCCACTGTAGTCCTTGTAGAGACGGCCAGCAGCCATCTGTTGCGACTGTGCAGGTGCACAATCACCATCGAAGAGTCTTGCAGACAATATAGCAAGTCCATAAACCACCACTTGTGCACTCACAAAGTTTTTGGAATTGTCCTTAGAACCAGCAATGCTGTTAACCAGTCCCTTGCTGAATTATTAACACATGTGCAAACACTAACAGTCCCAACTTCTCACATATTGTGCATATACTATGACCAACAGAAATGTGTGCACTGAAATGAATGCTTACAGATTACTTAATTTGATGAACTGGTGTCAATTACAATTTTAAATTTATGGCATGAGAATACAATTACAAAGGTACAAAATACATCATTAAAGGAAATAACAATACAGATAACATTTGTGGTAATACGGGCTTTACAAAAAAATCGAAATAACATATACATCAGTGTTACAGGAATTATGACATAAGTAAATACATAAAAGGTCAGAATAACTTTCGAAACATCGACTTCACATGTGAGCATTAAAATAGAACAGAATAAATAATGTCTAAACATCTTTACAAAGTAAATAAAATATTATAAATGCAAATTATATTTGAGTATAACAGTATTCCTCATCATAATGAATGTAGCTGAGTATTAGAAAAATTCTACAACATAAGTCTTATCTGATAAATACATAAAGACAGGAAGAACACAAATACACAAGGTACACAGACACATAGTGGAATAACACAAAAGGACAGGACAATGTTTGTTTTCAGTGTGGCAGTTGGTACTGCTGTCCAACCCAAAACTTCATTTCATAGATGTTTCCTCTTATTTCACTTTTTTAAATACCTTGTCAATGCATTTCTTCCACTTCATCACAACTCATTCTCTTATATAGCCTACCCCCTCTTAAGCTAACTTAAATCTACTGAGCTCAGATGCTAAACTAAGGGACAAGGCAATGCAGCAGCACAAAACAATTAACACAAACAGCAATGACAAAAAAATGCAAATTGGCAAAGCTAGCAGCAGTAAATCTAAATTAGCAAAGCAAATGCAATATTACAACTACTATGAGCCAATGTGCAGCAACAAGAAAAATAAATAAGTAGTAAAACTGGCTTAACACAGTAATACAAAGTGAAATTTAGTAGCACTATGCCTGGCAAACAACAGCAACAAATGCTATAACTTATATCTAAATATCACAAAGCTCAAGCAGAAAAAATATTACAGTAAAGATAGGAAATGTCTAATAACTACGTCACAACTTAACACTAGAGTGATGGATCACGATAACTTACTCTAGCAGACAAGTTACCAAATCGTAAAAAATTATTTATGCAATTCCGGCGAAGGGAAATGTCTATTTGTGTTCCCCCTTTTTTTTAAGAAAGTAGATCATAAAATTATTATTTAATGGATCTGTAGACAGGAAATATTTACATTAATACATCTATTAAATTGTATTTTAACCAATGCTTCAGTGCAGGTAGAAACTAGATATTAAACAAAATAGTCATATATATATACAAACCAATGCGTGAAACGTCATTCACTAGCCATATGGCATTTCATAATGCAGTAAAAAATCTCTCATATAGCAAGACAACAGCCGTGAAATGTTTCTCATCGTTTCATTAGTCATTTCAGTAAATATCAGAAAGTGTCCGCTACAGTGACAGTCTCATATAAAAATTTCACAGGTCGAGAATTTGCGTTACAAATGTGTAGAAACAAAATCCTATAAATATAACAGTGTCCAAAAAACATTCATCGGCATTCATAACTCTTAAAGTATGATTCTTGGTTTCCAACATCCTTTTTCACAAATTAGAGTCCCTAACCACTACTCATCCAACTGCCCAACACTACAATGACGAATATTCCAACAATGCCAACCAGCCACAGACTGCACACAGCACAGGCAGTGATTTTCATACAGAGCGCTACGTGGTGTTACCAACATAAAAACCGAAACAGTCTAATTACAACGGCAGGCACTCTATATGCCCAACTAGCAGGACAGAGCTACATCCGTCATCGCATAGGTATGCGACTACTGCCTCCCACCGCTATTTCTGTTGCCGATTTTGATAGAGTCAGGCTCTCTCTCTTGACAGGAAGCCATGGTACTTCACTGCACTACCTCTTGTGCACTGAGCAGAGCTGATAGACGTCTTAGCTACATGCAGTCAACGATGGCATTACTGGCCCCCAGAAGTTGTGTACAGCTGCAGTTGGCACAGACGCAGCTGAGTGCTAACGCAGGTGAGGTAATTGACGTAGTAGATATGTTTTGTAGGTTCTAGCTCAGTTTATCCCAAAGTAACTTGTAAACAAGTTACCCAGAATCTACGCAATGTATCTTCTGTAGTTCACAATTTTAGGTCAAAATCATGTACTTTGATTTAACAAACATGTATTTTATATCGAAGTACTTAGAAAATTAATAAAAATGAATATTTTATTATCATGTTCACTTACTATAAATTAATTATTTTTTCTCACAAAAGGTGAATGTAAGGAAATAAATTTATTATTTTTTTTTATAAAGGGGGAATGTGAGAAGAAAATGAATTATGATAAAAGAAAAAAGTAAATAAATAAATTTAATTTTCTTATAAAAGATGAATGCAAGAAAATAAATAAAATGAATGTTAGTAAAAGTACAAAAGTATTAGTGAAGTGAAGTAATTATCAAAAAGTCCAAAAACTTTCAGCGCCATATCAAGGAAACCTGCTGAGGGAATTTTTCAACTTCTGTATTTTCTCATCCTCTGGGTTTTTTTCAGGTTCTTTTCATCGACTTCCTAACAGGTGCTCTTCTTCTGCATCAGTCTCCCATCGTCTTTCATTGAGGGGGCAGAGCTCCTTCAAAATATATTTCCTTTCTTTTCAAATGTTACCTAATTCGACTTCCTAAATCCCTAGGGCATTCTGGGACCAAATGTTCTCGATTGCAGCTTCTGTATGTATAGTTCATAGTCCTGCGACGAACTACATTCTAAAAACGAGTTTTTATCAGTTTATTTTGGATGTACATAATTTATTTTTCTAACATTTATGTCTTTTATTTGAACTGATGAAATGTAAATAACATGTAATATTCCTTTACAACATTGGAAATAAGATTTAAAAAGAATATTGTACTTTAAAATCGAAGTACGCTGAAACGCCAAACAAACAGGTTTATGCATGCATATTCAAATACAGAGTTACATAAACAAGCAGAATACGGCGCTGCGCTCGCCAACGCCTATATAAGACAACAAGTGTCTGGTGCAGTTATTAAATCGGTTACTGCTGCTATAACGGCAGGTTATGATCGGTTATTGCTGCTACAATGGCAGATTACCAAGATTTAAGTGAGTATGAATGTGGTGTTATAGTTGGCGCATGAGCAGTGGGACACAGCATCTCCAAGGTAGTGAAGAAGTGAGGATATTCCTATATGACCATTTCATGAGTGTACAGTGAATATCAGGAATCTGGTAAAATATCGAATCTCCGACACTGCTGCAGCCAGAAAAAAATCCTGCATGAACAGGACCAATACCTACTGAAGAGAATCGTTCAATGTGAAAGAAGTGTAACCCTTCCACAAATTGCTGGAGATTTCAACGCTGGGCCATCAACAACTGGCAGCATGTGAAGCATTCAACAAAACATCATCAATATGGGCTTTCAGGGCTGAAGGCCCACTAGTGTACCCTTGATGACTGCACAACATAAAGGTTTACACCTCGCCAGGGCCCTTCAACACCGACATTGGACTGTTGATGACCAGAAACATGTTGCCTGGTCGGAAGAGTCTCGTTTCAAATTGTATCGAGTGGACGGATGCGTACAGGTATGGCGACAACCTCATGAATCCATGGATCCTGCATTTCAAGCTGGTGGAGACTTGTGCAGTTAGAGTGATACGGGGCCCCTGATATGTCTAGATACAACTCTGACAGGTGACACGTAAGTAAGCAACCTGCCAGATCACCTGCATCCATTCGTGTCCACTTTGCATTCCGATGGACATGGGAAATTCCAACAGCACAATGCGACTCTCCACACGTCCAGAATTGCTACAGAGTGGCTCCAGGGACGCTCTTCTGAGTCTAAACACTTATGCTGGCCACCAAACTCACCAGACATGAACATTATTCAACGTATCTGGGATGCCTTGAACGTGTTGTTCAGAAGAGATCTCCAACCCTTCGTACTCTTACGGATTTATGTAGAGTCCTGCAGGATTCATGGTGGCAGTTCCCTCTAGCACTACTTCAGACATTAGTCGAGCTCCTGCCATGTCATGCTGCGGTATTTCTTCGCGATTGCGGGGGTCCTACACAATCTTAAGCAAGTTTACCAGTATGTCTGACTTTTTAGTGTATATTCCTGTACTGTTTTGAAGGGCGACTACTTTAGCGCCATCTCTCGATCGAGTTATGAACTGCTTGGTTAATGGCGCGGCAGAATGTGTATGCAAGACGAAGCAGTGCATGGCCTTATCTCATTTCCTCTGACGCCAGCACCAACAGAAGTGTTGTGCTAGATTAGTATTATCTAGATGCCACACACTGCGTGATAAATACCATTTGTACACTCTCACAGCTGTCAGTTGCCTGAGAAGGCTTACACAGGCAGGCCCTATGTTGTTATGTTTGATTGTTTGAGGGAACAAACATCGATCTCATGCAGATATTAACTGATTTTGAAAATTCAAAATGCTAACATGTTCTAATTGACACACTAAAGGTTTCATTTTTTATTTCCTTTATCTTTGTGAAAACAAATCAAAAGGAAGTGCGAACATGAAGTTAAGATTTCTGTAAGTTTTCTAATTTTTTATTCATTTATATAGCTAAAAACTTTCAGTAGGTATTCTATGCTGTGCATCTAAGTTAAATTTTTCTTACCATACATTGTTACATACACTAAAGTATCTGAAGGATTTTTATCATTAAAAGTTGTGAAAAGTTTCATAGTCGTTGTCTGTGACGTTACAACATTCTTTGTATGAGTCATGTTAGTCATGTACATCAGCTAATTTGAAACGAAATTTTATGGAGTTCTTTCAGTGTCTGATTTGAGTAGTGTAGCTTGTTAAAAAGAGAGAAATGCATCATAGCACTCAGAAAATTATTTGGCAGATTAATATTCCACATCTTGTGTTGGAAAATTTCGTTTCTTCCATTTTACATGTATATATTCTGTAGATTAATGTGGCCAAGTAATAAAGAGTCAAGTAACTAATTATTTTTACAATTGGTCTTAAACATTACAAATACAAAATATAGCATATCAAATTCAGCAGAATCATAGTATTTTGTGATATCAAGTTAAAAATCTTTCTTACCACTCAACCCTGCAACTGCTACAGTTTGTAGTTCATAAAAAGGTATTGGAATTTTCGGATTTTGCAGAATCTTTCTCGTTGTTCTAACTCGTAATTTGGTTTGTATTTACCAAATGATACACGAATTTCCATCAATTCTATTACAATTTTTCCTTCCTTACGAAATGTATCTTCAATTTCAGCTCCGACATCATTATAAGCAGGCCATCTGAGAACTGCATCTTTATAACTAGATTTCCTTGTAAAAATTGCTGTTAAATCTCCTTCCCTTATAATTTCTTTATAATCTTTAAAAATGCACCAAGTAGTCAAAGTGCATAAAGTACCTCATTTTTGTTACTCCTATTTTTCCATTATTAAGAATATGTCCTTCTAAGAATATTTCATCAGCAAGAGATGAAGTCATACATAACATAGCTCTTGAAAAAGGATGTTCAATTCTAGATAAAATATTATTTCCTTCCTTTATAGTCACAAAATCAAATAGTTTTACCATATAATAATCTATTAACTTTTTACTGTATTTTCCAAAATGTGTTGGATAATCTCATTCTGATCCATCACACTTAGCTGTATCAATTATGAGATTCATGTATAGCTGCACATAATTTGGATGAAGCCATCCATCACCATTATTTATTTCGATGTATATACCATTGTTGGGTGCATTTAAACTATTTTTACTTTTCTCATTCAGAAGGAATTAGTTGAATTGATAACTCTCATTTTTGTTCATATACTATTAAGGATCAAATTTATGAAACAAATTTTTAAATCAACTGTTATACAAGCATAATTAAAGACAATCAGGCTGTCATTTTCATCATTTATAGTAATTTCTAAATCCTGATTAGCATCAAAATTAGGAATATCTGCAGGATAACGTGGTTCATAAGTTATTTGTTTTCAAAATCCAACATTTGGTTTAAATGAAATAAAAATATTAGTCTCTCTATGAGCATAATCAATAAGTTTAACAAACATTCCATCAACAAAATTAAAATTTATATTAAATAGTTCGAATGGAATAATTTTAGTAACATCACTACTAAAAGTCTTTTTATTGACTTCAACAGTTTGTCTATTAAATCCAAGCACAATTTGAATGCTATCTTTTATATCCATATAAAACTTAACACCACTCTCAATAGTAACTATTTAAAATTTCATCAGTGTTAATGTGAATTTTTTGATCTTTCGAATGAATGAATTTTTCTAAATTTTTTGACTATACTGACCTACAGAGATTTCTGTTGCTTCTCCATTACAACATAGTTTATTATTGTTATACATAATACTTCTATTTAAAAAAGTTGTATAAAAGCTAACTCATGTAATATTTTTATAAGTTTCTCTTATTAGAACAGTTAATCCTTTTTCAAGAAAAGATGATTTGTCACTCAGCTGGAAAAGATGAACCACTTACACTAATCAAAATTTATTTAAGTAAATGACAGATTGGGAACCAAAAATAAGAATTCCAGAAAAGAAATAAAAAATATAAATGGTAAACTTCTACCAATTTCCATTCATTGTGCAATCCTATGAGCAAGTGGTTTTGGGAAAACTACATTATTGATCTAAAATTATATTCTAGCTCCACAATAGTTGAATTGGAATAAAATTAATCATTTGTATATTTATTCATAAAGCTAGGGTCATACAAAATGTCAAGAATTTACAGAAAGGCTTAATAAAAAAATTGCTACTTTTATTGAAAATAATGATTCTAATTATTTCATTACATCAACATCTAGATAATTAAGTAGTAATATCTTATGACATCATTCTTCAAAATCAGGACAGAGTTAGAGAATATTTTACAAGAGGGAGATGTAAACAAATAGACTTTTATTTAGCGCCAAAGATATAAAAAGAGACCAACATAATTTATCAGAGGTAGTCTTAATTTTTAAATACTATCTGACAAGCTAAGACAAATTTAAATACGATTTATCATGAGGTCATTGGTGGTCATTTAAAATGTGATGTTTTTAAATAAAATGCAGTAACTGTTGTAATGATCGATGACATTACTAAAACACCAAATTAAATTAAGTACAGAAATAAAAAACAGACTTTCATAACAACATAAATGTCTAACATAAATGTCAAACAAGAACATTAAACATAAACATTACAGGTAAAAAATGATTAATTTATGTATTTCATCTCTAATAAATATATGAAAAATACAATAATGAAGCTTTTAAAAGAGCTAAAAAAATAGAAATAAAGCTGATGAATTGAAAAAACAGTTCAAGCTTTATAAAAAAAATCCAATAACAGGATATGAAAAATATGAAAAAGAAGATCAACACATTACCAATGCTAGTGAACAAATAAAACAAGGAATTGAAGGCTTAGGTGATAATCTGATAAAAGCGATTGAAGAGAAAAGAGAAGATCAAAAACAAATGTCTCCCTATCTTCATTATACAGAAGATTTTGTAGCTATACCAAAAATGAAATCTTGTGAAAGTCCACAACCTGATTATACATGAATTGAATCAGAAATACAGGGTGTATAGAAGAAGTATGAAGAATAGACTAAAAGTAAGAACCAGCGAGACACTGTTAGGAAAATAATCGATAGTGATGCTAAGAAAATAAATGTTAGATAAAGAATGTTAAAGTATATCAATCGCAGTTAAGATAACGTTTTTGGATTGAGGCCAGTTAGTATATTGAAATGTGTTGGTAATTTAGCAGTTGAATTCAGTGGAGATGATTAGTTATTGACGAAAAGACATATGAATGCCAGATGGAGTAATGGATCTTTTAACTGAGAAAGAGGTTACTATAGGTGATATGGATGAAAAATTTGATGGTGTTAGTTTATCTAATTGTGGAAATATACTATATCAATCAGAAGTATTGTGTTCTGAGTAACAGAAATATAATAAAATCGAGTAGAGGTAGTAAATATAAATGTTTCATAAAAAATTGTTGATGACTATTTCCCAAACTTAGGAAGGTTCACTGTATATAATCATACAGATCATTCAGAAATAAGTTCCCCTAAGAAAAAGGACAAAGGCTTTGTAACTAAATATACAGAAAAACCAAACAAATATTTTTGGATGAGCAATCTTAGGATCTTAGAGAGTTAATCATTATATGAAGAGTAATTCATGGAGAAGAATTATCATAGTGAAGACAGTGGAAACTAGATGTTAATAAAATTGCTTATATTTCTTATTTGGTAACTATCTTTATTATTCATCATCATAATCGATTATTGATATCATTAACTATTAATAAAATCCATTTCTTGTGTATGAGATTACTACATGTTGAAATTTGCATTTCATTGCAGATACATTCATATTCTAAAGATAATGGACTGTAATGTACTTCTTCGAAATAAATATTATTTTGGTTGTAGAAGTTCAAGATTATTATCGTTATTTTTCCTTAAAACCGTCACATCCAAATTATTTGGACTTCTCTAATCATACAGAAAACACAAAACATAACTTCTAATTAACATACTTTTCTATCTGAATGAAGGAACCCAAGTGTGTTTGAATCAAGAACCTAAATTTAGTTAATAATTGCTTTGATTTGTAAATTCAAACATATATGACATGTATTTCTGAAATAGGTGAAACTGCATTAGATGGACTTGAAATAGTTGTTATTTCCTAAAATTTTTTTAATAATATTCTTAATTTATTTTCATTTTTTTATAAATCCAATAAAATTTAATTCTTAATGAATGGTGCTTACAAATACTCCAAAGGTCAATGAACTGTATGCTAGAACAAAACTATTTTCACTAAAGGTTATTCAAACCAGACCAAATCAACTTATTGAATATATTAATAACCATAATAATGACAAAATGAATAACAACGACAGTGAAGTGAAAAATAGTAATATAATAAAATTAAAAGTTAAATCCAAGGAATTAATAATTAAAGGATATTCTAAAATGGAAAAGGAAAATTTGATGCATTGATTACTAATAATTTTGGAAATATAAATTTTAAGGAACTATATAAATTGTATTTAACAACAATTCACACATATAAAAATTAAATTGCCAAGCAAATTAAAATTTATTATACATTTGGTGAAGAAGACCACAAATTTATTTAAAGATATTTTGTATTATCTGAAGATTTTATGAGAGAATTTAAGAATAAGTTAGATTGAAACCTTATATCAATTCATAAATCATTATCTGAAAATTTTATTATACAATTCCAAGATAAATAACATTGGAGTGCAATACCATCTTATACATTAAATATTAATGTTGTGACAAAATACCATGATGGATTAATCTGGGGAATGGACTGAAAGTTTCATCAGAGAATTTCAAGACAAATTAGATGGGATGTTATATCAAGTAAAGAAAACATTTCTGAAAAATTTATAAGCGATTGTCAAAATAAAGTTAATTGGAATATTATACGAAAAAGAAATTTATTTGAAGATTTTATAAGAAAATCTCATGACGGATTAATCAGGTGGATATATCAAGTATATATATATACATAAAATTCATTTGAGACTTTCAGCATAAAGTATATTGGGGATATACATCATTATGTGAAAATTTAGCTGCAGATTTTATTAGAGAATTGCAAGATATTGTAACCTGGATTGAAATTTTAGTACTGCAAAATTTTTATGAAATTTTATGCATTACTTGCAAGTCATGTTAAATGTGGAAAACATTTTTTGCAAGACTTTAATCGAGAATTTTAAGGCAGCTTAAATTTTAAATATATATCAGATATACCACATTTATCTGAAGATTTTCTCAGAGAATTAAAAGCTAAATCAAATTGGAATGTAATATCATGTGAACAAAAATTATATGAAATTTTTATAATAGAATTTAAAGACAAGTTCAATTGGGAATATATTTTAGCATACCAAAATCTATCTGAATCATTTAGACAAATGTATTTAAACTGCAGGAAATAATAGAGCAATCAGAAGACAATGGTTGGTCTGTATATTTAAGTAATAAAATCATCAGTTTATAAAAACAAGCTGTAATCACATTTTTCATGAAGAGGGTTTTAATGATTGGTTAAAGGAAAATTGGAAATGTCCAATGTGTAGAAAAGTTATCAAAAGTACATAGTTAGATGCAGCTAATTTTGATGAAGTGTAATTATATCATTAATGAACTGTTCTTACGTGTAATCAATTACAATATTAAAATAACAATGCCAACAAATAATTGTTAATGTTTATTTCATTTGTATATGCATATTTTCTGAATGAAGTGTTAAATTTCTTCATAGTTTGAAAGTCTATCTTCAATTCCATACAATTATTTCTGTGAATTTTTTCCTAGTGTTCTAATTACATAATAAGTATATTCACATTTATTTAAAAAGGACAAAAGTCGAACTTAAATTTTCATTAAATGTTTGAGCAACATTTCGAAGTAATACTTTATGTGTTTCCTCATATCTTTCTGCAAATTTCCTATAGCTCTATCAACTACCACATATAAATTTTGTATCTGATCTTCTCGAAATTTACTTAAATTTTCTAAGTGACATTTTGGCTTTATACATGTCCCTTATTTCTTTTTTAATTTAAAATTCTCTTTGTTTTCTAATTCCTAGTAAACTTCTTCATACACCCAATCTTAGAAATTCTCAGCAAAAGGCATTTTGTATCTGATACCTAATGGTATAGACCAGCTTCACTGATAGATTTTGTTTAGTTTTTTTAACATTTACATTACACTATTTCACTCCAACTGAGATTTTCATACGTTTCACAGTAGTTTGCTTAAATTCTTTTCTTCGCCATTTAAATCCTAAAAGATAAGCATTAATTTGCATAAAACCAAGGATTTTTTTTTGTCAATAGAAATAAGCTCTTGCGTACTGTTATACCTAAGCTTGTTGTTTAATATATCTATGATAACTGTAACTGATGCCATTTAAGAGAAAGATTTTTTTATTATTTTTTATTTTCCTAATAAATTATTTTCTATATAGATGAAGCTGGTACAACAACCAGAGCATTCTTCTGCCAAATCCAAATTTTTCAAGTATTCTAACACTTAGAAGTCAATTAATAATTATTCTCAACCAAAATATACAAAAGAAAGATATAAAGCGATGTCTAGACAATGTGTAAATGAATATCATGCAAAAAATTACAACAGTAATGTGTATATGGAGAAAATATTTCTAAATATTATCATAAAAAATGGGTTAGCACGGAATTCGGAATGATGAATAATCGAAAGTATTGGTATCGATGAATAATCATGGAAAACAAAACAAAAAACAATACATCTACAAAGATTTGCAAAGGTTCTCAAGAAATTAAAACTTTAGGTTGTTTCTTTGTTAACCCATCTTCTAAAGATGATCATTATTACAAACATAAAAAATATGTGACAATTACGAAAGTAAAATCATGTTGGACTGAATATTTAAATATCTATTAAATAAGAAATTTCAGACGCCTTAAAAATTGAGATCTTATCTTTTACAAACTTAATACATTTTATTTGGAATAAATAGAGGGTTCAAAATGGAGAAATTCACAATTGTTCAAATTCATAATTATTGCAAATGAAATAATTTGAGAGGGTATAGTAAATTAATAATGTTGATCTAATTAGATCTGTGTCTGCAGTAGATTTCCAAAGCACTTGCTAATAGTCCATTTACTTGGGTAGTTTAGTTTTGCATGATCTTTAGTGCAGATAGGAACAGTGATTGTTCTGTGCAGATGTGTGCTGAGTTTGTGACACTTTGGTCTCAGCTCCAGGTTGTGATGGCTTGGTTTACACAGCTTGAGGCTGCAGTGGATGGGCAATACTGTTCTGGGCTGGCGGTGGGGACCCAATGAATGTCCAGCATTTCCGAGTCCTCGAATTGCTCATCACTGTTGGGCAGCCCAGTTATTGTTCGCACTGAGGTTGACGCCTCACCTTTGGTCAAGTAGGAGGTCGCCCCGGGGCCTAGCAGGCGGCATAAGACCTCCCATAGGGCCGCACATAAGGCATCCCCAATTAGTCTGAGAAAGAGAATCCAGGCACTGACTGTGGCTGACACCATCGCTGAGACAGAAGCTGTTGCTTGTCCTGTTTCAGAGGAAACCTCTCTGCCTGCAAGATTCAAACACTCACAGAGAGTGGGATTTTTGACAGTTGGGAGCTCTAACGTTAGGAACATGGCTGCCAGGAAGGGGAAGAAATCCAATGTGAACTCTGTGTGCATACCAGGTGAAGACATTCCAAATGTGGGGGGTGGGGGGTGGGGGGTGGGAGGTCGTCTGGGGTGCCATATAGAACACATGGTGCAGGAAACTGCAGGTGGTGGCTTATGTCAGTACCAATTATGTGTGTCACTTTAGATCAGAAGAGAATCTGTCAGGTTTGGAGCAGCTACAGAAGCTGTAAAGGCTACCAGTCTTGCTTGGGAGATGTAAGCAGAGCTGACCATTTGCAGCATAGTCGACAGGACCAATTGTGGACATCTGGTACAGAGCCGAGAGGACGATCTGGCTCAGATGGTTCTGTGACCACGTAGGCTGCAGATTTCTCGACTTACGCCAGTGGTTGGTTGGATTTCTGGATCCACAGAATAGGTCAGGAATCCACTATCCGCAGTAGGCGGCTAATGTGGGGAGAGTTTGTAGTAACTGACGGAAAGTCTTCCAGTAAAACAGAAGTGATTCCTGACGTTCCTCAAGGTAGAGTTTTAGGCCCTTTGCTGTTCCATAACTATACAAACGATTTGGGAGACCATTTGAGCTCCTGTATTAAGTTGTTTGCAGATGACACTGTCGTTTATCGACAAGTAAAGTCATCAGAAGATCAAAACAAACCACAGAACGATTTAGAAAATATATTTTTATGGTGGAAACATTGGCAGTTGATCCTAAATAACGAAATGTGTGAGGTCATCCTCATGAGTGCTAAAAGGAATCCGTCAAACTACAGTTACACCATACAACAGTCAAATCTAAATGCCATAAATACAACTAAATACCTAGGAATTACAATTATGAACAACTTAAATTGGAAGGAACACATAGAAAAAGTTGTGGGGAAAGCTAACAAAGATTACGTTTTATTTGCAGGACACTTAGAAAATGTAACAGATCTATAAGGAGACTACCTACTCTACCTTTGTTCGTCCTCTTTCAGAATACAGTGTGGGATTCTTACCAGAAAGGATTGACAGAGTACATCGAAAAAATTCAAAGAGGGACAGAACGTTTTGTATTATCATGAAATAGGGGAGCGAGTGTCACTGAAATGATACAGGATTCAGGGTGGACATATAAAAACAAAGGCGTTTGTCGTTGTGGTGGAATCTTCTCACGAAATTCCCATCACAAATTCTCTCCTCATAATGCGAAAATATTTTGTTGACACCGATCTACATGAGGAGAAACGATCGCCATGATGAAATAAAGGAAATCAGAGCTTGTACAGAAAGATATAGGTGTTCACTCTTTCACACATTATACGAGATCAGAATAACAGAGAATTGTAAATGTGGTTCGATGAACCCTCTGCTGGGCACTTAAATGTGATTTGCAGAGTATCCATGCAGATGTAGATGTAGATGTATTAATATACATTATCTAAAGCGAGGTGGAAGTGTTTGGAAACAATTACCTTATTATAAATTTGGAACCAATACTGAAATTTTCAAAACAATGATACTAAACTATCCAGTTTCTACAGATGTTTGTGAAACAACAAACTACAACTAATGATGAAATGCTATTTCCTTTTTATACTAATTTATTTGATAAAACAAGAGACAGAAGAACAGTTAGAGATTATAGAATTGATACTGCACATGCAAACAGATTAGACACTATAGATTTTGAAAGTAATACAAACTGAACCAATAATTTCGTGACTTAATAAAACCGAAAATCATGAAAGTTGTAAAAGACAATCTAATAATACACAGAATGAAAATAACTTTAAGACTTGGTACCAAATGCAGACAAATAGATATGTTATAGAATTTCAGTTCCAAACACAGACATATATGATAAGAAATGAAGGAGAGATAATTTTAAAAAATAAGATTGGTAAACCAAATATTTTATCGAGAATGAGTGATTTTCAAACATGTGGTTTCCAGAAGGTCATTAAACAGAATTATTTGACTTTGATTAGGATATAACAGATATGTTTCATTAAGAGGATCGTCTGGCATTGAATTACTAGATAAAATAAAAAATGAAAAATGAAGTATTAATGTAAAGAAATAGTGATCAATAATTACTTCAGTGGCCTATAAAATCTGCATTATATCGTTTAGATAAAACTTCAAGAAGAGTCACAAAATATAGAAATGATGGTTTTGATCTTGATCAGAAACTTGAAGATTTTTGAGTTTCCTGTAGTGGTTGATAATATATAAAAATCGAGAGTTGAGTTATTTTATTAACGTATATTCATGTCACGGAAAATATCGAGTGTAACCATTAAAAATTACAAAATGTAAGAGAGAGAAACATCTAAATACCTTTTATTTTGAGGATGAAAGTTATTCACATTATTGTTACTTAAAAAATTATGTAGATTTATTTTGAGCCATATAAGTAAAGGTGAAGAAGCAAAATTGATTTGTGGTTTGCGTTTACTCAATTTCATTGGTAATGAAAAATTACATAATCACATATCAAGCTGTTTAGTTAATAGACCATTAAAAGTATAATTGCCACAGTATGGTCCATATAATCATTTTAAAAATTATCAATGTACAGTAAGTTCCATTTGTTATTTACACCCATTTTGAATGTTTGTTATTAAAGATGGAGAACTGACAGCGCAATCCATAAATTTCTTTACAATAAAATGTCAGAAACATAAAGCACGTGGATTCTGTTGAGAAGAAATGAGACCATTAGCTCCTGAAGCAATCAAGATATGCAAGTTCGAAAACAGGACATTGTATGAATGTCATTATTCACAGAAAAACAGAAACCTTTGTCATCATGATAATTTAACTGAGAAATTCATAAATAAATTACATAATAATTGTAATTTACAGTTGAAACATCAATTTATTTACATAATTTAACAGGATATGATAGCACCTGTCTGTAAAAGAACTTGGTTATGATAAAAGAGACATATTTAATACCAAATAATGAAGACAAATATATTAGTTTTGTTATTGGTACAGAAAGATTGAAAATGAGTTGTATTGATAGATTTAAATTTATGTATTTATCACATGATGAAGTTTCAAGAAATTTGGAAAAGGAGCAAATGAAACTTCCCCCTCAGAAGAGTTCTTCAATCTAATGATCAGAAAAGATTTATGTCCATATGATTACTTGGAAAAAATTTCAGGAGACACGGTTACCATAACAGAAGAATTTTATAATAAACTGAAAGACAGTGAAATAAGTGATGAAGATTATAAGCATGCAAAATTAGTTTGGCAAAAATTTAATACTAAGAATCTTGGTTAATATGAGGATCTGTAACTTAAAACTGATGTTTTGTTGTTGGCTGATGTGTTTCAAAATTTTAGAAAAATTTGTATAGAAACATATTGGTATTTTACTGTACCTGGTTTATCTCGGGATGCAATGTTGAAAATAACTAAGAAAACAACTCAATTTATTTCATGATAATGATATGATTTTAATGGTTGAAAAGGGAATAAGGAGAGGAATATCAAAGTGTTGTAAAAGACATGTTAAACGAAAAGTAAATTCATGAAGGATTTTGATAGTAAAAAGTTATTAAATCACCTAGCATATTTATAAGTGAATAACTTATATGGGTACGCTATGGGTCAATATTTACTACATGGTGGAATTGAATGGCATGAACCTAATAATTTTGATTCTACACAAATAAGTGAAAGATTGGATATTGCTAAAATTGGATACATTTATAAGTAGATTTAGAAATCCAAAAGAATTCCATGATTTACATAAGGATTAACGATTAGCTCCTTAAAATAAAATTGTACTGCAAACTAAAGTAAGGAATAATCGTCTTGTGGTGTTGCAGTTCTTCTTATGTCTGTGCTTTCTATGAAAATAGGACGAGGAAATCCACCTTGTGCAAGAGATCTTTTCTGTTTCGTTTTACCCAGACATGTATCAACACTTTTTGTGTTGTCTTCAGTAGTTTTTTATTTTCTTACTGTAAAATTGTTGTTACATATTAACATTTAGAGAAGCTTTTGGTTTAAAATGGTTACAATTGTTAATCGACATTTGTTGTAAAATATTGTACGTCATTTGTTTACAGTTCACAGTTGATATGATGAATAAAATGAAAAAATAATGGAATAATTTTGTGGTTTAAGAGCAAAAACTTATGCTTATAAAGTTGATGATAAAACAGAGAAAGCATCTAAAGGAATTAAAAAAAGTATTGTTAAAATAGTATAAGCTTAGAAAATCATACAGATTATTTTTTAACAATAGAGAACAGTATAGAGAAATGCATATGTTTTGAAGTGGAAAACGTGATGTCAATACAGTTGAAATAAACAAGGAAGCATTGAGTCCTCATGATGACAAAAGATACATTTTGGAAAATAGAATAGATACAGTATCATACAGACAGTAGAAATTCTAAAAATCGAATAAAAATTTTTCTGCGTAAATGGTGACTTATCAAGAAGCTCACCAACACAAGTGTCTCGAAAAGGACTAAAAAATTATGTGAGCTACAGATAAATGTTTTATATAATATTACTGTGTATGAATATTTAAATATTAGATATGTGGAAGTTTTATTTTTAAGTTTCTTCATTGCTTTATGTTTTAGTTTCATCTGATCTTTTTCAGTTAATTGTAAATCCCAATCAGAAATTAAATTGTAATATCTATCTGGTAAAATAATCTCAAACTCATTATTAAACTCCATACCAATGTTTTCTCAGAGTCCTTCACATGTATGGAAATTTCATCAGTAATTTCTCTGGAATTGTAAAGAATGTACAAGATATTATCCAAAAACTGAAGTTACTTGTGAGTGTGGCAGAAGTAAATAATCTCTCTCTCAAAAAGCTTTTACAGTTGGCAGTTTATAAAAATCTTATTTCTGATCAAGAAGAAAGGCTTAGGAAAATTTTAGGTAAGTAATAGATGTCTTGCATTCACCATAATTAATTTTTTTGTTACATTCACTTTTAGTGAGAGAAAACAAATATCTTATAACAATGAATGTGATAATAAAAAGTATTCATTTTGACTAATTTTGTAAGTAATCTAATATGAAATAGACTTTTTTAGATGAAAATACATGATTTTGAGCTACAACTGTGGAGTATAGTAGACATATTCTGTAGGTTCTGGATAACTTGTTTACAAAATTGCAAACCTTCTGACACACTTCATGAGTAAAAAATTGAGCTGCTTTGGGAAAAGTGAGCTGGTGTCAACTCAATATATCTACTCAGCATTGTGATCCGGCGGCTGCTGATCTGCCATGTTGCCATCTGCATGCTGACTGACTGTCACAACCCCACCAACCCTGATGGGTTACTGAACAAATGTTGTATTTTGTGGACAATAAATATTTGATATTGTAACAGGGTTTCAATGACGCCTTCAGGTGTCAGCTAGGCATCCATCTGAGTCAACAAACCAAAGTACTTGGGGTACCTGACCTCAAGCATCACATGCCTTAGTGCCCTACTCTTAGGGTGCTACATTTGGCGTCAGAATCGTTGCTGTGGACAGTATCCAACATCAGACATGTACAATAAGCCACATACTTCAGTGTCACAACTGCAGCCTCAGGTAACATTCCAGCACTATATGTTGGTGACTGCATCTTTGGATGACATATCCTTTTGTGTTTACAGCCATTGATATGAACTTGAAGGCAACTTTTGTAAAACAGTGAGAGCCTGCTGACCTGTCACACTTCAAGGGCAACTCTAGGAAATGGAACTTGCAGGTAAATGGCTCTGAGCACTATGGGACTTAACTTCCCGGCGGGGTCAGGGATTTTCTCTGCCTCGTGATGGCTGGGTGTTGTGTGCTGTCCTTATGTTAGTTAGGTTTAAGTAGTTCTAAGTTCTAGGGGACTGATGACCAAAGATGTTAAGTCCCATAGTGCTCAGAGCCACTTGACATCTGAGGTTATCAGTCCCCTAGAACTCAGAACTACTTAAACCTAACTAACCTAAGGACATCACACACATCCACGCCTGAGGCAGGATTCGAACCTGCTACCGTAGCAGTTGCTCAGTTCCAGACTGAAGCGCCTAGAACCGCTCGGCCACACCAGCCGGCGAACTAACTGGTAGTTAGATGCCAACATTGTAATTATGTAGGCTCGTGTGATATTATTACTTACTTTCGTTGTTACCTCTACCGAAAATTTAAGCTTGTAAAAGATCATGCCACTCTGAACCGGTTACTGGGATTAAAAGGCCTACAAAGTTGATTGATATGTTGCACTTTGAAATTAAGTGTGCCTGAATATGAGATAGTGCATAAATCAGCAGAAAGCATGGTAAGATCTATGCCTTAAATAGAAATGTTCGAGTGTTACAAGCACTGAGTAGTAGAGCGTAGCTTATTGGCTAAACACAGAGACTGCTGATCCTGACTGTAAGATACTTTGGGCACAGTCATAATTTTCAGCAGATGAAGGGCAGGCCATGATTGGTAGTGCCTGCTGCTTTTAAAGACGAAGTACACAGGCAAGCACATGGTCAGGTTCTGTCAGGTCACAGATAATGGAGAGCAAGTAATCAATGTGCAGCCAAAAATTTTTGCTGAGAACAAGGAAACAAGACATGGAATGATATGTTAGATCTTAGCCATCAGTGGGCTGTACTACAAACGGTGCTGGAAGTATCCAAACCATTTGAAATGGAAGGTCTCGATATTTTAGAACCACTGAACAGAACAATTTTGAGGGTAATCACTATATGCCGACCACAATAGATCACTTTTCTCGTCACAATGATTACAATCCGAGATCGACATGTGAATACAGTAGCTTATGCCATGGCGAACAATTTGATCTTAAAATTTGGTGTTCCTGATATAATAACGACAGATCAGGGCTTTAACTTTATGTATGGTCTGAAGAAACTACTAAGTCATTTACTAGACAGTCATAAACATCGGATTAGCCCTCTCCATTCTGAGTCAAATGGACTGTGTACATCATGCAAATTCAAAAATATTGAGTTATTATGTAAATGGACACTATAATGATAACAGTGTCTATCTTCCATTTGTCATATCTGTATATAACTGTAAAACACACAGCAGTATTGGGCTCTCACCCTAGGAGACGGTATACTGTAGGAAGATGCCACCACCTTTTGACATAGTAAAGTCTGACTGGGACAAACTGGGGATTCAGTTCGGAAATTTGTGAAGATATTGAGCGAAGTGTAGCAAACAGTACAAGAAGCAAAACTGAAAATCCTCGAGTGACAAGAGTTGACACAACAGTGTGTCGATAAGTTACCTCAACAGAGATTTAGACATAATGTTTTATTCATTAACCGATATGTACCTAAATACAAGACAAAGAAATTCCTTAACCAGTATCAAGGGCCACATCAAGGCATATGGATGACATATCCTATCAATGCGAATTTGCTACTGACAATGAAAACCTTTGTTGCACACGTTGGATGTGTCAAGCCATTTCAAGGAACTGCTGCCACATTATTAAAAGTACCAGTCCCATCACCAATCCTAGATTATAAGACCAAGATGAAAGGACAGTGATCGAAAATCAATGACCAAGGAATTCATTGCATGCCATATGCACTTAGAGCATATTGCAGAATAACTGAATGATGTGGGCCTGTTTATTTTGTGTGTCACTCCTTTCATATGTCTAGGTTTTACCACACATAATGCTTTGGGGATTTCTTCTTCCTTTGTTAATAGCTTTATAAGTTATAACGATAGAAAGTAGGAAACTGTCAAGCTGTATAATTAGAATAGTAATGGAAAAGCACACATTTTTTGAAATGGGAGGGGAGTGATGCAGATTCCTTTCTCGCAGGTTGCTAGCGTGGGTACACATTGTCAATGCTTTGTGGTACTGTCTTATCCAGTGAGGTGGAGATCTATTGGAAAATGGTATGGATAAAGGTGCAAAAAGAGCTGTGAGTGTCAAAAAAAAGGAGCTTACACGATAGTGTCAGTGGATTGCCAAAGAGAGAGAACTTATAGTCTGTACAACTAGGATGGTTCAGACTTGTGTCCACACATTTTTAATAAAACTGTTTTAAGGCACAGCAGAAGTAGCTAAATGTCAGAATGATGTGTTGTCACCACACCATTCCTTTCAAAAAAAGGTAGGCCTATGCATTGAAAATACTTAGTATTCCTTGGTATGGAAGTTGCAAACACAAATTTTTATGAGCAAGTAAAGCCAAGATGCGTGCAAGGATGGAATTATAAGACTGCAAGATGACAATGATTGCTACACCCTGTGATGTACAGTGTACAACATTCTATCACCCAGCTCCTTGCACTGAAAAAACTGTCATAAATGTGACACAACCTACGTTGTATTTGCTGCAGAAACCACTCGATATGTTACCAGCCCAGAACCTAATCTACCTTAATGGGACCTAAATCCAGACACCCTACATTCCGTAGAAGAACTCACAGCGTAGCAAAGGGTTGAAAGACACCACAGTAGATGATTCAACTCATAAACAATATTGCGAGGAGCAACACCAGACTGTACTGACCACAAGTGTGACAGCTTCCATGCGCTGTGCTGATTATGGTTGTGCTTTGTGTGGTCCTCATCTATCGTAAGCAATCAGCTGTGCACCAAATATCAGTAGAATGGTTTGTTAATAGAAATAGGGGTGGTTAAGACAGAGTCAACGAATTATAAGTGAAATAAACAAGAATGCATGAGACTGAATACCATTACGAGTGGATTGTGAAAAGTGATTGTACTAGTGTATACATAGTAAGGTAGACAACATTTTTCCTTCTAAGAATGTGAGTACCATGGACTGAGTTTAAGAAAATAAGAGTTTAGAATTTAGGGCCTAATTGAGGAACCACACGGTTCCAATTAGGTGGAATAACTGAAGAACCAGAAACATTGTAAAAATGGAATTTTGTGCATGTGTCTCAAAACTGTTGCAGAGGCACCTCAGACGATTCTGACACAGATTTGTGAAAGGGTGGCAGAATTTTGAGCAACTAAATAGTATACTTGGTCCAGCCAGGACAAATTTCAGAGCTCTCCCCTGGAAACGCCAGATGCAGAACAAAATGGGTCAATAGGCAGACACAGTTTTAGCCAGCCAGAATCGTTGATAGTGCCGTAGCAAACATGGAAACTGCTGCAACATCTTGAATGGGCTGAGCACTCTAGCAAGTAAAGTAGCAACAGGACATGATGGCGACAAAGTGATATCGTCATAATGGTGACTGGACAAAGTTTTCCAAGAAAGCTTAAGTTGGACACAAGTGTAAATATTCAATTTACTGACTTGGCGGAAAAGGAAGTCTGAAAAGCGAAACTGGGAAAGCCTGAAGCGAACAAGGGAGCTGAGAAAAAGGGAAACCAGAATGAATGATGTCATTGCTGCCTTACCATAGTACAGCACACTAACTCGTCCTGTATAAATACTACTTCAGTTTTGGTGGCCCATATTTTGTTGCAGCTATCGCGTGGAGATGGGAGACCAGTGTCAATCGACACTCTGCTCCTCTAGTCGCCTTTAGTCTTATATGGAGCAGCATGTCCTGTCTGTATGGACCTGGTCGCTGTGGACAGCAGCACCAGCTGTGTAGTCAAGATTGATAGGAAGCTGTGACAGTCATCGCCTTGCACTCTATCTCGAGGCCTAACTGTGTACCATTTGCACCGCACCATTACAGACGTCTGAATTCCCGAGGGCGAGGCATGTACAGTGGAGTGAGTAAGGCTTCGTGTTCGTAATGCCGAGGAACAACCGTACAATGATGCTTTGCTAATTGTGTCAAAGTGTACATGGCACTGGAATGGGCTATTGTTGCAACAGGCTCTGGCGACAATATGTGCAGGTAGTGGAGCAGTCAGGGCTTACCAGATGGGTGTTAAATGATAGAACAGGAAATCAGATCAAATAACGAGAATTATTTCAGTGTACAGGATAAACGGGGTGCATCTAGGGTAGGAAGTTACCAGGTGCCAGGCAGTCTAGAAGATCGAACAAACGAAATAAAGTAGGCAGCGGTAGGAGGGACGGTTTAGGTCCTGTTGGTGGTCAGTCATGGTTCGCAGAACCAGAGGCTCTGTCCCCCAAGAAAGACATCTGTTCTATTTGAGGTGTGGATCATAAGAGAGTGAAGCAAATGTGTTCTTGCTGTGTGGCCAATACACTTCACCCCAATGCATATTATTTGATATTTCCCAAATCAAGAATGAAGTATGGAGTGAGGATTCTAGTGGGTCTTAAACTATATAAGAAAAGAATAGCTGATTAATTGAAGGTAATGAATAGGACTGTAATCGATATCCGGAAACAAATAATAGGTGGAATAAGAAATATTCAGAAAGAAAGGACTTTCTTAATGTGAAAATATTTCAAATGTTATGGACAGTCAACTGCACATGAACTGTGATATAGACATGTGCCTGTTCTTACGTTTAATCATTTGTTTTTCCAGACATTCCCTAACTAGTTTTTTTCTTTTCACCCACATCTATGCCCTTCCTGGTTGAAAATACAGTACTCTCTTCAATGACACATAGCTCTTTCATTCCCCACAAAATCTCAGCAGGGGGTAAACCCCATAATCTCATGACCTGTATATTCCATATTGGACATGTACTTTCCGCAAGTACTGTGTTTATCATAACAGAAAGTCTGGCACAACCTACCTATCTCTCTAGTTTTTGGTTTGCCTACTTGCATGAAATAGTCATTGATCATCTTATCAGTTACTGCTTTTCCAGTGGCTTTCCTCATAGTATATAGTCTGATAAATTTAAGAACGCATCAATTGCTACCAAAATGTAACAGAAACCTCCTGTTGTTCTGGGTAATGGGCCTATAACACTACCGTATGCTACTGCTATGCCATAACCTTAAAGTAGGAGGCAGGTCGTGAAATATAACTATCTAGTTAAAACAATTATGGTATAAAGAAACAGAGCAGTGTTACCCTCTGAGAGGACTTTTCTTGTGTTGACCGAGTTGTACCTAACGGGGTGGCTTATCGGAAATGAAAGTCAGAATTACGTAAATATTTGAACAGTAACAAAAAAAAGTTTTGCCTATCTGCACTGTTTAACAGAGAAAGAGAACGGTCGCCAGCCTAATTAGGCAAGAGAATGATTAACATTCTTGTTCAAGAAAATAATTATTAGTAACTTCAACGGAGAAACACAACCTATTCTTTGTCACACGCAAGTGCGATAAACTCTGTCACATACATATGTTTACAGTAAGATTGAAGCTAGAGCAGCACAAACTATTGGTAAAAATATAACAGATATCGAAACACACTATTACCTTCTGGGCTTGTTCAAACGAAATGGTCTTTATAACATTACTATTAGCATTCACTGCAGGATCATAAATCGGACATAGGTTAAGTCTCTCTCAGTTAAATACTTTACTATTTAAAATGATAGTTAATTGGAATCCACTATCAGGTTGCTACTCACTATCTTTTGAATAAAGAACTTATGGTTTTCATAAATAGTGGTCTTCCCGTTATTTGTTACCTAGCATTAGCACAATAGACAAACTGTGGATCCTGTTATACTATTAATATGCACTTGCAATACACAAGAGATACAAACACTTAGCAAACATGAATATATAATTCACTATTGCAGTTTTCCACTTTTACTACAGTGAAACATAATGTTGACAAATTTGCAAAACTGACTCACCTCTTAAAATATACTACAGACAGCACTATGATCATTAACTAAGCAAAACTTTATAAGCATCAATTTTAAGAACTTTAATTTATAAAAGAAACAGCAAATTGTCTTTATTACCAGTCTCCTACTTTCAAGTAAATGATTAAACAGGTGACTTTGAAATTCCACAAAACTTTAAATTGGACTGTTTCCATCACTGGGAGTCTTTCACAAAACTATATTTACTACCTCCCACAATTTCACTAAATCCACAGTAAAGCTGAATATTCTATTCTTACCAAAGATCAAACAACATTATTTAATGTTTTGAGGCTTTCATTTTTTCCACAAACTAGGACACTCGATAATCATAGTTGAAATGGAGAGGAACCTGAGAGTTGTTGTAATAGGGAAAAAAAATCCAGGTAGGTACATGACTTCAGTAATAAGTTACCTTCTATTTGTGCACACTAAAACATGCAATAAGCTGATCCTTCACTGTACATTATTATAGTATTCCATTACAGTGATTGCGCAATGTGGTGGCAACTGCATGTTGGTAGGTGGATTTGCACGCAGAATTGCTGGACTCTGCCCCTTCTTGGTGGTGATGATGAATACCAATTCCAGAATCGTTCCAGCCATCTATCCATCCATCCAAGGCATTCGAAAGTGGCAGAAAAAGCCTCTCTCGAAACCAGCACAATATACAACTCTTACATCGTCAGTGCACAGTTTGGTAACTCGTCTCCGACTGACTCCAGTTCCACCTTTTCAACTAGGTCAACCACAATTTGCGCGAGCTACAGTTCCGTTCCCGAGGGGAACCACTACACCTTTTTCATACAAATCAACTAAGAATTCTAAAGGAAGGTCAGCAGTTTACATAGCAGCAACTAAACACATTAAATAAAACAGAACATTTGCACATATTGACATTTCCACAAAAAATTATTCACAGAGAAATTACAATTATACATAGTAAGTTTTGTTCCCTCCAAATGGGACAAAGAATTTAAATGACAGATATACTACAGTGCATAGAATCAAATCATGACATCACAGTTTTAACAAAGAAAGTAGTATACAATTTTATGTTATCGATTCAAACACATTTACAGATACTCAATGATGTAACATGAAATGAAACAAAAGCAAAATAAATCAATACAGCATTAGAGCTATGGTGTTACAGACCAAAGGAATCAAAAGCAACTAATTCTAAAACGTCATTAGTCAATATAGATTGCATGGGCTCCTGCTCTTCTGGTTGCTTATCTTAGCTTTTTTACGAAAGTCACACGTCTTTATTCACTCATTTACTCTCCTACCCATATTATTAAAATATACTGATTCCATCATTTATTTACTCTCCTTTTACTCCCACAGTGTCCATAACTCACATAGACACAGTCAGTTAAAGTGATTACTTGTTCATCTGGCCAACACACTTTCCATAGATCAGCTGTTTCATCTTTCCTTATGAACAATGTACCATTGAAGATACAGTAATAGTTGGATGTTTTATTACTCCCCTTTTTGCTAAGTTCACATTTGACTAATTTCAGAAATTGATCATTATTCTGTTCCTTTTTCATGTTTTTAAAGATAATTTTAATTTCTTTCTGTGGCTCTATCCGCTCCAGCTCAGCCCTTCACTGATGTGGCCTTTCATTTTCCTCATTACCATCTGGGTAATATGTCCTAGTATTGTAACCGCCTCTATTTCCACGACCTCTTCCACCTCTCCTATCTCTGTCTGTTCTTACTGCTCTTGCAGCATAATCCCTAAGAACATTTTGATTACTATTATTATAGTAATTATTACTATTCGACCTGTTTTGTTTGCTGTGAGATTTGTTCTCATTAGATCTGCTCCACACATCAAGTTCACCTAATCTCCTTAAAAATGTGGCTCGGTCACCGTTTCTCAGACTGACATAACCCTGTACACTCCAATAAATGCTCCTCAGTCACCAATCCCTTTACAAGTTCTGTCTTCCTACACAAGCTGCAGTGCGGCACGTTACTTTTTACCGCCCTACCAGTGTCCAGAAATGTTCATTTGTCTAGCTAAAAGCTGTAGTAGAAAATACTAGACCACTGCTCTCTATTGCAGGTCGCAACATACATAGAATTTTCCGGTAAACGGGATGTAGCCAGCTACCGAAATAAAAGTTTTAACTTTGCAATGTAAATTTTCAGGTGTATTTTTACGATAAAGATCACAGTTAATACTGCCTAGTCCATACTAAGTGGAAACACAATGTAAAGTTCACACGCACACACCACAACCACACATGTAGCCAGTTTATAGTATTTACACCCGTTACCGAAGTTAATAGAGTTCACCAGATTGTTTAATTATGAAAATGCTTGCTCAAATGTTGTGCACCCTGCTCTACAAGTATTACCTGTTCCAGTCTTAGATCGCACAACACGCCACGCGGTTTTAACTAACAGTCAAAAGCAATAATTTTGATATTCCGTCCGAAATTCCACACGACTTCCACTATACTGTTCACTTAAATACGCTTTGTACTACTTCGAGAACTCTTAATTAGCATTTTTTCGCGATTTTACAGTATTTTGGTTGGAGCTGCTTTCAATGAGATGTTACTGGTTCGAGCCCTCAGCCCCGACTTCCTTAGATCAGACCAAAGGCTTTGTTCCCAGCATAGATTGGCCTGAGCCTGCATTTTTCTGATTGGCTAATATCACAAACAGCAAATCAGGTTGCAGTATTATCCCGCGCTAACCCGCGCTTTGCTTCAATGACCAATTATAGTAAAACATTTCTCTCTATGGCAATTGCTAAATAAATAAATTTAGAAAAGTATCAAATATAAAATTACTCCTTCCGAAATTACCGATTAATTTGTGTTCTACTCATGATTTATTAGTACCATAAACTGACTGCGCATTTAACTGTAGTAAATCCCCTGTATAGTTTAACTGGTACTTCGTGAATAAACAAAACAATTTTCATTTACTTCTGTTCTTCTTCACTCACTCATACAACACTCACACTGCTAATTACTACACATATAAAACAATTATAATTACGCAAATACCTTAAATATTGATCAAACATAACTTTACAACATTGTTTTGACTACGACTGCTAGCACTGTCCGTCAACTGCTGACCCTTGCCGTCTACTAGTACAACTACGTGCAGCTCTGTAACTGAGGTCCATGTCAGCTGGTGAGATCTGTCGGTGACTCATGCCTATAACGATATTGTCCTAACAAGTGACAGGAGCGATGTGAAGGCACTACGCCTCAAAGCCTTTACAGTATTCCCTCATGCTCCTACTTCCCTGGCTCCGGTATAGTGATGCGTCTAAAAATTCCTGGTAGATTTCATTCTATTTACTGCCTGACCAAAATTCTTCCTAAAATTTGTTCAGAAATTCCTTCAAAGTCTCACATTCCTGTGTAGCTTTGTCTGCTTAGTTACTAGCATCACCACTATTTTCAGCTATTGTAATTCTCTGTCTTTCCAGTAATTCTTTAGTCTCAACTTGCTACACAACTTCGTAAAGGTCACTGGATGTATCTTACATTTTGGGTCAAATTTTTTCTATCTCTATCCCTAATCGGCTGTGGCATGCTCCTCCAAATGTGACATGGGGTACTAACACGTTTCTCTTTTCTAACACTTTAATCTTTTCCACTAGCATTTTATTACCATCCAGTAGCATTTTATTTAATTCTATCATTTGATTGTGACTGTATTTCATGGCAGTAGTTTCTATATTACCTATATATTCCTCGCAGTTACCTACTCTTTCATTCACAACCTTCACCTGTTACCCTTTACTTTCTGGTCCACAAACAATCCTCTTCCTGTGGATCCTCTTGTAATGATTTTTGCTTTAAACCTGCCTTTTCATCTGGTTTACTGTCCAGTTGTGTGACCTATTCGTTAGTGTTTACATTGCTTCATTTTGTTCGGTTTCAGATGCCTATATTGACTGTTTTATTTGTTTTGTCGAGGACTGTTTCAATTGACTTTGTTCTGTTCTCATTGTCTGCGTAGCCTTATTTAACTGTGGTGATAATGATTATATCTTTTGACTCTGTCTCTGTATTGAGTGGCATAATTGACTTACAGTTCCCCATTTGTACTTTATCTGATACACTGTTAAGGTCTGCATTCCCACCAACTGCATCCATATTGTGTACATTGCCCAAACAGCCTTTGCTCTTCTCCTTGTGCCTGTTTGTCACCCATCTTGAAAAATTTTCTAGTATTAACTAACCAAAATAAACAATTTTTCTAATGTTTTTTCACATGTTTATCACACATAGTTTAACATGTGAAAAACTCCTATCAGTTATTTTTACCTACAACCTCTTTTTAATAAGGAAAATGGTTCCTAATTTCATTTACTCAGTTACGTCAGATTTTTTACAAGACTCTCAAATGTTCGCTAAACATGATTCCCACATGAGAAAGTCCTGTCACAGGAAGCCACGTGCGATGCCACATCCTGATATGGATATGTATTCGCTTATAATTGACCATGATCGGCGATCGGACTCGTAAATGTTTGTGGGAAGACACTTGCGTGTACTTAGTAACTAGCATTCACGTTACTGATTTCTCCCTAGAATGCAGAGCTCATATCTTAACACACAATTAGAATTTTTAGGAAAGAAGCAGGGAACGTTACGTTATTAATAAAACACTAAAGAGGAGGGCATTCATATTAATGGCCAACACTTTCCGATGACGACGCTGCAAACGATTAATATGGACACTATACTTGTACTGAGTTAGCTGGTAGGAAACACCTCGACTGTAAACTTGATACACTTATAAATAAATATACTGTGAAATAATCAGTGTATGTGACCTGCTAAGCGTTGAAGATGATTAGCTACTGTTGGGGTGCTGTTATTAGTAGTGTACCTTGTAATCATTACTTTCGTATTACTCCACAATATCTGATCACTCTGTATAGAATTGTGCTTTGTATTATTATTAAAAGGTTAAACTTTATGTAAAAGTAAGCCTGCATTGATGTGATTACACTTTCATTCACAAAGAAACACTGTGTCCCGCATTTTAACAAACTGGAAATTATTTTCGTCACACACAAATAAATTCACGAAATCAAGAAGACTGAAATGCCACCATCGTAATTTGCTGTTGTAGGTAAGAAAAATTACACAGTATCTTTTGGTGTCTTTTTCTGCAACACTGCTTCCAATTTATAGTAGTATTTATAGTAAAATATCTCGTAAAATTCCTTGGTAACACTACAATGTTTTACTAAATGATGCCAGTAATACAAATTTAGAAGATGTATTTATCACCAGCTCACTTATCTTTACAACCATAGAGATGAGGTCACGACTTTTACAATACACTGAAGTGAACCAATAAAAAATATACTTTAGTCTTTTCACAGGTGGTGAGCACTGCTTAGAGCCTCTAACGAGAATTCTTACTGTACAATGTGTTTGCAGTTTTTAATTATGACTTAAACATCACATCGCTTTCCATCGTCATACCTGGCCAGTACAACAGATCTTGCTGCAACATAATGCACGTCCTAAGCCAGCATACAACAACTTCAAACTGAGCTACTAATATATATATATATATATATATATATATATATATATATATATATATATATATATTGTAACCTCCCCACAAAAATTTTAAAAGGAAAAAGGACAATACTTAATAGAAATGGGAGCCAAACGTAACCTCCCTGCAATTAAATTTAATGACAATAAAAGTGAGAATCGCAATCTGACTCAAATATAAATTCCTCAAAAAAATTAAAGTCTATTCAGTGATAAGAAAATTCAATTAAACCGAAACATCGGTCTTTGGCCCTGTGTAAAACAATCAGAGTTAAAGTCTTACCTCAGAATAAATGGATGTCACATTTCTGCTCTTGTTGTTGCGCACCGCTTGGAGGAACTGCATTGCAAATAATAATATTCTCTTTTTTTGTGATTTTAGTGAAATTTTTCTTCAAAAGAAGTGGAATGAAATGGGAAGTGCAACGAAATCTTTAGTTCAATAAAAAATTAAATTTTTTGAAAAAAATGCTTTTGAAATAAAAATTATTATTGGGGAACTTGTTGGAGAATAATTACAACAAATAAAATTTTTCATTATCTAATGATTATATTAATTAGCAGTATACCTTATTCACCATCTTGACCAGTGTTGCCGACCGCCTACATCACACAACCGCACTGGGCTGCTACTACTGACCGAGTACTCTGCATGACGACTACTAGCGTACTGCTCTGCAACTACTACCGACCGACTACCCGCAACTGAACAGAGCTACTGCTCGCGACGACTACTGACAGACTACTGCTCTGCATAGCGACAACCAGCGAAATGCTCGCAACACTCGCGCGGTCAAGCGCAAACTCTCTGGTCACAGATGCTACAATGCCTCGCCATCGCTGCTATGTTACATACGTGTTTCATAACCCTCCACTGGGGGGGCAAAAATTTGGCAGCGATGGTGAGTCATTTGGACTTGCCAAGCGCGGCAAAATTTTTCTTTAATTAACAAAATTCTACAACTTACAGAATATTTAAATGTTGTGCACACGCACTAAGTACAAAATATATCAGACAAAGACAAAATGTGAATACAAAACATAGTAGCAAATCAGAAAAATGTATATACAATATAAAAGACAAGAGTGTACATACGTATACTGTACTTCAGAACAAATCGAAAAATGTCTTTAGCATTTTCGCAATAAATAAACATAATGGCAAAAAATCGTGTCCAAAGTGCACACGCACTGAAAAATGTCTTTAGCATTTTCACAACAAATAAACATAATGGCAAAAAAATCATGTCCAAAGTGCACACGCACTGAAAAATGTCTTTAGCAATTTCACAACAAATAAACATAATGATGAAAACATCATGTCGACCAGTGACATAAGTGTACTCGCACTGGAGTTCAGCGAATCGAAAAAAATGTATAACCTACGAACAGAAATGATGTTACCAAAAAATGATTTTCATTATGTGACAAGAATTAGGATAGGAAACGGAAGGATTGCATCATGGTTGTAGCACTTTAGATTGCACACAGCTGTTCTGAAAGTCCATATCTTTCCACAGTAGTACAACACCAAGTGACACAACTTGAAGTTCCTTTCCCCATCAGAATTTATCAGTGTAGCCACGACACTGAACTGTCGTAGTAATGTTCCATGTTTTCATTTTGGCAGTACATTAGGTACACCAAACAGTGGGACCATAATAATGTCTTCATCGCTCATGGTGGTGGACAGCATGTCGTGTCAACACCACACTCTTACAAGGCACACCAACGTAGAATTAGTGCAAAACCAAATATAGTGCTCCATGATCACTGGGATAAACAGGACAAATGGACATTGCAGTAATTCAGGGTAGTCAGCTTATGAGGTGAAGGACATCAAGTCACATAATATTGACAATTACAGACTTAATTAGTAGTTTGTGGCATTCATAGCCCAGTTATTGAACATTTCTGTACCAAGTATGTAGTATTACAGAAAAATGTTCATTAATTGTTGTACATAGAATCAGTAGCCTTCTTTTCCTGGTTACAAAGCATTATGAAATAATCGCATTCTTTTCAGTTACAGAGTATAATTAAGAATCATTAACCTTCTCCTAATTACAGTTAATTAATCATTTGTCATTCCAATAATCATTAGCCTTTTCCTAATTACAGTTAATTAATCATTTGTCGTTAATTAATCATTTGTCTAATTACAGTTAATTAATCATTTGTCTAATTACAGTTAATTAATCATATTAATCATTTGTCTAATTACAGTTAATTAATCATTTGTCGTTAATTAATCATTTGTCTAATTACAGTTAATTAATTGATCATTTGTCATTTCAATATAGTAAGAATTATTAGCCTTAATTAATTACAAAGCATTATTAAACAGTATCATAGTTAATTAATTATGTGTCATTACAATCTATTAAGAATCACTAGCTGGCATCATGGGTAATCGTATTACAATAAACAGTGGCGGTCCTTGGTCAGTTACAAAGTATATTTAGTAAGACAGAATAATGTTCATCAGAAGCCTTAATTGAAAAGGAGAGTCAATTATTGGCCTAGCATTAACATAATACATTGAGTGATACAAATTATTGGCACACATTGGCCATTAACCAAAACATGAAAACTCAACATGGGAAAAAAAGGGCTAATTAATGGCATAATTAATAACAATTCTTCAAGTGACATTAATTATTGGCACTCAGTGGCCAGCAAGTATTGAATAGAATCATCATTCAGTATTATTCAGATTATTACGAAGTCATTATTAAAAATCAGTTAATTACAGTCATAGCATTAATGATCATGCGCATTATAAGTAGTCTCATTACAATAAACAGTGGCAGCTAGTGACAAAGCATTATCTTAAATATATACTTTTTTTGTCTCATTAAGAAGTCATTACTGAAGCGACATACTATTCAGAGCTAATCAGTATTATTCAGAATTATCATAAACTAGTGACATTATGTGGGACTGGTAATACATTTTTTTGGTAGCAATGCATTGCGTTGGAATCGATAATTAATTGCTGAAACATAACACTATTTGCTTTTGACCTATTGCAGCAAATGAGGATAGGTAACGTCATTCGTCATGAGTCAGCTGTAGCAAGATTATGTAACAAGGCAGTACATGTGATCACATTTATAAACGATAGACACAAATGGGTAAAAATATAAAAATGCAAGTACTAGAACAGGTATAATAAGTAACAGGTTTAGTAAGTATCATGAAAAAAACTTCTCCTGGAAAAATTACAAAAACGGATTATTGACCTGAAAGAAGAAACGCACACTATGCTGAAAAGTAGTGAACTTCGAATTAACAGGTAGTGAAATGTGTATAAAATGTGCTCCATAGCTGTCCTTTCCAAAACTTTCTGTCATCCTACTATGCAATATAACACCTGCTGTCAAAACAAACTGCAACAAATACTTAAATAACTACGTAGCATAAATACATAACTTCAACATTATCCTCATCTGTAAAGAAAACTTCATTATCCATATCATCATAACTTCACTATTATCATCACCTGTAAAGAAAAACTTCATTATTCATAATACCATTTCCTTCATCATTATTCATCAGTATTCATTATCATCTGCAAAAAAAATAACTTCCTTACTCATTATACAACTATTCCTTATCTCTAGCATATGTCATCACTAAAACTAAGATGTGTAGTTCTCTCTGACAGCCTGCATCAATCACCTTGTATTCTGAAAGAAAAAATTAGTTAAGACTGCTATTCTGTGATGAGTATAGTATATTCGTGTTAATGTTTGTTAATCCTGATCCATTTACTCTTCCTCATAAAGTTATCGCATCTCCTTTCGTTTATTCCGTAGGTGAAATTCCCATTTCTGTTGAATTTATTTCTTACATACATCATTTCTTTCTGAAATTGATGAACAGAGATTAATGTCTTGCATTTAAATCATATACCCACTAAATAATGACTGGTTTATGGTGACACAATTAACCATACAGCATAACATGACAGAAAACGTAATATGTTAAAGACGTTGACAGTGTTCAGATGCAAAAATGTACACAGAATAATACAATGCAGTAGCAAAAAAAAAAAAAAATGTAAAACAGTCACGATCTTGAGGTGTCATAGAGCAACAAAAAATGTCAAAGTCAACTGGTGTGTGTTATATCTTAACTATTTCACAGTACATACAAACAAAACTTGAAAACAATCATACACACAAAAGAGTGGAAAATGTGCACGGTCTGATGTGTAACGACAAGAGAAGCGACCTGCTAACCTTACCTTGCCGGGCACTTGCCAAGAAAAAATACGATAATCATCAGTAATTAGTCAGGTGAATTAATTGCATTAGTAAATGACATCATAGTGTGTTGAATCATAAAGTGTCTTCATTCAATAAACGGTTTAATGTTTGAGATATGGTGATTGCCTTTCGATTTTCTGGTTCTCAAAGTTTCGACGTGTACAACATTGGGGTGAGGGATGCTGCGAATCCGATATGGACCTGCGTATAGAAGTTCAAATTTACTGCACTTACCTTTTAATTTACTGGATAAATAGTGTGTACGTACTAGTATCTTCTGTCCAACGTGAAAGTCGCGGCGTGTACAAACCTGTTTTTGCTGTCTTCTCCGGCGCTCTGCGGCACGTTTGATGTTGTTCAGCGCAATGTCAATTATTTCGTGGTGTCGTAATCGACGAGATGTAGGAAATGTTATTAATTCTTTAATTTTGTTAGGTGGTTCAGCATTTTTCAGTATAACAGACGGAGATAGCATAGTGGATTCATTTGGAATGGAATTAATTACATCTTGGAATGAGAGTATGTGTGTATCCCAATCAATATGTCTTTTGTGGCAGTATATTCGGCACAGTTTACCAATTTCTTTCATTAATCGTTCACAGGGGTTCGAAGAAGCGTGGTACTTGGATATATAGATCGGAGAAATGTTTCTGGCTCGTAACATGCGTGTCCATACGCTACTACGAAATTGAGATCCATTGTCAGAAATTACTTTCATTACATGCCCTACATGAGATAGAAAATGTTTTACAAATGCTTTCGAAACAGTTTTAGCAGTAGCTTTGCGTAGTGGAGTGAAAGTAACAAATTTTGAAGTAAGCTCAACAGCGACAAAAATGTAGCAAAAACCTCTGTTAGTTCTCGGAATCGGACCAAAAATATCTACAGCGGCCATGTGTCTTAATTTAACAGGTATAATGGGATATAAAGGAGGAATATGTGAAGTGGTGTCTGATTTAGCTTTCTGGCAAATTTTACAAGACGCTAAAACTCGTCGTATACGTTTTTCCATGTTAGTAAAATAACAGTTCTGTCTCAGTATAAGAAAACATTTTCTTGCTCCGTAATGTGCGTAACTTAAATGAGTGTACCAAATTAGTTTGTTAACCAGTTCGTCAGGAATGCATAATAACCAATTGTTGCTGTCAGGATGAGAGCGGCGAAACAGAATGTCATTGCGTACAGTGTAGTGGTTCCTAATCGTAACATTATTCTTATCTAGCCAAAGCTGTTTAATTTCTTTCCACACATTGTCTTTGTTTTGTTCTTGTGCTATGTCCTGTAATGACGATGAAATAAAGTTTTCAAATGCAACTTGCTGAATGTACATGACACTGAAATTTGTTTTGCAGAAGTTGGTTGCTACGTCTTGCTGATTGTTGCCGAGAGAACGCGATAGTGCGTCTGCTATAACATTTTGTGTGCCGGGAATGTGAACTATTGTAAAATTAAATTCCTGTAAATACAGTTTCCATCTGCTTAATCTGTCGTGAGTAAATTTAGCTGAAAGTAAAAATTGTATCGCTCTGTGATCTGTGTAAACGGTGGTATGTCTGCCATAAAGAAAGTGCCTAAATCTCGTAAAAGCCCATACAACACATAATGTTTCAAGTTCTGTAACAGAATAATTTCGTTCAGCGGGTGACAGAATGCGGCTTGCAAATGCGATGTTTTTAATAACTGTTGAACCATCTTCTTCAATTTCCTGGAAAATATGTACGCCTAAAGCGGTGTTAGAACTGTCGGTGGCAATGGAAAAATTTCTAGTAAGATCTGGGTGCGATAATAGTGGTGCATTCAACAAAGCATGTTTCAGGTTCATGAATTCAGAGTGTGCTTGCTTATCCCAAGACCAAATACTGTTTTTACCTGTTAATTGGCATAGTCTAGGCGTGTCTAAAGCAGAATGGTGAATAAATTTACGAAAAAAGTTAATTAAGCCCAAAAAACTGCGTAATTGCTTCTTCGTCGTAGGAACGGTAATGTCACGTAGAGCTTGAAGTTTTTCCGGATCAGGTGCAATGCCTTCTGCTGAAATTACGTGTCCAAGAAATTTTATGGAAGTTTTGCCAAAGTGCGATTTACTAAGATTAACTGTAAGTCCTTGTGCATGAAAAGTTTGTAACAGTTGTTCAAGAATCCGATTGTGTTCGGACCAGTTAGCTTCTGCGATAAGAATGTCGTCTACATACGTCGTAATTCTGTCTTTAAGTTCTGTCGGAAGTATTGTGTTCAAACCGCGAATAAAAGCTGCAGAAGAAATAGTTAAGCCGAACGGTAATTTGCAAAATTGATAACAGTCACCGAAACAAAGAAATGCTGTGTATTTTCTGCAATTCGGATGAAGTTGAATTTGCCAAAATCCCGATTTCAAATCTAGTGTAGAATAAACAGCTGTACCGTGAAATTTCTGTAAAAGTTCCTCTAGTGTCTGTGGTCGATCTGTTTCATTAATAATAATGTCATTAATGTGACGTGAATCAAGTACAAGGCGAAGTGAGCCATCTTTTTTCTTAACAATATGCAGCGGGTTTATGTACGGACTAACTGCTGGTTCAATAATTCCTTGATCAAGCATATCCTGCAATTCTTTTTTAACTTGTTCTCTGTGAATGTATGGAATGGGATAATGCTTTGCTTTAAATGTGTCGTGCTGTTTCACTTGAAATTCATACATAAAGCCGGACATAGTACCAGGAATGTTGTCAAAAACTGGAGCTTGCTGTAAAAGAATCTTGTGTAACTGCGTTCGTTCGTCGTCTGTACTTGCACTGCTCTCTTTAACCTTATCAGAAATCAATTGCATTACGTCGTAGTCAGCTTCGTCTGGAGTATTATAGTTGTGTACGTACGTATCCGTGAACAATGTGGGATTACAGTCTATGTTACGTGTTGCGGAAATGACCTCTGTGCGGTTAATTGTTTGTTCTTCCGTAGATAAAGAGTGCTGAAACTCTAAAGCCAATTGTACATTTTCATCCTTTAGCATTAAATAAGAATTCTGAAAGTCAATAACTGCGTCGTGTTGTACCAGAAAATTCGTGCCTAAAATAATGTCTGTTGTCAATAAAGGAACAATCCAAAAATTAGAGTGGAAAGTATGACCTCCAATACAAAATGATAAATGCGTCTGTAGTTTAACGTCTACTCCTTTACTCGGTACCGCTCCTTTCACTTTTGTTTTGCCTAATGGTAATGTCGGATACGTATTCTCTTTGTTGCACTCATTAAAAGTCTCTTCATTTATTACTGATATTGGTGATCCGGAATCAATTACTGCTGAAAATTTCGAAGAACCAATTTTGATTTCAATAACAGGATGTGAAATAGTTTTCTGAACAACTGGTCTTTCCTGTAAAAGAGTGTCTCTGATATTGTCAAAAGTAATTACATTTTCGTGAACAACATTTTGTGTGTCAAAGGTAGTGCTTGTGTTATTAGAAGATGCGTCCTGTGCAGTATCTAGTCAGATTCTATCTGACGTGTTATTGTTACTAGGAGGATTCTGTGGCATTTCTACTATTTGAACTGTTCTATTACTTCTTCCAGACGTGTTACGCTCTGGATGGTACCTACTGTCGGGTTCATTCATGAGAATATGTTCTTGCGTATGATTTTGCTGTTGGTGAGACCGACTGTTATTATATGTACGCTGGTAATTGTGCTCATCGTTTTTACGTCTGTCGTAATAATCATTCCTATACGGTGTATTGCGATAGGAATTGAAATACTGTCTTCTTTGTACATAGTTGTTTCTCTGCTCCCGTGCGTTACTATTTGTTGAACCAGGGACTATACGTCCACGCGGCGAAACATTAAAGCCTGGTTGACCTTGTGTATTCCATTGTTGGTTAGGTATGCTAACCGGCTGGTTTTGATGTTGTTGTTGTGAAACACCTCTATTGTTACCAAAGTGTTGTTCCTGTTGCTGAAAATTTTGACGGTATTGATAATTAGAATTTTGCCTGTTATTAAAGTTTTGGTAGTTGTCGTTCCTAAACCGTCTGTTATCTGTTCCTAAACCGTCTGTTATCTTTCCGATTGAAATTACGTTCCTGATCATAATTGTAGTACTGTTGTTGACCTTGGTTGTTACACGAAAAGTTTTTGTTTACAAAAGAATAATCGGATTGCTGTACCTCCAAGAGCTGTAAAAGATCTCTGAATGCTGAAATGTTTTCTTTTTGCTGGCCCGTTAGAAGTGACACTCGTAATGACCGTGGTAATTTAGAGATGCATAGTTGTATAAGTGCGGATTCACTGTACGGTTCACTTAGGTACTGGTTTTGTTGTACCATGTGCTCAAAAAATTGCGTCACACTCGGAAAATTTGAGTTCTCGTAATTTGGCAAACTAATCAACTGATCTTTAATTCCGCGCTGTGTCGTCTTCGACCAGTACGCTGACAGAAAAGCATTCTGAAATTCCTCTACCGAGTAACACTGTCTCGCGATCGGTCTCATACGAGTTGCCGGTTCGCCTTCCAAAAAGCTGCAAATAAATTCAAGTTTGTGTGTTACAGGCCAAGTCGGTGGAAGAGCAAAGCTAAATTGTTGAATCCAATCCAATGGGTGAATCTGCGTTCTATCGTTTTTGAAAACCTTAAACTTTCTCACTGACAGAAAATGTTTGTAGTCGAAATTATCATCTCTGTGTGATGGAACAGGTTCAGGATCGTAAGAGAATCTATTGAACTGTGGTTGATCGGAACCTAAGTCCCGTACTCTCTGTAGATTACCCAAATTATACGCACTGCGTGAGTCTGACTCATGTTCAAAAAGTGGCGTCTGTTGTGGCATGTTATTAACTGAAATGTTTTTCATCTCTGTTACTTCTTGTTGTAAATTTGATAACTTCCTACGTAACGTGTTGTTAGATGAATCGATCTCATTAATTGTCTGCTGTAAATTTTGAAATTCAGGTGTTTGGATAAATGAAACCGGTGCAGTATCGTCTGATTTATTGTCATTAGTATTTTCGATAACATCAATACGACTGGCCAATTCATCACATTTTTCAGTCAGTATTTTAACCTGATCATCGGTTTTAGAATCAGACGCATTAATCTGTTTTTGCAACTTGCGCGTAGTTTCGCTCAGTTTTTTAACATCAGCTTTGATAACATCACAATCCTGTGTTAGATCTAATTGTTCGAATCTATCTGTCACTGTTTGAATATTTACTGTGTGTGTATCTGTTTTTGATTTAAGATCAGAAATTTCATCCCGTAATTCCGCGTTCAATTGTTCTATGGTATTAATTTTGTCGGACACTGTAGTAATATTATTGTCTACATACGTCTTCGCTTTCGCGAATATTTTACGTTTGTCCTCTTGTCTTTGTGCAGTGATTGTTTCCATGACTTGTCGTTTTACTTTGTTTTGATCCTGAATAAATCTGCGGAAACGCGTATCACTGTTCTGAATGTGCTGATTAAAGCGCTCGTTAATCTGAGTGTTCTGCTGTTCGAATTTCGCGTCTATCTTTGCGTCCATAGTGCGCGAAAGTTCTACCGTCATTGTTCTAAACTCGTCCCGTAATTGTGCAGCTTTTTCAGAGCATTGTTTAGCGACTCCGCTAATTTCGTCTCTGAGTGTTTCTGTTGCGGCTGTTTGCATTTCCCTTAATTCTTGCGCAACAGACTTAATTTCTTCGCTATTTTTTTGAGAACAAGCCTCAATTTCCACGCGCAACTGTTCCTTAGTGTCATGGCACTGCGCGGCAACGTCTCTAATTTGTTCACTAAGCTGTCTGGAATTGTCGTCTAATTTTTTATTAAGTTGTTTGAGATTTTCGTCATTATTGTCAAGTTTCTCATTAATTTTATTAAATTTTTTATCCTGTTCACTAAATTGTTGTTTGATATCTTCACTCTGTTGTTTGGAATTTGCAGTAAGGTCGTTCTTAAACTGTAGCATTATTGCCATAAATTGATTCACATCAAAAGTAGCAGTTGCATTCTCAGTGCTCTGTGATGGAGTACATGCAATTGTCACGTTCTGTGTGACCATTTGGTCATTCCGTAACTTACAAAAAGGATTATCAGTCGGACCTACACTGTCACTCACTATTTCGGAATTAAATAAATCCGTCGTACTTTGTGTATCCTGTTCATTTTCATTAGACAAATTTGTCTGTACATTACTTGGATTTTCTAAATCGGGTGTGTTAAGCTCGGCAGCGCTCATTACTATAGAGCGTCCCGCGTCATCAATTGTCGTCAAATTAACAGACGAGACAATTGAGTTCGTTTGTTCATCATTAAGGTGAAAGTCATCATTAGTGGTTGGAATGCACTGATTGTTAGTGGACGCAGGATTGTCATGATTACACTGCGTGTCACTAGTATTATTGGTGAAGTTATTTAATTCGCTTATTTCGTTCATAATACCTCGCGATACACTATTCATAGTCTTTCGCGGCATTTTAACAACAGTCACAATTATTCACAAAACAATAAGCACAAATGCAAAAGCAACACACAAATACAATAGAGCAACGAATTGCCGTTGACCTGTAGAAAGAAAGTCACAAGATTAATAAAAGCGTTGCGCCAAATCCTAATTATATCTAAGCAAATAAGAGCAGATATCTGACTGTCGCTCAAAAGACTCTCAACGAAATACGATCCTGGACTGGGTGTCGCCAAGTGTAACCTCCCCACAAAAATTTTAAAAGGAAAAAAGGACAATACTTAATAGAAATGGGAGCCAAACGTAACCTCCCTGCAATTAAATTTAATGACAATAAAAGTGAGAATCGCAATCTGACTCAAATATAAATTCCTCAAAAAAATTAAAGTCTATTCAGTGATAAGAAAATTCAATTAAACCGAAACATCGGTCTTTGGCCCTGTGTAAAACAATCAGAGTTAAAGTCTTACCTCAGAATAAATGGATGTCACATTTCTGCTCTTGTTGTTGCGCACCGCTTGGAGGAACTGCATTGCAAATAATAATATTCTCTTTTTTTGTGATTTTAGTGAAATTTTTCTTCAAAAGAAGTGGAATGAAATGGGAAGTGCAACGAAATCTTTAGTTCAATAAAAAATTAAATTTTTTGAAAAAAATGCTTTTGAAATAAAAATTATTATTGGGGAACTTGTTGGAGAATAATTACAACAAATAAAATTTTTCATTATCTAATGATTATATTAATTAGCAGTATACCTTATTCACCATCTTGACCAGTGTTGCCGACCGCCTACATCACACAACCGCACTGGGCTGCTACTACTGACCGAGTACTCTGCATGACGACTACTAGCGTACTGCTCTGCAACTACTACCGACCGACTACCCGCAACTGAACAGAGCTACTGCTCGCGACGACTACTGACAGACTACTGCTCTGCATAGCGACAACCAGCGAAATGCTCGCAACACTCGCGCGGTCAAGCGCAAACTCTCTGGTCACAGATGCTACAATGCCTCGCCATCGCTGCTATGTTACATACGTGTTTCAATATATATATATATATATATATATATATATAGCCACCAGTTCTTTGTTGGATAAGAGCTGCTTAAAAGACTGTAGAATTAATAATAGCAACTTTACCTCGTCCATCCAAGGTTTACATAACAATTATCATAAATGTCCACCACAATGTAATATACGTGTTCGCCATTTCAGACATCACCCGAGACTGTCTTACAACATCAGTTATAGAATGTTCTGGTGAGTAAAAAGACGGTAATTCTGCCGCCAAAATCTTTCCACGGGGAAGTCCCTACTGATTACGGGTATGCTTTAAAACTAGTCATGACCCTGTACAGTTGTAGTTACATAAGTCCATGACAATTACAATGATAAAAGCAGTTTTACAAAAGTACATATAACAATACACAAGTCATTATTTAACAGTAACGTTCAAAACAAAATATGTACAATTTAAGATTTCTCATTTATGTGTCTGGTGGCAGCAACGCACCATGTTAGGTGAGCTCAGTTTATTGTGAGCTCACTTCATCAGTGTTATCGCTAGGTAGCAGAAGCATACCATGTTTGCTCTCTGCCTTTTATATACCGTTATCTATCTGTGTATGGCTAATTCCCGTAATAACAAGTTACAAACAATTTATGCTTCCTACAAGCTATCCATATATTTAGGAGGACAGAGCACCGTTCCATCCCCATCGAATTGTGTGAAAACGGTTCGAAAAACAGTTCATCAACTTGACAGTGCTTGTGTACCTTGAAATATCCCCCCTCCTTACTTCTTCCGTCTATCGTCGACATTAAACAATTCCCAGTCCAAGTAATTAATAAGCAAGGTTTTTTTATGAAGATTTGAGAGGAGCAAAGATTACAATAAACTTTCCAGTTTACTTAGCTTGTCATGCTGAGATGGCTCCAGTTTTTCTTGCCTAAGGCTTTAATTCTTGAAACTGAAAATCTAACATCAGGTCCTCACGGTTGGTTTGAACTACATGAACTGGAAGATAGTTGTTGCAAAATTTTTTACATAAATATATTTTCCACTGATTTTCTCACGTTTTACTATATCATACAGTACTATGAATTTTCACGTTGACGAAGTCGAAATTACATTGTCCGCACCTATTATAGAAAAATACGTCCGATCACATCAGAGTCAGGCTTGCGATTCTTACACTCTGAGGAAATAACGATATTCCGAAAGCATTTACAATTTTATTTAAGAAATGATTTCCTAGTACTCTTCGTTACGTTGTTAATTTCGATTATTATTTCATAAATTAATCCACAAATAAACGTAGCAAATAGTTTTTCATGTCTAAGGCTTTAATTCTTGAAGCTGAAAATCTAACTTCAGGTCCTCACGGTTGGTTTGAACTACATGAACTGGAAGATAGTTGTTGGAAAATTTTTTACATAAATATATTTAATTAGTAACAGAAATTTTAAGTGCACAAATAATGCGTAATTTCAAATGCTTCTAAAAAAAGAGTTTTAACTGTACGTTCAAACAAGTAGTTATCGATTATAATGTCGGAACTAAAATATGTTACAAAGTAATTAATTTTCATAAATTTAACTTTAAATATAGCATACTGTGTATAACATTATATGAAAGTTTTTAGGAAAGCATCTCAGATAATACTGACCCGTCCAAAATTCGAAAAATACGTAATACTGGTATCAACAACTACTGTCGAGGAAAGTAATGCTAGAGGAGGATGTCCCGTTACGACCTCTAGCCTCATCCTAAGCCGAGAAAAAAATTCATCATCCGACTTAATTCCTACACACCATATCTGGAGCATCAGAGATATCGCCCTAAAGGCGATCTATACTTTCAGAGACATAAGGCAGCAAACCATCGTCCTCGAATGATGTGGAAAACATTGCATCTATGAGATGGTGCTTGGATGCTCCAAACTCCCTATAGCCCCCAAAAATTGATTATTTAACCTCATTCTTAAGCAGCACATTTGAGACAACATGGAACGAGACGTGTATATCTTGGGTGCAGATCCAACAGTCTTCGTGAACTGTGGGCGGGGATGCAGCGCTCATGGGTCACGAAAACACTCCAGCGCTTTTGGTGTCTCTTGGTGTGCATACCACGACGTTCTGATGCCGTCATTAGGTGGTTAGGTGTGTCTAGTGCAATTGCTTACGAGTATAAAATGGCAGACTTTAAAACAGTTTGATTGTGGTCGATAGTGGAGTTAGTGCTGTTACACTGTCCTGTAATTGAACAATGTTGTCACAGTCCACAAACCGAAGACAACAGAACCTGGCTGAAGAAAACCAGGTGCCGTCGCAGCATTAACCTTGACTGGCGCCGACATGACCTCGTGGGACAGCATGGGGATGAAGCGCAGTATCGGCTGTCAGATTTTCCAAATTTTTTTCAATGCAGTTTTTCAAGCATATTAAAAACGCAGTCTGGTCCTGATCATTGCTGACTCTCTGGCTGGTGTCTTCGGAACGAACAGCACTTGTAATGTAAGGGGAACCTTAATTATTTACTTATTTGCTAGATAACGTGCCAAGACATTAGCTATAACAGGACAAACACTCCCCAATTGACGAGGTTACTTAAGATCTGTCCACCTCACCAGACTGTGCATTACGTCTCTGTCTTTGGCTTCATCTGATACGCGGGACGCTGTTAATAGCTCCGTCATTCACATCAGGAGCATAGACTTTGGCATTACAATAAGAAAGTCTGCTGCCCTTATAGATACACGATCGCCGCGGTTTAGTAATGGCGGAATATGACGCCAGGGCGTGTCGAAATGCTTCTACTTTTAGAGTCTCATTTTCTAACGAAATTCGCCCACCGTCACTTCAGTTGCTACCAATACAGTTGGTCACGATTGTGTTATATTTATCTAAGTTTATTGTATAACATCTTTTCAAGATAATATCCCTTCTATTCAAGTATTTTTTGCAAATTCTTTGCCATCTCTGATAAAATTACAGTGTCATTAGCAATCCATAAACTGTTTATTTCTTCTGGAATCGTAACTCGCCGCGCGGGATTAGCCGAGCGGTCTAGAGCGCTGCAGTCATGGACTGCGCGGCTGGTCCAAATGGAGTTTCGAGTCCTCCCTCGGGCATGGGTGTGTGTGTTTGTCCTTAGGATAATTTAGTTTAAGTATTGTGTAAGCTTAGTGACGTTAGCAGTTAAGTCCCATAAGATTTCACACACATTTGAACATTTTTTTGGAACCCCATGAACCATGGACCTTGCCGTTGGTGGGGAGGCTTGCGTGCCTCAGCGATACAGATAGCCGTACCGTAGGTGCAACCACAACGGAGGTGTATCTGTTGAGAGGCCAGACAAACGTGTGGTTCCTGAAGAGGGGCAGCAGCCTTTTCAGTAGTTGCAAGGGCAACAGTCTGGATGATTGACTGATCTGGCCTTGTAACAATAACCAAAACGGCCTTGCTGTGCTGGTACTGCGAACGGCTGAAAGCAAGGGGAAACTACAGCCGTAATTTTTCCCGAGGGCATGCAGCTTTACTGTATGATTACATGATGATGGCGTCCTCTTGGGTAAAATATTCCGGAGGTAAAATAGTCCCCCATTCGGATCTCCGGGCGGGGACTACTCTAGAGGATGTCGTTATCAGGAGAAAGAAAACTGGCGTTCTAAGGATCGGAGCGTGGAATGTCAGATCCCTTAATCGGGCAGGTAGGTTAGAAAATTTAAAAAGGGAAATGGATAGGTTGAAGTTAGATATAGTGGGAATTAGTGAAGTTCGGTGGCAGGAGGAACAAGACTTCTGGTCAGGTGACTACAGGGTTATGAATACAAAATCAAATAGGGGTAATGCAGGAGTAGGTTTAATAATGAATAGGAAAATAGGAATGCGGGTAAGCTACTACAAACAGCAGAGTGAACGCATTATTGTGGCCAAGATAGATACGAAGCCCACGCCTACCACAGTAGTACAAGTTTATATGCCAACTAGCTCTGCAGATGACGAAGAAATTGAAGAAATGTATGATGAAATAAAAGAAATTATTCAGATTGTGAAGGGAGACGAAAATTTAATAGTCATGGGTGACTGGAATTCGAGTGTAGGAAAAGGGAGAGAAGGAAACATAGTAGGTGAATATGGATTGGGGGACAGAAATGAAAGAGGAAGCCGCCTGGTCGAATTTTGCACAGAGCACAACATAATCATAACTAACACTTGGTTTAAGAATCATGAAAGAAGGTTGTATACATGGAAGAACCCTGGAGATACTAAAAGGTATCAGACAGATTATATAATGGTAAGACAGAGATTTAGGAACCAGGTTTTAAATTGTAAGACATTTCCAGGGGCAGATGTGGACTCTGACCACAATCTATTGGTTATGACCTGTAGATTAAAACTGAAGAAACTGCAAAAAGGTGGGAATTTAAGGAGATGGGACCTGGATAAACTAAAAGAACCTGAGGTTGTACAGAGATTCAGGGAGAGCATAAGGGAGCAATTGACAGGAATGGGGGAAATAAATACAGTAGAAGAAGAATGGGTAGCTTTGAGGGATGAAATAGTGAAGGCAGCAGAGGATCAAGTAGGTAAAAAGACGAGGGCTAGTAGAAATCCTTGGGTAACAGAAGAAATATTGAATTTAATTGATGAAAGGAGAAAATATAAAAATGCAGTAAGTGAAACAGGCAAAAAGGAATACAAACGTCTCAAAAATGAGATTGACAGGAAGTGCAAAATGGCTAAGCAGGGATGGCTAGAGGACAAATGTAAGGATGTAGAGGCCTATCTCACTAGGGGTAAGATAGATACCGCCTACAGGAAAATTAAAGAGACCTTTGGAGATAAGAGAACGACTTGTATGAATATCAAGAGCTCAGATGGAAACCCAGTTCTAAGCAAAGAAGGGAAAGCAGAAAGGTGGAAGGAGTATATAGAGGGTCTATACAAGGGCGATGTACTTGAGGACAATATTATGGAAATGGAAGAGGATGTAGATGAAGATGAAATGGGAGATATGATACTGCGTGAAGAGTTTGACAGAGCACTGAAAGACCTGAGTCGAAACAAGGCCCCCGGAGTAGACAACATTCCATTGGAACTACTGACGGCCTTGGGAGAGCCAGTCCTGACAAAACTCTACCATCTGGTGAGCAAGATGTATGAAACAGGCGAAATACCCTCAGACTTCAAGAAGAATATAATAATTCCAATCCCAAAGAAAGCAGGTGTTGACAGATGTGAAAATTACCGAACTATCAGCTTAATAAGTCACAGCTGCAAAATACTAACACGAATTCTTTACAGACGAATGGAAAAACTAGTAGAAGCCAACCTCGGGGAAGATCAGTTTGGATTCCGTAGAAACACTGGAACACGTGAGGCAATACTGACCTTACGACTTATCTTAGAAGAAAGATTAAGGAAAGGCAAACCTACGTTTCTAGCATTTGTAGACTTAGAGAAAGCTTTTGACAATGTTGACTGGAATACTCTCTTTCAAATTCTAAAGGTGGCAGGGGTAAAATACAGGGAGCGAAAGGCTATTTACAATTTGTACAGAAACCAGATGGCAGTTATAAGAGTCGAGGGACATGAAAGGGAAGCAGTGGTTGGGAAGGGAGTAAGACAGGGTTGTAGCCTCTCCCCGATGTTGTTCAATCTGTATATTGAGCAAGCAGTAAAGGAAACAAAAGAAAAATTCGGAGTAGGTATTAAAATTCATGGAGAAGAAATAAAAACTTTGAGGTTCACCGATGACATTGTAATTCTGTCAGAGACAGCAAAGGACTTGGAAGAGCAGTTGAATGGAATGGACAGTGTCTTGAAAGGAGGATATAAGATGAACATCAACAAAAGCAAAACAAGGATAATGGAATGTAGTCTAATTAAGTCGGGTGATGCTGAGGGAATTAGATTAGGAAATGAGGCACTTAAAATAGTAAAGGAGTTTTGCTATTTGGGGAGCAAAATAACTGATGATGGTCGAAGTAGAGAGGATATAAAATGTAGGCTGGCAATGGCAAGGAAAGCGTTTCTGAAGAAGAGAAATTTGTTAACATCCAGTATTGATTTAAGTGTCAGTAAGTCGTTTCTGAAAGTATTCGTATGGAGTGTAGCCATGTATGGAAGTGAAACATGGACGATAAATAGTTTGGACAAGAAGAGAATAGAAGCTTTCGAAATGTGGTGCTACAGAAGAATGCTGAAGATTAGATGGGAAGATCACATAACTAATGAGGAAGTATTGAATAGGATTGGGGAGAAGAGAAGTTTGTGGCACAACTTGACCAGAAGAAGGGATCGGTTGGTGGGACATGTTCTGAGGCATCAAGGGATCACCAATTTAGTATTGGAGGGCAGCGTGGAGGGTAAAAATCGTAGAGGGAGACCAAGAGATGAATACACTAAGCAGATTCAGAAGGATGTAGGTTGCAGTAGGTACTGGGAGATGAAAAAGCTTGCACAGGATAGAGTAGCATGGAGAGCTGCATCAAACCAGTCTCAGGACTGAAGACCACAACAACAACAACAACAACTGTAAATATCTCCTCAGTTTTCTCTACTAATGGTTCTGTGAACGGAGTACATGTGGTGATAGACTGGCCACAGCTCCTCCTCACTCCCTTCTCAACCATCCCCTCTATTTCATGTTCCATGACTCCTAGAACTGCACCCTACTTTCTGTACAAACAGTATACAACCTTTCAGTCCCTGTATTTCACCCTGTCAACTTCTGAGCTTCAAAGAGTATATTTGCGTCAACATTTTCATTTATTTTATACTCGCAGTGTGATCTAAATATGGATTCGCATTTTTCTTTCTGTTGTGTAAAATAAGTTATGGTCAAAATTGGCTCATGTGTTCCCTCTCTCATCTTTTCCCTGGAACGTTTCTTCCAGTCATTTCACGTTTCTGTACATAATTCTTGTCAATGTTTTGGAACCATGATATATTTAACTGATGATAAATGACCCGTCGACAGCCACCGTCTTTGGTGATTGGATTATTACATTCTTATAGAAATCAGAGGGTGTATCACCTTTCTCATACAAACATACATACGTATATCATATTAGACGCAATAGTTGATGACGGTATATTTCCTTTATGACTTCAGAGTGGACATGAATATGAGACAAGCGGCCGGTAACACGTGTAGCTGACGCGAGTAAACACCAAAGCTGTACAACGGTTCCTGAGCAGCTGCTTCCAAACAGGGGATGTTGAACAGATGCAAAGGGGCTATTATGGACAATATCTCTGTAACCGACCACACACGAAAGAGATTGTTTAAAAAAAATCGTGGCTGCAGCTTCGCGTAGAAGTTGGTTTGAAAAGTGTAATTTACTTACTTTCTATTTGAATTTTCCTCTAATTACTTTCTAGACACACCATCTGATGATGACTTTGTTAGAAGTTCAAATCAGTTTTGATGCCATTTGTATGAAGCGAGGCTGAATAAATACAGTAAAATAATTTAGCTCTATGATTGCTGTATAGCAACTGTGGCTTTAGAAACTCTGAATCTACTAGTACTAACAATTCAAAGGTCACCATTAGAAAAAAAAAGACTTCATGTCACCCAACAGCTAACGAGGATGTTTTTAATGTTTATCATCAGCCATTTTACGGAACTTCTGGATGAAGACTTACCTGGACTTCTTTATATGTTACTATCTTCTTCAGTGTGCACTCTTGACGAAGATGCGAAACTTTTCTTTGCCTGATAGCAACCTCTATTTGACGAGGGCTGGCATGCGGACATGTTACAATACCTTCGTTGATAGCAGTCTTACTTCGTGTTGATTGTAGTGGGGCAACTTTCGAGTGTCACAAAGTCTTGTGATAGTGCTAATGAAGGTGGGGCAACGAGTTGGACAGCGTCCACCTGGAAGACATTCCCCATAAATTAAGATCATGTCCACCACCTCTCCATCAATAAGTTTCGTTGTACTACCGAAAATGATTAATGTGTTACTAATGATTGGGGAAGACGAAAATTTAGAATAAGCGACATTGTAAACACCATACAATAAACTGAATTAAACATTGTGAACCGTAAATTTCTCTCCAGCTGCAGCTACACTCCTGGAAATGGATAAAAGAACTCATTGACACCGGTGTGTCAGACCCACCATACTTGCTCCGGACACTGCGAGAGGGCTGTACAAGCAATGATCACACGCACGGCACAGCGGACACACCAGGAACCGCGGTGTTGGCCGTCGAATGGCGCTAGCTGCGCAGCATTTGTGCACCGCCGCCGTCAGTGTCAGCCAGTTTGCCGTGGCATACGGAGCTCCATCGCAATCTTTAACACTGGTAGCATGCCGCGACAGCGTGGACGTGAACCGTATGTGCAGTTGACGGACTTTGAGCGAGGGCGTATAGTGGGCATGCGGGAGGCCGGGTGGACGTACCGCCGAATTGCTCAACACGTGGGTCGTGAGGTCTCCACAGTACATCGATGTTGTCGCCAGTGGTCGGCGGAAGGTGCACGTGCCCGTCGACCAGGGACCGGACCGCAGCGACGCACGGATGCACGCCAAGACCATAGGATCCTACGCAGTGCCGTAGGGGACCGCACCGCCACTTCCCAGCAAATTAGGGACACTATTGCTCCTGGGGTATCGGCGAGGACCATTCGCAACCGTCTCCATGAAGCTGGGCTACGGTCCCGCACACCGTTAGGCCGTCTTCCGCTCACGCCCCAACATCATGCAGCCCGCCTCCAGTGGTGTCGCGACAGGCGTGAATGGAGGGACGAATGGAGACGTGTCGTCTTCAGCGATGAGAGTCGCTTCTGCCTTGGTGCCAATGATGGTCGTATGCGTGTTTGGCGCCGTGCAGGTGAGCGCCACAATCAGGACTGCACACGACCGAGGCACACAGGGCCAACACCCGGCATCATGGTGTGGGGAGCGATCTCCTACACTGGCCGTACACCACTGGTGATCGTCGAGGGGACACTGAATAGTGCACGGTACATCCAAACCGTCATCGAACCCATCGTTCTACCATTCCTAGACCGGCAAGGGAACTTGCTGTTCCAACAGGACAATGCACGTCCGCATGTATCCCGTGCCACCCAACGTGCTCTAGAAGGTGTAAGTCAACTACCCTGGCCAGCAAGATCTCCGGATCTGTCCCCCATTGAGCATGTTTAGGACTGGATGAAGCGTCGTCTCACGCGGTCTGCACGTCCAGCACGAACGCTGGTCCCGCTGAGGCGCCAGGTGGAAATGGCATGGCAAGCCGTTCCGCAGGACTACATCCAGCATCTCTACGATCGTCTCCATGGGAGAATAGCAGCCTGCATTGCTGCGAAAGGTGGATATACACTGTACTAGTGCCGACATTGTGCATGCTCTGTTGCCTGTGTCTATGTGCCTGTGGTTCTGTCAGTGTGATCATGTGATGTATCTGACCCCAGGAATGTGTCAATAAAGTTTCCCCTTCCTGGGACAATGAATTCACGGTGTTCTTATTTCAATTTCCAGGAGTGTATATTCTGCAAACCACTGTGAAGTCCACGGCAGATAGTACTCCCCACTTCAATATTTGTTATGGATTGTTTCAATTATCTTGAGGCATGGAGAGCGGAGAGCATGACTGCATAAACGCCTGTGTGTGCCCTATAACTAGGCTTGTCTTATCTTCACGATCCCTGGCGGAGCAATACGTGGGGACTGCAGCATATTCCTGGATTTCTCACTAACAGCTTGTTTTCAAACCTCGCAAGCAGACTTTGGCGGCATAGTTAGCATCTATCTTCAAGCCCCTGCCAGTTTAGTTTTATCAGCGTCTCTGAGAGGATATGAGACATTTTACATAAAGTGCGTTGACCTCCACAGCCGGAGTCAGCTGACATAATGGAATTCCGTGTACAGAGTGCTCAAGAAGTCTCGATTCATTTCTGAGAAATAGTGGATGCATTTACACAATACGCATCAAATTCTCTATACTTTTTCGACGCATTTTAATATGGCTCCGTCTATTTCGAAACATTTTTTCTGAGTCGTCGATAGACTGTACTTCTAATCTCTGTGACTCTGAATATAGCCAGTGCTTGACCAATTGTCCGCTAAGAGGCCGCGCGCCGCGTATTTCATAGTTTTGATGCAGACGAACGGTGCCGCCACTGCTGGAGGATTTGTGAAACTCTTGTTTAGCTGTAGAGGCAAGGGAAACTAAGGCTATAAAGTGCCCTATGAAAAAATGTGTGCGGTTGGTAATTAACATTACGTTTCCAGTAACGGATTTGCTTTCTCGCATTATTGTTTTAATTTTGTTTCTTGTTCGAGTTTCAGCCAGTCTGTGTTGCTTAGTACGAGGTTTTCATTTAAAAAAGTAAGTTGAGTCTTCAGAGGTATGTACTCACTCTCTTTAATCAAAGTTGTTTAAAGGTTAAGTGTGCCTCTGCACGTCTGCTTTTACTCTGTCTATACCCCGTAAGACAACTAAATATCTCGAAAATGACACATCATATGAAAAAGAAATGTTCTAGGTGAGAAGTTAATATTAGAAAAGGGGATGTCTCTCTCTGCTACAATTTGCCACCTACTAACCATCTCTCCTACATGGTGGGGGAGGGGGTGTGTGTGCGGTGGTCAGGCCGGCCGAAGTGGCCGCGCGGTTCTGGCGCTGCAGTCTGGAACCGCGAGACCGCTACGGTCGCAGGTTCGAATCCTGCCTCGGGCATGGATGTGTGTGATGTCCTTAGGTTAGTTAGGTTTAACTAGTTCTAAGTTCTAGGGGACTAATGACCTCAGCAGTTGAGTCCCATAGTGCTCAGAGCCATTTGAACCATTTTTTTGTGCGGTGGTCAACTTTGTATTTTCAAACGGGAACTCCCCATTTCTATTGCATATTCGGATTCTACTCCAAAAATACTTATAGTTTACTCAAACTATTATTTCCCATTGGTTGTGGATGATGCTGTAATGGACAAATACCAAGTGTGCATGTTTCTGCAACTAAGAACGACGCATTTGATTTTACATTCCATTTACGACGTAAATGTAAACCTTTGTGTTATAATGATTGTTGTTTATATTCAAAATTTATTTCAATGTTGCAGATTTGATTGTACAGTACAATAATGTTAGCCGTTTCAGTTTTTGGTTAGAAACTACAGTTAGCTTGCGACTTCATAGCGTTATCCGGAAACGGCGACTTGAACATAATAGTTCCCTGTTCCCACTGGGATGCTTGATATATCCCGTTGCCTGTCATCACTGGGGTGCATGATTTCAGTGAGACCTTTGCCTCTGACTGTTGGGGTGCTTGATTTCGGTGAGTCCCTTTACCTCTCACTACTGGGGCGCTTCTTGCAGGCTCGCCATAAATTAGAATTATTTCGATCTTCTCTGCGACAGGTTCAACACCCGTTACGCCAGGTGTGCCGGAAGAGCAGTGCTGCTGACGACGTTCGCTGTTCGTCCTACAAAAGCTCCGGCGCCTCAGTGGGACGCGCCATGTGGTGGGGGGCTGAGCGATGAGGCGAGCGAGTGAGCGTTGACGCGATACGCGTGTAACCATGGCGGGTGCGCCTCTCACTGTTACTTCACGGACATCTTATTTCGTTACAATGGTTGTGGTTTGTATTCCGCCGCTGGCGGATGGAAACACACACCAAAATCAGTCACTCTAGTGACGAGATTCGAGGGCGGTCACCGAAATCAAGCATTCCGATTTTTTAGGGGCTCACCACAGTCAACCCCGTATGGAACAGAAAACTACGTTATCATAAACGTAGCTTATTTGCCAGAAATGTCAATGCCTTGCCATTTTTTTTGTACTGTACAATCATAATTTTAACACTCAAGTGACATTTCACCGTCAGTATTATACGTTAGAACACAAATGTTTATATTTTCATCGTAAATGAAATGTACAATCAAATTCGCCGGTTCTTAATTGCAAAACTAGGCTCAATTTATGTTTGTCTGTTACAGTGCCGTCTACCACGAATAGAAAACAATGGTTTGAGTAAACTGTACGTATTGTTTGGCGTAGACTCCTAATACGCAATAAAATGATGGGTTCCCATTTTAAGATACAACCGCCCGCTTTACTGATATTAACTTTTCACCTAGAACTTTTTTTTTGATGATGCGTCGTTTTCGACATAGTTGTGTCAAACCACCATGTGTATATTCCGCCGGCAGCACAAGATCTACGGTGGTTGGATGGAAACGCCAAAATCAGTCATCCTGATGACGAGCTATGTTCTCGTAAGTTATTGTTCCAGACCATTTTACCAAACTGTTGTTCTGAAGATTAATTGTACTTGCGACATTGTGCTTCAATTTCCTACGTTAAGTGTACAACGGAATAAGGCCTTACAGTTAACATCATTGTGAATGGCCACACTCCCTTGCTGCTGAAATTAAGAGTTTGTATTCTGCAATTTGGGGTGGTTGTTTACACGTTGCCTAAATGTTTTGTTATTCCCTTTGTTTTCATTTTTTTATTAAGATTCTCAAAGAGTTTATCTGTGGGTTATGGACGTAGTGTCTACTGCGCTAAACTGGCTAGCCTCCTCTTACATGGTGTTCAGCGCATGAAACTGCTGGATGAGTTTAAGTCCTACTCCATGTGTTGTATAGTCACTCAACTCTATGGGCTTTTGCTGATGTTTGGGTTGCATTGGGCAAGTTAACATCAGCCAGAACATTAAGACCAAGTACCTAACAGCGGCAGTGCGTCGTGGTAGGCCACTAGAGAAAGATGGACAACATCTGCACAGACAACTCACCTAATTGACTTAAATTTCGGGGAAGGTGGTGATGAGCTCTGATGCCACGAACCACTACATCACACTCCTGGCCTTGTGACATGGCGCATTATCTTACTGAAAAATGCCACTGCTTTCGGAGAAGATGATCATCATGAAGTGGTGTACATGGTCTACAACGAGTGTCCGATGCTCCTTTGGCCATCATGGCGTCTTGCATGAGCTCCACTGCACTCAAGGATGCCCACGAGAATGGTCCCCAGAACATAATGGAGCAGCCGCCAAATTGTTTCTGTCTCGCAGTACAGGTGTCAAGGATCTGTTCCCCTGGGAGACGAGGAATTCGTGCCTATCAGTCGACATGACGAAAACCATGCAACGCTCTCCCACAGCGCGAACGTTCAGTGCTGATGGTCACACGTCCATTTCAGTCGTAGTTGTCGATGTCGTGATTTTAACATTGGAAAATTCATGGGTCGTCGGCTGCGGAAGCCCATCATTAAGAGTAATCGGTGCACTATGTGTTCTGGCTCACTTGTACTCTGCGCAGCATTCAAGTCTGATGATAGTTCCGCCACAGTGTCTCCTGGCCTCTTTTACCAGTCTGCCCGGCCTACGACGTCCGACATCGGTAATGAGGGGTGGCCGCCGAACCCCACGAAATCTGGATGTGGTTTCACCTTGATTTCGCCACATGTTGAAGAGACTCACCGCAGCACTCCCTGAACACCCCACAAGTCGTCCAATTTCCGAAGTGCTCGTGCCGAGCCTCCAGACCAACGCAATCTGCTCTCGGTCAAATTCTACAGACCGCACGCTCACTGATACTACGCGCACCGTGCACCGTGCGTGTGTTTCACTAGCAGCCATTCCTCGTTAGCTGACGCTACAATCGCCTGTACAGGTTTCTGTGGATAGCAGGTCAGTGGTTCAAAATGGTTAAAATGGGTCTGAGCACTATGAGACTTAACATCTGAGGTCATCAGTTCCCTAGAAATTAGAACTACTTAAACCTAACTAACCTAAGGACATCACACACATCCATGCCCGAGGCAGGATTCGAACCTGCGACCGTAGTGGTCGCGCGGTTCCAGACTGTAGCGCCTAGAACCTCTCGGACACACCGGACGGCTAGGTCAGTGGCCATAATGATCTGGCTGATCAGTATTTTGGTTAATAAAATTGTCTTTCTTACGAGTGACGTTTGTTTGATGCGTAGTCCTTGCACTTACTTAGAGCTGAGTTCATGTACCAAGTATCAGTTTCCATAGCTGAAGAGCAAATCTGAATGTCTTCTGGAGCACACCTTCGGAAATAGCTAACGCTGCATTCCAGGTTCTATCTCTTTGATCTTGGGGGTTCCTTATCTTAGTTTTGTACACCCCTGATTTTATGTATCTCCAAGCGAAGAAACCCAAGAATGTCAAATCAGATGAACGCGATGGCCACCGTCTTGCTGAACCTGTACCTATCCACCGACTGGTAAATCTTCGAGGTAGCTTCTAGTACTACTTACCTATGAGAGCAAAATGAAAGATTATTCCTGGTCGAACACAACAGTGTGAGCTGTGCCTTGTTTCTGAAGTGCAGTTCCATTAATTGTTCCTGAACATCAAGATAAATGTTCCCTGTAATTGTTTCTTCTGCAAAAATGAACAGTCTATGAACTGTAGTCTTTGTGAGGCTAAAACACACGCTCACTTTCGCTGTCTCTCTGTGCCATTCAGTGGTAGCGTTAGGCATCTCGTTGCTCTGTAAGCGCCATTTACGTTTGTTAACTTTTCTGCAGATGCGCAGTGTGGCCACATACGATCCAAGAGGTGTTCGTTGTGTTCGGATTTTTATATGGTGACATGCAGCATGGCGAACTGCCTCTTCTTCGTGGTCTAATTTGCGGAGCAGCTGAATTCTGTACTCTTTTCTTTTCTTTCGGAAAGCGCAAAACTTTCAACATCGTTGATTTTGTGTCGTCAAATCGTTGCTTAACAACAAGTTGATGCACATGGATTTCCTTGCATATCTTCTCTAATTCGCTGAACAGTCTCTTGCGATACAGGAGGCCTCACGGAGCGTCAATCATTGGCAACATTTTCATTTCTTTGAAACTCTTTGATAAGTAACAGGGTGTTTTCTTTTGTTGGTGCTAGCTTAGGAAGTATCTAGGTGCCAGTTACACCTGCAGATAGGATAGACTGCACGGTTGTCCACTAACGAACAGCCATATGCTCTTCCGTCGTACGCGTCACAGAAATATACACTCCTGGAAATTGAAATAAGAACACCGTGAATTCATTGTCCCAGGAAGGGGAAACTTTATTGACACATTCCTGGGGTCAGATACATCACATGATCACACTGACAGAACCACAGGCACATAGACACAGGCAACAGAGCATGCACAATGTCGGCACTAGTACAGTGTATATCCACCTTTCGCAGCAATGCAGGCTGCTATTCTCCCATGGAGACGATCGTAGAGATGCTGGATATAGTCCTGTGGAACGGCTTGCCATGCCATTTCCACCTGACGCTTCAGTTGGACCAGCGTTCGTGCTGGACGTGCAGACCGCGTGAGACGACGCTTCATCCAGTCCCAAACATGCTCAATGGGGGACAGATCCGGAGATCTTGCTGGCCAGGGTAGTTGACTTACACCTTCTAGAGCACGTTGGGTGGCACGGGATACATGCGGACGTGCATTGTCCTGTTGGAACAGCAAGTTCCCTTGCCGGTCTAGGAATGGTAGAACGATGGGTTCGATGACGGTTTGGATGTACCGTGCACTATTCAGTGTCCCCTCGACGATCACCGGTGGTGTACGGCCAGTGTAGGAGATCGCTCCCCACACCATGATGCCGGGTGTTGGCCCTGTGTGCCTCGGTCGTATGCAGTCGTGATTGTGGCGCTCACCTGCACGGCGCCAAACACGCATACGACCATCATTGGCACCAAGGCAGAAGCGACTCTCATCGCTGAAGACGACACGTCTCCATTCGTCCCTCCATTAACGCCTGTCGCGACACCACTGGAGGCGGGCTGCACGATGTTGGGGCGTGAGCGGAAGACGGCCTAACGGTGTGCGGGACCGTAGCCCAGCTTCATGGAGACGGTTGCGAATGGTCCTCGCCGATACCCCAGGAGCAACAGTGTCCCTAATTTGCTGGGAAGTGGCGGTGCGGTCCCCTACGGCACTGTGTAGGATCCTACGGTCTTGGCGTGCATCCGTGCGTCGCTGCGGTCCGGTCCCAGGTCGACAGGCACGTGCACCTTCCGCCGACCACTGGCGACAACATCGATGTACTGTGGAGACCTCACGCCCCACGTGTTGAGCAATTCGGCGGTACGTCCACCCGGCCTCCCGCATGCCCACTATACGCTCTCACTCAAAGTCCGTCAACTGCACATACGGTTCACGTCCACGCTGTCGCGGCATGCTACCAGTGTTAAAGACTGCGATGGAGCTCCGTATGCCACGGCAAACTGGCTGACACTGACGGCGGCGGTGCACAAATGCTGCGCAGCTAGCGCCATTCGACGGCCAACACCGCGGTTCCTGGTGTGTCCGCTGTGCCGTGCGTGTGATCATTGCTTGTACAGCCCTCTCGCAGTGTTCGGAGCAAGTATGGTGGGTCTGACACACCGGTGTCAATGTGTTGTTTTTTCCATTTCCAGGAGTGTATTATAATTATCTGTTATGTAAATGCAGTGATACGGTTGCTCTCATCAGAATCGACAGTAAACCGCCACACGGTCGACAATAGTTCAGGTATACATGCCGATCTCGTAAACATTAGATGAAGAGCTAGAAAGAGTATATGAAGATATTGTACGTGTGATTCAGAACGCAAAGGAAAATGAAAATGTATTACTCATGGGGGATAGGAATACGGTTGTATAGGAAGGAGCAGGGAGGAGGGTTTCGGGAAAATATGGGCTTGGTAGTAGGAATGAGGCCGACTAATTCAGGTCGGCAATAAATTTCAGATAGTAAAAGCAAATACTCTGTTCAAGAATCACAAGAGAAGGAGGTGTACTTGGAAAAGGCCGGGAGATACGGAAGAATTTCAGCCAGATTACATCACGGTCAGGCAGAGATTTCGAAATCAAATATTGGATTGCAAGGCGTACCCAGAGGTAGATATAGACTCAGACCACAATTCAATAATGATGCAGAGCAGGCTGATATTTAAGGTACTAAACAGAAAAAATCAAGGCGTGAAGAAGTGGGATACGTAAGTAGTAAGGAATGAAGATATATGCTTGAAGCTCTCCGAGGCTATAGATGCTGCAAAAATGAATAGTTTGGTAGGCAGTTCGGTTTAAGAGGAATGGACATCTCTAAAAGGAGAAATCTCACCAGTTGGAGAGAAAAACATAGGTACAGAGGAGGTAACTGCGGAGAATCCATGGGTAACAGAAGGAATACTTCAGTTCATTGATGAAAGAAGGAAACATAAAAATGTTCAGGTAAATTCAGAAATACAGAAATACAAATCACGTAGGACTGAAATAAATGGGTGGTGCAGGGAAGCTAAGGCAAAATGACGCCATAAATATGTGAATAAATCGAAAAAGAAATGATTGTCGGAAGGAATGACTCACGTATAGAAGAGTCAAAACAAAACAACCTTCGGTAAAATTAAAAGCAGGAGCAGTAAGATTAAAGATACAATGGGAATTCCATGCAGAAGAGAGAGCGGATAGGTGGAAAGTACATTGAGGGGTTTTATGAGGAGGAGGACTTATCTGAGGACGTAATAGAGTAAGAAACAGGAGTCCATAGGGAAGAGATTGGGGCTCCGATATTAGGATCAGAATTTAGAAGAGCTTTGGGAGACTTAAAATCAAATGAGGCGGTAGGGACAGACAACATTCCATAGGTATTCCTAAAATCATTGGGGGAAGTGGCAACAAAACGATTATTTACGTAGGTATGAATAAAGTGTGAAACTGGCATATACCATCAGACTTTCGGAAAACATTATCCACATAATTCCGTAGACAGCAAGAGCCGACAAGTGCGAAAATGACCGCACAAACAACTTAGCAGCTACAGCAATTGTATCAAAGTTGCTGACAAGACTAATATACAGATGAGTGGAAAAGAAAATTGATGATCTTTTAGATGACGATCAGTTTTGCTTTAGGAAAGATAAAGGCACCAAAGAGACAGTTGTGACGGTGCGGTTGATAATGAAAGCAAGGCTGAAGAATAATGAAGGTACGTTCACAGGATCTGTCGATCTGGAAAAGGCGTTCGACAGAGAAAAATCGTGCAACATGTTCGAAATCGCCAGGAAAACAGGTAACAGAAACTCGGCAAAGCACACTTAAACTTGCCAGCTGAAATAACTATTAACAGAATTTGGTAGACTGCATTCAATTCAGTTTTACTGAAGTGCAATCATTTTTCAGTTTATTTCACTTAGATCTGTACAAACAGCTATGAATGTTTTAGTGGTGGAGTGAATGCTGTATTTCGCTAAGTACAGTGAATTGAAAGTGTAACGCTAACTTCATAATTAGTGTTAATGTTTCTCCTGGATTAGCCTCGGTCTGTTAGACGCAGTACCTCTGAAATAACACATTTCATACAGCTGTTAACCACCCTATTTATCTTTCGTCGCGCTACCAAGAAAAAACTGAAGTCCACAACCCGAAACCGTGAAATTATCCTAAGCGTTGATTTTACTAGGTCATTCCAATTCCATGCGCCTGCGCTTATGAATATTCTACTGCGTGTACAACAGTGGGCTCGCCGATTTTGTAGATCCACGTGCAACAACTTTTAAAAATTTCTGCGGAAGCCCGAAACCAGATTTCCACCCTGCTTTGACGCTATGGAAATATATAAAATCCACCCTACCACTCGTCAGAGAATTGACGACTTCTGTTCACAAACAATATTTCTTACAATAATTAATTCAGCATTACAGAAAAACCAGAACTCTCAAAATATTTACGTCGACTTCGTGATTCCAACGACATCAAACAAAGAGGACAGAAACATACAAGTTCTATCCCACATGACTTAACGCCTTTCTTTTGCCGTTGCCCGTAGAGCTATGGACTCTCGCATCTTTTCTTAAATAACTGTGGTACTTACGATTGTAATTTCTCGCATCCTTAATCGTCTTGAAACATATAAATCTGTTAATATAAACATAGTATTGTCTATCAATTAGTCATTAAAATTAATTATTAGAAGTTTGCATTAATTAATGACAAACACGCATATTATACTATTGTACACTCAGAATTTCCTAAGTGGTGATGACGTAAGTTACTAGCAGATTAGACTTATACCCAAGAACGGTAATCCAAACTTAGGACGTGATTACAAAGTGATCAGCATTTTATCTGCCTTATCAGAGGATTAACAAAGCAATATTACTTACCGGCTGGCAGCCTAACTCAGCACTTACAACATCTAATATGTATCAGTCGTGATTTCGAAAATACAAGACAAGTGAATTAGTCGAAGTTGTCTGTCTGAGATATATTCTTTGAGATGTCCGCCTGCTTAGCTGGGTGGTCACGTGCTTGCCTCCAGTGCAGCGGCCCGGGGTTCGATTCCTGGCCAGGTTGAGATTTTCTCCGCTTGTGGACTGGGTGTTGTGTTGTCCTCCTCATCAACGGCGCGCAAGTCGCCAAATGTGGCATCGACTGAAATAAGACTTGCACTTGGCGGCTGAACTTCCGCGGGTGGGGCCTCGCGGCCAACGATGCCATACGCTCATTTCCAATTATTTTCTTTTAGATGACATGTAGTCAATAGGCACTTCAAGAGAAAAGAATTAATAACAAATTTGAACAAGAGTAATTCAGATCTTCGCATACAATTCCAAAACTAAAAAACAATCTAGTCAAACAATAACGCAGCAGAGGCTGAAAGAATGTTTTGCATGGTTAACCACAAAGCATAACATTACTTGGGAATTCTAAACCCTAGAATTAAAGAAGCTTGGTTAACTACATTTGTATACACATAATTTCTTTTACAGCTGGTTTACAAATAATGAAACTAATTCATGCTGCACAAGGTTTTACCAACTTTTCTTTGAGGAACGGATCTTATGGGAACAGTATCTTTCAGAATGCTGAAGTTTGCGTCATGAATTATATGTGATGTTAATTTTAGAAGATCCTATATAGCTCTCTTCAAAAAGCTGCAATCAGGTTCTCTACAACACACATATTCGTTACTGTTCTTTCTCGTTACCAGTTTTTTCTCTTTTCTCGAAAAATGTTGTAAGGATTTCTAGAACTCAAAATAAATTCGGAAAGGAGTGTGTGTTCCACGGATTAGGTCCGCCAGTTTAAAATTTACACCAAATTCTCGAATTATTTTGTCTATTCTTTCTCTGTCAACAGAATCAAAAGCGCTTTTGGAATCCACAATCCTACTATTAGTATTATTATTATTATTATTAAAATACCAGTACAGTTTCGCGTCGCTATAAGAACTTTACAAAAACGGAAATGTGGAAAGAAAAATTTACAGTAACACTGTCCTGGGATAGGTGGTGGTCCACCACTGCTGCTAGTGAAAAACACAAAGACTCCAAAAAAAGTTTGCACCTGTTACAGGGGCTTAACTAGGCACAGTCTTGAGGGTCACGACGCATTGTCAGTAGCCCCTGTCCTCTGTACCTGCTGCATGTAAACCCCATTGCCAACTCAACTCAACAAAACGTCCCCACACATTGTTCCTTACTATCGTTGCACGTTTAGACCAAAAATTTGTAGACATTCTCAACTCTTTTGAAACACAGGGCTACTTTCTGCTTAACCTCTTAACCTCTACTATCATCTTTAAGGACTAGATTCAAATTGTGTGTCGATTCTTTTTTATACACCACTGTTTACCCCACTCCTGATGAATGCTCCGTCACAGACTTGGCAAAAAAAAAAAAAAAAACTTTTGCAAGTCTTGTCCATTTCGTTCGACATATTCAATTAACTGCTGTTCGAGACTGAATTTGACCTGGGTGAAGAAGGTGATTGATTCTCATTTCTTATCCGTTGAGTGATTTCAAAAACAGCGGTGCCAGCTGAGTCTGTCGATAGATCGGATTTCACAAGGCATGGCCTGCACTCTTCGCTAGGTGTAGGAAGGAGAGGTTCGCAAAGCTTCAGGGTGACAGTGTAGACAGGGGGGGGGGGGGGGATCACTCACCAGAAAACTCCTGTAGTAATTGTTCTTACAAGTGCATCTTTTTTGGACTGAAGTCAGGTGATACGTATCCCTGCTTAAGGGAAGTCTCCCTAATAAAACATCCACCTTCAGAAATGTCGAATATCTCAGGAATGAAGGAATTAGCATATTTAATCAAATACAAGAGGTATTAGAAATAAAGTTGGTGAACTGTTTAATAGATATTGACTCTGACATTATCGGTACATCAGTCCACCACTTAAATAATGTGACGATTCAGAAGCTTCCTTTTCCACGATACAGATTAGCAGGCTATTTTTCAAGGAGCTCTTTCAGGAGTGGAGGGCCAAGTACGTTTGAGTTTATTGGCGTATCAAAGCACCGCAATGAATAGGTCGATGTTGTTCAGGAGCAGCTGAATTTAGTGAAACTAAACAATTAATTACAGTTCTTTTAGGTCCCCTAATTGTCATTTCAGGACATTTTTGTCTAGTCTAGAGAAAGTTCTGGGTTCGCTTTATAAAGAGTAACAAAAATAAGTTGTATTTGGTGACTTCAACATTAATTTTATAGGTGACCGCTCAAGCAAAAGAATGTTGGAAGATCTAAAGCCGTATCGTCTGGTGCAGACTGTAATCTTTCCAACCAGTGCACAGGAAAACATTAGCACAATCATTGGCAACAGTATTGTTCAATTTTCATTACTAGAGGGGCATTCTGTTAGTAAGAGGGTGCACAAATTTCAAGGCTAAAAGAAATTTTTGGGCACATAGACAGACACGAAATGTTAAGTATAAAGGCAAACTACAGTGACGGGAAAACATCGCAACACCAAAACGTTTAGGGTCAGAGGAATGCACGCTACGGGACCTCTGGTTCGGAGCTATCCTTGAAGTAACCGATTTATTGCATTACAACAGCGGCGTATGGGCGGCCGTCGTTATCCTGTTGGAAAACATCCCCTGGAATGCTGTTCATGAATGGCAGCACAACAGGTCGAACCGCAAGATGCACGTACATTCAGCAGTTAGCATGCGTGGGATATCCAAGAGGGTGCCCTTGCTGTCATACGAAATCGCACTGCAGACCCTGTGCCCAGATGTAGGTCCAGTGTGTTTAGCACGCAGACAGGTTGGTTTCATGTCCTCAACCGGCCTCCTTCTAACCAACACGCGGCCATCACTGACCCCGAGGCAGAACCGGCTTTCATCAGAAAAGACCTCCATTCTGTCCTCCAATGAGCTCTCGCTTGACACCATTGAAGTCGCAAATGGCGGCAGTTTGGGATCAGTGGAAGATTAGATTAGATTAGATTAATACTTGTTCCATAGATCATGAATACGACACGTCGTAATGACGTGGAACGTGTCAGGTTAATAAAAGGTGTCTGTGCAAGATATTACATTACACAAAATATTGCATGACACTAATGTTTAAGTTGTTTTTTTTTTTCCTTAATTTATATCTAAAAATTCAGCCAATGAGTAGAAGGAGTTGTCATCTAGAAATTCTTTTAATTTATATTTAAATGTTAGTTGGCTATCTGTCAGGCTTTTGATGCTTTTTTGTAGGTGACCGATGACTTTTGAGGCAGCATAATTTACCCCTTTCTGTGCCAAAGTCAGAATTAACCCTGCATAGTGAAGATGATCCTTTCTCCTGGTGTTATAGCTATGCACACATTTTTTTTTTGAACTGGGTTGGATTATTAACAACAAATTTCATAAGTGAATATATATACTGTGAGGTTACTGTGAGGATCCCTAGATCCTTAAACAGATGTCTGCAGGATGACCGTGGGTGGGCTCCAGCAATTATTCTGATTACACGTTTTTGAGCAATGAATATTTTTCTACTCAACGATGAATTACCCCAGAATACGATGCCATACGAAAGCAATGAATGAAAGTAGACATAGTAAGCTAATTTACTGAGATTCTTATCACCAAAATTTGCAATAACCCTAATAGCATACGTAGCTGAACTCAGACGTTTCAGTAGACCATCAATGTGTTGCTTCCAGTTTAACCTCTCATCAATGGACACACCTAAAAATTTTGAAAATTCTGCCTTAGCTACAGACTTCTGTTCAAAGTCTATATTTATTACTGGAGTTGTGCCATTTACTGTACGGAACTGTATATACTGTGTTTTATCAAAATTTAAAGAGAGTCCGTTTGCTGAGAACCACTTAATAATTTTGTGAAAAACATCATTTACAATTACATCACTTAGTTCTTGGTTTTTGGATGTTATTACTATACTTGTATCATCAGCAAAAAGAACTAACTTTGCATCTTCATCAATGTGGAATGGTAAGTCATTAATGTATATCAAGAACAGTAAAGGACCTAAGACCGAACCCTGTGGGACCCCATACTTGATATCCCCCAGTTTGTGGAATCAGCTGTTGTTTTAACATTACATGAACCACTTATTTCAACTTTTTGCATTCTTCCAGTTTTACAGCGCATCTGGTACGGAGCTGTTGATGTAACCGATTTGTAACAGTTCGCTGTGCCACTGCGGTTCCAACCGCTGCTCAGATTGCCGCTGCAGATGCAGCGTGGTGCCCAGGGTCATACGCCGAACACGACGGCCTTCCCTCTCGGTGACGCCATGTGCCCGTCCGGAGCCCGGTCTTCCTTCGACTGTACATTTTCGTGACCGCCGCTGCCAGCATTATCGCAGAGCCAACGTCCAGCTTCTCGTAGCTCTATTACACGACCTCACTCGAACTCACTGAGGTTTTGATAATGTCGTCCTTGTTCTCTTAAAAGTATTCTTGACTAACATCAACACACCACGTCCAATCTGAAAGCTAACTAGCGCTCAGGACCGTTACAGCATGTATTTAAAGCAAACGTGATCACCGTCGTCCTAGGGGCGCTACAAGGGCAGGGCACCCTTATGCAGGTTAGGTGAAACGTTGAATAGACATCGGTTTCAGGTTTAGAAACACGCCTACTATCTTTAGTTTATGTCGCACAATTCCTTTTCGGTGTTGCGCTTTTTCCTCTGTGAGTGTATTTAGAAAAATTAAGCCCGTGGCAACAGAAATTTTTTAAACCTCATTTTTTAAAACACATTACAGAACAAGAGCGACATAATGTTTATAGTGCTGATAAAATGGACGATAAATATCCTGCTTTCCTTAACACATTGCTCACGCTCTTTGAGAGTTGCTTTCGGTTAGAACGTTCAAACAGGGTACTGGCACTAATAGGGAAACTTGGTAGCTGGTTAGTGGGTGAGTATATCACGAAGAACGAAATGGGAATTATACAACGTTAGAAATAGTCACAATCGAGCACCAATAGCCCATTACAGACAGTACTGCAACGTACTTAAAAATGTTATAAAGAACGCAAGAAGCATGTCGTATGAAAATAGAACAGCTGTTCTCAAGATAAGTTTAAAAACCATATAGTCACCAGTGAAGGAAGTGTGTGGTCAGCAGCACTACAACGAGGACATAAAGTCCATACGTGGTAAAAATCTTTTTGTTATTGATAAATATCCGTACAGTATTTGACAAGCACTTTCTCGATACATGAGGTGAATTAAATAACAAACTTAGTTATGCAGGGAACCACATAACTCTCTTAAAAACTAGGTTTACAAGACAGCTATCTGAAATACACCTCCGTGATAATGACGAGGAAAAAAGTGAGTCACAATCACTGAAGACCACGGGATCTCATGGATATGACAGGGTATCTGGAAGACCACTAAGGCGCTCTGCTGCATATGTTAGCCCAGTACTTAGCCATATTTGTAATTTTTCGCTTCGGAATGGTCAGTTCTCTGAAGGATTGAAGTACTCAGTAGTGAAACGGCTTTATAAAAAAAAGAATGAAGATGGTACAAAATTTTAGACTTATTTCTGTGCCACCGGTGTTTGCTAAAGTTATAGAAAAGACTGTGCATGTAAAGGTAATTGATCACTGCAGTTCACATAATTTGCTGTCAACATGGTTTGTTTTGAGAAAAGGTTTAACAACTGAAAAAGCTAAAATGCTATATTCTCTTTTCTCCACGAGACTCTGGACGGGATAAATAAAAAGTTCCGAATAGTAGATATATTATTTGGTTTAACTAAGACATATTATTTGTTGATCATAAAGTATTACTGCAGAAGTTGGACCATTATGGAATAAGAAGAGTATCTCACAACTGATTCCTATTCAAGGACAGACCGCTCCAGGTCATTCTCCACAGCAATGCACGGGTAAGTTGTGTGGGCGGAGAGGGGGGGGGGGGGAGGAACTGATCTAAAATCACAATAAGGTTCAGTGTTCGTAATTTCTAACACACAATTAAACTAAAATGCCATTTTAATTACACGGAGTGGGCATCTGACTAGTGAATCTGAACAATCCAAATTCCTCGGTGTTGAGGTAGATAGCACGCCATCATGGAAAAATCATGTTCACGACCTACTTCAGAAACATAATGCTGCTGTAACTGCCGTCAGAACAATACCTGAAGAAGGTGACAACACAATACCAAAATTAATTTACTTTCCTTATTTACATTCGCCTATCACATACGGTATTACGTTTTGGGGTAACTCTATCCATTACCAAAGATTATTTTTGGCTCAGAAAAGGGTAGTTCCAGCAATATGTGGTGTAAGTTCGCGAGCATCTTGTCATCCCCTGTTCAGGGGTATGGAATTCTGACATGGGTCTCTTAAAATATATTTTGTTTAATGTCTTTGTTGTTAACAGTATAAGCTTATTTCGAAGATTTTGCAGCTTTCCCACAGTTAATACCAGGCGGAAATCCAACCTGCGTTTGAGCAGCATTTCCTTGAATCTTGCGCAGAAAGGCGTGCAGTATTCCTCTGCATTCATTTTCAATAAGAATTAAAACATCGTAACACTAACCCACGCACTTTCAAGTCTACACTGAAGAATTTCCTCATGGCTCATTCCCTCTCAACTACTGGAAAGTTCCAGGACAAAAATTAAGAATATTTATATGTTATATTGTTGATTACTCTAGTTTTTACTGATCATCTTGCCACATGAATGCGTTTCGTGTAAATTTTGTCTTAACTGTTACTAACGTTTCTGACGTTAATTTCATGTACTGATTCGCCCCATTTGCTCCTCAGTTTGGTCCTACGGAACTAGACGTGTCAAATGAAATAAAAATAGATAAATAGCTTGATTACATTCACGTACCGAAAGGGTTGTCTCGACTGATCGATTTTACTATTTTTATTAATTTTCATTCGTATTTTAATATTTCCTCGTACAATCTCTCTCGTACGGGTAACGTTCGCTTGACTACAGTTCCCGCAAACGTGACGTCATTTTGACTACCGGATGATCGGCTTTCATTAGCCTTCGATACGGGCCTCTCACAAGATTTCATGAGCCCATACCGGAGATTTACAAAAACATGTCATTCTTGGGATGATTTATTATAATTACTGTTATAATTAAAAAATTAATGATTTATCGACGGATAACGCCTTCACATAAGAGCGCTGTCCTAGGAGAGAGTTGTTATCGGCAGCAATTTACAAATTAAGAATGAAACACACTTGTTTTATAATTTTTAGTATGCCGTTTCAATGCAACGGAGCATTGAAAATATAACTCTAACACAGCATCATTATCATTAAATGTCACTTAACAACGTATCAACGATACAAGCCTTCAAAATCGAATGTGATAACCAAGACCGTAGTTAAACATCTCATGAATGATGTTGTGGTTTCTGGAGTCGAAAGCTGTTGGTTCCCATCCCGTTACACGGATTTTTTTTTCATACTAGCGTTGTTAACACGTTCTGTTTCGTACTGTAATACAAGTATGTTCTGCAATACTGGTTGTTATTTACATTGAGTGTGATTTGAGAACGATGAATGAAATAAATATTTAGCTATTTCCGAGTGTGTGGTCAGGCAGAGCCGTAGGGGGACAGCATAAATTGCTGCGACTGAAACGAGCACCAATAAAATTTATATTCTTCCTTCTCGCAAATATTTGGCTCTTTATTTCCGAGTATGGCAGCCTTTCGAGTACGTGGTTAGGCAGGAACCTAAGATGACACGAGTGAAATGAGAAGCATTTTCACTCATACTCTCCCTTGTCAATAATATTTCGCTGTTTATTCACGAATGTGTGGCGTTTTCCGAGTGTGTTGTTAGGCAGGAACCTAATAGGACGGCTTAAATTGCTGCGAGTGAATCGAGATGCAATAATATTCATATTCGTCGTTGAAACAAAGTCGACAGCCGCTCATGCGATCATCGATATTGCGCGTGACGTCAAAATGACGTCACGTTTGGGGGAATTGTTGTGAAACGAGCATCGCCCTTCTTCAACGCCCTGTGACGTTGCTTAGAAACAGTCTGAGCTGAGACGAAAGACGAGCAAGATGAATGTTCGTGTCCTGTTCATCAACATCGTAAGAAACCGTGAGCTGCAGTAAGGGCACGCAGCAGCGGTGCCGGTCTTTGGTGAGCCGCCAACCAGCATCTGATTTCTGCCAATCCGGATTCCGCCCGTCAGCTTTAACGAGTGACGTCCTGTGTAACGTCACGAGTTTACGGTGTGAAGGATGTAAGTGGCCTGTTATTATCTGCTGTGGTCTTAGTAACTGATGTAAACTATGCTGTTTATTACAAATATGCCGCGATAACTGAGGGTGTGGTTACGCAGGAATCTGAGAGTGCAGCCAAAATCGCTGCGATTGGAACGATTAGCTATCGTATTTATCATCTCGCTTTTCAAAAATATTTGGCTACTTATTTACAAATGAAGTTGGGCGGGAACCTAAGAGCATAGCTCGCGTTGATGTTCATGAAACGATCTGCAATAATATTTATAATCTAGGTTCTCGCACTTTTTCCGAATGTGGCACGATTTTCGTGAGTGAGGTTTGGCAGGTCAGTTTTAGTTCTCCATTCCACGGTTCGTTATTTTTGGTGACTTTCCATTAAGTGTGTGTTCTCATTTTCTAGGATTTATTTTGTTGTTTTTTTCTTCAGTACTTGAGCTATGTAAGTCACTTCTAGTTGTCGATTCCAGATTTTGTTATTTTTTGCGGTAGCATAGAGAGCGATACGAAAAAGTTAAATCCTTAACTAAATAATTCACAGCCAGTAAAAATCACGAAAAAATGGAACGTGGAATCAATAATTAGACTGATTCCGTGCGTGACAGTTACCAAAGAGTGCACAGTTCACACTGCTGCGCAGTACAGAAAGCACACACAAAAATAACAGAAATCCTGTAACAAACCAGTCCACACACCTACTGTGCATTCTTTTAGAATTTTCAGGTGTGGTGTCACCCTAATGGTCAGCTCCTCGTTCATCAGGTGTGGATTGATAATTCTGTAAGGATTTAACTATATGGTATCGCTTCCTCTACTGCTGCAAAAACGCGATAAATAACCTTGGCCGAGCAGTCTAAGGTGCTGCAGTCATGGACTGTGCGGCTGGTCCCGGCAGAGGTTCGAGACCTCCCTCGGGCATAGGTGTGTGTGTTTGTCCTTAGGATAGTTTAGGTTGAGTAGTGTGTAAGCTTAGGGACTGATGACATTAGCAGTTAAGTCCCGTAAGATTTCACACACACACAAATAACCTTCGAATCAACAGTTTGAATTGACCTACATAAGTCAATTGTAGTTACCAATTCCAAGATTTCTTATTTATCGCAGTAGTACAGAAAGCAAAACCAAAATAGAAATCCTGTAATAAACAACACTGCAAAAACACTGAAAAAAATGAACCTTGAAATGGATAACTATGATAGACCTCGCAGTCAATTCCAGTTACCGATTCCAAGACTTATTATTTTCTCGTGGATTTTCCTTACTTCTATGGTGCATTTTCTTTTAGAATTTTTTGTTGCTTTCTCCTTTTTTCCTGCTTACGTCTTCCTTACATTTTATTGCTGTTACTCTTTATTTCATTTTGCGGTTGTTGTATTAGATTTTACACTCCTGGAAATTGAAATAAGAACACCGTGAATTCATTGTCCCAGGAAGGGGAAACTTTATTGACACATTCCTGGGGTCAGATACATCACATGATCACACTGACAGAACCACAGGCACATAGACACAGGCAACAGAGCATGCACAATGTCGGCACTAGTACAGTGTATATCCACCTTTCGCAGCAATGCAGGCTGCTATTCTCCCATGGAGACGATCGTAGAGATGCTGGATGTAGTCCTGTGGAACGGCTTGCCATGCCATTTCCACCTGGCGCCTCAGTTGGACCAGCGTTCGTGCTGGACGTGCAGACCACGTGAGACGACGCTTCATCCAGTCCCAAACATGCTCAATGGGGGACAGATCCGGAGATCTTGCTGGCCAGGGTAGTTGACTTACACCTTCTAGAGCACGTTGGGTGGCACGAGATACATGCGGACGTGCATTGTCCTGTTGGAACAGCAAGTTCCCTTGCCGGTCTAGGAATGGTAGAACGATGGGTTCGATGACGGTTTGGATGTACCGTGCACTATTCAGTGTCCCCTCGACGATCACCAGTGGTGTACGGCCAGTGTAGGAGATCGCTCCCCACACCATGATGCCGGGTGTTGGCCCTGTGTGCCTCGGTCGTATGCAGTCCTGATTGTGGCGCTCACCTGCACGGCACCAAACACGCATACGACCATCATTGGCACCAAGGCAGAAGCGACTCTCATCGCTGAAGACGACACGTCTCCATTCGTCCCTCCATTCACGCCTGTCGCGACACCACTGGAGGCGGGCTGCACGATGTTGGGGCGTGAGCGGAAGACGGCCTAACGGTGTGCGGGACCGTACGCCAGCTTCATGGAGACGGTTGCGATTGGTCCTCGCCGATACCCCAGGAGCAACAGTGTCCCTAATTTGCTGGGAAGTGGCGGTGCGGTCCCCTACGGCACTGCGTAGGATCCTACGGTCTTGGCGTGCATCCGTGCGTCGCTGCGGTCCGGTCCCAGGTCGACGGGCTCGTGCACCTTCCGCCGACCACTGGCGACAACATCGATGTACTGTGGAGACCTCACGCCCCACGTGTTGAGCAATTCGGCGGTACGTCCACCTGGCCTCCCGCATGCCCACTATACGCCCTCGCTCAAAGTCCGTCAACTGCACATACGGTTCACGTCCACGCTGTCGCGGCATGCTACCAGTGTTAAAGACTGCGATGGAGCTCCGTATGCCACGGAAAACTGGCTGACACTGACGGCGGCGGAACACAAATGCTGCGCAGCTAGCGCCATTCGACGACCAACACCGCGGTTGCTGGTGTGTCCGCTGTGCCGTGCGTGTGATCATTGCTTGTACAGCCCTCTCGCAGTGTCCGGAGCAAGTATGGTGGGTCTGACACACCGGTGTCAATGTGTTCTTTTTTCCATTTCCAGGAGTGTAGTTTGGTCCCGCCCAAAACCCCCACTTCCCTGCGGTAGCCCTATAGACCCGGTATTTGTTATTAAGAATTACCGCTATTCTATAATATTACGAGTTTACTATGCGTAATATTGGAGTGCACTTTAAAGATCGTCTGTTGTTATTCACTCACTCGAGCAATCTATGATAATAATTTATTTCACACATGTATGTTTCATATTTTCTGTTGTTGCTTTCTTTTTTGTTTCCTCAATTTCTTGACGATGTAACTCGTGACTATGTAACTAATCGGGTGAACTGCGATGGTATTTTACCGATTGTATGTGTATTTTCTTTTATTCTGGTGGTACATTCTCTTGTCTAGGAATAAGCCTCGTTTCCAGAGTCTAAATACTCTGCTAAGACTATGCTCGTTGCCTTCATGTCGCCTTCAAGTAGTTTCTTTGACTTAGGCATGAGCTCACTGGTCAAAGCCGGCGGGTGGAATCGGACAAAAGAATTTATCCGTGCTCTCTGAATTAGCTCGAAAAGTTTAGTACTACACCATGGTGTCTTGAAACATGCTTTCCATAGAGTTATCGTAAGAAAGTCTAAGAATTTATAATGGGTTATAGAAGGATTTCAGGCATTAAGTTCTGTATTTGACAAGAGAATGATTTGCGTCTTAAACCAAAAGTATGTTATTTACGGAATTAAATGTGTTTTGAAATGGTTTTTTTCTGCTTACGTAGGTATCATCAAATAAGGTGGGTCTGTATTATCGTCTTCGTGACAGGTCAATTCATATCCTCAGTACCAGTTCAGAACTCCCACACTTTCTTGGCTTTTCACCTCCGTAGTACTAAATTGGTAGAGGTCGCTCGAATTCGAGCTGTAATGCATTGATTCATTTCACTGCCAACTTCGGTCGTCGTTGCTCGTGTTTCATTTCGGTGATAACGTAAGTTATAGCAGTGAGCGTCATTCATACGTTACCTACGCCGTTGTGTATATCGTGATCTGGTGTTAGTAGTTCTGTCGACAACGAGCTCAGTAATCGCCCCTCACACCAGCGATATATCGCTGCCATTGTCGCGAGCAATAATGGCCTGCAGTCGGTTACAACACGCTAGCGATTAGGTAGCACTTTCAAAAAGTATTTCGAATGACTCTTTGTCTGGATTTTATGTTATCGAAAATTAACTGCTATGTTTAGCAAAACGTCATATGTTGACATACTCGTAAAAAGCAAAAGCTGAAGTGCATTAAACATGTTTTGGAATATTTTCGTTTGGAAACTGTAACGTTTTAATTATATGGTGTTCAGATTAAATTATGTGCTCTTCTCTGTCCTGGCCGTCATCTCGTATCTCCAGGGATCGGCACGCTAATCTTCAGCATTTCCATGTTAGTGGTACAGGGTGGGTGGCAGGATGGATTTTGTGTTGCCATCGTCCCGCCCCCCTTCCCCGACCCTCTTTTTGGAGTGGGGAGATGCAGGGGGAAAGAAAGGCGCAGGATTACCTCAGTTTGGCTCTGTCAAAAGGGTCAATAAAATGTAGATCATTCACGTCTTTATCAAAATTTTAACCTGTGTAAATTGTTGTTCGTTTATTTTTCTCAGATGTGCAATGGGTCGAGACAAATCAAACCCATAGGAAATACAGGATACATTGCAAACAGAAGTTTATGGCAAATTTTATGTTCTAAAAAAATGTATTCAGATTTCTTTAGCCGAAATTTCCATCGGAAAAGGGATACATGGAGGGGGGAAATGATTTTGCCGTGATTTCACCCCGTTTCTTCAACAAGGGGACGCGTGCTCCAATGTCGAGAACTTCGATTTTACGACAGGGGACCAGACTGGAACTATCGCAGTAATTCCGATCGAAGAACACTAATTTCGCTGGAATATTTATTTGCATAGGTCAGTTATATTCTAGTGTAAAGTACTAACGCAAATAATATCATGCCGGACTCAATTCACACTACAGAATATAGTTCACGGTACTATTTCACCACTTGAGTGTCACCAGTAAGACTTCAAGACAGTCATTTCATTTACCACAGCGTTTTCAAATTCAGTTAATTAGCATGTCACACAATTTGTAATGATCATATAGTTATATTCTTTCCAAATATTTTCTAAGTGGCACATCGGTAAACCGGAAGCTATTCGAAATGAATGAAAAGGCACGCTTTTACGACATTAATTACAATGCTCCTAAATTTTACCTGTTGTGAAGCACAATCAGTAAACAGAAACACACTCCAGTTACTTTCTTGGCCCTGCTTATGGGAGATTCTGACAGCTAACTATTGTGAAAGAAAGAAAACCGTAAAAACTGTTTGCATTTCGAGCACATGTTTGATTCATATACGTTAGCTAGCATAATGTAAGTCCCACAAACTAGGTGTGGGCATTTCATCACATTTCCCAGCTTACCTGAAAGGAAGTAAAAGTTTGGCAGCTGCTGCTGATCGCAATCACAGCTGTGTGCGCTCTCTTCCTGTCTGGTGAATGTTATTCTTACCTTTGCGCCAAGGAACCTTCCTCGTCTACACTGAAATCGGAAATTCAAATCTCATGTTACTGATCTCTTTAAAAGAAAACTAGTAATTTCGACTTGACCTCTTATGCAGCTGTTGATAACAGAGCAACCAAGGTGATTGCCGAAAAGGCGTAGCTAGAATTATTATGTGTTTGTCCGTAGTCTAGTCCACGTCTAGTCACGAGACTGCTGCTCGGTGTTGATACACACTGCCACGGCAGACCTCCAAGCTCGCAGTAAGCTACCCTTTCGAATACGATATCGGATGAACCGGCGAACAGCGTGGTTTATATTGATTTCCAACATAGTTTTCACAAAAGGTAGTTCGTATATTGCATTAAAACTGGCATTAAACAAAGAAATTATACCGCATTTGTCTTTCTTTAGTTTTCTAAGGACCCTGCGATGTATACAACGGTACATCACAGGCCACTTTATTTACGAGCCTCTTGTAACGTACAGATAGTTATATATTACATAGGATGACGCATTCCTTGAAGAATAAAATATGACTGCTAAACAGCAGAAGAGCTGACTTTTCGCAGAAAGACCTCGTGTGACCATCTGACGACGTGAAGGTTTGTTCGCTACACGCCCAACCACATCAGTGACTGTGGAACATAGGAAACTTCTATGGAATGCAGTATCCACTATATCTGACGCACCAAATAATCCACCACAACTGTTATCGAGGAAACCGCACAGATGTGATAATAAAACGTCAAAAGCTATCAAACTGTTTCCCCTAACACAGAAGAAAGCGATACTGCAATTGTTGCTGTCTCTGAGCCACAACCAGCAAGAATCTTCAAAACAGTCGTCTTCTGAAGAAAAAATAATTGCATTTACATAATATTCGTATGTTAGAAAGCCGAGTGAAGTGTAGAAAGCGCGAATCATTACACTCCGTACAAAATTGTTACGTATCAAGGAAAGTGGCTATCGTAATAAGAACATACAGTAGCAGAAACATACGCTTCTCTTGCAGTGCTTAATTTCGGCAGGAACAGCGTTCCGGCACCCTCCAGCGAAATGTTTTTGAAATGACCAGAAAAAGTAGGCACCGGAAATTTAAAATTATACACGTCTAATTAAATCGCAATGTAACTATAATTTGCCGCTGTGCCGGCACCAGTGAACGTGACAATGGTTGACGTAATGACGTTCGTGTTCAGATGTGTTGGTTATTTGTAATATTGAATACGAACTTGGATCAATTCAGTTGTAATAGAATTCAGTGAGTGGAAGACAAATGACATTTAAAACATTTACTAAACACGTAGCTCCGTGTCCCAAGTCAAATCATTTTTCTTTGCCTAGCTCTTTGAGATTTCGGAATTGCACATGACCCCGAAGGGCCAGGAATATCTTCATCGTCATTCATGGCTAAATGCTCATTAATTGGATACTCGACTGTAAAAAGGTGCGAAGTGCCAGATTTATGAGCAGAAGTTATTACAAAAAACTGTCTGTAGCGCAGTGTTTTATTATTTATTCCTGAAACATTTCCAAGTTACAAATGAGAGTCTGCTATCATACATTAGTGGCAATTTCATGACAGATTTGGAATGTTTTGGTGCGGAAGGCAATTCAAACATAGACATTTATGTGAGGTGCCACGTCCAATGAAATTATTCTAGGTGCCATGTTCTCAGTCACGCTCCACAGAGCTGCATGCAATAAATACCCCTAATGCTCATTCCTTTCCATTTAATGCATCATAGCATTTGAGCCCGTTTGTGTCCACAATTGAAGTAACAAACGGCAGTTTTGCAAGACTGCGTTTATTTTGCCACGAAACAATAGTAACAGGTGATAGTAAAGTAGAAACAACGTGAAGAATGCAGAACGTAAACAACTACTATAGGCATAACGGTAGACAACAATGTTCTTTGTTTTTTTTTTCAGCTTAACAGATTTGCACACAGATTCCGACAACTGGTTAATGTGCTCAGTATTTGGTGTGTGCTGACCACCATAGCAGCAATACAGGCTCGACAATACGGGGCATGCTATGAATGATGTCATCAATCTCATGTTCAGGCAATAACGCCCGTTCTTCCTGCAGAGTTGCTCCCAAGTCTTGGAGAGTGGTCGATGGACGCTAACGTGATGCAGTCTGTCTCCCTACTGCATCCCGGACATTCTCTAGGGATTCAAACCGGGAGAACGAGCAGGCCACGCCATGCGTGCAGCATTTTTAGTTTGCCAGGAAAACAGCCATCTGTTCTCTATGAAGTAGAGCATTATCGTCCGTCAGTACGAAGTCTGGGTCCACACCACCTCGCAACAACCGCACTTGAGGCACCAAGATCTCGTCACCATGCCTTACAGCAGTTAAACCTTGCCGATTCACCCGTAGAATTTCATGAAGAGGTGTAGAGTGGTCAACATAATCCCTGCCCTGCATCATTACGGATATTCCTCGATACAGGTCTCTTTCCACAATGCCTCGGTCCCGAAATCGTGTTCCTCGTTCCTTCCAGATGCGAATGACTGGAGAATTACTCTCCAAACCAGATCGGGACTCATCTGTAAAAACAACATTTGCCCCCTGTTCGACGTCCAGGTGGTATGTTGGCGACTCCACGACAGACGTTCCCCTCTGTGAAGACGCATCAGATGTATACGTACAGCAGGTCAAAGCTTGAATGTTAAAAAAATTGAACTATTCATGGAAATTATTGTGAAAGGTTTAGAAACTTTTGCTTCTTCGAGCATTGTGCAAAGGTCACTAAGTGGAAATTGCTTTATCACTAACTTCCTTCTCAGTATCAAGAAAACATAAGTCACAGGGAAGGGAGCTGCGCCCACTAGCAAGAAACCGTTGTTCTATTGTTGTGAAAATTTCCCACCAGGAAAAGAAAAAGAATTACCATCATTCGATTCTTGTTTTGTGCAACACGGTTATCACTCCAAAAAATAAGGTTTTTCTCCGTTGTTATCCGTATTATTTCTAGTTCTTGTTAAATGTTCGAGTATTATAGTGTGCTGCCTGACACGTCGATTAAATATCTCGGCGTAACGTTGCAAAGCAATATGAAGTGGAGTCAGCATGTGAGAATTGTAGTGAGAAAGACGAATGGTCGACTTCGATTTATTGGCAGAGTTTTAAGGACGTGTGGTTCATCTGTGAATCAGACCGCATATAAGACACTAGTGCGACTCATTGTTGAGTACTGTTCTAGTGTCTGGGATCTGTAGCAGGCCGGATTGAAGGAAGACATCGAAGGAGTTCAGAGGCAGACTGCTAGATTTGTAACCAATAGGTGCGAATAACACGCAAGTATTACAGAGACGTTTCGGGAACTCAAATGGCAATCACTGGAGGGGAGGTGAAGTTCTTTTCGAGGAGCGCTGTTGACAAAATTTAGAGAACCGGCATTTGAGGCTGACTGCAGAACGGTTCTACTGCCACCACGTACATTTCGAATAAGGACCATAGAGATAAGATTATAGGAGGTTAGGGCTTGTACGTGGGCATACAGATAGTCATCGTTCCATGGCTCTGTTTGCGAGTGGAAGTGGATAGGTAACGATTGCTAGTGGTACAGGGTACCCTCCGCCACGCACCATACGGTGACTTGCGGATATGTCTGTAGATGTAGATGTAGCTAACTGCAACAGAGCACATACACTGAGCATGAAGGTATCATTGGGCAAACACATCAGAAAAAATGTCAGTTGTGAATAATGCGGACTGCAACAAACGTAAAGTAAAATAAATTGTTCTTTTGCCTGCATGTTTATCTACCTGTATGAAGATCTGTCAGCTGTAAATTTCAAGCAGCACCGTCAAGTTCTTTGTTCTATATCCTCGTCTCGAGTCCCTTTATGTGTAAAGTGTTTACAGTACACGCAAGCAACTGAATAGCGGCAACGAAGAGGCTGAGTTTGATGCACTATCATGTGTAATCTATTCACTCGGAGTTCAACTGCATAGAACAAATGAAAGAGCGACTCCTTAGTCAAAATAGTAGCTGCCAGAATCTGCTGAATTTATGTTCCGTTTATGTGAATTAACGTTGTACGTAATTTGCCCTCCGTATTAATCACAAGTTAGAATACTGAATAACAGATCTTTATAATTAGCGTCTTATCAATCGCTGGAAATAATCGAGAGAATATTTCTGTAAACATGCAGGTTTACAAGGACTAGGGCAATCGGAGCTGCTATTTGCACAACAATACATTATATCAGTCTATAGATTTTATTTTGAGCTCGTCTCAAAATTCAGGTCGACTGATACTTTCGCTGCGAGATTGTGTTTCCCGCCACGTATTATTTACACTTTGATTGTTTTCCCGCGACAAATAATTGTTCTTTGAAAGGCGTATACGAGTATAAACGAACAGCCTACGATGCATGCTTATTTGATCTGCCTTGTACAGTTACATACAAGGCTAATTCGATACTCCCAGTTAGAGACCAGTAACAGAGGATTTTATTTTCGGTTCCCAGCGTCCAGCAGAAAGTTTCCTCGTCCTAAAGGTACGAGATATTCAACTTCCTTGGCGCAATATGAGACCGACGCTTGGTCCGTAGTGTTTGTGCTTAGAGGTAGTCGCGAAAATTTGTGATGTGGCTTCTTCGGCAATATGAAGAAATGATTGTGCTAAGTTTGTTGCTTTTGTGTTAGATGTAACAACAAATATGTGCTCAAAGTGCATGCAGTTTTTCGTGCTCTGTCGCTTTCACGACAGTGATTTCCATCGCGATAACCCATGGCAGCATTCACACGGTAACTGAAATAGTATTCATGTTTGTTGTCAGTGGCTTGTAACAGATAACAAGCTAGCTGTGTGTCATTGATAGAGTAAGTCCATAGTAAGCTTGTCAGTTTTACATTTGTAATCTACTGTGTGACAAGCTTATGACTAATTTGTAAACATTATGGGGATGGAACTGAAGGTCTTCTATCCGTTTAGTAACACTTAACTGGTGCAATAGTTCCATTAACAGTTTTGTGTGAAAGACATTTAATCAGTTTTATATGGAATGCGTTTAATCAGTCCGATTATCATTCGCTTCATGGTTCGGATATACCGTTGACCGCTGTTATTAACAATACCAGTATATTTTACTGAAAACTGAAAAAGAATTGCTCGGTACCCATGACCTCCATTGCCTTGACGCTACCTGCAGTAAATCTAAAATATCTGTTAGCAGGTTGCGAAAAGTGCGTGCATGTTTGACAGTGTGAATTAGCGCTCGCCTTTGTATGTGCATGTGCGTGCGTGCGTGCGCGTGTGTGTGTGTGTGTGTGTGTGTGTGTGTGTGTGTGTGTGTGTGTGTGTGTGTGTGTCTGTTTGTCTTTGTGTGTTTCTCTCAAGATCGGAATATTAATTTTGTGATTCCACACTTCTCAGTGTAAGATAGCCTTCGCCTGCTGCGTCATGTAAATAAAGTATTATATTATCTTTATGGCAAGATGGCAAGTTTCGCGTCAGAGGTTTTCATCTGTTGCGTAAATTCGTGTCATAATGTAAGAAATAGTACACAGCTTCTTTTTTGCGAACATTGATGTGACGGCGTATGTTAATGTGTGTTTGCAGTTGAGTTCTTTTGCGCCGAGTTGTAGAACGTATAGAAAGAGGCATTGTCCCCCTAATTCTCCATTAATTCCGCCAGAACTGCCTACTCTGCTTGCTCTGTTTAGTCATTCTGATTCAGTGATCGGTTTTCCTTGGCAGTATCCCACTGACACATACAATCGTTCTTAGAAGATACTCAAATTATACTGAAGTTCCAGACTGAATGTTTTAATCCAGACACAGCAGAGTCCATATCTGAACTTCCCAAAAGAAGTAGTAGTTCTTAGTCTATTCAGAGTGCTGCTGTTCGCTCATTGCTACAAGACAGTGCAAGCCGTCCGTTCGCAATATCTGCCGATCACAATCCTAGCAAAACCTTCTTGTATGTGACCTGACGTACATAGAAGAGCTTCTTAATATCACCTGTATTGCGCAGACTATCAGAAAGCATGGAAGTGCCCATCTTTACAGCAGACTCAGTGAAAAGCAGCCAAGTAAATCAAGATCGCAGGAAAGAAGGGGACGGTGTAAGACGCAGCGATCTTTCAGGTACGAATACGTCCCCACGGATGTACAATCGCATAACACTTTCCGCTGTATAACCTTAGGCAATCGTAAAATCTAGCTTACTGTTGGTATAACTGCCTGAAACAGGGCTGCGGCAGAGAGCGAGGTGCCGGCGCCTGAGGGGATGAGGGGATGGGCCCCGTCCCTATCACGCCGACCTCCCCGCGCGCTGCTGGTGGGGAGGAGGCAGGACAGTCGCCACCTTGTAGGGGCTGCTCCTGGTGGCTGTGAAGGAGACTGCTGCGGCCGCTTTGGTGAGTGAACTCCGTGCAGTGTATGACATTATGAAATACCAGTCCTGCAGTGTCTGTGTCAGTGATTTGTTCAAAACGGGTTCAAATGGCTCTGAGCACTATGGGACTTAACTGCTGTGGTCATCAGTCCCCTAGAACTCAGAGCTACTTAAACATAACTAACCTAAGGACATCACACACATCCATGCCCGAGGCAGGATTCGAACCTGCGACCGTAGCGGTCGCGCGGTTCCAGACTGTAGCGCCTAGAACCGCTCGGCCACTCCGGCCGGCACTAATTTGTCTTTTATATTTTAATAATTGTAATAAGTTACAAAAAGTTCAAACAATTCTTAATTTATTCACCATGGTGCGAAAACTCTCTGTAGGATATACACTGGGTCATAGGATAGCAATATGCACATACGCAGATGCCGGTAGCAGCGTGTACTTCTGTCTGGAGCCGCGTGACCGCTACGGTCGCAGGTTCGAATCCTGCCTGGGGCATGGATGTGTGTGGTGTCCTTAGGTTAGTTACGATTAAGTAGTTCTAAGTTCTAGGGGACTGATGACCACAGATGTTAAGTCCCATAGTGCTCAGAGCCATTTGAGTATCGCGTACACAAGGTATAAAAGGACAGTGCATTGGCGGAGCAGCGATTTTTACTAAAGTAATTCATATGAAAAGGTTTCCGACGTGATTATAGCCACATTAACAGACTTTGAACGCGGAACGGTAGTGGAGCTAGAAGCACGGGACATTCCGTTTTGTAAATCGTTAGGGAATTCAGTTTCTGGGAACGGCAGTGTCGAGAGAGTGACGAGAAGACCAAATTTCAGGCATTAACTCTCGCCACGGACTACGTAGTTGCCGACGGCCTTCACCCGACGGTCGAGGGCTTAGAGTTGTCAGTGCTAACAGGGCGTGAAATAACCCCAGAAATCACTGTGCGACGACGACGACCGTGTTGTTAGGACAGTGCGGCCGACGAACGACACGAGTGCGTCAGCTAGCAGCACGGCGTCGCCTGCAGCACCCCTCCAGGGCTCGTGGTCAAGTCGGGTGGGCTCTGGACGGCTGGAAAACTGTGACCCGGTCACACGAGTTTCGATTTCAGTTTTTAAGAGCCGATGGTAGATTTCGAGTGTGGCGCAGACCACACGAAGCCACGGACCAAAGTTGTCAACAAGGCAGTCGTGGCTCCATAACGCTGTGGGCTGTGTTTACGTGGAACGGACTGGGTCATCTGGTCAAAATGATCGTCGACTGGACACGGCTGTGTTCGGCTACGTGGGGACCACTTGCAGCCGTTCCTGGACTTCACGTTCTCAAACAACGATGGAATTTTTATTGATGACATTGCGCCCTTGTCACTGGGCAACAGTTGTTCACGACAGCTTTGGAGAACGTTCGGGAGTGATCTGGCAACCGGGTCGCCCGACCATCGAACATTTGTGGGACATGATCCAGAGGTCAGTTCGTGCACAAAATCCTGCACCGGCAACAGTTTCGTTGTTATGGGCCGCTATAGAGGCAGCGTGCTACAGTATTTCTGCACGGGGACTGTCAACGACTTTTTGAATCCATGCCACGCCGAGTTGCTGCACTACGGCGAGCAAAAGGAAACCTGAGACGATATTAGGACGTATCCTTAAACTTTTGACACTTCGGTGTAGGCCTACGTATGTGTTATGTAAGGCTGTGCGTTCAGATCACAAAATTACTTTCGTCATACGTAAACATCACATGCTTGTTTTATCCTCGATCGAGGGAGTAGACTAGGGCAAAAACTGTTTTAGCTTAATTTATATTTATCAAAAATATTCCCTAGCGAGTCTATTTTTAAGATTCGTTCGTGGTGGAGTGTTACATAAATGTGATAACATATTGAAACAGCGATTTACTGCATGGGGATCTGGCGAATCCGATTGCTCGAATGTAACCGATGCAATGCTGTATTAGTTACCGACGTAATAGTGGTCCAGTTAGTCTCACATAGTGTCACAGAGGGCATTAGTATCAACTAAAACACTATTCTCAGAATGACTTCTCTTCGTTTATGTTAAACAGTCCGACAACACGTGCTTGTCTGGCGTCATCTAAACTTGTCCTTTTTTTTTGTCTCCAGTAGAACGTGAGTGATTGAAAATGACAAACGTATTTATACAGACAGAAGAAGTTCGAAAAACAGTCCCAGTCGTGCAAAAACCATTCCGTTGGTAAGCGGATGCCAGTTACTCGATTTAATTTCGTCAAAATGGAACTGTTTCGACATCGGTGAAAGAAAGGCCGACAGTACGGTGCTGGCGTTTCCGTTTAAAGCTTTGTTCAGTTTCATATTAAAAATACACAAGCTGCAACTTTGAGCGGTTGTTTTTTCAAAACAACGCTTATCAAGTTGGCATGAGCCATAATTCGTGAAATACATATGCAATGACACTATACCTTAGTCTGTCTCATGAGTCGGCGTTCTTTGTACTGTAGTGCATAGGATTTTTGCGATATATTTTAATTTCGATTTTTGGTACACGTTTTTATAACGACGCAGTAAAAAAAAATTACTTTTATTTTAGAGTGCCACCATTTTGTTACAATAAGTTTGTTTTAAAACTATCCCTACGTCCTACGTCAGAAAATATCATCAGTTTCAAAGGAGTTTTTGAAATTTTGAATAGGATGACAACGTGGCGTTCAGAGCTCTCATCAACCGCCCCCGCACTCGGCGAAGACCCTTCTTCGATGTCGTGTAGTGTCCTCTGGGTGCAAATTTTTTACTTTAAAAATACATAATACAAAAATAAAAAATACATAAAAAGTAAATAATAATAAAATACATTTGACCGAATGCCTAAATCCGTGTGCGCACAGTGCCGTGTTTCCTGGTACTGCGTTTTCCGGGTTAGCTTAAGAGGGTAGACCAGGGTGACGCTCGATTTAGGAACCGATACTCATTGAATGACTGGAAAGAAGATGGCAGCAATGCTGTGTGTTTCTATTTTTCCCTTTAGGACATTAGTGACTTTTTGGTTTTTCTCTTGATTCAGTTGCTCCTTCTGCTATGAGTAGGTTGTGGATATCTACAAAACCTTTCTCTGTCTTCTTCAAGTGGCGTGGTATTGCTAGAAATCGACGTATGTTTGGTCATATGTCTTGTATGCGGCATACTCACTTCTGTAAGGAATATTGCCCTTGGCATTAAAATCGCTTTGTATTCATCTTGTATGTTATAAAAATGATCATTGATTGCTCCGATCTTAAGCAAGGTTAAAAGCAGCGTAATGAGTCAGCAGTTGCTTAGTTTTGATGTAGAATATTACCATTTCAGACAGATAACATCTACGCCTCTTCTTCTGAGACTGTAGAGTGTTACCACTTCAGGCTTATTCACTTTGCTACTGACGCGTATATACTACAGTCGCTGCGCATGGTAGACACCATTAGTAAGTTCTTTTTCTATTTCTTGTTTGGGACATATCGGTAAAGCAGCTGTCACTTGATTTCTCTCCCAATGCGTAAATACAGGTCAACCCTTTACTGACAGCAGATCTTACGGAGTTTCTCTCCTGTTCCTCCGCAGGGTACCTACTTCTGTGAGTCAATGATTAGCGTACAATTCGTTGGCGACTGGTATAGATACAACACAGTTGTCGGTCATCGCCACGTCTCTGTCTGTGTTGTCAGTGAGTAGAATCAGTAGTAACACCGCGTTCCCTGCATCACTGGGTATTTGACGTGGACCAGCAGGTTGTTTATCTGCATATATTCCATATTTAGGGTGTAAAAAATTACACCATCACAAACTGCGCATTCTCTTGTATCGTATTTTGCCGACTTAATTGGACTGTACTCCCTGACATCCCAATGTTCACAAAATTCTTTCAACTTCTCGACTATTGTTGTCAGTCTTGCTGCACATCCACTGGCGTCCACCTTCTGCGCCCTCCTGCACTAGTTGACAGTGTCAGAGTGTCCCACAGTCGCCCGAAGCGTGGCACCGTGTACTCTTCACTCCAGCGGGGTATAAAACACCAAGAGAAGCAAATAATTCTTCAATATCTGCATGTGCGCAGTCTCGAGCACTTTGAAAATAAGCTTCTGCCATTCGTCTAGTTCTTCGTTTGTGTATTTTACAGTGCTCTCTGTTACACTGTCTGGGAAAAATAGTGTACCAAATTATGACGAGCAGTTTTTGCTGGGAGGGGCTTTATGCTTGAACCGTTGCGTTTTTTCATCCTTGCCTCGATACATATTACCCCAGACGAATTAGGGAAACTGGGGAAATAATTTATAAAATTTTTAAATACTGGGAAACACTCATAGGGGATGTAGCAATAAGAAACAGAAAAGCTCCCCCACCCCCCTCCCCACAGCAGGTGAACATCCGCCTCGCGCAAACCCTTAATCCATTTCTTTTACCTTTTTCCACTTTTACAAAAAACAGTTCACTTTCCGACGTCTATTACGATGAAAATATGTGTACTTAAATTCTTCTTAAAGGAGGTCATGCGACTTTTTAAGTAAGGAAACCTGTTTTCGAAAAACTATATTTGGAAGAGTAAAAATCAATTAGTCTATAAGTTTGGCATAATTTTCAGCTTTTTTCCTTTGATTCTGCACAACCACTTGCCTTTTTTTACGTATAGAAACATATGTGTACCACATACACTTCAGTATTAAAATGTGAAGATAAAAAAGGAGAGAGTAAAATTCCTTTTAAAACGGACGTTTATTGATTCAGGACAATTCTGCTGTACATTGTTTTGTCCAGTGTTACGCACGTTAGTGAAAGTAGTATGCAATGATCGTGTGGCAGGGAGATCCCATCTGCGGTTTTTCAGCTGCTTAGTGGAAGTCTTTTTATTTGATGCTACATCGGCGAATTGCTTCTCGATGATGTTGAAATGATGATAACGACAACACAACGCCCAGTCCCTAACCAGAAACAACCTCCGACCTAGGCGAGAATCGAGCCAGGGTCCTCTGAATGGTAGTCAGCAACACTATCCACTCAGCAACGGTGGTACCTAAATATTTATATTGCGATCTAAATCACTGGTCGTGAGAATGAAGAATTAGTATAGAATTCATTAACAGTAATAATTTTTATAAGACGTTTAAAATCATCATATTTACAACAACTACACAACTAAAATGCCACAATATATATTGACATTATACAATTATTTACTGAAAAACATCTTCCAAATTTTCTGGCAAATGACTGGGAATGCAGTTCGTCCTCGACAGCTTTTACACACTGTTGCACAACGTAAGTCAGCCCTCATACACTTGCATTTTCTTCCACATTGTTCCGTGTGAAACCAGTAGTAATACACGTGTACTGCGTGGAGCAGCGCTTGTTTCACGTGAATTGCACAGGGGGGTCTAGTTTGATTCCCGCCAAACCTATTTTCTGGGATCCGAGCTGTTCTGCAACCGCATATACAATTGTAGATGTACTAAGCAGGAGTGGAAGCATACTGCATCAGCAGTGTGTGACGAACGAGAAACTATGACAGCATTGCTTGCCTGAAACACAAGTACATTAGACGCTGAAATCTGATATCCACGCGACTATAGGAAGAGCAGAAACCCATATTCGAGACAGTTTCAACAATGTTTTTTGATCCCACTTTACAAAACAAGTACACTGCTAGCCTCATGTTGCAGTGAGGAGGTGAATGAACGAGGCCTAGTAGCTGATAAACGTTTCGAATATTGCTGTACGTTTTCTCAAGTGGGAATGTTCACTACGTTTCTTTTTCGGGACAACCAGAACCGTTATAAATTCTTGTAAATTTTCAGAAACCGTAACGTCAGCATTCTCAGTCAAGTCAGTGGTATCTGTATAACCAGCAGTATGATGAGGAGTCATTCTGATACCATCACGAATGATGGCTCCAGTGGCTTCCAGTATCCTCCTTCGCTCATCTTTTTTCATTGACATCTCCTTCACTGTACCGTTCGTTCAGCAGTTTCTGGTCACTACCATTAAAACGAATAACGGTGGGGGAATTGGGTGTGTGTGTGGGGGGGGGGGGGGGGTGGAGGAAAGAATTGTCATTGTGTCAAGCAGGACTCCATCATCGTAGTGTTCAGCCAATTTGTTTTTAAAATTTTTTTATCATCAGTGTATCTCCTTCTGGAAGACATATATTGATTTTTTGCAGTAAATCGAGCAGTAAAAATGGACATTCCTCTAAAGAATCTACAAAACTGCATACTTTGTGGAAAACAACGGACTTCCACAGCTATTAAACCAAAATACAGTACTGTTGTGTTCTGCAACCTTTCTACCGAAATCATCACCCCTTTTCTCTAGTTTCAGAGTTAAAAAACGATCTTCAAATATTTTGCAACGCTTTTGGAGTGATTTTTTTTCCTACGTCTAAATCACATATTTCAGCACACATAAAATTATCTTTTTTCAAACTGAATGAATAATATGAAATCGATCTTAAACTTCTATCACTTAGCTGAGCAGTTTTCCAGTTAATTAGTATGTTTGCGTTACGTTGCTTATCATATTCACGTCGACATACATTATGCACTTCACTCTTTCGAACATTTTGTAGAACAGTATGACACTTACTTTTCCGTTCCTTGCTTACACGTATCAAAATTTCGAAGCTTTTCCTTACTTTTGACGTCTCTTGTTTCAAAGCAGATGTATAGTAAATAAAACAGGTGGTAGAATCCAGCATTATTTTTCTCTCATGCTACGGAAAACAGTGTAAGAAGAAACACTACACAACACCACAGACTGAACTGCCCCGTATGGCTTTAACGACATAACCTCAAATGAACTAGACTAGTGTAGGCAGAAATACCAGCAACAGTCGCAGGGAACGGTGGGTGAGAGCCAAGACGAACGTGTCATTTTCATTGTTGGGCAAATAATTCTGATATCAACTAAACTGAACTCACAAGAACATAGATCAGCTTGAAAATATGCGATACACTTACGTGGACTTATTTACTCTTTTCATTTACATAACAGGGTGCAAAAAATGTATTACTAGCTTATTATTACAACTTTTATATCTCTAAAACTAATTGTCAGACCTAACATATGCACAAGAACACTTTTGGGTAGATTACACGAGGAGTGTTTCTTGTTACTACAATGCTCTTCAAAAACGATCCATTTTGTGAAAAAGTTTATATAACGGTGAAAGTTGACTTCTGGTGGGTAGAAAAGTGGAGGTGGGGGAGGGGGGGGGGACTTGCTATTTCTCACTACTATGCCCGGTGTGAATATTTTCCCTGAATGCCAAAAGCTGACATATATTTGTTCGGTAAGAAAATACATGCGGTTCGAATATCTGAAATTACGTTTTCTTATTCAAATAAAGATTACAGATTCCGTATAATGAACAAAATAATAGGTCTTTTCTTTTCTTCTTCATTAAGACGTTAGTGTAAGATGTGTTAAAGCGACGAGTCATTCTGCTATAGAATTCATTTTCCACTGCATATAAGAAGTCGCCCACACCAGATTTAAATTTGGGTATTGGAAACTGAAATTATATGCATTTGTCTTGACAAGAAACTGCTTATGGATTGATTATTGGATATCAGAGTTTGCTTATTCCGTTGAAAGTTACGGATTTCATGTACTGAACACATTAATAATTTTTCTCTGTTCTTCCATCAGCCGGTCCATCAGAGACTTACTGAAACTACGATTTATTCTGTTATCAAATCCCACTTGGTTTGTGTACAACACGTCTCCCACTTCAGATTTACGCTTGCGATGTAGCAATTTAAATTTAGCTTCGGAACGTAGGGAACAGAGTCTATATTTCTCTCTTTTGGTAAGTAATAGTTCGATGTTTGAATATTTCATATTATACTTTACGTATTCAAACTCAGATTAAATATTTCAGAAACCCTGCATTGACTGATATACGTCTTTTCTTTGATTAGCTGGCTCACATAGCATGCGTTAAAGCACGGATATATTCTAATGGCTAATCCCTTATGCTGTGCAGAAAGCATATTCACCACACCAAATTTATCAACGTGCAGTGAATAACTGAGTGATTATTTCTTTCGTTTTGAAAGCAATAGCTCGTGGTGGTTGAATATTTGATACTATAAATTACGTACTCAGATAAAAATTACAGATTTCGGTACTCTGCATAGTACTAATTTTTGTCTTTTCTTACATTAGCAGGTTCACACGACATATTTTAAACCAGGGATACGTTCTACCAGTGAATCCCGTCTCTCTGCACAAAGCATATTCAACACACCAAATTTAGCTTCGTAGTGTAGGAAACCGAGTCTACATTTCATTCTTTAGTAAGATATATCTCGTTGTTTGAACATTTGAAATTATGCTTTAGGTATTCAGATTAAAATTACAGAATTCTGAAAATCTACGTTGTACTCATTTTGTCTTTACTTCCATTAGCCAGCTCACATGGCATCCGTTAAAGGGGGCGTGTATTATAATGCCTAATCCATTTCGCTTTGCAGAAAGCATGTTCCCCACATCAAATTTATCTACGTGCAACTGACAATTGAGTGAATATTTATTTCGCTTGGTAAGTGATACCTCGGTGTTTGAATATTTGATATTATGCTTTACGTATTCAGATGATAGTCACAAATTTAGATACTCTGCAAAACACTAAAATATGTCTTTTCTATCAGCAGCGGGTTCAGACGACATTTGTTAAACGGGAATATATTCTACCTTCGAATCCCTCATCTGTGCACAAAGCATATTCCCACACCAAATTGCCGGCCGCGGTGGCCGTGCGGTTCTGGCGATGCAGTCCGGAACCGCGGGACTGCTGCGGTCGCAGGTTCGAATCCTGCCTCGGGCATGAGTGTGTGTGATGTCCTTAAGTTAGTTAGGTTTAAGTAGTTCTAAGTTCTAGGGGACTTATGACCTAAGATGTTGAGTCCCATAGTCCTCAGAGCCATTTGAACCATTTTGAGCCCACACCAAATTTATCACCGTGCAATCGATAAATGAGTGAATATTTCTTTTTTTTGGTAAGTAATAACTTGATCTTCGAATATTTTTATATTATGCTTTTCGAATTCAGATGAAAATTACGGATTTTGGTAACTGTGGAGAGTATGCATTTATGTCTTTTTTCGTTAGCAGGTTCACATGGGGTGTGTGGGAACGGCAACCTATTACAGAAGAGAATCGCAAGTGCTGTGCACATAGTAAATCCCGATACCAAATTTATCTACTTGCAATGGATGTTGTTGTTGTGGCCTTCAGTCCTGAGACTGCTTTAATGCAGCTTTCCATGCTACTCTATCCTGTGCAAGCTTCTTCATCTCCCAGTACCTACTGCAACCTACATCCTTCTCAATCTGCTTAGTCTATTCATCTCTTGGTATCCCTTTACGATTTTTACCCTCTACGCTGCCCTCCAATACTAACTTGGTGATCCCTTGATGCCTCAGAACACGTCCTACCAATCGATACCTTCTTCTAGTAAAGTTGTGCCACAAACTCCTCTTCTCCCCAATTCCATTCAATACCTCCTCATTAGTTATGTGATCCAACCATCTAATCTTCAGCATTCTTCTGTAACACCACATTTCGAAAGCTTCTATTCTCTTCTTGTACAAACTATTTATCGTCCATGTTTCACTTCCATACATAGCTACACTCCATACAAAAACTTTCAGAAACGACTTACTGACACTTCAATCTATACTCGATGTTAACAAATTTCTCTTCTTCAGAAACGCTTTCCTTGCCATTGCCAGTCTACATTTTATATCCTCTCTACTTCGACCATCATCAGTTATTTTGCTCCCCAAATAGCAAAACGCCTTTACTACTTTAAGTGTCTCATTTCCTAATCTATATCCCTCAGAATCACCCGACTGCATTCCGTTATACTCGTTTTGCTTTTGTTGATGTTCATCTTATATCCTCCTTTCAAGACACTGTCCATTCCATTCAACTGCTCTTCCAACTCATTTGCTGTCTCTGACAGAACTACAATGTCATCGGTGAACCTCAAAGTTCTTATTTCTTCTCCATGGATTTTAATACATACTCCGAATTTTTCTTTTGTTTCCTTTAGCGCTTGCTCGATATACAGATCGAATAACATCGGGGAGAGGATACAGTCCTGTCTCACTCCCTTCCCAACCACTGCTTCCCTTTCATGTCCCTCGACTCTTATAACTAGCATCTGGTTAACGTATAAATTGTAAATAGCCTTTCGCTCCCTGTATTTTACCCCTGCCACATTCAGAAATTCAAAGAGAGTATTCCAGTCAACATTGTCAAAAGGTCTCTCTAACTCTACAAATCCTAGAAACGTAGGTTTCCCTTTCCTTAATCAATCTTATAAGATAAGTCGCAATGGATAAATGTGTAAATATTTCTTACATTCGGCAAGTAATAGCTCGATGATTGAGTATTTTTATATTATGCTTCACGGATTAATAACAAAATTACAGATTTCGGGAACTTCCGAGAGTGCTAATTTATCTGAATTCCTTCGTTAGCAGGATGATATGGGACGTGTGGAAGCGGCGACATTTTCTACAAGAAAACCACCAGTTCCGTGTACATATCAATTCTACACACTAAATATATCTACGGGCAATGGTTAGCTGAGAAAATATTTCTTTCTGTTGGTAGATAATATTTGGATGTCCGAATATTTTTATCTCATCCTTTACGTTTACAGATGAAATCAGAAAATTATGAAGCTTTGGAGAGTACTAATCTACGTATTTTTATTCGTTACCGGTTATTAGGAGCTGTGGAAGTGGCGACATATTGTACAAGAAGATGGCTAGTGCTGTGCACATAGCATTTCTTCACTCCAAATGTGTATACGTGCAACGGGCAGGAACGTGAATATTCGTTTTTGGGAAGTGACACCTCGATGATTGAATACTTTAGTGTTGTGCTTTACGAATTCATATGAAATTTACAGACTGGTGATGCGGTAGAATGTACTAATCTATTTCTTTTGCTTCGTCACAGGATAGTATGGGATGTGTGAATACGGGGACATGTTCTACGAGAATATCGCTAGTGCTGTGCACATAGCATTTCTTCAAATTAAACATATCTTCGTGCAATGGATAGTTGAGTGTATATTGCTCTCTTTTGGTAAGAAATATGTCGATATTCGATATTTTATTTCTTTTTATGCTTTACAAATTCATATGAAATTTTCAGAATTATGAAGTTGTGGAGAGCACTAATTATTTGTTTTCTTTTCGTCACAGGTTCATCGGGGATGAGTGCATGCGGCGACATATGGTACAAGAAGATGGCTAGTGCTGTGCACATAGCATTTCTTCACTCCAAATGTGTATACGTGCAACGGGCAGGAACGTGAATATTTGTTTTTGGGAAGTGACACCTCGATGATAGAATACTTTTGCACTTTGCTATACGAAATCAGATCAGATTTACAGACTGAAGATGTTGTCCAGTGTAGTAATCTATTTCTTTTCTTTCGTCACAGGATAGTATGGAATGTGTGCATACGGGGACATGTTCTACGAGAATATCGCTAGTGCTGTGCACATAGCATTTCTTCAAATTAAACATATCTTCGCGCATTGGATAGCTGAGTGTATATTGCTCTCTTTTGGTAAGAAATATGTCGATATTCGATATTTTATTCCATTTTATGCTTTAGAAATTCATATGAAATTTTCAGAATTATGAAGTTGTGGAGAGCACTAATTATTTGTTTTCTTTTCGTCACAGGTTCATCGGGGATGAGTGCATGCGGCGACATATGGTACAAGAAGATGGCTAGTGCTGTGCACATAGCATTTCTTCGCTCCAAATGTGTATACGTGCAACGGGCAGCAACGTGAATATTCTCTTTTGGGAAGTGACACCTCGATGATAGAATACTTTTGTACTTTGCTACACGAAATCAGATCAAATTTACAGACTGAAGATGTGGTCGAGTGTACTAATCTATTTCTTTTCTTTCGTCACAGGATAGTATGGAATGTGTACATACGGGGACATGTTCCACGAGAATATCGCTAGTGCTGTGCACATAGCATTTCTTCAAATTAAGCATATCTTCGTGCAATGGATAGCTGAGTGTATATTGCTCTCTTTTGGTAAGAAATATGTCGATATTCGATATTTTATTTCTTTCTATGCTTTAAAAATTCATATGAAATTTTCAGAATTATGAAGTTGTGGAGAGCACTAATTATTTGTTTTCTTTTCGTCACAGGTTCATCGGGGATGAGTGCATGCGGCGGCATATGGTACAAGAAGATGGCTAGTGCTGTGCACATAGCATTTCTTCACTCCAAATGTGTATACGTGCAACGGGCAGGAACGTGAATATTCGTTTTTGGGAAGTGACACCTCGATGATAGAATACTTTTGTACTTTGCTATACGAATCAGATCAAATTTACAGACTGAAGATGCGGTCGAGTGTACTAATCTATTTCTTTTCTTTCGTCACAGGGTAGTATGGAATGTGTGCATACGGGGACATGTTCTACGAGAATATCGCTAGTGCTGTGCACATAGCATTTCTTCAAATTAAACATATCTTCGTGCAATGGATAGCTGAGTGTATATTGCTCTCTTTTGGTAAGAAATATGTCGATATTCGATATTTTATTCCATTTTATGCTTTACAAATTCATATGAAATTTTCAGAATTATGAAGTTGTCGAGAGCACTAATTATTTGTTTTCTTTTCGTCACAGGTTCATCGGGGATGAGTGCATGCGGCGACATATGGTACAAGAAGATGGCTAGTGCTGTGCACATAGCATTTCTTCACTCCAAATGTGTATACGTGCAACGGGCAGCAACGTGAATATTCTCTTTTGGGAAGTGACACCTCCATGATAGAATACTTTTGTACTTTGCTACACGAAATCAGATCAAATTTACAGACTGAAGATGTGGTCGAGTGTACTAATCTATTTCTTTTCTTTCGTCACAGGATAGTATGGGATGTGTGAATACGGGGACATGTTCTACGAGAATATCGCTAGTGCTGTGCACATAGCATTTCTTGAAATTAAACATATCTTCGTGCAATGGATAGCTGAGTGTATATTGCTCTCTTTAGGTAAGAAATATGTCGATATTCGATATTTTACTTCATTTTATGCTTTACAAATTCATATGAAATTTTCAGAATTATGAAGTTGTGGAGAGCACTAATTATTTGTTTTCTTTTCGTCACAGGTTCATCGGGGATGAGTGCATGCGGCGACATATAGTACAAGAAGATGGCTAGTGCTTTGCACATAGCATTTCTTCACTCGAAATGTGTATACGTGCAACAGGCAGGAACGTGAATATTTGTTTTTGGGAAGTGACACCTCGATGATAGAATACTTTTGCACTTTGCTATACGAAATCAGATCAGATTTACAGACTGAAGATGTTGTCCAGTGTAGTAATCTATTTCTTTTCTTTCGTCACAGGATAGTATGGAATGTGTACATACGGGGACATGTTCCACGAGAATATCGCTAGTGCTGTGCACATAGCATTTCTTCAAATTAAGCATATCTTCGTGCAATGGATAGCTGAGTTTATATTGATCTCTTTTGGTAAGAAATATGTCGATATTCGATATTTTATTTCTTTCTATGCTTTAAAAATTCATATGAAATTTTCAGAATTATGAAGTTGTGGAGAGCACTAATTATTTGTTTTCTTTTCGTCACAGGTTCATCGGGGATGAGTGCATGCGGCGGCATATGGTACAAGAAGATGGCTAGTGCTGTGCACATAGCATTTCTTCACTCCAAATGTGTATACGTGCAACGGGCAGGAACGTGAATATTCGTTTTTGGGAAGTGACACCTCGATGATAGAATACTTTTGTACTTTGCTATACGAATCAGATCAAATTTACAGACTGAAGATGCGGTCGAGTGCACTAATCTATTTCTTTTCTTTCGTCACAGGGTAGTATGGAATGTGTGCATATGGGGACATGTTCTACGAGAATATCGCTAGTGCTGTGCACATAGCATTTCTTCAAATTAAACATATCTTCGTGCAATGGGTAGCTGAGTGTATATTGCTCTCTTTTGGTAAGAAATATGTCGATATTCGATATTTTCTTCCATTTTATGCTTTACAAATTCATATGAAATTTTCAGAATTATGAAGTTGTGGAGAGCACTAATTATTTGTTTTCTTTTCGTCACAGGTTCATCGGGGATGAGTGCATGCGGCGACATATGGTACAAGAAGATGGCTAGTGCTGTGCACATAGCATTTCTTCACTCCAAATGTGTATACGTCCAACGGGCAGCAACGTGAATATTCTCTTTTGGGAAGTGACACCTCGATGATAGAATACTTTTGTACATTGCTACACGAAATGAGATCAAATTTACAGACTGAAGATGTGGTCGAGTGTACTAATCTATTTCTTTTCTTTCGTCACAGGATAGTATGGGATGTGTGAATACGGGGACATGTTCTACGAGAATATCGCTAGTGCTGTGCACATAGCATTTCTTCAAATTAAACATATCTTCCTGCAATGGATAGCTGAGTGTATATTGCTCTCTTTTGGTAAGAAATATGTCGATATTCGATATTTTACTTCATTTTATGCTTTACAAATTCATATGAAATTTTGAGAATTATGAAGTGGTGGAGAGCACTAATTATTTGTTTTCTTTTCGTCACAGGTTCATCGGGGATGAGTGCATGCGGCGACATATGGTACAAGAAGATGGCTAGTGCTGTGCACATAGCATTTCTTCACTCCAAATGTGTGTACGTGCAACGGGCAGCAACGTGAATATTCTCTTTTGGGAAGTGACACCTCGATGATAGAATACTTTTGTACTTTTCTACACGAGATGAGATCAAATTTACAGACTGAAGAAGTGGTCGAGTGTACTAATCTATTTCTTTTCTTTCGTCACAGGATAGTATGGGATGTGTGAATACGGGGACATGTTCTACGAGAATATCGCTAGTGCTGTGCACATAGCATTTCTTCAAATTAAACATATCTTCGTGCAATGGATAGCTGAGTGTATATTGCTCTCTTTTGGTAAGAAATATGTCGATATTCGATATTTTACTTCATTTTATGCTTTACAAATTCATATGAAATTTTCAGAATTATGAAGTTGTGGAGAGCACTAATTATTTGTTTTCTTTTCGTCACAGGTTCATCGGGGATGAGTGCATGCGGCGACATATGGTACAAGAAGATGGCTAGTGCTGTGCACATAGCATTTCTTCACTCCAAATGTGTATACGTGCAACGGGCAGCAACGTGAATATTCTCTTTTGGGAAGTGACACCTCCATGATAGAATACTTTTGTACTTTGCTACACGAAATCAGATCAAATTTACAGACTGAAGATGTGGTCGAGTGTACTAATCTATTTCTTTTCTTTCGTCACAGGATAGTATGGGATGTGTGAATACGGGGACATGTTCTACGAGAATATCGCTAGTGCTGTGCACATAGCATTTCTTGAAATTAAACATATCCTCGTGCAATGGATAGCTGAGTGTATATTGCTCACTTTTGGTAAGAAATATGTCGATATTCGATATTTTATTCCATTTTATGCTTTACAAATTCATATGAAATTTTCAGAATTATGAAGTTGTGGAGAGCACTAATTATTTGTTTTCTTTTCGTCACAGGTTCATCGGGGATGAGTGCATGCGGCGACATATGGTACAAGAAGATGGCTAGTGCTGTGCACATAGCATTTCTTCACTCCAAATGTGTATACGTGCAACGGGCAGGAACGTGAATATTCGTTTTTGGGAAGTGACACCTCGATGATAGAATACTTTTGTACTTTGCTATACGAATCAGATCAAATTTACAGACTGAAGATGTGGTCGAGTGTACTAATCTATTTCTTTTCTTTCGTCACAGGATAGTATGGGATGTGTGAATACGGGGACATGTTCTACGAGAATATCGCTAGTGCTGTGCACATAGCATTTCTTCAAATTAAACATATCTTCGTGCAATGGATAGCTGAGTGTATATTGCTCTCTTTTGGTAAGAAATATGTCGATATTCGATATTTTACTTCATTTTATGCTTTACAAATTCATATGAAATTTTGAGAATTATGAAGTTGTGGAGAGCACTAATTATTTGTTTTCTTTTCGTCACAGGTTCATCGGGGATGAGTGCATGCGGCGACATATGGTACAAGAAGATGGCTAGTGCTGTGCACATAGCATTTCTTCACTCCAAATGTGTATACGTGCAACGGGCAGGAACGTGAATATTCGTTTTTGGGAAGTGACACCTCGATGATAGAATACTTTTGTACTTTGCTATACGAATCAGATCAAATTTACAGACTGAAGATGCGGTCGAGTGTACTAATCTATTTCTTTTCTTTCGTCACAGGGTAGTATGGAATGTGTGCATACGGGGACATGTTCTACGAGAATATCGCTAGTGCTGTGCACATAGCATTTCTTCAAATTAAACATATCTTCGTGCAATGGATAGCTGAGTGTATATTGCTCTCTTTTGGTAAGAAATATGTCGATATTCGATATTTTATTCCATTTTATGCTTTACAAATTCATATGAAATTTTCAGAATTATGAAGTTGTCGAGAGCACTAATTATTTGTTTTCTTTTCGTCACAGGTTCATCGGGGATGAGTGCATGCGGCGACATATGGTACAAGAAGATGGCTAGTGCTGTGCACATAGCATTTCTTCACTCCAAATGTGTATACGTGCAACGGGCAGCAACGTGAATATTCTCTTTTGGGAAGTGACACCTCCATGATAGAATACTTTTGTACTTTGCTACACGAAATCAGATCAAATTTACAGACTGAAGATGTGGTCGAGTGTACTAATCTATTTCTTTTCTTTCGTCACAGGATAGTATGGGATGTGTGAATACGGGGACATGTTCTACGAGAATATCGCTAGTGCTGTGCACATAGCATTTCTTGAAATTAAACATATCTTCGTGCAATGGATAGCTGAGTGTATATTGCTCTCTTTAGGTAAGAAATATGTCGATATTCGATATTTTACTTCATTTTATGCTTTACAAATTCATATGAAATTTTCAGAATTATGAAGTTGTGGAGAGCACTAATTATTTGTTTTCTTTTCGTCACAGGTTCATCGGGGATGAGTGCATGCGGCGACATATAGTACAAGAAGATGGCTAGTGCTTTGCACATAGCATTTCTTCACTCCAAATGTGTATACGTGCAACGGGCAGGAACGTGAATATTTGTTTTTGGGAAGTGACACCTCGATGATAGAATACTTTTGCACTTTGCTATACGAAATCAGATCAGATTTACAGACTGAAGATGTTGTCCAGTGTAGTAATCTATTTCTTTTCTTTCGTCACAGGATAGTATGGAATGTGTGCATACGGGGACATGTTCTACGAGAATATCGCTAGTGCTGTGCACATAGCATTTCTTCAAATTAAACATATCTTCGCGCAATGGATAGCTGAGTGTATATTGCTTTCTTTTGGTAAGAAATATGTCGATATTCGATATTTTATTCCATTTTATGCTTTACAAATTCATATGAAATTTTCAGAATTATGAAGTTGTGGAGAGCACTAATTATTTGTTTTCTTTTCGTCACAGGTTCATCGGGGATGAGTGCATGCGGCGACATATGGTACAAGAAGATGGCTAGTGCTGTGCACATAGCATTTCTTCGCTCCAAATGTGTATACGTGCAACGGGCAGCAACGTGAATATTCTCTTTTGGGAAGTGACACCTCGATGATAGAATACTTTTGTACTTTGCTACACGAAATCAGATCAGATTTACAGACTGAAGATGTGGTCGAGTGTACTAATCTATTTCTTTTCTTTCGTCACAGGATAGTATGGAATGTGTACATACGGGGACATGTTCCACGAGAATATCGCTAGTGCTGTGCACATAGCATTTCTTCAAATTAAGCATATCTTCGTGCAATGGATAGCTGAGTGTATATTGCTCTCTTTTGGTAAGAAATATGTCGATATTCGATATTTTATTTTTTTCTATGCTTTAAAAATTCATATGAAATTTTCAGAATTATGAAGTTGTGGAGAGCACTAATTATTTGTTTTCTTTTCGTCACAGGTTCATCGGGGATGAGTGCATGCGGCGGCATATGGTACAAGAAGATGGCTAGTGCTGTGCACATAGCATTTCTTCACTCCAAATGTGTATACGTGCAACGGGCAGGAACGTGAATATTCGTTTTTGGGAAGTGACACCTCGATGATAGAATACTTTTGTACTCTGCTATACGAATCAGATTAAATTTACAGACTGAAGATGCGGTCGAGTGCACTAATCTATTTCTTTTCTTTCGTCACAGGGTAGTATGGAATGTGTGCATATGGGGACATGTTCTACGAGAATATCGCTAGTGCTGTGCACATAGCATTTCTTCAAATTAAACATATCTTCGTGCAATGGGTAGCTGAGTGTATATTGCTCTCTTTTGGTAAGAAATATGTCGATATTCGATATTTTCTTCCATTTTATGCTTTACAAATTCATATGAAATTTTCAGAATTATGAAGTTGTGGATAGCACTAATTATTTGTTTTCTTTTCGTCACAGGTTCATCGGGGATGAGTGCATGCGGCGACATATGGTACAAGAAGATGGCTAGTGCTGTGCACATAGCATTTCTTCACTCCAAATGTGTATACGTCCAACGGGCAGCAACGTGAATATTCTCTTTTGGGAAGTGACACCTCGATGATAGAATACTTTTGTACATTGCTACACGAAATGAGATCAAATTTACAGACTGAAGATGTGGTCGAGTGTACTAATCTATTTCTTTTCTTTCGTCACAGGATAGTATGGGATGTGTGAATACGGGGACATGTTCTACGAGAATATCGCTAGTGCTGTGCACATAGCATTTCTTCAAATTAAACATATCTTCGTGCAATGGGTAGCTGAGTGTATATTGCTCTCTTTTGGTAAGAAATATGTCGATATTCGATATTTTCTTCCATTTTATGCTTTACAAATTCATATGAAATTTTCAGAATTATGAAGTTGTGGAGAGCACTAATTATTTGTTTTCTTTTCGTCACAGGTTCGTCGGGGATGAGTGCATGCGGCGACATATGGTACAAGAAGATGGCTAGTACTGTGCACATAGCATTTCTTCACTCCAAATGTGTATACGTGCAACGGGCAGCAACGTGAATATTCTCTTTTGGGAAGTGACACCTCCATGATAGAATACTTTTGTACTTTGCTACACGAAATCAGATCAAATTTACAGACTGAAGATGTGGTCGAGTGTACTAATCTATTTCTTTTCTTTCGTCACAGGATAGTATGGGATGTGTGAATACGGGGACATGTTCTACGAGAATATCGCTAGTGCTGTGCGCATAACATTTCTTGAAATTAAACATATCTTCGTGCAATGGATAGCTGAGTGTATATTGCTCTCTTTAGGTAAGAAATATGTCGATATTCGATATTTTACTTCATTTTATGATTTACAAATTCATATGAAATTTTCAGAATTATGAAGTTGTGGAGAGCACTAATTATTTGTTTTCTTTTCGTCACAGGTTCATCGGGGATGAGTGCATGCGGCGACATATAGTACAAGAAGATGGCTAGTGCTTTGCACATAGCATTTCTTCACTCCAAATGTGTATACGTGCAACGGGCAGGAACGTGAATATTTGTTTTTGGGAAGTGACACCTCAATGATAGAATACTTTTGCACTTTGCTATACGAAATCAGATCAGATTTACAGACTGAAGATGTTGTCCAGTGTAGTAATCTATTTCTTTTCTTTCGTCACAGGATAGTATGGAATGTGTGCATACGGGGACATGTTCTACGAGAATATCGCTAGTGCTGTGCACATAGCATTTCTTCAAATTAAACATATCTTCGCGCAATGGATAGCTGAGTGTATATTGCTCTCTTTTGGTAAGAAATATGTCGATATTCGATATTTTCTTCCATTTTATGCTTTACAAATTCATATGAAATTTTCAGAATTATGAAGTTGTGGAGAGCACTAATTATTTGTTTTCTTTTCGTCACAGGTTCATCGGGGATGAGTGCATGCGGCGACATATGGTACAAGAAGATGGCTAGTGCTGTGCACATAGCATTTCTTCGCTCCAAATGTGTATACGTGCAATGGGCAGCAACGTGAATATTCTCTTTTGGGAAGTGACACCTCGATGATAGAATACTTTTGTACTTTGCTACACGAAATCAGATCAAATTTACAGACTGAAGATGTGGTCGAGTGTACTAATCTATTTCTGTTCTTTCGTCACAGGATAGTATGGAATGTGTACATACGGGGACATGTTCCACGAGAATATCGCTAGTGCTGTGCACATAGCATTTCTTCAAATTAAGCATATCTTCGTGCAATGGATAGCTGAGTGTATATTGCTCTCTTTTGGTAAGAAATATGTCGATATTCGATATTTTATTTCTTTCTATGCTTTAAAAATTCATATGAAATTTTCAGAATTATGAAGTTGTGGAGAGCACTAATTATTTGTTTTCTTTTCGTCACAGGTTCATCGGGGATGAGTGCATGCGGCGGCATATGGTACAAGAAGATGGCTAGTGCTGTGCACATAGCATTTCTTCACTCCAAATGTGTATACGTGCAACGGGCAGGAACGTGAATATTCGTTTTTGGGAAGTGACACCTCGATGATAGAATACTTTTGTACTTTGCTATACGAATCAGATCAAATTTACAGACTGAAGATGCGGTCGAGTGTACTAATCTATTTCTTTTCTTTCGTCACAGGGTAGTATGGAATGTGTGCATATGGGGACATGTTCTACGAGAATATCGCTAGTGCTGTGCACATAGCATTTCTTCAAATTAAACATATCTTCGTGCAATGGGTAGCTGAGTGTATATTGCTCTCTTTTGGTAAGAAATATGTCGATATTCGATATTTTCTTCCATTTTATGCTTTACAAATTCATATGAAATTTTCAGAATTATGAAGTTGTGGAGAGCACTAATTATTTGTTTTCTTTTCGTCACAGGTTCATCGGGGATGAGTGCATGCGGCGACATATGGTACAAGAAGATGGCTAGTGCTGTGCACATAGCATTTCTTCACTCCAAATGTGTATACGTCCAACGGGCAGCAACGTGAATATTCTCTTTTGGGAAGTGACACCTCGATGATAGAATACTTTTGTACTTTGCTACACGAAATCAGATCAAATTTACAGACTGAAGATGTGGTCGAGTGTACTAATCTATTTCTTTTCTTTCGTCACAGGATAGTATGGGATGTGTGGATACGGGGACATGTTCCACGAGAATATCGCTAGTGCTGTGCACATAGCATTTCTTCAAATTAAGCATATCTTCGTGCAATGGATAGCTGAGTGTATATTGCTCTCTTTTGGTAAGAAATATGTCGATATTCGATATTTTATTTCTTTCTATGCTTTAAAAATTCATATGAAATTTTCAGAATTATGAAGTTGTGGAGAGCACTAATTATTTGTTTTCTTTTCGTCACAGGTTCATCGGGGATGAGTGCATGCGGCGGCATATGGTACAAGAAGATGGCTAGTGCTGTGCACATAGCATTTCTTCACTCCAAATGTGTATACGTGCAACGGGCAGGAACGTGAATATTCGTTTTTGGGAAGTGACACCTCGATGATAGAATACTTTTGTACTTTGCTATACGAATCAGATCAAATTTACAGACTGAAGATGCGGTCGAGTGTACTAATCTATTTCTTTTCTTTCGTCACAGGGTAGTATGGAATGTGTGCATATGGGGACATGTTCTACGAGAATAACGCTAGTGCTGTGCACATAGCATTTCTTCAAATTAAACATATCTTCGTGCAATGGGTAGCTGAGTGTATATTGCTCTCTTTTGGTAAGAAATATGTCGATATTCGATATTTTCTTCCATTTTATGCTTTACAAATTCATATGAAATTTTCAGAATTATGAAGTTGTGGAGAGCACTAATTATTTGTTTTCTTTTCGTCACAGGTTCATCGGGGATGAGTGCATGCGGCGACATATGGTACAAGAAGATGGCTAGTGCTGTGCACATAGCATTTCTTCACTCCAAATGTGTATACGTCCAACGGGCAGCAACGTGAATATTCTCTTTTGGGAAGTGACACCTCGATGATAGAATACTTTTGTACATTGCTACACGAAATGAGATCAAATTTACAGACTGAAGATGTGGTCGAGTGTACTAATCTATTTCTTTTCTTTCGTCACAGGATAGTATGGGATGTGTGGATACGGGGACATGTTCTACGAGAATATCGCTAGTGCTGTGCACATAGCATTTCTTCAAATTAAACATATCTTCGTGCAATGGATAGCTGAGTGTATATTGCTCTCTTTTGGTAAGAAATATGTCGATATTCGATATTTTACTTCATTTTATGCTTTACAAATTCATATGAAATTTTGAGAATTATGAAGTGGTGGAGAGCACTAATTATTTGTTTTCTTTTCGTCACAGGTTCATCGGGGATGAGTGCATGCGGCGACATATGGTACAAGAAGATGGCTAGTGCTGTGCACATAGCATTTCTTCACTCCAAATGTGTGTACGTGCAACGGGCAGCAACGTGAATATTATCTTTTGGGAAGTGACACCTCGATGATAGAATACTTTTGCACTTTTCTACACGAGATGAGATCAAATTTACAGACTGAAGAAGTGGTCGAGTGTACTAATCTATTTCTTTTCTTTCGTCACAGGATAGTATGGGATGTGTGAATACGGGGACATGTTCTACGAGAATATCGCTAGTGCTGTGCACATAGCATTTCTTCAAATTAAACATATCTTCGTGCAATGGATAGCTGAGTGTATATTGCTCTCTTTTGGTAAGAAATATGTCGATATTCGATATTTTACTTCATTTTATGCTTTACAAATTCATATGAAATTTTCAGAATTATGAAGTTGTGGAGAGCACTAATTATTTGTTTTCTTTTCGTCACAGGTTCATCGGGGATGAGTGCATGCGGCGACATATGGTACAAGAAGATGGCTAGTGCTGTGCACATAGCATTTCTTCACTCCAAATGTGTATACGTGCAACGGGCAGGAACGTGAATATTCGTTTTTGGGAAATGACACCTCGATGGTAGAACACTTTTGTACTTTGCTATACGAAATCAGATCAAATTTACAGACTGAAGATGCGGTCGAGTGTACTAATCTATTTCTTTTCTTTCGTCACAGGGTAGTATGGAATGTGTGCATACGGGGACATGTTCTACGAGAATATCGCTAGTGCTGTGCACATAGCATTTCTTCAAATTAAACATATCTTCGTGCAATGGATAGCTGAGTGTATATTGCTCTCTTTTGGTAATATTTATGTCGATATTCGATATTTTATTCCATTTTATGCTTTACAAATTCATATGAGATTTTCAGAATTATGAAGTTGTGGAGAGCACTAATTATTTGTTTTCTTTTCGTCACAGGTTCATCGGGGATGAGTGTATGCGGCGACATATGGTACAAGAAGATGGCTAGTGCTGTGCACATAGCATTTCTTCACTCCAAATGTGTATACGTGCAACGGGCAGGAACGTGAATATTCGTTTTTGGGAAGTGACACCTCGATGATTGAATACTTTAGTGTTGTGCTTTACGAATTCATATGAAATTTACAGACTGGTGATGCGGTAGAATGTAGTAATCTATTTCTTTTGCTTCGTCACAGGATAGTATGGGATGTGTGAATACGGGGACATGTTCTACGAGAATATCGCTAGTGCTGTGCACATAGCATTTCTTCAAATTAAACATATCTTCGTGCAATGGATAGTTGAGTGTATATTGCTCTCTTTTGGTAAGAAATATGTCGATATTCGATATTTTATTTCTTTTTATGCTTTACAAATTCATATGAAATTTTCAGAATTATGAAGTTGTAGAGAGCACTAATTATTTATATTCTTTTCGTCACAGGTTCATCGGGGATGAGTGCATGCGGCGACATATGGTACAAGAAGATGGCTAGTGCTGTGCACATAGCATTTCTTCACTCCAAATGTATATACGTGCAACGGGCAGCAGCGTAAATATTCGTTTTTGGGAAGTGACACCTCGATGATAGAATACTTTTGCACATTGCTATACGAAATCAGATCAAATTTACAGACTGAAGATGTGGTCGAGTGTACTAATCTATTCCTTTTCTTTCGTCACAGGATAGTATGGGGTGTGTGCATACGGGGACATGTTCTACGAGAATATCGCTAGTGCTGTGCACATAGCATTTCTTCAAATTAAACATATCCTCGTGCAATGGATAGCTGAGTGTATATTGCTCACTTTTGGTAAGAAATATGTCGATATTCGATATTTTCTTCCATTTTATGCTTTACAAATTCATATGAAATTTTCAGAATTATGAAGTTGTGGAGAGCACTAATTATTTGTTTTCTTTTCGTCACAGGTTCATCGGGGATGAGTGCATGCGGCGACATATGGTACAAGAAGATGGCTAATGCTGTGCACATAGCTTTTCTTCACTCAAAATGTGTATACGTGCAATGGGCAGGAACGTGAATATTCGTTTTTTGAAGTGACACCTCGATGATAGAGTACTTTTGTACTTTGCTATACGAAATCAGATCAAATTTACAGACTGAAGATGCGGTCGAGTGTACTAATCTATTTCTTTTCTTTCGTCACAGGGTAGTATGGAATGTGTGCATACGGGGACATGTTCTACGAGAATATCGCTAGTGCTGTGCACATAGCATTTCTTCAAATTAAACATATCTTCGTGCAATGGATAGCTGAGTGTATATTGCTCTCTTTTGGTAATATTTATGTCGATATTCGATATTTTATTCCATTTTATGCTTTACAAATTCATATGAGATTTTCAGAATTATGAAGTTGTGGAGAGCACTAATTATTTGTTTTCTTTTCGTCACAGGTTCATCGGGGATGAGTGTATGCGGCGACATATGGTACAAGAAGATGGCTAGTGCTGTGCACATAGCATTTCTTCACTCCAAATGTGTATACGTGCAACGGGCAGGAACGTGAATATTCGTTTTTGGGAAGTGACACCTCGATGATTGAATACTTTAGTGTTGTGCTTTACGAATTCATATGAAATTTACAGACTGGTGATGCGGTAGAATGTAGTAATCTATTTCTTTTGCTTCGTCACAGGATAGTATGGGATGTGTGAATACGGGGACATGTTCTACGAGAATATCGCTAGTGCTGTGCACATAGCATTTCTTCAAATAAACATATCTTCGTGCAATGGATAGCTGAGTGTATATTGCTCTCTTTTGGTAATATTTATGTCGATATTCGATATTTTATTCCATTTTATGCTTTACAAATTCATATGAGATTTTCAGAATTATGAAGTTGTGGAGAGCACTAATTATTTGTTTTCTTTTCGTCACAGGTTCATCGGGGATGAGTGTATGCGGCGACATATGGTACAAGAAGATGGCTAGTGCTGTGCACATAGCATTTCTTCACTCCAAATGTGTATACGTGCAACGGGCAGGAACGTGAATATTCGTTTTTGGGAAGTGACACCTCGATGATTGAATACTTTAGTGTTGTGCTTTACGAATTCATATGAAATTTACAGACTGGTGATGCGGTAGAATGTAGTAATCTATTTCTTTTCTTTCGTCACAGGGTAGTATGGAATGTGTGCATACGGGGACATGTTCTACGAGAATATCGCTAGTGCTGTGCACATAGCATTTCTTCAAATTAAACATATCTTCGTGCAATGGATAGCTGAGTGTATATTGCTCTCTTTTGGTAAGAAATATGTCGATATTCGATATTTTATTCCATTTTATGCTTTAAAAATCATATGAAATTTTCAGAATTATGAAGTTGTGGAGAGCACTAATTATTTGTTTTCTTTTCGTCACAGGTTCATCGGGGATGAGTGCATGCGGCGACATATGTTACAAGAAGATGGCTAGTGCTGTGCACATAGCATTTCTTCACTCCAAATGTGTATACGTGCAACGGGCAGCAACGTGAATTTTCTCTTTTGGGAAGTGACACCTCGATGATAGAATACTTTTGTACTTTGCTACACGAAATGAGATCAAATTTACAGACTGAAGATGTGGTCGAATGTTCTAATCTATTTCTTTTCTTTCTTCACAGGATAGTATGGGATGTGTGAATACGGGGACATGTTCTACGAGAATATCGCTAGTGCTGTGCACATAGCATTTCTTCAAATTAAACATATCTTCGTGCAATGGATAGCTGAGTGTATATTGCTCTCTTTTGGTAAGAAATATGTCGATATTCGATATTTTACTTCATTTTATGCTTTACAAATTCATATGAAATTTTCAGAATTATGAAGTTGTGGAGAGCACTAATTATTTGTTTTCTTTTCGTCACACTTCATCGGGGATGAGTGCATGCGGCGACATATGGTACAAGAAGATGGCTAGTGCTGTGCACATAGCATTTCTTCACTCCAAATGTGTATACGTGCAACGGGCAGGAACGTGAATATTCGTTTTTGGGAAGTGACACCTCGATGATAGAATACTTTTGTACTTTGCTATACGAAATCAGATCAAATTTACAGACTGAAGATGCGGTCGAATGTACTAATCTATTTCTTTTCTTTCGTCACAGGGTAGTATGGAATGTGTGCATACGGGGACATGTTCTACGAGAATATCGCTAGTGCTGTGCACATAGCATTTCTTCAAATTAAACATATCCTCGTGCAATGGATAGCTGAGTGTATATTGCTCACTTTTGGTAAGAAATATGTCGATATTCGATATTTTCTTCCATTTTATGCTTTACAAATTCATATGAAATTTTCAGAATTATGAAGTTGTGGAGAGCACTAATTATTTGTTTTCTTTTCGTCACAGGTTCATCGGGGATGAGTGCATGCGGCGACATATGGTACAAGAAGATGGCTAGTGCTGTGCACATAGCATTTCTTCACTCCAAATGTGTATACGTGCAAGGGGCAGGAACGTGAATATTCGTTTATGGGAAGTGACACCTCGATGATAGAATACTTTTGTACTTTGCTATACGAATCAGATCAAATTTACAGACTGAAGATGCGGTCGAGTGTGCTAATCTATTTCTTTTCTTTCGTCACAGGGTAGTATGGAATGTGTGCATACGGGGACATGTTCTACGAGCATATCGATAGTGCTGTGCACATAGCATTTCTTCAAATTAAACATATCTTCGTGCAATGGATAGCTGAGTGTATATTGCTCTCTTTTGGTAAGAAATATGTCGATATTCGATATTTTATTCCATTTTATGCTTTAAAAATCATATGAAATTTTCAGAATTATGAAGTTGTGGAGAGCACTAATTATTTGTTTTCTTTTCGTCACAGGTTCATCGGGGATGAGTGCATGCAGCGACATATGGTACAAGAAGATGGCTAGTGCTGTGCACATAGCATTTCTTCACTGCAAATGTGTATACGTGCTACGGGCAGCAACGTGAATATTCTCTTTTGGGAAGTGACACCTCGATGATAGAATACTTTTGTACTTTGCTACACGAAATGAGATCAAATTTACAGACTGAAGATGTGGTCGAGTGTACCAATCTATTTCTTTTCTTTCGTCACAGGATAGTATGGGATGTGTGAATACGGGGACATGTTCTACGAGAATATCGCTAGTGCTGTGCACATAGCATTTCTTCAAATTAAACATATCTTCGTGCAATGGATAGCTGAGTGTATATTGCTCTATTTTGGTAATATTTATGTCGATATTCGATATTTTATTCCATTTTATGCTTTAGAAATTCATATGAGATTTTCAGAATTATGAAGTTGTGGAGAGCACTAATTATTTGTTTTCTTTTCGTCACAGGTTCATCGGGGATGAGTGTATGCGGCGACATATGGTACAAGAAGATGGCTAGTGCTGTGCACATAGCATTTCTTCACTCCAAATGTGTATACGTGCAACGGGCAGCAACGTGAATTTTCTCTTTTGGGAAGTGACACCTCGATGATAGAATACTTTTGTACTTTGCTACACGAAATGAGATCAAATTTACAGACTGAAGATGTGGTCGAATGTTCTAATCTATTTCTTTTCTTTCTTCACAGGATAGTATGGGATGTGTGAATACGGGGACATGTTCTACGAGAATATCGCTAGTGCTGTGCACATAGCATTTCTTCAAATTAAACATATCTTCGTGCAATGGATAGCTGAGTGTATATTGCTCTCTTTTGGTAAGAAATATGTCGATATTCGATATTTTACTTCATTTTATGCTTTACAAATTCATATGAAATTTTCAGAATTATGAAGTTGTGGAGAGCACTAATTATTTGTTTTCTTTTCGTCACACTTCATCGGGGATGAGTGCATGCGGCGACATATGGTACAAGAAGATGGCTAGTGCTGTGCACATAGCATTTCTTCACTCCAAATGTGTATACGTGCAACGGGCAGCAACTTAAATATTCGTTTTTGGGAAGTGACACCTCGATGATAGAATACTTTTGTACTTTGCTATACGAAATCAGATCAAATTTACAGACTGAAGATGTGGTCGAGTGTACTAATCTATTCCTTTTCTTTCGTCACAGGATAGTATGGGATGTGTGCATACGGGGACATGTTCTACGAGAATATCGCTAGTGCTGTGCACATAGCATTTCTTCAAATTAAACATATCCTCGTGCAATGGATAGCTGAGTGTATATTGCTCACTTTTGGTAAGAAATATGTCGATATTCGATATTTTCTTCCATTTTATGCTTTACAAATTCATATGAAATTTTCAGAATTATGAAGTTGTGGAGAGCACTAATTATTTGTTTTCTTTTCGTCACAGGTTCATCGGGGATGAGTGCATGCGGCGACATATGGTACAAGAAGATGGCTAGTGCTGTGCACATAGCTTTTCTTCACTCCAAATGTGTATACGTGCAACGGGCAGGAACGTGAATATTCGTTTTTGGGAAGTGACACCTCGATGATAGAATACTTTTGTACTTTGCTATACGAAATCAGATCAAATTTACAGACTGAAGATGCGGTCGAGTGTACTAATCTATTTCTTTTCTTTCGTCACAGGATAGTATGGAATGTTTGCATACGGGGACATGTTCTACGAGAATATCGATAGTGCTGTGCACATAGCATTTCTTCAAATTAAACATTTCCTCGTGCAATGGATAGCTGAGTGTATATTGCTCTCTTTTGGTAAGAAATATGTCGATATTCGATATTTTATTCCATTTTATGCTTCACAAATTCATATGAAATTTTCAGAATTATGAAGTTGTGGAGAGCACTAATTATTTGTTTTCTTTTCGTCACAGGTTCATCGGGGATGAGTGCAAGCGGCGACATATGGTACAAGAAGATGGCTAGTGCTGTGCACATAGCATTTCTTCACTCCAAATGTGTATACGTGCAACGGGCAGCAACGTAAATATTTGTTTTTGGGAAGTGACACCTCGATGATAGAACACTTTTGTACTTTGCTATACGAAATCAGATCAAATTTACAGACTGAAGATGTGGTCGAGTGTACTAATCTATTCCTTTTCTTTCGTCACAGGATAGTATGGGATGTGTGCACACGGGGACATGTTCTACGAGAATATCGCTAGTGCTGTGCACATAGCATTTCTTCAAATTAAACATATCTACGTGCAATGGATAGCTGAGTGTATATTGCTTTCTTTTGGTAAGAAATATGTCGATATTCGATATTTTATTTCATTTTATGCTTTACAAATTCATATGATATTTTCAGAATTATGAAGTTGTGGAGAGCACTAATTATTTGTTTTCTTTTCGTCACAGGTTCATCGGGGATGAGTGCATGCGGCGACATATGGTACAAGAAGATGGCTAGTGCTGTGCACATAGCATTTCTTCACTCCAAATGTGTATACGTGCAACGGGCAGGAACGTGAATATTCGTTTTTGGGAAGTGACACCTCGATGATTGAATACTTTAGTGTTGTGCTTTACGAATTCATATGAAATTTACAGACTAGTGATGCGGTAGAATACCCTAATCTATTTCTTTTGCTTCGTCACAGGATAGTATGGGATGTGTGAATACGGGGACATGTTCCACGAGAATATCGCTAGTGCTGTGCACATAGCATTTCTTCAAATTAAACATATCTTCGTGCAATGGATAGTTGAGTGTATATTGCTCTCTTTTGGTAAGAAATATGACGATATTCGATATTTTATTTCTTTTTATGCTTTACAAATTCATATGAAATTTTCAGAATTATGAAGTTGTGGAGAGCACTAATTATTTTTTTTCTTTTGGTCACAGGTTCATCGGGGATGAGTGCATGCGGCGACATATGGTACAAGAAGATGGCTAGTGCTGTGCACATAGCATTTCTTCACTCCAAATGTGTATACGTGCTACGGGCAGCAACGTGAATATTCGCCTTTGGGAAGTGACACCTCGATGATAGAATACTTTTGTACTTTGCTACACGAAATCAGATCAAATTTACAGACTGAAGATGTGGTCGAGTGTACTAATCTATTTCTATTCTTTCGTCACAGGATAGTATGGGATGTGTGAATACGGGGACATGTTCTACGAGAATATCGCTAGTGCTGTGCACATAGCATTTCTTCAAATTAAACATATCCTCGTGCAATGTATAGCTGAGTGTATATTGCTCACTTTTGGTAAGAAATATGTCGATATTCGATATTTTCTTCCATTTTATGCTTTACAAATTCATATGAAATTTTCAGAATTATGAAGTTGTGGAGAGCACTAACTATTTGTTTTCTTTTCGTCACAGGTTCATCGGGGATGAGTGCATGCGGCGACATATGGTACAAGAAGATGGCTAGTGCTGTGCACATAGCATTTCTTCACTCCAAATGTGTATACGTGCAACGGGCAGGAACGTGAATATTCGTTTAAGGGAAGTGACACCTCGATGATAGAGTACTTTTGTACTTTGCTATACTAATCAGATCAAATTTACAGACTGAAGATGCGGTCGAGTGTACTAATCTATTTCTTTTCTTTCGTCACAGGGTAGTATGGAATGTGTGCATACGGGGACATGTTTTACGAGAATATCGCTAGTGCTGTGCACATAGCATTTCTTCAAATTAAACATATCTTCGTGCAATGGATAGCTGAGTGTATATTGCTTTCTTTTGGTAAGAAATATGTCGATATTCGATATTTTATTCCATTTTATGCTTTAAAAATCATATGAAATTTTCAGAATTATGAAGTTGTGGAGAGCACTAATTATTTGTTTTCTTTTCGTCACAGGTTCATCGGGGTTGAGTGCATGCGGCGACATATGGTACAAAAAGATGGCTAGTGCTGTGCACATAGCATTTCTTCACTGCAAATGTGTATACGTGCAACGGGCAGGAACGTGAATATTCGTTTTTGGGAAATGACACCTCGATGATACAATACTTTTGCACTTTGCTATACGAAATCAGATCAAATTTACAGACTGAAGATGTGGTCGAGTCTACTAATCTATTTCTTTTCTTTCGTCACAGGATAGTATGGAATGTGTGCATACGGGGGCATGTTCTACGACAATATCGCTAGTGCTGTGCACATAGCAATTCTTCAAATTAAACATATCTACGTGCAATGGATAGCTGAGTGTATATTGCTTTCTTTTGGTAAGAAATATGTCGATATTCGATATTTTATTTCATTTTATGCTTTACAAATTCATATGAAATTTTCAGAATTATGAAGTTGTGGAGAGCACTAATTATTTGTTTTCTTTTCGTCACAGGTTCATCGGGGATGAGTGCATGCGGCGACATATGGTACAAGAAGATGGCTAGTGCTGTGCACATAGCATTTCATCACTCCAAATGTGTATACGTGCAACGGGCAGGAACGTGAATATTCGTTTTTGGGAAGTGACACCTCGATGATAGAATACTTTTGTACTTTGCTATACGAAATCAGATCAAATTTGCAGACTGAAGATGCGGTCGAGTGTACTAATCTATTTCTTTTCTTTCGTCACAGGGTAGTATGGAATGTGTGCATACGGGGACATGTTCTACGAGAATATCGCTAGTGCTGTGCACATAGCATTTCTTCAAATTAAACATATCTTCGTGCAATGGATAGCTGAGTGTATATTGCTCACTTTTGGTAAGAAATATGTCGATATTCGATATTTTCTTCCATTTTATGCTTTACAAATTCATATGAAATTTTCAGAATTATGAAGTTGTGGAGAGCACTAATTATTTGTTTTCTTTCGTCACAGGTTCATCGGGGATGAGTGCATGCGGCGACATATGGTACAAGAAGATGGCTAGTGCAGTGCACATAGCATTTCTTCACTCCAAATGTGTATACGTGCAACGGGCAGGAACGTGAATATTCGTTTTTGGGAAGTGACACCTCGATGATAGAATACTTTTGTACTTCGCTATACGAAATCAGATCAAATTTACAGACTGAAGATGCGGTCTTGTGTACTAATCTATTTCTTTTCTTTCTTCACAGGATAGTATGGAATGTGTGCATACGGTGACATGTTCTACGAGATTATCGCTAGTGCTGTGCACATAGCATTTCTTCAAATTAAACATATCTTCGTGCAATGGATAGCTGAGTGTATATTGCTCTCTTTTGGTAAGAAATATGTCGATATTCGATATTTTATTCCATTTTATGCTTTAAAAATCATATGAAATTTTCAGAATTATGAAGTTGTGGAGAGCACTAATTATTTGTTTTCTTTTCGTCACAGGTTCATCGGGGTTGAGTGCATGCGGCGACATATGGTACAAAAAGATGGCTAGTGCTGTGCACATAGCATTTCTTCACTGCAAATGTGTATACGTGCAACGGGCAGGAACGTGAATATTCGTTTTTGGGAAATGACACCTCGATGATACAATACTTTTGCACTTTGCTATACGAAATCAGATCAAATTTACAGACTGAAGATGTGGTCGAGTCTACTAATCTATTTCTTTTCTTTCGTCACAGGATAGTATGGAATGTGTGCATACGGGGGCATGTTCTACGACAATATCGCTAGTGCTGTGCACATAGCAATTCTTCAAATTAAACATATCTACGTGCAATGGATAGCTGAGTGTATATTGCTTTCTTTTGGTAAGAAATATGTCGATATTCGATATTTTATTTCATTTTATGCTTTACAAATTCATATGAAATTTTCAGAATTATGAAGTTGTGGAGAGCACTAATTATTTGTTTTCTTTTCGTCACAGGTTCATCGGGGATGAGTGCATGCGGCGACATATGGTACAAGAAGATGGCTAGTGCTGTGCACATAGCATTTCATCACTCCAAATGTGTATACGTGCAACGGGCAGGAACGTGAATATTCGTTTTTGGGAAGTGACACCTCGATGATAGAATACTTTTGTACTTTGCTATACGAAATCAGATCAAATTTGCAGACTGAAGATGCGGTCGAGTGTACTAATCTATTTCTTTTCTTTCGTCACAGGGTAGTATGGAATGTGTGCATACGGGGACATGTTCTACGAGAATATCGCTAGTGCTGTGCACATAGCATTTCTTCAAATTAAACATATCTTCGTGCAATGGATAGCTGAGTGTATATTGCTCACTTTTGGTAAGAAATATGTCGATATTCGATATTTTCTTCCATTTTATGCTTTACAAATTCATATGAAATTTTCAGAATTATGAAGTTGTGGAGAGCACTAATTATTTGTTTTCTTTCGTCACAGGTTCATCGGGGATGAGTGCATGCGGCGACATATGGTACAAGAAGATGGCTAGTGCAGTGCACATAGCATTTCTTCACTCCAAATGTGTATACGTGCAACGGGCAGGAACGTGAATATTCGTTTTTGGGAAGTGACACCTCGATGATAGAATACTTTTGTACTTCGCTATACGAAATCAGATCAAATTTACAGACTGAAGATGCGGTCTTGTGTACTAATCTATTTCTTTTCTTTCTTCACAGGATAGTATGGAATGTGTGCATACGGTGACATGTTCTACGAGATTATCGCTAGTGCTGTGCACATAGCATTTCTTCAAATTAAACATATCTTCGTGCAATGGATAGCTGAGTGTATATTGCTCTCTTTTGGTAAGAAATATGTCGATATTCGATATTTTATTTATTTTTATGCTTTACAAATTCATATGAAATTTTCAGAATTATGAAGTTGTGGAGAGCACTAATTATTTGTTTTCTTTTCGTCACAGGTTCATCGGGGATGAGTGCATGCGGCGACATATGGTACAAGAAGATGGCTAGTGCTGTGCACATAGCATTCCTTCACTCCAAATGTGTATACGTGCAACGGGCAGCAACGTAAATATTCGTTTTTGGGAAGTGACACCTCGATGATAGAACACTTTTGTACTTTACTATACGAAATCAGATCAAATTTACTGACTGAAGATGTGGTCGAGTGTACTAATCTATTCCTTTTCTTTCGGTCACAGGATAGTATGGGATGTGTGCATACGGGGACATGTTTTACGAGATTATCGCTAGTGCTGTGCACATAGCATTTCTTCAAATTAAACATATCTTCGTGCAATGGATAGCTGAGTGTATATTGCTCTCTTTTGGTAAGAAATATGTCGATATTCGATATTTTATTTCATTTTATGCTTTACAAATTCATATGAAATTTTCAGAATTATGCAGTTGTGGAGAGCACTAATTATTTGTTTTCTTTTCGTCACAGGTTCATCGGGGATGAGTGCATGCGGCGACATATGGTACAAGAAGATGGCTAGTGCTGTGCACATAGCATTTCTTCACTCCAAATGTGTATACGTGCAACGGGCAGGAACGTGAATATTCGTTTTTCGGAAGTGACACCTCGATGATAGAATACTTTTGTACTTTGCTATAAGAAATCAGATCAAATTTACAGACTGAAGATGTGGTCGAATGTACTAATCTATTTCTTTTCTTTCGTCACAGGGTAGTATGGAATGTGTGCATACGGGGACATGTTCTACGAGAATATCGCTAGTGCTGTGCACATAGCATTTCTTCAAATTAAATATATCTTCGTGCAATGGATAGCTGAGTGTATATTGCTCACTTTTGGTAAGATTTATGTCGATATTCGATATTTTATTCCATTTTATGCTTTACAAATTCATATGAAATTTTCAGAATTATGAAGTTGTGGAGAGCACTAATTATTTTTTTTCTTTTCGTCACAGGTTCATCGGGGATGAGTGCATGCGGCGACATATGGTACAAGAAGATGGCTAGTGCTGTGCACATAGCATTTCTTCACTCCAAATGTGTATACGTGCAACGGGCAGGAACGTGAATATTCGTTTTTGGGAAGTGACACCTCGATGATAGAATACTTTTGCACTTTGCTATACGAAATCAGATCAAATTTACAGACTGAAGATGTGGTCGAGTCTACTAATCTATTTCTTCTCTTTCGTCACAGGATAGTATGGAATGTGTGCATACGGGGGCATGTTCTACGACAATATCGCTAGTGCTGTGCACATAGCAATTCTTCAAATTAAACATATCTACGTGCAATGGATAGCTGAGTGTATATTGCTTTCTTTTCGTAAGAAATATGTCGATATTCGATATTTTATTTCATTTTATGCTTTACAAATTCATATGAAATTTTCAGAATTATGAAGTTGTGGAGAGCACTAATTATTTGTTTTCTTTTCGTCACAGGTTAATCGGGGATGAGTGCATGCGGCGACATATGGTACAAGAAGATGGCTAGTGCTGTGCACATAGCATTTCATCACTCCAAATGTGTATACGTGCAACGGGCAGGAAAGTGAATATTCGTTTTTGGGAAGTGACACCTCGATGATAGAATACTTTTGTACTTTGCTATACGAAATCAGATCAAATTTACAGACTGAAGATGCGGTCGAGTGTACTAATCTATTTCTTTTCTTTCGTCACAGGGTAGTATGGAATGTGTGCATACGGGAACATGTTCTACGAGAATATCGCTAGTGCTGTGCACATAGCATTTCTTCAAATTAAACATATCTTCGTGCAATGGATAGCTGAGTGTATATTGCTCACTTTTGGTAAGAAATATGTCGATATTCGATATTTTCTTCCATTTCATGCTTTACAAATTCATATGAAATTTTCAGAATTATGAAGTTGTGGAGAGCACTAATTATTTGTTTTCTTTCGTCACAGGTTCATCGGGGATGAGTGCACGTGGCGACATATGGTACAAGAAGATGGCTAGTGCAGTGCACATAGCATTTCTTCACTCCAAATGTGTATACGTGCAACGGGCAGGAACGTGAATATTCGTTTTTGGGAAGTGACACCTCGATGATACAATACTTTTGTACTTCGCTATACGAAATCAGATCAAATTTACAGACTGAAGATGCGGTCGAGTGTACTAATCTATTTCTTTTCTTTCGTCACAGGATAGTATGGAATGTGTGCATACGGTGACTCGTTCTACGAGATTATCGCTAGTGCTGTGCACATAGCATTTCTTCAAATTAAACATATCTTCGTGCAATGGATAGCTGAGTGTATATTGCTCTCTTTTGGTAAGAAATATGTCGATATTCGATATTTTATTTATTTTTATGCTTTACAAATTCATATGAAATTTTCAGAATTATGAAGTTGTGGAGAGCACTAATTATTTGTTTTCTTTTCGTCACAGGTTCATCGGGGATGAGTGCTTGCGGCGACATATGGTACAAGAAGATGGCCAGTGCTGTGCACATAGCATTTCTTCACTCCAAATGTGTATACGTGCAACGGGCAGCAACGTAAATATTCGTTTTTGGGAAGTGACACCTCGATGATGAGAACACTTTTGTACTTTACTATACGAAATCAGATCAAATTTACTGACTGAAGATGTGGTCGAGTGTACTAATCTATTCCTTTTTTTTCGTCACAGGATAGTATGGGATGTGTGCATACGGGGACTTGTTTTACGAGATTGTCGCTAGTGCTGTGCACATAGCATTTCTTCAAATTAAACATATCTTCGTGCAATGGATAGCCGAGTGTATATTGCTCTCTTTTGGTAAGAAATATGTCGGTATTCGATATTTTATTTCATTTTATGCTTTACAAATTCATATGAAATTTTCAGAATTATGAAGTTGTGGAGAGCACTAATTATTTGTTTTCTTTTCGTCACAGGTTCATCGGGGATGAGTGCATGCGGCGACATATGGTACAAGAAGATGGCTAGTGCTGTGCACATAGCATTTCTTCACTCCAAATGTGTATACGTGCAACGGGCAGGAACGTGAATATTCGTTTTTCGGAAGTGACACCTCGATGATAGAATACTTTTGTACTTTGCTATAAGAAATCAGATCAAATTTACAGACTGAAGATGCGGTCGAATGTACTAATCTATTTCTTTTCTTTCGTCACAGGGTAGTATGGAATGTGTGCATACGGGGACATGTTCTACGAGAATATCGCTAGTGCTGTGCACATAGCATTTCTTCAAATTAAACATATCTTCGTGCAATGGATAGCTGAGTGTATATTGCTCTCTTTTGGTAAGATTTATGTCGATATTCGATATTTTATTCCATTTTATGCTTTACAAATTCATATGAGATTTTCAGAAGTATGAAGTTGTGGAGAGCACTAATTATTTTTTTTCTTTTCGTCACAGGTTCATCGGGGATGAGTGCATGCGGCGACATATGGTACAAGAAAATGGCTAGTGCTGTGCACATAGCATTTCTTCACTCCAAATGTGTATACGTGCAACGGAAAGGAACGTGAATATTCGTTTTTGAGAAGGGACACCTCGATGATAGAATACTTTTGCACTTTGCTATACGAAATCAGATCAAATTTACAGACTGAAGATGTGGTCGAGTGTACTAATCTATTTCTTTTCTTTTGTCACAGTATAGTATGGAATGTGTGCATACGGGGGCATGTTCTACGACAATATCGCTAGTGCTGTGCACATAGCAATTCTTCAAATTAAAGATATCTACGTGCAACGGATAGCTGAGTGTATATTGCTTTCTTTTGGTAAGAAATATGTCGATATTCGATATTTTATTTCATTTTATGCTTTACAAATTCATATGAAATTTTCAGAATTATGAAGTTGTGGAGAGCACTAATTATTTGTTTTCTTTTCGTCACAGGTTCATCGGGGATGAGTGCATGCGGCGACATATGGTACAAGAAGATGGCTAGTGCTGTGCACATAGCATTTCTTCACTCCAAATGTGTATACGTGGAACGGGCAGGAACGTGATTATTCGTTTTTGGGAAGTGACACCTCGATGATTGAATACTTTAGTGTTGTGCTTTACGAATTCATATGAAATTTACAGACTGGTGATGCGGTAGAATGTACTAATCTATTTCTTTTGCTTCGTCACAGGATAGTATGGGATGTGTGAATACGGGGACATGTTCTACGAGAATATCGCTAGTGCTGTGCACATAGCATTTCTTCAAATTAAACATATCTTCGTGCAATGGATAGTTGAGTGTATATTGCTCTCTTTTGGTAAGAAATATGTCGATATTCGATATTTTATTTCTTTTTATGCTTTACAAATTCGTATGAAATTTTCAGAATTATGAAGTTGTGGAGAGCACTAATTATTTGTTTTCTTTTCGTCACAGGTTCATCGGGGATGAGTGCATGCGGCGACATATGGTACAAGAAGATGGCTAGTGCTGTGCACATAGCATATCTTCACTCCAAATGTGTATACGTGCAACGGGCAGGAACGTGAATATTCGTTTTTGGGAAGTGACACCTCGATGATAGAATACTTTTGCACTTTGCTATACGAAATCAGATCAAATTTACAGACTGAAGATGATGTCCAGTGTACTAATCTATTTCTTTTCTTTCGTCACAGGATAGTATGGAATGTGTGCATACGGGGACATGTTCTACGAGAATATCGCTAGTACTGTGCACATAGCATTTCTTCAAATTAAACATATCTTCGTGCAATGGATAGCTGAGTGTATATTGCTCTCTTTTGGTAAGAAATATGTCGATATTCGATATTTTATTTCATTTTATGCTTTACAAATTCATATGAAATTTTCAGAATTATGAAGTTGTGGAGAGCACTAGTTATTTGTTTTCTTTTCGTCACAGGTTCATCGGGGATGAGTGCATGCGGCGACATATGGTACAAGAAGATGGCTAGTGCTGTGCACATAGCATTTCTTCACTCCAAATGTGTATACGTGCAACGGGCAGCAACGTAAATATTCGTTTTTGGGAAGTGACACCTCGATGATAGAACACTTTTGTACCTTGCTATACAAAATCAGATCAAATTTACAGACTGAAGATGTGGTCGAGTGTACTAATCTATTCCTTTTTCTTCGTCACAGGATAGTATGGGATGTGTGCATACGGGGACATGTTCTACGAGAATATCGCTAGTGCTGTGCACATAGCATTTCTTCAAATTAAACATATCTTCGTGCAATGGATAGCTGAGTGTATATTGCTCTCTTTTGGTAAGAATTATGTCGATATTCGAGATTTTATTTCATTTTATGCTTTACAAATTCATATGAAATTTTCAGAATTATGAAGTTGTGGAGAGCACTAATTATTTGTTTTCTTTTCGTCACAGGTTCATCGGGGATGAGTGCATGCGGCGACATATGGTACAAGAAGATGGTTAGTGCTGTGCACATAGCATTTCTTCACTCCAAATGTGTATACGTGCAACGGGCAGGAACGTGAATATTCGTTTTTGGGAAGGGACACCTCGATGATAGAATACTTTTGTACTTTGCTATACGAAATCAGATCAAATTTACAGACTGAAGATGCGGTCGAGTGTACTAATCTATTTCTTTTCATTCGTCACAGGGTAGTATTTAATGTGTGCATACGGGGACATGTTCTACGAGAATATAGCTAGTGCTGTGCACATAGCATTTCTTCAAATTAAACATATCTTCGTGCATTAGATAGCTGAGTGTATATTGCTCTCATTTGGTAAGATTTATGTCGATATTCGATATTTTATTCCATTTTATGCTTTACAAATTCATATGAGATTTTCAAAATTATGAAGTTGTGGAGAGCACTAATTATTTGTTTTCTTTTCGTCACAGGTTCATCGGGGATGAGTGCATGCGGCGACATATGGTACAAGAAGATGCCTAGTGCTGTGCACATAGCATTTCTTCACTCCAAATGTGTATACGTGCAACGGGCAGGAACGTGAATATTCGTTTTTGGGAAGTGACACCTCGATGATAGAATACTTTTGCACTTTGCTATACGAAATCAGATCAAATTTACAGACTGAAGATGTGGTCGAGTGTACTAATCTATTTCTTTTCTTTCGTCACAGGATAGTATGGAATGTGTGCATACGGGGGCATGTTCTACGAGAATATCGCTAGTGCTGTGCACATAGCAATTCTTCAAATTAAACATATCTACGTGCAATGGAGAGCTGAGTGTATATTGCTTTCTTTTGGTAAGAAATATGTCGATATTCGATATTTTATTTCATTTTATGCTTTACAAATTCATATGAAATTTTAAGAATTATGAAGTTGTGGAGAGCACTAATTATTTGTTTTCTTTTCGTCACAGGTTCATCGCGGATGAGTGCATGCGGCGACATATGGTACAAGAAGATGGCTAGCGCTGTGCACATAGCATTTCTTCACTCCAAATGTGTATACGTGCAATGGGCAGGAACGTGAATATTCGTTTTTGGGAAGTGACACCTCGATGATTGAATACTTTAGTGTTGTGCTTTACGAATTCATATGAAATTTACAGACTGGTGATGCGGTAAAATGTACTAATCTATTTCTTTTGCTTCGTCACAGGATAGTATGGGATGTGTGAATACGGGGACATGTTCTACGAGAATATCGCTAGTGCTGTGCACATAGCATTAGTTCAAATTAAACATATCTTCGTGCAATGGATAGTTGAGTGTATATTGCTCTCCTTTGGTAAGAAATATGTCGATATTCGATATTTTATTTCCTTTTATGCTTTACAAATTCATATGAAATTTTCAGAATTATGAAGTTGTGGAGAGCACTAATTATTTGTTTTCTTTTCGTCACAGTTTCATCGGGGATGAGTGCATGTGGCGACATATGGTACAAGAAGATGGCTAGTGCTGTGCACATAGCATTTCTTCACTCCAAATGTGTATATGTGCAACGGGCAGCAACGTAAATATAAGTTTTTGGGAAGTGACACCTCGATGATAAAATACTTCTGTACTTTGCTATACGAAATCAGATCAAATTTACAGACTGAAGATGTGGTCGCGTGTACTAATCTATTCCTTTTCTTTCGTCACAGGATAGTATGGGATGTGTGCATACGGGGACATGTTCTACGAGAATATCGCTAGTGCTGTGCACATAGCATTTCTTCAAATTAAACATATCTTCGTGCAATGGATAGCTGAGTGTATATTGCTTTCTTTTGGTAAGATTTATGTCGATATTCGATATTTTATTCCATTTTATGCTTTACAAATTCATATGCGATTTTCAGAATTATGAAGTTGTGGAGAGCACTAATTTTTTTTTTTCTTTTCGTCACAGGTTCATCGGGGATGAGTGCATGCGGCGACATATGGTACAAGAAGATGGCTAGTGCTGTGCACATAGCATTTCTTCACTCCAAATGTGTATACGTGCAACGGGCAGGAACGTGAATATTCGTTTTTGAGAAGTTACACCTCGATGATAGAATACTTTTGCACTTTGCCAAACGAAATCAGATCAAATTTACAGACTGAAGGAGTGGTCGAGTGTACTAATCTATTTCTTTTCTTTCGTCACAGTATAGTATGGAATGTGTGCATACGGGGGCATGTTCTACGACAATATCGCTAGTGCTGTGCACATAGCATTTCTTCAAATTAAACATATCTACGTGCAACGGATAGCTGAGTGTATATTGCTTTCTTTTGGTAAGAAATATGTCGATATTCGATATTTTATTTCATTTTATGCTTTACAAATTCATATGAAATTTTCAGAATTATGAAGTTGTGGAGAGCACTAATTATTTGTTTTCTTTTCGTCACAGGTTCATCGGGGATGAGTGCATGCGGCGACGTATGGTACAAGAAGATGGCTAGTGCTGTGCACATAGCATTTCTTCACTCCAAATGTGTATACGTGCAACGGGCAGGAACGTGAATATTCGTTTTCGGGAAGTGACACCTCGATGATTGAATACTTTAGTGTTGTGCTTTACGAATTCATATGAAATTTACAGACTGGTGATGCGGTAGAATGTACTAATCTATTTCTTTTGCTTCGTCACAGGATAGTATGGGATGTGTGAATACGGGGACATGTTCTACGAGAATATCGCTAGTGCTGTGCACATAGTATTTCTTCAAATTAAACATATCTTCGTGCAATGGATAGTTGAGTGTATATTGCTCTCTTTTGGTAAGAAATATGTCGATATTCGATATTTTATTTCTTTTTATGCTTTACAAATTCATATGAAATTTTCAGAATTATGAAGTTGTGGAGAGCACTAATTATTTGTTTTCTTTTCGTCACAGGTTCATCGGGGATGAGTGCATGCGGCGACATATGGTACAAGAAGGTGGCTAGTGCTGTGCACATAGCATTTCTTCACTCCAAATGTGTATACGTGCAACGGGCAGGAACGTGAATATTCGTTTTTGGGAAGTGACACCTCGATGATAGAATACTTTTGCACTTTGCTATACGAAATCAGAACAAATTTACAGACTGAAGATGTTGTCCAGTGTACTAATCTATTTCTTTTCTTTCGTCACAGGATAGTATGGAATGTGTGCATACGGGGACATGTTCTACGAGAATATCGCTAGTGCTGTGCACATAGCATTTCTTCAAATTAAACATATCTTCGTGCAATGGATAGCTGAGTGTATATTGCTCTCTTTTGGTAAGAAATATGTCGATATTCGATATTTTATTTCATTTTATGCTTTACAAATTCATATGAAATTTTCAGAATTATGAAGTTGTGGAGAGCACTAGTTATTTGTCTTCTTTTCGTCACAGGTTCATCGGGGATGAGTGCATGCGGCGACATATGGTACAAGAAGATGGCTAGTGCTGTGCACATAGAATTTCTTCACTCCAAATGTGTATACGTGCAACGGGCATCAACGTGAATATTCTCTTTTGGGAAGTGACACCTCGATGATACAATACTTTTGCACTTTGCTATACGAAATCAGATCAAATTTACAGACTGAAGATGTGGTCGAGTGTACTAATCTATCCCTTTTCTTTCGTCACAGGATAGTATGGGATGTGTGCATACGGGGACATGACCTACGAGAATATCGCTAGTGCTGTGCACATAGCATTTCTTCAAATTAAACATATCTTCGTGCAATGGATAGCTGAGTGTATATTGCTCTCTTTTGGTAAGAAATATGTCGATATTCGATATTTTATTTCTTTTTATGCTTTACAAGTTCATATGAAATTTGCAGAATTATGAAGTTGTGGAGAGCACTAATTATTTGTTTTCTTTTCGTCACAGGTTCATGGGGGATGAGTGCATGCGGCGACATATGGTACAAGAAGATGGCTAGTGCTGTGCACATAGCATTTCTTTTCTCCAAATGTGTATACGTGCAACGGGCAGCAACGTAAATATTCGTTTTTGGGAAGTGACACCTCGATGATAGAACACTTTTGTACCTTGCTATACAAAATCAGATCAAATTTACAGACTGAAGATGTGGTCGAGTGTACTAATCTATTCCTTTTCTTTCGTCACAGGATAGTATGGGATGTGTGCATACGGGGACATGTTCTACGAGAATATCGCTAGTGCTGTGCACATAGCATTTCTTCAAATTAAACATATCTTCGTGCAATGGATAGCTGAGTGTATATTGCTCACTTTGGTAAGAAATATGTCGATATTCGAGATTTTATTTCATTTTATGCTTTACAAATTCATATGAAATTTTCAGAATTATGAAGTTGTGGAGAGCACTAATTATTTGTTTTCTTTTCGTCACAGGTTCATTGGGGATGAGTGCATGCGGCGACATATGGTACAAGAAGATGGCTAGTGCTGTGCACATAGCATTTCTTCACTCCAAATGTGTATACGTGCAACGGGCAGGAACGTGAATATTCGTTTTTGGGAAGTGACACCTCGATGATAGAATACTTTTGTACTTTGCTATACGAAATCAGATCAAATTTACAGACTGAAGATGCGGTCGAGTGTACTAATCTATTTCTTTTCTTTTGTCACAGGGTAGTATGGAATGTGTGCATACGGGGACATGTTCTACGAGAATATCGCTAGTGCTGTGCACATAGCATTTCTTCAAATTAAACATATCTTCGTGCAATGGATAGCTGAGTGTATATTGCTCTCATTTGGTAAGATTTATGTCGATATTCGATATTTTATTCCATTTTATGCTTTACAAATTCATATGAGATTTTCAGAATTATGAAGTTGTGGAGAGCACTAATTATTTTTTTCCTTTTCGTCACAGGTTCATCGGGGATGAGTGCATGCGGCGACATATGGTACAAGAAGATGGCTAGTGCTGTGCACATAGCATTTCTTCACTCCAAATGTGTATACGTGCAACGGGCAGGAACGTGAATATTCGTTTTTGGGAAGTGACACCTCGATGATAGAATACTTTTGCACTTTGCTATACGAAATCAGATCAAATTTACAGACTGAAGATGTGGTCGAGTGTACTAATCTATTTCTTTTCTTTCGTCACAGGATAGTATGGAATGTGTGCATATGGGGGCATGTTCTACGACAATATCGCTAGTGCTGTGCACATAGCAATTCTTCAAATTAAACATATCTACGTGCAATGGATAGCTGAGTGTATATTGCTTTCTCTTGGTAAGAAATATGTCGATATTCGATATTTTATTTCATTTTATGCTTTACAAATTCATATGAAATTTTCAGAATTATGAAGTTGTGGAGAGCACTAATTATTTGTTTTCTTTTCGTCACAGGTTCATCGGGGATGAGTGCATGCGGCGACATATGGTACAAGAAGATGGCTAGTGCTGTGCACAGAGCATTTCTTCACTCCAAATGTGTATACGTGCAACGGGCAGGAACGTGAATATTCGTTTTTGGGAAGTGACACTTTGATGATTGAATACTTTAGTGTTGTGCTTTACGAATTCATATGAAATTTACAGACTGGTGATGCGGTAGAATGTACTAATCTATTTCTTTTGCTTCGTCACAGGATAGTATGGGATGTGTGAATACGGGAACATGTTCTACGAGAATATCGCTAGTGCTGTGCACATAGCATTTCTTCAAATTAAACATATCTTCGTGCAATGGATAGTTGAGTGTATATTGCTCTCTTTTGGTAAGAAATATGTCGATATTCGATATCTTATTTCTTTTTATGCTTTACAAATTCATATGAAATTTTCAGAATTATGAAGTTGTGGAGAGCACTAATTATTTGTTTTCTTTTCGTCACAGGTTCATCGGGAATGAGTGCATGTGGCGACATATGGTACAAGAAGATGGCTAGTGCTGTGCACATAGCATTTCTTCACTCCAAATGTGTATACGTGCAACGGGCAGCAACGTAAATATTCGTTTTTGGGAAGTGACACCTCGATGATAAAATACTTTTGTACTTTGCTATACGAAATCAGATCAAATTTACAGACTGAAGATGTGGTCGAGTGTACTAATCTATTCCTTTTCTTTCGTCACAGGATAGTATGGAATGTGTGCATACGGGGACATGTTCTACGAGAATATCGCTAGTGCTGTGCACAAAGCATTTCTTCAAATTAAACATATCTTCGTGCAATGGATAGCTGAGTTTATATTGCTCATTTTGGTAAGAAATATGTCGATATTCGATATTTTCTTCCATTTTATGTTTTACAAATTCATATGAAATTTTCAGAATTATGAAATTGTGGAGAGCACTAATTATTTGTTTTCTTTTCGTCACAGGTTCATCGGGGATGAGTGCATGCGGCGACATATGGTACAAGAAGATGGCTAGTGCTGTGCACATAGCATTTCTTCACTCCAAATGTGTATACGTGCAACGGGCAGGAACGTGAATATTCGTTTTTGGGAAGTGACACCTCGGTGATAGAATACTTTTGTACTTTGCTATACGAAATCATATCAAATTTACAGACTGAAGATGCGGTCGAGTGTACTAATCTATTTCTTTTCTTTCGTCACAGGATAGTATGGAATGTGTGCATACGGGGACATGTTCTACGAGAATATCGCTAGTGCTGTGCACATAGCATTTCTTCAAATTAAACATATCCTCGTGCAATGGATAGCTGAGTGTATATTGCTTTCTTTTGGTAAGAAATATGTCGATATTCGATATTTTACTTCATTTTATGCTTTACAAATTCATATGAAATTTTCAGAATTATGAAGTTGTGGAGAGCACTAATTATTTGCTTTCTTTTCGTCACAGGTTCATCGGGGATGAGTGCATGCGGCGACATATGGTACAAGAAGATGGCTAGTGCTGTGCACATAGCATTTCTTCACTCCAAATGTGTATACGTGCAACGGGCAGGAACGTGAATATTCGTTTTTGGGAAGTGACACCTCGATGATAGAATACTTTTGCACTTTGCTATACGAAATCAGATCAAATTTACAGACTGAAGATGTGGTCGAGTGTACTAATCTATTCCTTTTCTTTCGTCACAGGATAGTATGGGATGTGTGCATACGGGGACATGTTCTACGAGAATATCGCTAGTGCTGTGCACATAGCATTTCTTCAAATTAAACATATCTTCGTGCAAAGGATAGCTGAGTGTATATTGCTCTCTTTTGGTATGAAATATGTCGATATTCGATATTTTATTTCATTTTATGCTTTACAAATACATATGAAATTTTCAGAATTATGAAGTTGTGGTGAGCACTAATTATTTGTCTTCTTTTCGTCACAGGTTCATCGGGGATGAGAGCATGCGGCGACATATGGTACAAGAAGATGGCTAGTGCTGTGCACATAGCATTTCTTCACTCCAAATGTGTATACATGCAACGGGCAGGAACGTGAATATTCGTTTTTGGGAAGTGACACCTCGATGATAGAATACTTTTGTACTATTCTATACGAAATCAGATCAAATTTACAGACTGAAGATGCGGTCGAGTGTACTAATCTATTTCTTTTCTTTAGTCACAGGGTAGTATGGAATGTGTGCATACGGGGACATGTTCTACGAGAATATCGCTAGTGCTGTGCACATAGCATTTCTTCAAATTAAACATATCCTCGTGCAATGGATAGCTGAGTGTATATTGCTCTCTTTTGGTAAGATTTATGTCGATATTCGATATTTTATTCCATTTTATGCTTTACAAATTTTATGAGATTTTCAGAATTATGAAGTTGTGGAGAGCACTAATTATTTGTTTTCTTTTCGTCACAGGTTCATCGGGGATGAGTGCATGCGGCGACATATGGTACAAGAAAATGGCTAGTGCTGTGCACATACCATTTCTTCACTCCAAATGTGTATACGTGCAACAGGCAGGAACGTGAATATTCATTTTTGGGAAGTGACACCTCGATGATAGAATACTTTTGCACTTTGCTATACGAAATCAGATCAAATTTACAGACTGAAGATGTGGTAGAGTGTACTAATCTATTTCTTTTCTTTCGTCACAGGATAGTATGGAATGTGTGCATACGGGGGCATGTTCTACGACAATATCGCTAGTGCTGTGCACATAGCAATTCTTCAAATTAAACATATCTACGTGCAATGGTAAGCTGAGTGTATATTGCTTTCTTTTGGTAAGTAATATGTCGATATTCGATATTTTATTTCATTTTATGCTTTACAAATTCATATGAAATTTTCAGAATTATGAAGTTGTGGAGAGCACTAATTATTTGTATTCTTTTCGTCACAGGTTCATCGGGGATGAGTGCATGCAGCGACATATGGTACAAGAAGATGGCTAGTGCTGTGCACATAGCATTTCTTCACTGCAAATGTGTATACGTGCAACGGGCAGGAACGTAAATATTCGTTTTTGGGAAGTGACACCTCGATGATTGAATACTTTAGTGTTGTGCTTTACGAATTCATATGAAATTTACAGACTGGTGATGCGGTAGAATGTACTAATCTATTTCTTTTGCTTCATCACAGGATAGTATGGGATGTGTGAATACGGGGACATGTTCTACGAGAATATCGCTAGTGCTGTGCACATAGCATATCTTCAAATTAAACATATCTTCGTGCAATGGATAGTTGAGTGTATATTGCTCTCTTTTGGTAAGAAATATGTCGATATTCGATATTTTATTTCTTTTATGCTTTACAAATTCATATGAAATTTTCAGAATTATGAAGTTGTGGAGAGCACTAATTATTTGTTTTCTTTTCGTCACAGGTTCATCGGGGATGAGTGCATGCGGCGACATATGGTACAAGAAGATGGCTAGTGCTGTGCACATAGCATTTCTTCACTCCAAATGTGTATACGTGCAACGGGCAGGAACGTGAATATTCGTTTTTGGGAAGTGACACTTTGATGATTGAATACTTTGGTGTTGTGCTTTACGAATTCATATGAAATTTACAGACTGGTGATGCGGTAGAATGTACTAATCTATTTCTTTTGCTTCGTCACAGGATAGTATGGGATGTGTGAATACGGGAACATGTTCTACGAGAATATCGCTAGTGCTGTGCACATAGCATTTCTTCAAATTAAACATATCTTCGTGCAATGGATAGCTGAGTGTATATTGCTCATTTTGGTAAGAAATATGTCGATATTCGATATTTTCTTCCATTTTATGTTTTACAAATTCATATGAAATTTTCAGAATTATGAAATTGTGGAGAGCACTAATTATTTGTTTTCTTTTCGCCACAGGTTCATCGGGGATGAGTGCATGCGGCGACATATGGTACAAGAAGATGGCTAGTGCTGTGCACATAGCATTTCTTCACTCCAAATGTGTATACGTGCAACGGGCAGGAACGTGAATATTCGTTTTTGGGAAGTGACACCTCGGTGATAGAATACTTTTGTACTTTGCTATACGAAATCAGATCAAATTTACAGACTGAAGATGCGGTCGAGTGTACTAATCTATTTCTTTTCTTTCGTCACAGGATAGTATGGAATGTGTGCATACGGGGACATGTTCTACGAGAATATCGCTAGTGCTGTGCACATAGCATTTCTTCAAATTAAACATATCCTCGTGCAATGGATAGCTGAGTGTATATTGCTCTCTTTTGGTAAGAAATATGTCGATATTCGATATTTTACTTCATTTTATGCTTTACAAATTCATATGAAATTTTCAGAATTATGAAGTTGTGGAGAGCACTAATTATTTGCTTTCTTTTCGTCACAGGTTCATCGGGGATGAGTGCATGCGGCGACATATGGTACAAGAAGATGGCTAGTGCTGTGCACAAAGCATTTCTTCACTCCAAATGTGTATACGTGCAACGGGCAGGAACGTGAATATTCGTTTTTGTGAAGTGACACCTCGATGATAGAATACTTTTGCACTTTGCTATACGAAATCAGATCAAAATTACAGACTGAAGATGTGGTCGAGTGTACTAATCTATTCCTTTTCTTTCGTCACAGGATAGTATGGGATGTGTGCATACGGGGACACGTTCTACGAGAATATCGCTAGTGCTGTGCACATAGCATTTCTTCAAATTAAACATATCTTCGTGCAATGGATAGCTGAGTGTATATTGCTCTCTTTTGGTAAGATTTATGTCGATATTCGATATTTTATTCCATTTTATGCTTTACAAATTCATATGAGATTTTCAGAATTATGAAGTTGTGGAGAGCACTAATTATTTGTTTTCTTTTCGTCACAGGTTCATCGGGGATGAGTGCATGCGGCGACATATGGTACAAGAAGATGGCTAGTGCTGTGCACGTACCATTTCTTCACTCCAAATGTGTATACGTGCAACAGGCAGGAACGTGAATATTCATTTTTGGGAAGTGACACCTCGATGATAGAATACTTTTGCACTTTGCTATACGAAATCAGATCAAATTTACAGACTGAAGATGTGGTCGAGTGTACTAATCTATTTCTTTTCTTTCGTCACAGGATAGTATGGAATGTGTGCATACGGGGGCATGTTCTACGACAATATCGCTAGTGCTGTGCACATAGCAATTCTTCAAATTAAACATATCTACGTGCAATGGTAAGCTGAGTGTATATTGCTTTCTTTTGGTAAGTAATATGTCGATATTCGATATTTTATTTCATTTTATGCTTTACAAATTCATATGAAATTTTCAGAATTATGAAGTTGTGGAGAGCACTAATTATTTGTATTCTTTTCGTCACAGGTTCATCGGGGATGAGTGCATGCAGCGACATATGGTACAAGAAGATGGCTAGTGCTGTGCACATAGCATTTCTTCACTTCAAATGTGTATACGTGCAACGGGCAGGAACGTAAATTTTCGCTTTTGGGAAGTGACACCTCGATGATTGAATACTTTAGTGTTGTGCTTTACGAATTCATATGAAATTTACAGACTGGTGATGCGGTAGAATGTACTAATCTATTTCTTTTGCTTCGTCACAGGATAGTATGGGATGTGTGAATACGGGGACATGTTCTACGAGAATATCGCTAGTGCTGTGCACATAGCATTTCTTCAAATTAAACATATCTTCGTGCAATGGATAGTTGAGTGTATATTGCTCTCTTTTGGTAAGAAATATGTCGATATTCGATATTTTATTTCTTTTTATGCTTTACAAATTCATATGAAATTTTCAGAATTATGAAGTTGTGGAGAGCACTAATTATTTGTTTTCTTTTCGTCACAGGTTCATCGGGGATGAGTGCATGCGGCGACATATGGTACAAGAAGATGGCTAGTGCTGTGCACATAGCATTTCTTCACTCCAAATGTGTATACGTGCAACGGGCAGCAACGTAAATATTCGTTTTTGGGAAGTGACACCTCGATGATAGAATAATTTTGTACTTTGCTATACGAAATCAGATCAAATTTACAGACTGAAGATGCGGTCGAGTGTACTAATCTATTCCTTTTCTTTCGTCACAGGATAGTATGGGATGTGTGCATACGGGGACATGTTCTACGAGAATATCGCTAGTGCTGTGCACATAGCATTTCTTGAAATTAAACATATCCTCGTGCAATGGATAGCTGAGTGTATATTGCTCACTTTTGGTAAGAAATATGTCGATATTCGATATTTTCTTCCATTTTATGCTTTACAAATTCATATGAAATTTTCAGAATTATGAAGTTGTGGAGAGCACTAATTATTTGTTTTCTTTTCGTCACAGGTTCATCGGGGATGAGTGCATGCGGCGACATATGGTACAAGAAGATGGCTAGTGCTGTGCACATAGCATTTCTTCACTCCAAATGCGTATACGTGCATCGGGCAGGAACGTGAATATTCGTTTTTGGGAAGTGACACCTCGATGATTGAATACTTTAGTGTTGTGCTTTACGAATTCATATGAAATTTACAGTCTGGTGATGCGGTAGAATGTACTAATCTATTTCTTTTCTTTCGTCACAGGATTGTATGGAATGTGTACATGTGGGGACATGTTCTACGAGAATATCGCTAGTGCTGTGCACATAGCATTTCTTCAAATTAAACATATCTGCGTGCAATGGATAGCTGAGTGTATATTGCTCTCTTTTGGTAAGAAATATGTCGATATTCGATATTTTATTTCTTTTTATGCTTTACAAATTCATATGAAATTTTCAGAATTATGAAGTTGTGGAGAGCACTAATTATTTGTTTTCTTTTCGTCACACTTCATCGGGGATGAGTGCATGCGGCGACATATGGTACAAGAAGATGGCTAGTGCTGTGCACATAGCATTTCTTCACTCCAAATGTGTATACGTGCAACGGGCAGCAACGTAAATATTCGTTTTTGGGAAGTGGCACCTCGATGATAGAACACTTTTGTACTTTGCTATACGAAATCAGATCAAATTTACAGACTGAAGATGTGGTCGAGTGTACTAATCTATTCCTTTTCTTTCGTCACAGGATAGTATGGGATGTGTGCATACGGGGACATGTTCTACGAGAATATCGCTAGTGCTGTGCACATAGCATTTCTTCAAATTAAACATATCTTCGTGCAATGGATAGCTGAGTGCATATTGCTCTCTTTTGGTAAGAAATATGTCGATATTCGATATTTTATTTCATATTATGCTTTACAAATTCATATGAAATTTTCAGAATTATGAAGTTGTGGAGAGCACTAATTACTTGTCTTCTTTTCGTCACAGGTTCATCGGGGATGAGTGCATGCGGCGACATATGGTACAAGAAGATGGCTAGTGCTGTGCACATAGCAATTCTTCACTCCAAAGGTGTATACGTGCAACGGGCAGGAACGTGAATATTCGTTTTTGGGAAGTGACACCTCGATGATTGAATACTTTAGTGTTGTGCTTTACGAATTCGTATGAAATTTACAGACTGGTGATGCGGTAGAATGTACTAATCTATACCTTTTGCTTCGTCACAGGATAGTATGGGATGTGTGAATACTGGGACATGTACTACGAGAATATCGCTAGTGCTGTGCACATAGCATTTCTTCAAATTAAACATATTTTCGTGCAACGGATAGTTGAGTGTATATTGCTCTCTTTTGGTAAGAAATCTGTCGATATTCGATATTTTATTTCTTTTTATGCTTTACGAATTCATATGAAATTTTCAGAATTATGAAGTTTCGGAGAGCACTAATTATTTGTTTTCTTTTCGTCACAGGGTCATCGGGGATGAGTGCATGCGGCGACATATGGTACAAGAAGATGGCTAGTGCTGTGCACATAGCATTTCTTCACTCCAAATGTGTATACGTGCAACGGGCAGCAACGCAAATATTCGTTTTTGGGAAGTGACACCTCGATGATAGAACACTTTTGTACTTTTGCTATACGAAATCAGATCAAACTTACAGACTGAAGATGTGGTCGAGTGTACTAATCTATTCCTTTTCTTTCGTCACAGGATAGTATGGGATGTGTGCATACGGGGACATGTTCTACGAGAATATCGCTGGTGCTGTGCACATAGCATTTCTTCAAATTAACTATATCCTCGTGCAATGGATAGCTGAGTGTATATTGCTCACTTTTGGTAAGAAATATGTCGATATTCGATATTTTATTCCATTTTATGCTTTACAAATTCATATGAAATTTTCAGAATTATGAAGTTGTGGAGAGCACTAATGATTTGTTTTATTTTCGTCACAGGTTCATCGGGGATGAGTGCATGCGGCGACATATGGTACAAGAAGATGGCTAGTGCTGTGCACATAGCATTTCTTCACTCCAAATGTGTATACGTGCAACGGGCAGGAACGTGAATATTCGTTTTTGGGAAGTGACACCTCGATGATAGAATACTTTTGTACTTTGCTATACGAATCAGATCAAATTTACAGACTGAAGATGCGGTCGAGTGTACTAATCTATTTCTTTTCTTTCGTCACAGGGTAGTATGGAATGTGTGCATACGGGGACATGTTCTATGAGAATATCGCTAGTGCTGTGCACATAGCATTTCTTCAAATTAAACATATCTTCGTGCAATGGATAGCTGAGTGTATATTGCTCTCTTTTGGTAAGAAATATGTCGATATTCGATAATTTACTTCATTTTATGCTTTACAAATTCATATGAAATTTTCAGAATTATGAAGTTGTGGAGAGCACTAATTATTTGTTTTCTTTTCGTCACAGGTTCATCGGGGATGAGTGCATGCGGCGACATATGGTACAAGAAGATGGCTAGTGCTGTGCACATAGCATTTCTTCAGTCCAAATGTGTATACTTGCAACGGGCAGCAACGTAAATATTCGTTTTTGGGTAGTGACACCTCGATGATAGAACACTTTTGTACTTTGCTATACGAAATAAGATCAAACTTACAGACTGAAGATGTGGTCGAGTGTACTAATCTATTCCTTTTCTTTCGTCACAGGATAGTATGGGATGTGTGCATACGGGGACATGTTCTACGAGAATATCGCTAGTGCTGTGCACATAGCATTTCTTCAAATTAAACATATCCTCGTGCAATGGATAGCTGAGTGTATATTGCTCACTTTTGGTAAGAAATATGTCGATATTCGATATTTTCTTCCATTTTATGCTTTACAAATTCATATGAAATTTTCAGAATTATGAAGTTGTGGAGAGCACTAATTATTTGTTTTCTTTTCGTCACAGGTTCATCGGGGATGAGTGCATGCGGCGACATATGGTACAAGAAGATGGCTAGTGCTGTGCACATAGCATTTCTTCACTCCAAATGTGTATACGTGCAACGAGCAGGAACGTGAATATTCGTTTTTGGGAAGTGACACCTCGATGATAGAATACTTTTGTACTTTGCTATACGAATCAGATCAAATTTACAGACTGAAGATGCGGTCGAGTGTACTAATCTATTTCTTTTCTTTCGTCACAGGGTAGTATGGAATGTGTGCATACGGGGACATGTTCTACGAGAATATCGCTAGTGCTGTGCACATAGCATTTCTTCAAATTAAACATATCTTCGTGCAATGGATAGCTGAGTGTATATTGCTCTCTTTTGGTAAGAAATATGTCGATATTCGATATTTTATTCCATTTTATGCTTTACAAATTCATATGAAATTTTCAGAATTATGGAGTTGTGGAGAGCACTAATTATTTGCTTTCTTTTCGTCACAGGTTCATCGGGGATGAGTGCATGCGGCGACATATGGTACAAGAAGATGGCTAGTGCTGTGCACATAGCATTCCTTCACTCCAAATGTGTATACGTGCAACGGGCAGCAACGTGAATATTCGTTTTTGGGAAGTGACACCTCGATGATAGAATACTTTTGTACTTTGCTACACGAAATCAGATCAAATTTACAGTCTGAAGATGTGGTCAAGTGTACTAATCTATTTCTTTTCTTACGTCACAGGATAGTATGGGATGTGTGAATACGGGGACATGTTCTACGAGAATATCGCTAGTGCTATGCACATAGCATTTCTTCAAATTAAACATATCTTCGTGCAATGGATAGCTGAGTGTATATTGCTCTCTTTTGGTAAGAAATATGACGATATTCGATATTTTACTTCATTTTACGCTTTACAAATTTATATGAAATTTTCAGAATTATGAAGTTGTGGAGAGCACTAATTATTTGTTTTCTTTTCGTCACAGGTTCATCGGGGATGAGTGCATGCGGCGACATATGGTACAAGAAGATAGCTAGTGCTGTGCACATAGCATTTCTTCACTCCAAATGTGTATACGTGCAACGGGCAGGAACGCGAATATTCGTTTTTGGGATGTGACACCTCGATGATAGAATACTTTTGCACTTTGCTATACGAAATCAGATCAAATTTACAGACTGAAGATGTTGTCCAGTGTACTAATCTATTTCTTTTCTTTCGTCACAGGATAGTATGGAATGTGTGCATACGGGGACATGTTCTACGAGAATATCGCTAGTGCTGTGCACATAGCATTTCTTTAAATTAAACATATCTTCGTGCAATGGATAGCTGAGTGTATATTGCTCTTTTTTGGTAAGAAATATGTCGATATTCGATATCTTATTCCATTTTATGCTTTACAAATTCATGTGAAATTTTCAGAATTATGAAGTTGTGGAGAGCACTAATTATTTGTTTTCTTTTCGTCACAGGTTCATCGGGGATAAGTGCATGCGGCGACATATGGTACAAGAAGATGGCCAGTGCTGTGCACATAGCATTCCTTCACTCCAAATGTGTATACGTGCAACGGGCAGCAACGTGAATATTCTCTTTTGGGAAGTGACACCTCGATGATAGAATACTTTTGTACTTTGCTACACGAAATCAGATCAAATTTACAGACTGAAGATGTGGTCGAGTGTACTAATCTATTTCTTTTCTTTCGTCACAGGATAGTATGGAATGTGTACATACGGGGACATGTTCTACGAGAATATCGCTAGTGCTGTGCACATAGCATTTCTTCAAATTAAACATATCTTCGTGCAATGGATAGCTGAGTGTATATTGCTCTCTTTTGGTAAGAAATATGTCGATATTCGATATTTTATTTCATTTTATGCTTTACAAATTCATATGAAATTTTCAGAATTATGAAGTTGTGGAGAGCATTAATTATTTTTTTTCTTTTCGTCACAGGTTCATCGGGGATGAGAGCATGCGGCGACATATGGTACAAGAAGATGGCTAGTGCTGTGCACATAGCATTTCTTCACTCCAAATGTGTATACGTGCAACGGGCAGCAACGTGAATATTCGTTTTTGGGAAGTGACACCTCGATGATAGAATACTTTTGTACTTTGCTACACGAAATCAGATCAAATTTACAGACTGAAGATGTGGTCGAGTGTACTAATCTATTTCTTTTCTTTCGTCACAGGATAGTATGGGATGTGTGAATACGGGGACATGTTCTACGAGAATATCGCTAGTGCTGTGCACATAGCATTTCTTCAAATTAAACATATTTTCGTGCAATGGATAGCTGAGTGTATATTGCTCTCTTTTGGTAAGAAATATGTCGATATTCGATATTTTATTTCATTTTATGCTTTACAAATTCATATGAAATTTTCAGAATTATGAAGTTGTGGAGAGCACTAATTATTTGTTTTCTTTTCGTCACAGGTTCATCGGGGATGAGTGCATGCGGCGACATATGGTACAAGAAGATGGCTAGTGCTGTGCACATAGCAATTCTTCACTCCAAATGTGTATACGTGCAACGGGCAGCAACGTAAATATTCGTTTTTGGGAAGTGACACCTCGATGATAGAACACTTTTGTACATTGCTATACGAAATCAGATCAAATTTACAGACTGAAGATGTGGTCGAGTGTACTAATCTATTCCTTTTCTTACGTCACAGGATAGTATGGTATGTGTGCATACAGGGACATGTTCTGGGAGAATATCGCTAGTGCTGTGCACATAGCATTTCTTCAAATTAAACATATCTTCGTGCAATGGATAGCTGAGTGTATATTGCTCTCTTTTGGTAAGAAATATGTCGATATTCGATATTTTATTTCATTTTATGCTTTACAAATTCATATGAAATTTTCAGAATTATGAAGTTGTGGAGAGCACTAATTATTTGTTTTCTTTTCGTCACAGGTTCATCGGGGATGAGTGCATGCGGCGACATATGGTACAAGAAGATGGCTAGTGCTGTGCACATAGCATTTCTTCACTCCAAATGTGTATACGTGCAACGGGCAGGAACGTGAATATTCGTTTTTGGGAAGTGACACCTCGATGATAGAATACTTTTGTACTTTGCTATACGAAATCAGATCAAATTTACAGACTGAAGATGCGGTCGAGGGTACTAATCTATTTCTTTTCTTTTGTCACAGGGTAGTATGGAATGTGTGCATACGGGGACATGTTCTACGAGAATATCGCTAGTGCTGTGCACATAGCATTTCTTCAAATTAAACATATCCTCGTGCAATGGATAGCTGAGTGTATATTGCTCTCTTTTGGTAAGATTTATGTCGATATTCGATATTTTATTCCATTTTATGCTTTACAAATTCATATGAGATTTTCAGAATTATGAAGTTGTGGAGAGCACTAAATATTTTTTTTCTTTTCGTCACAGGTTCATCGGGGATGAGTGCATGCGGCGACATATGGTACAAGAAGATGGCTAGTGCTGTGCACATAGCATTTCTTCACTCCAAATGTGTATACGTGCAACGGGCAGGAACGTGAATATTCGTTTTTGGGAAGTGACTCCTCGATGATGGAATACTTTTGTACTTTGCTATACGAAATCAGATCAAATTTACAGACTGAAGATGCGGTCGAGTGTACTAATCTATTTCATTTCTTTCGTCACAGGATAGTATGGAATGTGTGCATGCGGGGACATGTTCTACGATAATATCGCTAGTGCTGTGCACATAGCATTTCTTCAAATTAAACATATCTTCGTGCAATCAATAGCTGAGTGTATATTGCTCTCTTTTGGTAAGAAATATGTTGATATTCGATATTTTATTTCATTTTATGCTTTACAAATTCATATGAAATTTTCAGAATTATGAAGTTGTGGAGAGCACTAATTATTTGTTTTCTTTTCGTCACAGGTTCATCGGGGATGAGTGCATGCGGCGACATATGGTACAAGAAGATGGCTAGTGCTGTGCACATAGCATTTCTTCACTCCAAATGTGTATACGTGCAACGGGCAGCAACGTGAATATTCGTTTTTGGGAAGCGACACCTCGATGATAGAATACTTTTGTGTTTAGCTATACGAAATCAGATCAAATTTACAGACTGAAGATGTGGTCGAGTGTACTAATCTATTTCTTTTCTTTCGTCACAGGATAGTATGGGGTGTGTGCATACGGGGACATGTTCTACGAGAATATCGCTAGTGCTGTGCACATAGCATTCCTTCAAATTAAACATATCTTCGTGCAATGGATAGCTGAGTGTATATTGCTCTCTTTTGGTAAGAAATATGTCGATATTCGATATTTTATTTCATTTTATGCTTTACAAATTCATATGAAATTTTCAGAGTTATGAAGTTGTGGAGAGCACTAATTATTTGTTTTCATTTCGTCACAGGTTCATCGGGGATGAGTGCATGCGGCGACATATGGTACAAGAAGATGGCTAGTGCTGTTTACATAGCATTTCTTCACTCCAAAAGTGTATACGTGCAACGGGCAGCAACGTAAATATTCGTTTTTGGGAAGTGACACCTCGATGATAGAATAGTTTTGTACTTTGCTATACGAAATCAGATCAAATTTACAGACTGAAGATGCGGTCGAGTGTACTAATCTATTTTTTTTCTTTCGTCACAGGGTAGTATGGAATGTGTGCATACGGGGACATGTTCTACGAGAATATCGCTAGTGCTGTGCACATAGCATTTCTTCAAATTAAACATATCTTCGTGCAATGGATAGCTGAGTGTATATTGCTCTCTTTTGGTAAGATTTATGTCGATATTCGATATTTTATTCCATTTTATGCTTTACAAATTCATATGATATTTTCAGAATTATGAAGTTGTGGAGAGCACTAATTATTTGTTTTCTTTTCGTCACAGGTTCATCGGGGATGAGTGCATGCGGCGACATATGGTACAAGAAGATGGCTAGTGCTGTGCACATAGCATTTCTTCACTCCAAATGTGTATACGTGCAACGGGCAGGAACGTGAATATTCGCTTTTGGGAAGTGACACCTCGATGATAGAATACTTTTGCACTTTGCTATACGAAATCAGATCAAATTTACAGACTGAAGATGTGGTCGAGTGTACTAATCTATTTCTTTTCTTTCGTCACAGGATAGTATGGAATGTGTGCATACGGGGGCATGTTCTACGACAATATCGCTAGTGCTGTGCACATAGCAATTCTTCAAATTAAACTTATCTACGTGCAATGGATAGCTGAGTGTATATTGCTTTCTTTTGGTAAGAAATATGTCGATATTCGATATTTTATTTCATTTTATGCTTTAAAAATTCATATGAAATTTTCAGAATTTTGAAGTTGTGGAGAGCACTAATTATTTGTTTTCTTTTCGTCACAGGTTCATCGGGGATGAGTGCATGCGGCGACATATGGTACAAGAAGATGGCTAGTGCTGTGCACATAGCATTTCTTCACTCCTAATGTGTATACGTGCAACGGGCAGGAAACTGAATATTCGTTTTTGGGAAGTGACACCTCGATGATTGAATACTTTAGTGTTGTGCATTACGAATTCATATGAAATTTACAGACTGGTGATGCGGTAGAATGTACTAATCTATTTCTTTTGCTTCGTCACAGGATAGTATGGGATGTGTGAATACGGGGACATGTTCTACGAGAATATCGCTAGTGCTGTGCACGTAGCATTTCATCAAATTAAACATATCTTCGTGCAATGGATAGTTGAGTGTATATTACTCTCTTTTGGTAAGAAATATGTCGATATTCGATATTTTACTTCATTTTATGCTTTACAAATTCATATGAAATTTTCAGATTTATGAAGTTGTGGAGAGCACTAATTAGTTGTTTTCTTTTCGTCACAGGTTCATCGGGGATGAGTGCATGCGGCGGCATATGGTACAAGAAGATGGCTAGTGCTGTGCACATAGCAATTCTTCACGCCAAATGTGTATACGTTCAACGGGCTGCAACGTAAATATTCGTTTTTGGGAAGTGACACCTTGATGATAGAATACTTTTGTACTTTGCTATACGAAATCAGATCAAACTTACAGACTGAAGATGTGGTCGAGTGTACTAATCTATTCCTTTTCTTTCGTCACAGGATAGTATGGGATCTGTGCATACGGGGTCATGTTCTACGAGAATATCGCTAGTGCTGTGCACATAGCATTTCTTCAAATTAAACATATCCTCGTGCAATGGATAGCTGAGAGTATATTGCTCACTTTTGGTAAGATATATGTCGATATTCGATATTTTCTTCCATTTTATGCTTTACAAATTCATATGAAATTTTCAGAATTATGAAGTTGTGAAGAGCACTAATTATTTGTTTTCTTTTCATCACAGGTTCATCGGGGATGAGTGCATGCGGCGACATATGGTACAAGAAGATGGCTAGTGCTGTGCACATAGCATTTCTTCACTCCAAATGTGTATACGTGCAACGGGCAGGAACGTGAATATTCGTTTTTGGGAAGTGACACCTCGATGATAGAATACTTTTGTACTTTGCTATACGAAATCAGATCAAATTTACAGACTGAAGATGCGGTCGAGTGTACTAAACTATTTCTTTTCTTTCGTCACAGGATAGTATGGAATTTGTGCATACAGGGACATGTTCTACGAGAATATCGCTAGTGCTGTGCACATAGAATTTCTTCAAATTAAACATATCCTCGTGCAATGGATTGATGAGTGTATATTGCTCACTTTTGGTAAGAAATATGTCGATATTCGATATTTTCTTCCATTTTATGCTTTACAAATTCATATGAAATTTGCAGAATTATGAAGTTGTGGAGAGCACTAATTATTTGTTTTCTTTTCGTCACAGGTTCATCGGGGATGAGTGCATGCGGCGACATATGGTACAAGAAGATGGCTAGTGCTGTGCACATAGCATTTCTTCACTCCAAATGTGTATACGTGCAACGGGCAGGAACGTGAATATTCGTTTTTGGGAAGTGACACCTCGATGATAGAATACTTTTGTACTTTGCTATACGAATCAGATCAAATTTACAGACTGAAGATGCGGTCGAGTGTACTAATCTATTTCTTTTCTTTCGTCACAGGGTAGTATGGAATGTGTGCATACGGGGACATGTTCTACGAGAATATCGCTAGTGCTGTGCACATAGCATTTCTTCAAATTAAACATATCTTCGTGCAATGGATAGCTGAGTGCATATTGCTCTCTTTTGGTAAGAAATATGTCGATATTCGGTATTTTATTCCATTTTACGCTTTACAAAATCAAATGAAATTTTCAGAATTATGAAGTTGTGGAGAGCACTAATTATTTGTTTTCTTTTCGTCACAGGTTCATCGGGGATGAGTGCATGCGGCGACATATGGTACAAGAAGATGGCTAGTGCTGTGCACATAACATGTCTTCACTCCAAATGTGTATACGTGCAACGGGCAGCAACGTAAATATTCGTTTTTGGGAAGTGACACCTCGATGATAGAACACTTTTGTACTTTGCTATACGAAATCAGATCAAGTTTACTGACTGAAGATGTGGTCGAGTGTACTAATCTATTCCTTTTCTTACGTCACAGGATAGTATGGGATGTGTGCATACGGGGACATGTTCTGCGAGAATATCGCTAGTGCTGTGCACATAGCATTTCTTCAAATTAAACATATCTTCGTGCAATGGATAGCTGAGTGTATATTGCTCTCTTTTGGTAAGAAATATGTCGATATTCGATATTTTATTTCATTTTATGCTTTACAAATTCATATGAAATTTTCAGAATTATGAAGTTGTGGAGAGCACTAATTATTTTTTTTCTTTTCGTCACAGGTTCATCGGGGATGAGTGCATGCGGCGACATATGGTACAAGAAGATGGCTAGTGCTGTGCACATAGCATTTCTTCACTCCAAATGTGTATACGTGCAACGGGCAGGAACGTGAATATTCGTTTTTGGGAAGTGACACCTCGATGATAGAATACTTTTATACTTTGCTATACGAAATCAGATCAAATTTACAGACTGAAGATGCGGTCGAGTGTACTAATCTATTTCTTTTCTTTCGTCACAGGGTAGTATGGAATGTGTGCATACGGGGACATGTTCTACGAGAATATCGCTAGTGCTGTGCACATAGCATTTCTTCAAATTAAACATATCTTCGTGCAATGGATAGCTGAGTGTATATTGCTCTCTTTTGGTAAGAAATATGTCGATATTCGGTATTTTGTTCCATTTTATGCTTTACAAATTCAAATGAAATTTTCAGAATTATGAAGTTGTGGAGAGCACGAATTATTTGTTTTCTTTTCGTCACAGGTTCGTCGGGGATGAGTGCATGCGGCGACATATTTTACAAGAAGATGGCTAGTGCTGTGCACATAGCATTTCTTCACTCCAAATGTGTATACGTGCAACGGGCAGCAACGTGAATATTCGTTTTTGGGAAGTGACACCTCGATGATAGAATACTTTTGTGTTTAGCTATACGAAATCAGATCAAATTTACAGACTGAAGATGTGGTCGAGTGTACTAATCTATTTCTTTTCTTTCGTCACAGGATAGTATGGGGTGTGTGCATACGGGGACATGTTCTACGAGAATATCGCTAGTGCTGTGCACATAGCATTTCTTCAAATTAAACATATCTTCGTGCAATGGATAGCTGAGTGTATATTGCTCTCTTTTGGTAAGAAGTATGTCGATATTCGATATTTTATATCATTTTATGCTTTACAAATTCATATGAAATTTTCAGAATTATGAAGTTGTGGAGAGCACTAATTATTTTTTTTCTTTTCGTCACAGGTTCATCAGGGATGAGTGCATGCGGCGACATATGGTACAAGAAGATGGCTAGTGCTGTGCACATAGCATTTCTTCACTCCAAATGTGTATACGTGCAACGGGCAGGAACGTGAATATTCGTTTTTGGGAAGTGACACCTCGATGATAGAATACTTTTGTACTTTGCTATACGAATCAGATCAAATTTACAGACTGAAGATGCGGTCGAGTGTACTAATCTATTTCTTTTCTTTCGTCACAGGATAGTATGGAATTTGTGCATACAGGGACATGTTCTACGAGAATATCGCTAGTGCTGTGCACATAGAATTTCTTCAAATTAAACATATCTTCGTGCAATGGATAGCTGAGTGTATATTGCTCTCTTTTGGTAAGAAGTATGTCGATATTCGATATTTTATATCATTTAATGCTTTACAAATTCATATGAAATTTGCAGAATTATGAAGTTGTGGAGAGCACTAATTATTTGTTTTCTTTTCGTCACAGGTTCATCGGGGATGAGTGCATGCGGCGACATATGGTACAAGAAGATGGCTAGTGCTGTGCACATAGCATTTCTTCACTCCAAATGTGTATACGTGCAACGGGCAGGAACGTAAATATTCGTTTTTGGGAAGTGACACCTCGATGATAGAATACTTTTGTACTTTGCTATACGAAATCAGATCAAATTTACAGACTGAAGATGCGGTCAAGTGTACTAAACTATTTCTTTTCTTTCGTCACAGGATAGTATGGAATTTGTGCATACAGGGACATGTTCTACGAGAATATCGCTAGTGCTGTGCACATAGAATTTCTTCAAATTAAACATATCCTCGTGCAATGGATTGATGAGTGTATATTGCTCACTTTTGGTAAGAAATATGTCGATATTCGATATTTTCTTCCATTTTATGCTTTACAAATTCATATGAAATTTGCAGAATTATGAAGTTGTGGAGAGCACTAATTATTTGTTTTCTTTTCGTCACAGGTTCATCGGGGATGAGTGCATGCGGCGACATATGGTACAAGAAGATGGCTAGTGCTGTGCACATAGCATTTCTTCACTCCAAATGTGTATACGTGCAACGGGCAGGAACGTGAATATTCGTTTTTGGGAAGTGACACCTCGATGATAGAATACTTTTGTACTTGGCTATACGAATCAGATCAAATTTACAGACTGAAGATGCGGTCGAGTGTACTAATCTATTTCTTTTCTTTCGTCACAGGGTAGTATGGAATGTGTGCATACGGGGACATGTTCTACGAGAATATCGCTAGTGCTGTGCACATAGCATTTCTTCAAATTAAACATATCTTCGTGCAATGGATAGCTGAGTGTATATTGCTCTCTTTTGGTAAGAAATATGTTGATATTCGGTATTTTATTCCATTTTATGCTTTACAAATTCAAATGAAATTTTCAGAATTATGAAGTTGTGGAGAGCACTAATTATTTGTTTTCTTTTCGTCACAGGTTCGTCGGGGATGAGTGCATGCGGCGACATATTTTACAAGAAGATGGCTAGTGCTGTGCACATAGAATTTCTTCACTCCAAATGTGTATACGTGCAACGGGCAGCAACGTGAATATTCGTTTTTGGGAAGTGACACCTCGATGATAGAATACTTTTGTGTTTAGCTATACGAAATCAGATCAAATTTACAGACTGAAGATGTGGTCGAGTGTACTAATCTATTTCTTTTCTTTCGTCACAGGATAGTATGGGGGGTGTGCATACGGGGACATGTTCTACGAGAATATCGCTAGTGCTGTGCACATAGCATTTCTTCAAATTAAACATATCTTCGTGCAATGGATAGCTGAGTGCATATTGCTCTCTTTTGGTAAGAAGTATGTCGATATTCGATATTTTATATCATTTTATGCTTTACAAATTCATATGAAATTTTCAGAATTATGAAGTTGTGGAGAGCACTAATTTTTTTTTTTCTTTTCGTCACAGGTTCATCGGGGATGAGTGCATGCGGCGACATATGGTACAAGAAGATGGCTAGTGCTGTGCACATAGCATTTCTTCACTCCAAATGTGTATACGTGCAACGGGCAGGAACGTGAATATTCGTTTTTGGGAAGTGACACCTCGATGATAGAATACTTTTGTACTTTGCTATACGAATCAGATCAAATTTACAGACTGAAGATGCGGTCGATTGTACTAATCTATTTCTTTTCTTTCGTCACAGGATAGTATGGAATTTGTGCATACAGGGACATGTTCTACGAGAATATCGCTAGTGCTGTGCACATAGAATTTCTTCAAATTAAACATATCTTCGTGCAATGGATAGCTGAGTGAATATTGCTCTCTTTTGGTAAGAAGTATGTCGATATTCGATATTTTATATCATTTAATGCTTTACAAATTCATATGAAATTTTCAGAATTATGAAGATGTGGAGAGCACTAATTATTTGTTTTCTTTTCGTCACAGGTTCATCGGGGATGAGTGCATGCGGCGACATATGGTACAAGAAGATGGCTAGTGCTGTGCACATAGCATTTCTTCACTCCAAATGTGTATACGTGCAACGGGCAGGAACGTGAATATTCGTTTTTGGGAAGTGACACCTCGATGATAGAATACTTTTGCACTTTGCTATACGAAATCAGATCAAATTTACAGACTGAAGATGTGGTCGAGTGTACTAATCTATTTCTTTTCTTTCGTCACAGGATAGTATGGAATGTGTGCATACGGGGGCATGTTCTACGACAATATCGCTAGTGCTGTGCACATAGCAATTCTTCAAATTAAACTTATCTACGTGCAATGGATAGCTGAGTGTATATTGCTTTCTTTTGGTAAGAAATATGTCGATATTCGATATTTGATTTCATTTTATGCTTTACAAATTCATATGAAATTTTCAGAATTTTGAAGTTGTGGAGAGCACTAATTATTTGTTTTCTTTTCGTCACAGGTTCATCGGGGATGAGTGCATGCGGCGACATATGGTACAAGAAGATGGCTAGTGCTGTGCACATAGCATTTCTTCACTCCTAATGTGTATACGTGCAACGGGCAGGAAACTGAATATTCGTTTTTGGGAAGTGACACCTCGATGATTGAATACTTTAGTGTTGTGCATTACGAATTCATATGAAATTTACAGACTGGTGATGCGGTAGAATGTACTAATCTATTTCTTTTGCTTCGTCACAGGATAGTATGGGATGTGTGAATACGGGGACATGTTCTACGAGTATATCGCTAGTGCTGTGCACATAGCATTTCATCAAATTAAACATATCTTCGTGCAATGGATAGTTGAGTGTATATTACTCTCTTTTTGTAAGAAATATGTCGATATTCGATATTTTACTTCATTTTATGCTTTACAAATTCATATGAAATTTTCAGATTTATGAAGTTGTGGAGAGCACTAATTATTTTTTTTCTTTTCGTCACAGGTTCATCGGGGATGAGTGCATGCGGCGACATATGGTACAAGAAGATGGCTAGTGCTGTGCACATAGCAATTCTTCACGCCAAATGTGTATACGTTCAACGGGCTGCAACGTAAATATTCGTTTTTGGGAAGTGACACCTTGATGATAGAATACTTTTGTACTTTGCTATACGAAATCAGATCAAACTTACAGACTGAAGATGTGGTCGAGTGTACTAATCTATTCCTTTTCTTTCGTCACAGGATAGTATGGGATCTGTGCATGCGGGGTCATGTTCTACGAGAATGTCGCTAGTGCTGTGCACATAGCATTTCTTCAAATTAAACATATCCTCGTGCAATGGATAGCTGAGTGTATATTGCTCACTTTTGGTAAGATATATGTCGATATTCGATATTTTCTTCCATTTTATGCTTTACAAATTCATATGAAATTTTCAGAATTATGAAGTTGTGAAGAGCACTAATTATTTGTTTTCTTTTCGTCACAGGTTCATCGGGGATGAGTGCATGCGGCGACATATGGTACAAGAAGATGGCTAGTGCTGTGCACATAGCATTTCTTCACTCCAAATGTGTATACGTGCAACGGGCAGGAACGTGAATATTCGTTTTTGGGAAGTGACACCTCGATGATAGAATACTTTTGTACTTTGCTATACGAAATCAGATCAAATTTACAGACTGAAGATGCGGTCGAGTGTACTAAACTATTTCTTTTCTTTCGTCACAGGATAGTATGGAATTTGTGCATACAGGGACATGTTCTACGAGAATATCGCTAGTGCTGTGCACATAGAATTTCTTCAAATTAAACATATCCTCGTGCAATGGATTGATGAGTGTATAATGCTCACTTTTGGTAAGAAATATGTCGATATTCGATATTTTCTTCCATTTTATGCTTTACAAATTCATACGAAATTTGCAGAATTATGAAGTTGTGGAGAGCACTAATTATTTGTTTTCTTTTCGTCAAAGGTTCATCGGGGATGAGTGCATGCGGCGACATATGGTACAAGAAGATGGCTAGTGCTGTGCACATAGCATTTCTTCACTCCAAATGTGTATACGTGCAACGGCAGGAACGTGAATATTCGTTTTTGGGAAGTGACACCTCGATGATAGAATACTTTTGTACTTTGCTATACGAATCAGATCAAATTTACAGACTGAAGATGCGGTCGAGTGTACTAATCTATTTCTTTTCTTTCGTCACAGGGTAGTATGGAATGTGTGCATACGGGGACATGTTCTACGAGAATATCGCTAGTGCTGTGCACATAGCATTTCTTCAAATTAAACATATCTTCGTGCAATGGATAGCTGAGTGTATATTGCTCTCTTTTGGTAAGAAATATGTCGATATTCGGTATTTTATTCCATTTTATGCTTTACAAATTCAAATGAAATTTTCAGAATTATGAAGTTGTGGAGAGCACTAATTATTTGTTTTCTTTTCGTCACAGGTTCGTCGGGGATGAGTGCATGCGGCGACATATTTTACAAGAAGATGGCTAGTGCTGTGCACATAGCATTTCTTCACTCCAAATGTGTATACGTGCTACGGGCAGCAACGTGAATATTCGCCTTTGGGAAGTGACACCTCGATGATAGAATACTTTTGTACTTTGCTACACGAAATCAGATCAAATTTACAGACTGAAGATGTGGTCGAGTGTACTAATCTATTTCTTTTCTTTCGTCACAGGATACTATGGGATGTGTGAATACGGGGACATGTTCTACGAGAATATCGCTAGTGCTGTGCACATAGCATTTCTTCAAATTAAACATATCTTCGTGAAATGGATAGTTGAGTGTATATTGCTCTCTTTTGGTAAGAAATATGTCGATATTCGATATTTTACTTCATTTTATGCTTTACAAATTCATATGAAATTTTCAGAATTATGAAGATGTGGAGAGCACTAATTATTTGTTTTCTTTTCGTCACAGGTTCATCGGGGATGAGTGCATGCGGCGACATATGGTACAAGAAGATCGCTAGTGCTGTGCACATAGCATTTCTTCACTCCAAATGTGTATACGTGCAACGGGCAGGAACGTGAATATTCGTTTTTGGGAAGTGACACCTCGATGATAGAATACTTTTGCACTTTGCTATACGAAATCAGATCAAATTTACAGACTGAAGATGTGGTCGAGTGTACTAATCTATTTCTTTTCTTTCGTCACAGGATAGTATGGAATGTGTGCATACGGGGGCATGTTCTACGACAATATCGCTAGTGCTGTGCACATAGCAATTCTTCAAATTAAACTTATCTACGTGCAATGGATAGCTGAGTGTATATTGCTTTCTTTTGGTAAGAAATATGTCGATATTCGATATTTTATTTCATTTTATGCTTTACAAATTCATATGAAATTTTCAGAATTTTGAAGTTGTGGAGAGCACTAATTATTTGTTTTCTTTTCGTCACAGGTTCATCGGGGATGAGTGCATGCGGCGACATATGGTACAAGAAGATGGCTAGTGCTGTGCACATAGCATTTCTTCACTCCTAATGTGTATACGTGCAACGGGCAGGAAACTGAATATTCGTTTTTGGGAAGTGACACCTCGATGATTGAATACTTTAGTGTTGTGCATTACGAATTCATATGAAATTTACAGACTGGTGATGCGGTAGAATGTACTAATCTATTTCTTTTGCTTCGTCACAGGATAGTATGGGATGTGTGAATACGGGGACATGTTCTACGAGAATATCGCTAGTGCTGTGCACATAGCATTTCATCAAATTAAACATATCTTCGTGCAATGGATAGTTGAGTGTATATTACTCTCTTTTGGTAAGAAATATGTCGATATTCGATATTTTACTTCATTTTATGCTTTACAAATTCATATGAAATTTTCAGATTTATGAAGTTGTGGAGAGCACTAATTATTTGTTTTCTTTTCGTCACAGGTTCATCGGGGATGAGTGCATGCGGCGACATATGGTACAAGAAGATGGCTAGTGCTGTGCACATAGCAATTCTTCACGCCAAATGAGTATACGTTCAACGGGCTGCAACGTAAATATTCGTTTTTGGGAAGTGACACCTTGATGATAGAATAGTTTTGTACTTTGCTATACGAAATCAGATCAAACTTACAGACTGAAGATGTGGTCGAGTGTACCAATCTATTCCTTTTCTTTCGTCACAGGATAGTATGGGATCTGTGCATACGGGGTCATGTTCTACGAGAATATCGCTAGTGCTGTGCACATAGCATTTCTTCAAATTAAACATATCCTCGTGCAATGGATAGCTGAGTGTATATTGCTCACTTTTGGTAAGATATATGTCGATATTCGATATTTTCTTCCATCTTATGCTTTACAAATTCATATGAAATTTTCAGAATTATGAAGTTCTGAAGAGCACTAATTATTTGTTTTCTTTTCGTCACAGGTTCATCGGGGATGAGTGCATGCGGCGACATATGGTACAAGAGGATGGCTAGTGCTGTGCACATAGCATTTCTTCACTCCAAATGTGTATACGTGCAACGGGGAGGAACGTGAATATTCGTTTTTGGGAAGTGACACCTCGATGATAGAATACTTTTGTACTTTGCTATACGAAATCAGATCAAATTTACAGACTGAAGATGAGGTCGAGTGTACTAAACTATTTCTTTTCTTTCGTCACAGGATAGTATGGAATTTGTGCATACAGGGACATGTTCTACGAGAATATCGCTAGTGCTGTGCACATAGAATTTCTTCAAATTAGACATATCCTCGTGCAATGGATTGATGAGTGTATAATGCTCACTTTTGGTAAGAAACATGTCGATATTCGATATTTTCTTCCATTTTATGCTTTACAAATTCATATGAAATTTGCAGAATTATGAAGTTGTGGAGAGCACTAATTATTTGTTTTCTTTTCGTCACAGGTTCATCGGGGATGAGTGCATGCGGCGACATATGGTACAAGAAGATGGCTAGTGCTGTGCACATAGCATTTCTTCACTCCAAATGTGTATACGTGCAACGGGCAGGAACGTGAATATTCGTTTTTGGGAAGTGACACCTCGATGATAGAATACTTTTGTACTTTGCTATACGAATCAGATCAAATTTACAGACTGAAGATGCGGTCGAGTGTACTAATCTATTTCTTTTCTTTCGTCACAGGGTAGTATGGAATGTGTGCATACGGGGACATGTTCTACGAGAATATCGCTAGTGCTGTGCACATAGCATTTCTTCAAATTAAACATATCTTCGTGCAATGGATAGCTGAGTGTATATTGCTCTCTTTTGGTAAGAAATATGTCGATATTCGGTATTTTATTCCATTTTATGCTTTACAAATTCAAATGAAATTTTCAGAATTATGAAGTTGTGGAGAGCACTAATTATTTGTTTTCTTTTCGTCACAGGTTCGTCGGGGATGAGTGCATGCGGCGACATATTTTACAAGAAGATGGCTAGTGCTGTGCACATAGCATGTCTTCACTCCAAATGTGTATACGTGCAACGGGCAGCAACGTAAATATTCGTTTTTGGGAAGTGACACCTCGATGATAGAACACTTTTGTACTTTGCTATACGAAATCAGATCAAGTTTACTGACTGAAGATGTGGTCGAGTGTACTAATCTATTCCTTTTCTTACGTCACAGGATAGTATGGGATGTGTGCATACGGGGACATGTTCTGCGAGAATATCGCTAGTGCTGTGCACATAGCATTTCTTCAAATTAAACATATCTTCGTGCAATGGATAGCTGAGTGTATATTGCTCTCTTTTGGTAAGAAATATGTCGATATTCGATATTTTATTTCATTTTATGCTTTACAAATTCATATGAAATTTTCAGAATTATGAAGTTGTGGAGAGCACTAATTATTTGTTTTCTTTTCGTCACAGGTTCATCGGGGATGAGTGCATGTGGCGACATATGGTACAAGAAGCTGGCTAGTGCTGTGCACATAGCATTTCTTCACTCCAAATGTGTATACGTGCAACGGGCAGGAACGTGAATATTCGTTTTTAAGAAGTGACACCTCGATGATAGAATACTTTTGTACTTTGCTATACGAAATCAGATCAAATTTACAGACTGAAGATGCGGTCGAGTGTACTAATCTATTTCTTTTCTTTCGTCACAGGGTAGTATGGAATGTGTGCATACGGGGACATGTTCTACGAGAATATCGCTAGTGCTGTGCCCATAGCATTTCTTCAAATTAAACATATCTTCGTGCAGTGGATAGCTGAGTGTATATTGCTCTCTTTTGGTAAGATTTATGTCGATATTCGATATTTTATTCCATTTTATGCTTTACAAATTCATATGAGATTTTCAGAATTATGAAGTTGTGGAGAGCACTAATTATTTTTTTTCTTTTCGTCACAGGTTCATCGGGGATGAGTGCATGCGGCGACATATGGTACAAGAAGATGGCTAGTGCTGTGCACATAGCATTTCTTCACTCCAAATGTGTATACGTGCAACGGGCAGGAACGTGAATATTCGTTTTTGGGAAGTGACACCTCGATGATAGAATACTTTTGTACTTTGCTATACGAAATCCGATCAAATTTACAGACTGAAGATGCGGTCGAGTGTACTAATCTATTTCTTTTCTTTCGTCACAGGATAGTATGGAATGTGTGCATACGGGGATATGTTCTACGAGAATATCGCTAGTGCTGTGCACATAGCATTTCTTCAAATTAAACATATCTTCGTGCAATGGATAGCTGAGTGTATATTGCTCTCTTTTGGTAAGAAATATGTCGATATTCGATATTTTATTTCATTTTATGCTTTACAAATTCATATGAAAGTTTCAGAATTATGAAGTTGTGGAGAGCACTAATTATTTTTTTTCTTTTCGTCACAGGTTCATCGGGGATGAGTGCATGCGGCGACATATGGTACAAGAAGATGGCTAGTGCTGTGCACATAGCATTTCTTCACTCCAAATGTGTATACGTGCAACGGGCAGGAACGTGAATATTCGTTTTTGGGAAGTGACACCTCGATGATAGAATACTTTTATACTTTGCTATACGAAATCAGATCAAATTTACAGACTGAAGATGCGGTCGAGTGTACTAATCTATTTCTTTTCTTTCGTCACAGGGTAGTATGGAATGTGTGCATACGGGGACATGTTCTACGAGAATATCGCTAGTGCTGTGCACGTAGCATTTCTGCAAATTAAACATATCTTCGTGCAAAGGATTGCTGAGTGTATATTGCTCTATTTTGGTAAGAAGTATGTCGATATTCGATATTTTAAATCATTTTATGCTTTACAAATTCATATGCAATTTTCAGAATTATGAAGTTGTGGAGAGCACTAATTATTTGTTTTCTTTTCGTCACAGGTTCATCGGGGATGAGTGCATGCGGCGACATATGGTACAAGAAGATGGCTAGTGCTGTGCACTTAGCATTTCTTCACTCAAAATGTGTATACGTGCAACGGGCAGGAACGTGAATATTCGTTTTTGGGAAGTGACACCTTGATGATAGAACACTTTTGTACTTTGCTATACGAAATCAGATCAAATTAACAGACTGAAGATGAGGTCGAGTGTACTATTCTATTTCTTTTCTTTCGTCACAGGATTGTATGGAATGTGTGCATACGGGGACATGTTCTACGAGAATATCGCTAGTGCTGTGCACATAGCATTTCTTCAAATTAAACATATCTTCGTGCAATGGATAGCTGAGTGTATATTGCTCTCTTTTGGTAAGAAATATGTCGATATTCGATATTTTATTTCATTTTATGCTTTACAAATTCATATGAAATTTTCAGAATTATGAAGTTGTGGAGAGCACTAATTATTTGTTTTCTTTTCGTCACAAGTTCATCGGGGATGAGTGCATGCGGCGACATATGGCACAAGAAATTGGCTAGTGCTGTGCACATAGCATTTCTTTACTCCAAATAAATATACGTGCAACGGGCAGGAACGTGAATATTCGGTTTTGGGAAGTAACACCTCGATGATAGAATACTTTTGTACTTTGCTTTACGAAATCAGATCAAATTTACAGACTGAAGATGTGGTCGAGTGTACTAATCTATTTCTTTTCTTTCGTCGCAGGATGAAATGGGATGTGTGAATACGGGGACATGTTCTACGAGAATATCGCTAGTGCTGTGCACATAGCATTTCTTCAAATTAAACATATCTTCGTGCAATGGATAGCTGAGTGTATATTGCTCTCTTTTGGTAAGAAATATGTCGATATTCGATATTTTATTTCATTTTATGCTTTACAAATTCATATGAAATTTTCAGAATTATGAAGTTGTGGAGAGTACTAAATATTTGTTTTCTTTTCGTCACAGGTTCATCGGGGATGAGTGCATGCGGCGACATATGGTACAAGAAGACGGCTAGTGCTGTGCACATAGCATTCCTTCACTCAAAATGTATATACGTGCAATGGGCAGCAACGTGAATATTCGTTTTTGGGAAGTGATTCCTCGATGATTGAATACTTTTGTATTATGCTTTGCGAATTCAGATGATATTTACTGAGTGAAGATGTGGTCGAGTGTAATAATCTATTTCTTTTCTTTCGTCACAGGATAGTAAGGGATGTGTGAATACGGGGACATGTTCTACGGGAATATCGCTAGTGCTGTGCACATAGCATTTCTTCAAACTAAACATTTCTTCATGCAGTGGATAGCTGAGTGTATATTGCTCTCTTTTGGTAAGAAATATGTCGATATTCGATATTTTATTTCATTTTATGCTTTACAAATTCATATGAAATTTTCAGAATTATGAAGTTGTGGAGAGCACTAATTATTTGTTTTCTTTTCGTCACAGGTTCATCGGGGATGAGTGCATGCGGCGACATATGGTACAAGAAGGTGGCTAGTGCTGTGCACATAGCATTTCTTCTCTCCAAATGTATATACGTGCAACGGGCAGGAACGTGAATATTCGTTTTTGGGAAGTGACACCTCGATGATTGAATACTTTTGTATTATGCTTTGCGAATTCAGATGATATTTACAGACTGAAGATGTGGTCGAGTGTACTAATCTATTTCTTTTCTTTCGTCACAGGATAGTATGGGATGTGTGAATACGGGGACATGTTCTACGAGAATATCGCTAGTGCTGTGCACATAGCATTTCTTCAAATTAAACATTTCTTCGTGCAGTGGATAGCTGAGTGTATATTGCTCTCTTTTGGTAATAAATATGTCGAAATTCGATATTTTATTTCGTTTTATGCTTTACAAATTCATATGAAATTTTCAGAAATATTAAGTTGTGGAGAGCACTAATTATTTGTTTTCTTTTCGTCACAGGTTCATCGGGGATGAGTGCATGCGGCGACATATGGTACAAGAAGATGGCTAGTGCTGTGCACATAGCATTTCTTCACTCCAAATGTGTATACGTGCAACGGGGAGCAACGTGAATATTCGTTTTTGGGATGTGATTCCTCGATGATTGAATACTTTTGTACTATGCTTTGCAAATTCAGATGATATTTACAGACTGAAGATGTGGTCGAGTGTACTAATCTATTTCTTTTCTTTCGTCACAGGATAGTATGGAATGTGTGCATACGGGGACATGTTCTAAGAGAATATCGCTAGTGCTGTGCACATAGCATTTCTTCAAATTAAACATATCTACGCGCAATGGATAGCTGAGTGTATATTGATCTCTTTTGGTAAGAAATATGTCGATATTCGATATTATATTTCATTTTATGCTTTAAAAATTCATATGAAATTTTCAGAATTATGAAGTTGTGGAGAGCACTAATTATTTGTTTTCTTTTCGTCACAGGTTCATCGGGGATGAGTGCATGCGGCAACATATGGTACAAGAAGATGGCTAGTGCTGTGCACATAGCATTTCTTCACTCCAAATGTGTATACGAGCAACGGGCAGGAACGTGAATATTCGTTTTTGGGAAGTGATTCCTCGATGATTGAATACTTTTGTATTATGCTTTGCGAATTCAGATGATATTTACAGACTGAAGATGTGGTCGAGTGTACTAATATATTTCTTTTCTTTCGTCACAGGATAGTATGGAATGTGTGCATACGAGGACATGTTCTACGAGAATATCGCTAGTGCTGTGCACACAGCATTTCTTCAAATTAAACATATCTTCGTGCAATGGATAGCTGAGTGTATATTGCTCTCCTTTGGTAAGAAATATGTCGATATTCGATATTTTATTTCATTTTATGCTTCACAAATTCATATGAAATTTTCGGAATTATGAAGTTGTGGAGAGCACTAATTATTTGTTTTCTTTTCGTCACAGGTTCATCGGGGATGAGTGCATGCGGCGCTATATGGTACAAGAAGATGGCTAGTGCTGTGCACATAGCATTTCTTCACTCCAAATGTGTATACGTGCAACGGGCAGGAACGTGAATATTCGTTTTTGGGAAGTGACACCTCGATGATAGAATACTTTTGTACTTTGCTATACGAAATCGGATCAAATTTACAGACTGAAGATGTGGTCGAGTGTCCTAATCTATTTTTTTTCTTTCGTCAGAAGATAGTATGGGATGTGTGAATACGGGAACATGTTCTACGAGAATATCGCTAGTGCTGTGCACATAGCATTTCTTCAAATTAAACATATCTTCGTGCAATGGATAGCTGAGTGTATATTGCTCTCTTTTGGTAAGAAATATGTCAATATTCGATATTTTATTTCAATTTATGCTTTACAAATTTATATGAAATTTTCAGAATTATGAAGTTGTGGAGAGCACTAATTATTTGTTTTCTTTTCGTCACAGGTTCATCGGGGATGAGTGCATGCGGCGAAATATGGTACAAGAAGGTGGCTAGTGCTAAGCACATAGCATATCTTCACTCCAAATGTACATACGTGCAACGGGCAGGAACGTGAATATTCGTTTTTGGGAAGTGACACCTCGATGATTGAATAATTTTGTATTATGCTTTGCGAATTCAGATGATATTTACAGACTGAAGATGTGGTCGAGTGTACAAATCTATTTCTTTTCTTTCGTCACAGGATAGTATGGGATGTGTGAATACGGGGACATGTTCTACGAGAATATCGCTAGTGCTGTGCACATAGCATTTCTTCAAATTAAACATATCTTCGTGCAATGGATAGCTGAGTGTATATTGCTCTCTTTTGGTAAGAAATATGTCGATATTCGATATTTTATTTCGTTTTATGCTTTACAAATTCATATTAAATTTTCAGAAATATGAAGTTGTGGAGAGCACTAATTATATGTTTTCTTTTCGTCACAGGTTCATCGGGGATGAGTGCATGCGGCGACATATGGTACAAGAAGATGGCTAGTGCTGTGCACGTAGCATTTCTTCACTCCAAATGTGTATACGTGCAACGGGCAGCAACGTGAATATTCGTTTTTGGGAATTGATTCCTCGATGATTGAATACTTTTGTATTATGCTTTGTGAATTCAGATGATATTTACAGACTGAAGATGTGGTCGAGTGTACTAATCTATTTCTTTTCTTTCGTCACAGGATAGTATGGAATGTGTGCATACGGGGACATGTTCTACGAGAATATCGCTAGTGCTGTGCACATAGCATTTCTTCAAATTAAACATATCTTCGTGCAATGGATAGCTGAGTGTATATTGCTCTCTTTTGGTAAGAAATATGTCGATATTCGATACTTTATTTCATTTTATGCTTTACAAATTCGTATGAAATTTTCAGAATTATGAAGTTGTGGAGAGCACTAATTATTTGTTTTCTTTTCGTCACAGGTTCATCGGGGATGAGTGCATGCGGCGCCATATGGTACAAGAACATGGCTAGTGCTGTGCACATAGCATTTCTTCACTCCAAAAGTGTATACGTTCAACGGGCAGGAATGTGAATATTTGTTTTGGGGAAGTGACACCTCGTTGATAGAATACATTTGTACTTTGCTATACGAAATCAGATCAAATTTACAGACTGAAGATGTGGTCGAGTGTACTAATCTATTTCTTTTCTTTCGTCACAGGATAGTATGGGATGTGTGAATACGGGGACATGTTCTACGAGAATATCGCTAGTGCTGTGCACATAGCATTTCTTCAAATTAAACATATCTTCGTGCAATGGATAGCTGAGTGTATATTGCACTCTTTTGGTAAGAAATATGTCGATATTCGATATTTGATTTCATTTTGTGCTTTACAAATTCATATGAAATTTTCAGAATTATGAAGTTGTGGAGAGCACTAATTATTTGTTTTCTTTTCGTCACAGGTTCATCGGGGATGAGTGCATGCGGCGACATATGGTACAAGAAGGTGGCTAGTGCTGTGCACATAGCATTTCTTCACTCCAAATGTATATACGTGCAACGGGCAGGAACGTGAATATTCGTTTTTGGGAAGTGACACCTCGATGATAGAATACTTTTGTACTTTGCTATACGAAATCAGATCAAATTTACAGACTGATGATGCGGTCAAGTGTACTAAACTATTTCTTTTCTTTCGTCACCAATTTCGTATGGGATGAGTGAATACGGGGACATGTTCTACGACAATATCGCTAGTGCTGTGCACATAGCATTTCTTCAAATTAAACATATCTACACGCAATGGATAGCTGAGTGTATATTGCTCTCTTTTGGTAAGAAATATGTCGATATTCGATATTATATTTCATTTTATGCTTTAAAAATTCATATGAAATTTTCAGAATTATGAAGTTGTGGAGAGCACTAATTATTTGTTTTCTTTTCGTCACAGGTTCATCGGGGATGAGTGCATGCGGCGACATATGGTACAAGAAGATGGCTAGTGCTGTGCACATAGCATTTCTTCACTCCAAATGTGTATACGAGCAACGGGCAGGAACGTGAATATTCGTTTTTGGGAAGTGATTCCTCGATGATTGAATACTTTTGTATTATGCTTTGCGAATTCAGATGATATTTACAGACTGAAGATGTGGTCGAATGTACTAATCTATTTCTTTTCTTTCGTCACAGGATAGTATGGAATGTGTGCATACGGGGACATGTTCTACGGGAATATCGCTAGTGCCGTGCGCATAGCATTTCCTCAAATTAAACATATCTTCATGCGATGGATAGCTGAGTGTATATTGTTCTCTTTTGGTAAGAAATATGTCGATACTCGATATTTTATTTCATTTTATGCTTTACAAATTCATATGAAATTTTCAGAATATTGAAGTTGTGGAGAGCACTAGTTATTTGTTTTCTTTTCGTCACAGGTTCATCGGGGATGAGTGCATGCGGCGACATATGGTACAAGAAGACGGCTAGTGCTGTGCACATAGCACTCCTTCACTCAAAATGTATATACGTGCAATGGGCAGCAACGTGAATATTCGTTTTTGGGAAGTGATTCCTCGATGATTGAATACTTTTGTATTATGCTTTGCGAATTCAGATGATATTTACAGACTGAAGATGTGGTCGAGTGTACTAATCTATTTCTTTTCTTTCGTCACAGGATAGTATGGGATGTGTGAATACGGGGACATGTTCTACGGGAATATCGCTAGTGCTGTGCACATAGCATTTCTTCAAATTAAACATATCTTCGTGCAATGGATAGCTGAGTGTATATTGCTCTCTTTTGGTAAGAAATATGTCGATACTCGATATTTTATTTCATTTTATGCATTTACAAATTCATATGAAATTTTCAGCATTATGAAGTTGTGGAGAGCACTAATTATGTGTATTCTTTTCGTCAGAGGTTCATCGGTGATGAGTGCATGAGGCGACATATGGTACAGGAAGATGGCTAGTGCTGTGCACATAGCATTCCTTCACTCCAAATGTATATACGTGCAACGGGCAGGAACGTGAATATTCGTTTTTGGGAAGTGACACCTCGATGGTAGAATACTTCTGTGCTTTGCTATACGAAATCAGATAAAATTTACAGACTGAAGATGGGGTCGAGTGTACTAATCTATTTCTTTTCTTTCATCACAGGATAGTATGGAATGTGTGCATAGGTGGACATGTTCTACGAGAATATCGCTAGTGCTGTGCACATAGCATTTATTCAAATTAAACATATCCTCGTGCAGTGGATAGCTGAGTGTATATTGCTCACTTTTGGTAAGAAATATGTCGATATTCGATATTTTCTTCCATTTTATGCTTTACAAATTCATATGAAATTTTCAGAATTATGAAGTTGTGGAGAGCACTAATTATTTGTTTTCTTTTCGTCACAGGTTCATCGGGGATGAGTGCATGCGGCGACATATGGTACAAGATGACAGCTAGTGCTGTGCACATAGCATTCCTTCACTCAAAATGTATTTCCGTGCAACGGGCAGCAACGTGAATATTCGTTTTTGGGAAGTGACACCTCGATGATAGAATACTTTTGTACTTAGCTACACGAAATCAGATCAAATTTACAGACTGAAGATGTGGTCGAATGTACTAATCTATTTCTTTTCTTTCGTCACAGGATAGTATGGGATGTGTGAATACGGGGACATGTTCTACGAGAATATCCCTAGTGCTGTGCACATAGCATATCTTCAAATTAAACATATCTTCGTGCAATGGTTAGCTGAGTGTATATTGCTCTCTTTTGGTAAGAAATATGTCGATATTCGATATTTTATTTCTTTTTATGCTTTACAAATTCATATGAAATTTCAGAATTATGAAATTGTGGAGAGCACTAATTATTTGTTTTCTTTTCGTCACAGGTTCATCGGGGATGAGTGCATGCGGCGACATATGGTACAAGAAGACAGCTAGTGATGTGCACATAGCATTTCTTCACTCAAAATGTATATACGTGCAATGGGCAGCAACGTTAATATTCGTTTTTAGGAAGTGATTCCTCGATGATTGAATACTTTTGTATTATGCTTTGCGAATTCAGATAATATTTACAGACTGAAGATGTGGTCGAGTGTACTAATCTATTTCTTTTCTTTCGTCACAGGATAGTATGGGATGTGTGAATACGGGGACATGTTCTACAGGAAAATCGCTAGTGCCGTGCGCATAGCATTCCTTCAAATTAAACATATCTTCGTGCGATGGATAGCTAAGTGTATATTGCTCTCTTTTGGTAAGAAATATGTCGATACTCGATATTTTATTTCATTTTATGCTTTACAAATTCATATGAAATTTTCAGAATTATTAAGTTGTGGAGAGCACTAATTATTTGTTTTCTTTTCGTCACAGGTTCATCGGGGATGAGTGCATGCGGCGACATATTGTACAAGAAGACGGCTAGTGCTGCGCACATAGCATTCCTTCACTCAAAATGTATATACGTGCAATGGGCAGCAACGTGAATATTCGTTTTTGGGAAGTGACTCCTCGATGATTGAATACTTTTGTATTATGCTTTGCGAATTCAGATGATATTTACAGACCGAAAATGTGGTCGAGTGTACTAATCTATTTCTTTTCTTTCGTCACAGGATAGTATGGGATGTGTGAATACGGGGACATGTTCTACAGGAATATCGCTAGTGCAGTGCACATAGCATTTCTTCAAATTAAACATATCTTCGTGCAATGGATAGCTGAGTGTATATTGCTCTCTTTTGGTAAGAAATATGTCGATACTCGATATTTTATTTCATTTTATGCTTTACAAATTCATATGAAATTTTCAGAATTATGAAGTTGTGGAGAGCACTAATTATTTGTTTTCTTTTCGTCACAGGTTCATCGGGGATGAGTGCATGCGTCGACATATGGTACAAGAAGACGGCTAGTGCTGTGCACATAGCATTCCTTCACTCAAAATGTATATACGTGCAATGGGCAGCAACGTGAATATTCGTTTTTGGGTAGTGTTTCCTCGATGATTGAATACTTTTGTATTATGCTTTGCGAATTCAGATGATATTTACAGACTGAAGATGTGGTCGAGTGTAGTAATCTATTTCTTTTCTTTCGTCACAGGATAGTATGGTATGTGTGCATACGGGGACATGTTCTACGAGAGAATCATTAGTGCTGTGCACATAGCATTTCTTCAAATTAAACATATCTTCGTGCAATGGATAGCTGAGTGTATATTGCTCTCTTTTGGTAAGAAATATGTCGATATTCGATATTTTATTTCATTTTATGCTTTACAAATTCATATGAAATTTTCAGCATTATGAAGTTGTGGAGAGCACTAATTATGTGTATTCTTTTCGTCACAGGTTCATCGGTGATGAGTGCATGAGGCGACATATGGTACAGGAAGATGGCTAGTGCTGTGCACATAGCATTCCTTCACTCCAAATGTATATACGTGCAACGGGCAGCAACGTGAATATTCGTTTTTGGGATGTGATATCTCGATGACTGAATACTTTAGTGTTATGCTTTACGAATCCAGACGAAATTTACAGACTGATGATGCGGTCGAGTGTACTAAACTATTTCTTTTCTTTGGTTACAGTATCGTATGGGATGTGTGAATACGGGGAGATGTTCTACGAGAATATCGCTAGTGCTGTGCACATAGCATTTCTTCAAATTAAACATATCTACGTGCAATGGATAGCTGAGTGGATATTGCTGTCTTTTGGTAAGAAATATGTCGATATTCGATATTTTATTTCATTTTATGCTTTACAAATTCATATGAAATTTTCAGAATTATGAAGTTGTGGAGAGCACTAATTATTTGTTTTCTTTTCGTCAGAGGTTCATAGGGGATGAGTGCATGCGGCGACATATGGTACAAGAAGATGGCTAATGCTGTGCACATGGCATTCCTTCACTCCAAATGTATATACGTGCAACGGGCAGGAACGTGAATATTCGTTTTTGGGAAGTGACACCTCGATGATAGAATACTTTTGTACTTTGCTATACGAAATCAGATAAAATTTACAGACTGAAGATGCGGTCGAGTGTACTAATCTATTTCTTTTCTTTCATCACAGGATAGTATGGAATGTGTGCATAGGTGGACATGTTCTACGAGAATATCGCTAGTGCTGTGCACATAGCATTTCTTCAAATTAAGCATATCCTCGTGCAGTGGATAGCTGAGTGTATATTGCTCACTTTTGGTAAGAAATATGTCGATATTCGATATTTTCTTCCATTTTATGCTTTACAAATTCATATGAAATTTTCAGAATTATGAAGTTGTGGAGAGCACTAATTATTTGTTTTCTTTTCGTCACAGGTTCATCGGGGATGAGTGCATGCGGCGACATATGGTACAAGAAGACAGCTAGTGCTGTGCACATAGCATTCCTTCACTCAAAATGTATTTACGTGCAACGGGCAGCAACGTGAATATTCGTTTTTGGGAAGTGACACCTCGATGATAGAATACTTTTGTACTTAGCTACACGAAATCAGATCAAATTTACAGACTGAAGATGTGGTCGAATGTACTAATCTATTTCTTTTCTTTCGTCACAGGATAGTATGGGATGTGTGAATACGGGGACATGTTCTACGAGAATATCGCTAGTGCTGTGCACATAGCATATCTTCAAATTAAACATATCTTCGTGCGATGGATAGCTGAGTGTATATTGCTCTCTTTTGGTAAGAAATATGTCGATACTCGATATTTTATTTCATTTTATGCTTTACAAATTCATATGAAATTTTCAGAATTATTAAGTTGTGGAGAGCACTAATTATTTGTTTTCTTTTCGTCACAGGTTCATCGGGGATGAGTGCATGCGGCGACATATGGTACAAGAAGACGGCTAGTGCTGCGCACATAGCATTCCTTCACTCAAAATGTATATACGTGCAATGGGCAGCAACGTGAATATTCGTTTTTGGGAAGTGACTCCTCGATGATTGAATACTTTTGTATTATGCTTTGCGAATTCAGATGATATTTACAGACCGAAAATGTGGTCGAGTGTACTAATCTATTTCTTTTCTTTCGTCACAGGATAGTATGGGATGTGTGAATACGGGGACATGTTCTACGGGAATATCGCTAGTGCAGTGCACATAGCATTTCTTCAAATTAAACATATCTTCGTGCAATGGATAGCTGAGTGTATATTGCTCTCTTTTGGTAAGAAATATGTCGATACTCGATATTTTATTTCATTTTATGCTTTACAAATTCATATGAAATTTTCAGAATTATGAAGTTGTGGAGAGCACTAATTATTTGTTTTCTTTTCGTCACAGGTTCATCGGGGATGAGTGCATGCGTCGACATATGGTACAAGAAGACGGCTAGTGCTGTGCACATAGCATTCCTTCACTCAAAATGTATATACGTGCAATGGGCAGCAACGTGAATATTCGTTTTTGGGAAGTGTTTCCTCGATGATTGAACACTTTTGTATTATGCTTTGCGAATTCAGATGATATTTACAGACTGAAGATGTGGTCGAGTGTAGTAATCTATTTCTTTTCTTTCGTCACAGGATAGTATGGTATGTGTGAATACGGGGACATGTTCTACGAGAGAATCATTAGTGCTGTGCACATAGCATTTCTTCAAATTAAACATATCTTCGTGCAATGGATAGCTGAGTGTATATTGCTCTCTTTTGGTAAGAAATATGTCGATATTCGATATTTTATTTCATTTTATGCTTTACAAATTCATATGAAATTTTCAGCATTATGAAGTTGTGGAGAGCACTAATTATGTGTATTCTTTTCATCACAGGTTCATCGGTGATGAGTGCATGAGGCGACATATGGTACAGGAAGATGGCTAGTGCTGTGCACATAGCATTCCTTCACTCCAAATGTATATACGTGCAACGGGCAGCAACGTGAATATTCGTTTTTGGGATGTGATATCTCGATGACTGAATACTTTAGTGTTATGCTATACGAATCCAGACGAAATTTACAGACTGATGATGCGGTCGAGTGTACTAAACTATTTCTTTTCTTTCGTCACAGTATCGTATGGGATGTGTGAATACGGGGAGATGTTCTACGAGAATATCGCTAGTGCTGTGCACATAGCATTTCTTCAAATTAAACATATCTACGTGCAATGGATAGCTGAGTGGATATTGCTTTCTTTTGGTAAGAAATATGTCGATATTCGATATTTTATTTCTTTTTATGCTTTACAAATTCATATGAAATTTTCAGAATTATGAAGTTGTGGAGAGCACTAATTATTTGTGTTCTTTTCGTCAGAGGTATATAGGGGATGAGTGCATGCGGCGACATATGGTACAAGAAGATGGCTAATGCTGTGCACATGGCATTCCTTCACTCCAAATGTATATACGTGCAACGGGCAGGAACGTGAATATTCGTTTTTGGGAAGTGACACCTCGATGATAGAATACTTTTGTACTTTGCTATACGAAATCAGATAAAATTTACAGACTGAAGATGCGGTCGAGTGTACTAATCTATTTCTTTTCTTTCATCACAGGATAGTATGGAATGTGTGCATAGGTGGACATGTTCTACGAGAATATCGCTAGTGCTGTGCACATAGCATTTCTTCAAATTAAACATATCCTCGTGCAATGGATAGCTGAGTGTATATTGCCACTTTTGGTAAGAAATATGTCGATATTCGATATTTTCTTCCATTTTATGCTTTACAAATTCATATGAAATTTTCAGAATTATGAAGTTGTGGAGAGCACTAATTATTTGTTTTCTTTTCGTCACAGGTTCATCGGGGATGAGTGCATGCGGCGACATATGGTACAAGAAGACAGCTAGTGCTGTGCACATAGCATTCCTTCACTCAAAATGTATATACGTGCAACTGGCAGCAACGTGAATATTCGTTTTTGGGAAGTGACACCTCGATGATAGAATACTTTTGTACTTAGCTACACGAAATCAGATCAAATTTACAGACTGAAGATGTGGTCGAATGTACTAATCTATTTCTTTTCTTTCGTCAGAGGATAGTATGGAATGTGTGCATACGGGGACATGTTCTACGAGGATATCGCTAGTGCTGTGCACATAGCATTTCTTCGCATTACACATATCTACGTGCAATGGATAGCTGAGTGTATATTGCTCTCTTTTGGTAAGAAATATGTCGATATTCGATATTTTATTTCATTTTATGCTTTACAAATTCATATGAAATTTTCAGAATTATGAAGTTGCGGAGAGCACTAATTATTTGTTTTCTTTTCGTCACAGGTTCATCGGGGATGAGTGCATGCGGCGACATATGGTACAAGAAGACAGCTAGTGCTGTGCACACAGCATTCCTTCACTCAAAATGTATATACGTGCAATGGGCAGCGACGTGAATATTCGTTTTTGGGAAGTGATTCCTCGATGATTGAATACTTTTGTATTATGCTTTGCGAATTCAGATGATATTTACAGACTGAAGGTGTGGTCGAGTGTACTAATCTATTTCTTTTCTTTCGTCACAGGATAGTATGGGATGTGTGAATACGGGGACATGTTCTACGAGAATATCGCTAGTGCTGTGCACATAGCATTTCTTCAAATTAAACATATCTTCGTGCAATGGATAGCTGAGTGTATATTGCTCTCTTTTGGTAAGAAATATGTCGATACTCGATATTTTATTTCATTTTATGCTTTACAAATTCATATGAAATTTTCAGAATTATGAAAATGTGGAGAGCACTAATTATTTGTTTTCTTTTCGTCACAGGTTCGTCGGGGATGAGTGCATGCGTCGACATATGGTACAAGAAGACGGCTAGTGCTGTGCACATAGCATTCCTTCACTTAAAATGTATATACGTGCAATGGGCAGAAACGTGAATATTCGTTTTTGGGAAGTGTTTCCTCGAGGATTGAATACTTTTGTATTATGCTTTGCGAATTCAGATGATATTTACAGACTGAATATGTGGTCGAGTGTAGTAATCTATTTCTTTTCTTTCGTCACAGGACAGTATGGTATGTGTGAATACGTGGACATGTTCTACGAGAGAATCACTAGTGCTGTGCACATAGCATTTCTTCAAATTAAACATATCTTCGTGCAATGGATAGCTGAGTGTATATTGCTCTCTTTTGGTAAGAAATATGTCGATATTCGATATTTTATTTCATTTTATGCTTTACAAATTCATATGAAATTTTCAGCATTATGAAGTTGTGGAGAGCACTAATTATGTGTATTCTTTTCGTCACAGGTTCATCGGTGATGAGTGCATGAGGCGACATATGGTACAGGAAGATGGCTAGTGCTGTGCACATAGCATTCCTTCACTCCAAATGTATATACGTGCAACGGGCAGCAACGTGAATATTCGTTTTTGGGATGTGATATCTCGATGATTGAATACTTTAGTGTTATGCTTTACGAATCCAGACGAAATTTACAGACTGATGATGCGGTCGAGTGTACTAAACTATTTCTTTTCTTTCGTCACAGTATCGTATGGGATGTGTAAATACGGGGAGATGTTCTACGAGAATATCGCTAGTGCTGTGCACATAGCATTTCTTCAAATTAAACATATCTACGTGCAATGGATAGCTGAGTGGATATTGCTTTCTTTTGGTAAGAAATATGTCGATATTCGATATTTTATTTCATTTTATGCTTTACAAATTCATATGAAATTTTCAGAATCATGAAGTCGTAGAGGGCACCAATTATTTGTTTTCTTTTCGTCACAGGTTCATCGGGGTTGAGTGCATGCGGCGACATATGGTACAAGAAGACAGCTAGTGCTGTGCACATAGCATTCCTTCACTCAAATTGTATATACGTGCAATGGGCAGCAACGTGAATATTCGTTTTTGGGAAGTGATTCCTCGATGATTGAATACCTTTGTATTGTGCTTTGCGAATTCAAATGATATTTACAGACTGAAGATGCGGTCGAGTGTACTAATCTATTTCTTTTCTTTCGTGACAGGGTAGTATGGAATGTGTGCATAAGGGGACATGTTCTACGAGAATATCGCTAGTGCTGTGCACATAGCATTTCTTCAAATTAAACATATCTTCGTGCAATGGATAGCTGAGTGTATATTCCTCTCTTTTGGTAAGAAATATGTCGATATTCGATATTTTATTCCATTTTATGTTTTACAAATTCATATGAAATTTTCAGAATTATGAAGTTGTGGAGAGCACTAATTATTTGTTTTCTTTTCGTCACAGGTTCATCGGGGATGAGTGCATGCGGCGACATATGGTACAAGAAGATGGCTAGTGCTGTGCACATAGCATTTCTTCACTCCAAATGTGTATACGTGCAACGGGCAGCAACGTGAATATTCTCTTTTGGGAAGTGACACCTCGATGATAGAATACTTTTGTACTTTGCTACACGAAATGAGATCAAATTTACAGACTGAAGATGTGGTCGAGTGTACTAATCTATTTCTTTTCTTTCGTCACAGGATAGTATGGGATGTGTGAATACGGGGACATGTTCTACGAGAATATCGCTAGTGCTGTGCACATAGCATTTCTTCAAATTAAACATATCTTCGTGCAATGGATAGCTGAATGTATATTGCTCTCTTTTGGTAAGAAATATGTCGATATTCGATATTTTACTTCATTTTATGCTTTACAAATTCATATGAAATTTTCAGAATTATGAAGTTGTGGAGAGCACTAATTATTTGTTTTCTTTTCGTCACAGGTTCATCGGGGATGAGTGCATGCGGCGACATATGGTACAAGAAGATGGCTAGTGCTGTGCACATAGCATTTCTTCACTCCAAATGTGTATACGTGCAACGGGCAGGAACGTGAATATTCGTTTTTGGGAAGTGACACCTCGATGATAGAATACTTTTGCACTTTGCTATACGAAATCAGATCAAATTTACAGACTGAAGATGTTGTCCAATGTACTAATCTATTTATTTTCTTTCGTCACAGGATAGTATGGAATGTGTGCATACGGGGACATGTTCTACGAGAATATCGCTAGTGCTGTGCACATAGCATTTCTTCAAATTAAACATATCTTCTTGCAATGGATTGCTGAGTGTATATTGCTCTCTTTTGGTAAGAAATATGTCGATATTCGATATTTTATTCCTTTTTATGCTTTACAAATTCATATGAAATTTTCAGAATTATGAAGTTGTGGAGAGCACTAATTATTTGTTTCCTTTTCGTCACAGGCTCATCGGGGATGAGTGCATGCAGCGACATATGGTACAAGAAGATGGCTAGTGCTGTGCACATAGCATTTCTTCACTCCAAATGTGTATACGTGCAACGGGCAGAAACGTGAATATTCTCTTTTGGGAAGTGACACCTCGATGATAGAATACTTTTGTACTTTGCTACACGAAATCAGATCAAATTTACAGACTGAAGATGTGGTCGAGTGTACTAATCTATTTCTTTTCTTTCGTCACAGGATAGTATGGAATGTGTACATATGGGGACATGTTCTACGAGAATATCGCTAGTGCTGTGCACATAGCATTTCTTCAAATTAAACATATCTTCGTGCAATGGATAGCTGAGTGTATATTGCTCTCTTTTGGTAAGAAATATGTCGATATTCGATATTTTATTTCTTTTTATGCCTTACAAATTCATATGAAATTTTCAGAATTATGAAGTTGTGGAGAGCACTAATTATTTGTTTTCTTTTCGTCACAGGTTCATCGGGGATGAGTGCATGCGGCGACATATGGTACAAGAAGATGGCTAGTGCTGTGCACATAGCATTTCTTCACTCCAAATGTGTATACGTGCAACGGGCAGGAACGTGAATATTCGTTTTTGGGAAGTGACACCTCGATGATAGAATACTTTTGTACTTTGCTATACGAATCAGAACAAATTTACAGACTGAAGATGCGGTCGAGTGTACTAATCTATTTCTTTTCTTTCGTCACAGGGTAGTATGGAATGTGTGCATACGGGGACATGTTCTACGAGAATATCGCTAGTGCTGTGCACATAGCATTACTTCAAATTAAACATATCTTCGTGCAATGGATAGCTGAGTGTATATTGCTCTCTTTTGGTAAGAAATATGTCGATATTCGATATTTTATTCCATTTTATGCTTTACAAATTCATATGAAATTTTCAGAATTATGAAGTTGTGGAGAGCACTAATTATTTGTTTTCTTTTCGTCACAGGTTCATCGGGGATGAGTGCATGCGGCGACATATGGTACAAGAAGATGGCTAGTGCTGTGCACATAGCATTTCATCACTCCAAAGGTGTATACGTGCAACGGGCAGCAACGTGAATATTCTCTTTTGGGAAGTGACACCTTGATGATAGACTACTTTTGTACTTTTCTACACGAAATGAGATCAAATTTACAGACTGAAGATGTGGTCGAGTGTACTAATCTATTTCTTTTCTTTCGTCACAGGATAGTATGGGATGTGTGAATACGGGACATGTTCTACGAGAATATCGCTAGTGCTGTGCACATAGCATTTCTTCAAATTAAACATATCTTCGTGCAATGGATAGCTGAGTGTATATTGCTCTCTTTTGGTAAGAAATATGTCGATATTCGATATTTTATTTCTTTTCATGCTTTACAAATTCATATGAAATTTTCAGAATTATGAAGTTGTGGAGAGCACTAATTATTTGTTTTCTTTTCGTCACAGGTTCATCGGGGATGAGTGCATGCGGCGACATATGGTACAAGAAGATGGCTAATGCTGTGCACATAGCATTTCTTCACTCCAAATGTGTATACGTGCAACGGGCAGGAACGTGAATATTCGTTTTTGGGAAGTGACACCTCGATGATTGAATACTTTTGTACTTTGCTATACGAAATCAGATCAAATTTACAGACTGAAGATGCGGTCGAGTGTACTAATCTATTTCTTTTCTTTCGTCACAGGATAGTATGGAATGTGTGCATACGAGGACATGTTCTACGAGAATATCGCTAGTGCTGTGCACATAGCATTTCTTCAAATTAAACATATCCTCGTGCAATGGATAGCTGAGTGTATATTACCCTCATTTGGTAAGAAATATGTCGATATTCGATATTTTACTTCATTTTATGCTTTACAAATTCATATGAAATTTTCAGAATTATGAAGTTGTGGAGAGCACTAATTATTTGTTTTCTTTTCGTCACAGGTTCATCGGGGATGAGTGCATGCGGCGACATATGGTACAAGAAGATGGCTAGTACTGTGCACATAGCATTTCTTCACTCCAAATGTGTATACGTGCAACGGGCAGGAACGTGAATATTCGTTTTTGGGAAGTGACACCTCGATGATAGAATACTTTTGTACTTTGCTATACGAATCAGATCAAATTTACAGACTGAAGATGCGGTCGAGTGTACTAATCTATTTCTTTTCTTTCGTCACAGGGTAGTATGGAATGTGTGCATACGGGGACATGTTCTACGAGAATATCGCTAGTGCTGTGCACATAGCTTTTCTTCAAATTAAACATATCTTCGTGCACGGATAGCTGAGTGTAAATTGCTCTCTTTTGGTAAGAAATATGTCGATATTCGATATTTTATTCCATTTTATGCTTTACAAATTCATATGAAATTTTCAGAATTATTAAGTTGTGGAGAGCACTAATTATTTGTTTCCATTTCGTCACAGGTTCATCGGGGATGAGTGCATGCGGCGACATATGGTACAAGAAGATGGCTAGTACTGTGCACATAGCATTTCTTCAGTCCAAATGTGTATACGTGCAACGGGCAGCAACGTGAATATTCTATTTTGGGAAGTGACACCTCGATGATAGAATACTTTTGTACTTTTCTACACGAAATGAGATCAAATTTTCAGACTGAAGATGTGGTCGAGTGTACTAATCTATTTCTTTTCTTTCGTCACAGGATAGTATGGGATGTGTGAATACGGGGACATGTTCTACGAGAATATCGCTTGTGCTGTGCACATAGCATTTCTTCAAATTAAACATATCCTCGTGCAATGGATAGCTGAGTGTATATTGCTCTCTTTTGGTAAGAAATATGTCGATATTCGATATTTTACTTCATTTTTTGCTTTACAAATTCATATGAAATTTTCAGAATTATGAAGTTGTGGAGAGCACTAATTATTTGTTTTCTTTTCGTCACAGGTTCATCTGGGATGAGTGCATGCGGCGACATATGGTACAGGAAGATGGCTAGTGCTGTGCACATAGCATTTCTTCACTCCAAATGTGTATACGTGCAACGGGCAGGAACGTGAATATTCGTTTTTGGGAAGTGACACCTCGATGATAGAATACTTTTGTACTTTGCTATACGAAATCAGATCAAATTTGCAGACTGAAGATGCGGTCGAGTGTACTAATCTATTTCTTTCCTTTCGTTACAGGGTAGTATGGAATGTGTGCATACGGGGACATGTTCTACGAGAATATCGCTAGTGCTGTGCACATAGCATTTCTTCAAATTAAACATATCTTCGTGCAATAGATAGCTGAGTGTATATTGCTCTCTTTTGGTAATATTTATGTCGATATTCGATATTTTATTCCATTTTATGCTTTACAAATTCATATGAGATTTTCAAAATTATGAAGTTGTTGAGAGCACTAATTATTTTTTTTCTTTTCGTCACAGGTTCATCGGGGATGAGTGCATGCGGCGACATATGGTACAAGAAGATGGCTAGTGCTGTGCACATAGCATTTCTTCACTCCAAATGTGTATACGTGCAACGGGCAGGAACGTGAATATTCGTTTTTGGGAAGTGACACCTCGATGATAGAATACTTTTGCACTTTGCTATACGAAATCAGATCAAATTTACAGGCTGAAGATGTGGTCGAGTGTACTAATCTATTTCTTTTCTTTCGTCACAGGATAGTATGGAATGTGTGCATATGGGGGCATGTTCTACGACAATATCGCTAGTGCTGTGCACATAGCAATTCTTCAAATTAAACATATCTACGTGCAATGGATAGCTGAGTGTATATTGCTTTCTTTTGGTAAGAAATATGTCGATATTCGATATTTTATTTCATTTTATGCTTTACAAATTCATATGAAATTTTCAGAATTATGAAGTTGTGGAGAGCACTAATTATTTGTCTTCTTTTCGTCACAGGTTCATCGGGGATGAGTGCATGCGGCGACATATGGTACAAGAAGATGGCTAGTGCTGTGCACATAGCATTTCTTCACTCCAAATGTGTATACATGCATCGGGCAGGAACGTGAATATTCGTTTTTGGGAAGTGACACCTCGATGATTGAATACTTTAGTGTTGTGCTTTACGAATTCATATGAAACTTACAGACTGGTGATGCGGTAGAATGTACTAATCTATTTCTTTTGCTTCGTCACAGGATAGTATGGGATGTGTGAATACGGGGACATGTTCTACGAGAATATCGCTAGTGCTGTGCACATAGCATTTCTTCAAATTAAACATATCTTCGTGCAATGGATAGTTGAGTGTATATTGCTCTCTTTTGGTAAGAAATATGTCGATATTCGATATTTTCTTCCATTTTATGCTTTACAAATTCATATGAAATTTTCAGAATTATGAAGTTGTGGAGAGCACTAATTATTTGTTTTCTTTTCGTCACAGGTTCATCGGGGATGAGTGCATGTGGCGACATATGGTACAAGAAGATGGCTAGTGCTGTGCACATAGCATTTCTTCACTCCAAATGTGTATACGTGCAACGGGCAGGAGCGTGAATATTCGTTTTTGGGAAGTGACACCTCGATGATAGAATACTTTTGTACTTTGCTATACGAAATAAGATCAAATTTACAGACTGAAGATGCGGTCGAGTGTACTAATTTAATTCTTTTCTTTCGTCACAGGATAGTATGGAATGTGTGCATACGGGGACATGTTCTACGAGAATATCGCTAGTGCTGTGCACATAGCATTTCTTCAAATTAAACATATCTTCTTGCAATGGATTGCTGAGTGTATATTGCTCTCTTTTGGTAAGAAATATGTCGATATTCGATATTTTATTCCTTTTTATGCTTTACAAATTCATATGAAATTTTCAGAATTATGAAGTTGTGGAGAGCACTAATTATTTGTTTCCTTTTCGTCACAGGTTCATCGGGGATGAGTGCATGCAGCGACATATGGTACAAGAAGATGGCTAGTGCTGTGCACATAGCATTTCTTCACTCCAAATGTGTATACGTGCAACGGGCAGAAACGTGAATATTCTCTTTTGGGAAGTGACACCTCGATGATAGAATACTTTTGTACTTTGCTACACGAAATCAGATCAAATTTACAGACTGAAGATGTGGTCGAGTGTACTAATCTATTTCTTTTCTTTCGTCACAGGATAGTATGGAATGTGTACATATGGGGACATGTTCTACGAGAATATCGCTAGTGCTGTGCACATAGCATTTCTTCAAATTAAACCTATCTTCGTGCAATGGATAGCTGAGTGTATATTGCTCTCTTTTGGTGAGAAATATGTCGATATTCGATATTTTATTTCTTTTTATGCTTTACAAATTCATATGAAATTTTCAGAATTATGAAGTTGTGGAGAGCACAAATTATTTGTTTTCTTTTCGTCACAGGTTCATCGGGGATGAGTGCATGCGGCGACATATGGTACAAGAAGATGGCTAGTGCTGTGCACATAGCATTTCTTCACTCCAAATGTGTATACGTGCAACGGGCAGGAACGTGAATATTCGTTTTTGGGAAGTGACACCTCGATGATAAAATACTTTTGTACTTTGCTATACGAAATCAGATCAAATTTACAGACTGAAGATGCGGTCGAGTGTACTAATCTATTTCTTTTCTTTCGTCACAGGATAGTATGGAATGTGTGCATACGGGGACATGTTCTACGAGATTATCGCTAGTGCTGTGCACATAGAATTTCTTCAAATTAAACATATCCTCGTGCAATGGATAGCTGAGTGTATATTGCTCTCTTTTGGTAAGAAATATGTCGATATTCGATACTTTACTTCATTTTATGCTTTACAAATTCATGTGAAATTTTCAGAATTATGAAGTTGTGGAGAGAACTAATTATTTGTTTTCTTTTCGTCACAGGTTCATCGGGGATGAGTGCATGCGGCGACATATGGTACAAGAAGATGGCTAGTGCTGTGCACATAGCATTTCTTCACTCCAAATGTGTATACGTGCAACGGGCAGGAACGTGAATATTCGTTTTTGGGAAGTGACACCTCGATGATAGAATACTTTTGCACTTTGCTATACGAAATCAGATCAAATTTACAGGCTGAAGATGTGGTCGAGTGTACTAATCTATTTCTTTTCTTTCGTCGCAGGATAGTATGGAATGTGTGCATACGGGGGCATGTTCTACGACAATATCGCTAGTGCTGTGCACATAGCAATTCTTCAAATTAAACATATCTACGTGCAATGGATAGCTGAGTGTATATTGCTTTCTTTTGGTAAGAAATATGTCGATATTCGATATTTTATTTCATTTTATGCTTTACAAATTCATATGAAATTTTCAGAATTATGAAGTTGTGGAGAGCACTAATTATTTGTCTTCTTTTCGTCACAGGTTCATCGGGGATGAGTGCATGCGGCGACATATGGTACAAGAAGATGGCTAGTGCTGTGCACATAGCATTTCTTCACTCCAAATGTGTATACATGCATCGGGCAGGAACGTGAATATTCGTTTTTGGGAAGTGACACCTCGATGATTGAATACTTTAGTGTTGTGCTTTACGAATTCATATGAAATTTACAGACTGGTGATGCGGTAGAATGTACTAATCTATTTCTTTTGCTTCGTCACAGGATAGTATGGGATGTGTGAATACGGGGACATGTTCTACGAGAATATCGCTAGTGCTGTGCACATAGCATTTCTTCAAATTAAACATATCTTCGTGCAATGGATAGTTGAGTGTATATTGCTCTCTTTTGGTAAGAAATATGTCGATATTCGATATTTTATTTCTTTTTATGCTTTACAAATTCATATGAAATTTTCAGAATTATGAAGTTGTGGAGAGCACTAATTATTTGTATTCTTTTCGTCACAGGTTCATGGGGGATGAGTGCATGCGGCGACATATGGTACAAGAAGATGGCTAGTGCTGTGCACATAGCATTTCTTCACTCCAAATGTATATACGTGCAACGGGCAGCAACGTAAATATTCGTTTTTGGGAAGTGACACCTCGATGATAGAATACTTTTGTACTTTGCTATACGAAATCAGATCAAATTTACAGACTGAAGATGTGGTCGAGTGTACTAATCTATTCCTTTTCTTTCGTCACAGGATAGTATGGGATGTGTGCATACGGGGACATGTTCTACGAGAATATCGCTAGTGCCGTGCACATAGCATTTCTTCAAATTAAACATATCTTCGTGCAATGGATAGCTGAGTGTATATTGCACACTTTTGGTAAGAAATATGTCGATATTCGATATTTTCTTCCATTTTATGCTTTACAAATTCATATGAAATTTTCAGAATTATGAAGTTGTGGAGAGCACTAATTATTTGTTTTCTTTTCGTCACAGGTTCATCGGGGATGAGTGCATGTGGCTACATATGGTACAAGAAGATGGCTAGTGCTGTGCACATAGCATTTCTTCACTCCAAATGTGTATACGTGCAACGGGCAGGAGCGTGAATATTCGTTTTTGGGAAGTGACACCTCGATGATAGAATACTTTTGTACTTTGCTATACGAAATAAGATCAAATTTACAGACTGAAGATGCGGTCGAGTGTACTAATTTAATTCTTTTCTTTCGTCACAGGATAGTATGGAATGTGTGCGTACGGGGACATGTTCTACGAGAATATCGCTAGTGCTGTGCACATAGCATTTCTTCAAATTAAACATATCTTTGTGCAATGGATAGCTGAGTGTATATTGCTCACTTTTGGTAAGAAATATGTCGATTATCGATATTTTCTTCCATTTTATGCTTTACAAATTCATATGAAATTTTCAGAATTATGAAGTTGTGGAGAGCACTAATTATTTGTTTTCTTTTCGTCACAGGTTCATCGGGGATGAGTGCATGCGGCGACATATGGTACAAGAAGATGGCTAGTGCTGTGCACATAGCATTTCTTCACTCCAAATGTGTATACGTGCAACGGGCAGGAACGTGAATATTCGTTTTTGGGAAGTGACACCTCGATGATAGAATACTTTTGCACTTTGCTATACGAAATCAGATCAAATTTACAGGCTGAAGATGTGGTCGAGTGTACTAATCTATTTCTTTTCTTTCGTCACAGGATAGTATGGAATGTGTGCATACGGGGGCATGTTCTACGACAATATCGCTAGTGCTGTGCACATAGCAATTCTTCAAATTAAACATATCTACGTGCAATGGATAGCTGAGTGTATATTGCTTTCTTTTGGTAAGAAATATGTCGATATTCGATATTTTATTTCATTTTATGCTTTACAAATTCATATGAAATTTTCAGAATTATGAAGTTGTGGAGAGCACTAATTATTTGTTTTCTTTCGTCACAGGTTCATCGGGTATGAGTGCATGCGGCGACATATGGTACAAGAAGATGGCTAGTGCTGTGCACATAGCATTTCTTCACTCCAAATGTGTATACATGCATCGGGCAGGAACGTGAATATTCGTTTTTGGGAAGTGACACCTCGATGATTGAATACTTTAGTGTTGTATTTTACGAATTCATATGAAATTTACAGACTGGTGATGCGGTAGAATGTACTAATCTATTTCTTTTGCTTCGTCACAGGATAGTATGGGATGTGTGAATACGGGGACATGTTCTACGAGAATATCGCTAGTGCTGTGCACATAGCATTTCTTCAAATTAAACATATCTTCGTGCAATGGATAGTTGAGTGTATATTGCTCTCTTTTGGTAAGAAATATGTCGATATTCGATATTTTATTTCTTTTTATGCTTTACAAATTCATATGAAATTCTCAGAATTATGAAGTTGTGGAGAGCACTAATTATTTGTATTCTTTTCGTCACAGGTTCATGGGGGATGAGTGCATGCGGCGACATATGGTACAAGAAGATGGCTAGTGCTGTGCACATAGCATTTCTTCACTCCAAATGTATATACGTGCAACGGGCAGCAACGTAAATATTCGTTTTTGGGAAGTGACACCTCGATGATAGAATACTTTTGTACTTTGCTATACGAAATCAGATCAAATTTACAGACTGAAGATGTGGTCGAGTGTACTAATCTATTCCTTTTCTTTCGTCACAGGATAGTATGGGATGTGTGCATACGGGGACATGTTCTACGAGAATATCGCTAGTGCCGTGCACATAGCATTCCTTCAAATTAAACATATCCTCGTGCAATGGATAGCTGAGTGTATATTGCTCACTTTTGGTAAGAAATATGTCGATATTCGATATTTTCTTAAATTTTATGCTTTACAAATTCATATGAAATTTTCAGAATTATGAAGTTGTGGAGAGCACTAATTATTTGTTTTCTTTTCGTCACAGGTTCATCGGGGATGAGTGCATGTGGCGACATATGGTACAAGAAGATGGCTAGTGCTGTGCACATAGCATTTCTTCACTCCAAATGTGTATACGTGCAACGGGCAGGAACGTGAATATTCGTTTTTGGGAAGTGACACCTCGATGATAGAATACTTTTGTACTTTGCTATACGAAATAAGATCAAATTTGCAGACTGAAGATGCGGTCGAGTGTACTAATCTAATTCTTTTCTTTCGTCACAGGATAGTATGGAATGTGTGCATACGGGGACATGTTCTACGAGAATATCGCTAGTGCTGTGCACATAGCATTTCTTCAAATTAAACATATCTTCGTGCAATGGATAGCTGAGTGTATATTGCTCACTTTTTTTAAGAAATATGTCGATTATCGATATTTTCTTCCATTTTATGCTTTACAAATTAATATGAAATTTTCAGAATTATGAAGTTGTGGAGAGCACTAATTATTTGTTTTCTTTTCGTCACAGGTTCATCGGGGATGAGTGCATGCGGCGACATATGGTACAAGAAGATGGCTAGTGCTGTGCACATAGCATTTCTTCACTCCAAATGTGTATACGTGCAACGGGCAGCAACGTAAATATTTGTTTTTGGGAAGTGACACCTCGATGATAGATCACTTTTGTACTTTGCTATACGAAATCAGATCAAATTTACAGACTGAAGATGTGGTCGAGTGTACTAATCTATTCCTTTTCTTTCGTCACAGGATAGTATGGGATGTGTGCATACGGGGACATGTTCTACGAGAATATCGCTAGTGCTGTGCACATAGCATTTCTTCAAATTAAACATATCTACGTGCAATGGATAGCTGAGTGTATATTGCTTTCTTTTCGTAAGAAATATGTCGATATTCGATATTTTATTTCATTTTATGCTTTACAAATTCATATGATATTTTCAGAATTATGAAGTTGTGGAGAGCACTAATTATTTGTTTTCTTTTCGTCACAGGTTCATCGGGGATGAGTGCATGCGGCGACATATGGTACAAGAAGATGGCTAGTGCTGTGCACATAGCATTTCTTCACTCCAAATGTGTATACGTGCAACGGGCAGGAACGTGAATATTCGTTTTTGGGAAGTGACACCTCGATGATTGAATACTTTAGTGTTGTATTTTACGAATTCATATGAAATTTACAGACTGGTGATGCGGTAGAATGTACTAATATATTTCTTTTGCTTCGTCACAGGATAGTATGGGATGTGTGAATACGGGGACATGTTCTACGAGAATATCGCTAGTGCTGTGCACATAGCATTTCTTTAAATTAAACATATCTTCGTGCAATGGATAGTTGAGTGTATATTGCTCTCTTTTGGTAAGAAATATGTCGATATTCGATATTTTATTTCTTTTTATGCTTTACAAATTCATATGAAATTTTCAGAATTATGAAGTTGTGGAGAGCACTAATTATTTGTTTTCTTTTCGTCACAGGTTCATCGGGGATGAGTGCATGCGGCGACATATGGTACAAGAAGATGGCTAGTGCTGTGCACATAGCATTTCTTCACTCCAAATGTGTATACGTGCAACGGGCAGGAACGTGAATATTCGTTTTTGGGAAGTGACACCTCGATGATAGAATACTTTTGTACTTTGCTATACGAATCAGATCAAATTTACAGACTGAAGATGCGGTCGAGTGTACTAATCTATTTCTTTTCTTTCGTCACAGGGTAGTATGGAATGTGTGCATGTGGGGACATGTTCTACGAGAATATCGCTAGTGCTGTGCACATAGCATTTCTTCAAATTAAACGTATCTTCGTGCAATAGATAGCTGAGTGTATATTGCTCTCTTTTGGTAAGAAATATGTCGATAATCGATATTTTATTCCATTTTATGCTTTACAAATTCATATGAAATTTTCAGAATTATGAAGTTGTGGAGAGCACTAATTATTTGTTTTCTTTTCGTCACAGGTTCATCGGGGATGAGTGCATGCGGCGACATATGGTACAAGAAGATGGCTAGTGCTGTGCACATAGCATTTCTTCACTCCAAATGTGTATACGTGCAACGGGCAGCAACGTGAATATTCTCTTTTGGGAAGTGACACCTCGATGATAGAATACTTTTGTACTTTGCTATACGAAATCAGATCAAATTTACAGACTGAAGATGTGGTCGAGTGTACTAATCTATTTCTTTTCTTTCGTCACAGGATAGTATGGAATGTGTGCATACGGGGACATGTTCTACGAGAATATCGCTAGTGCTGTGCACATAGCATTTCTTCAAATTAAACATATCTTCGTGCAATGGATAGCTGAGTGTATATTGCTCTCTTTTGGTAAGAGATATGTCGATATTCGATATTTTATTCCATTTTATGCTTTACAAATTCATATGTAATTTTCAGAATTATGAAGTTGTGGAGAGCACTAATTATTTGTTTTCTTTTCGTCACAGGTTCATCGGGGATGAGTGCATGCGGCGACATATGGTACAAGAAGATGGCTAGTGCTGTGCACATAGCATTTATTCACTCCAAATGTGTATACGTGCAACGGGCAGCAACGTGAATATTCTCTTTTGGGAAGTGACACCTCGATGATAGAATACTTTTGGACTTTGCTATACGAAATCAGATCAAATTTACAGACTGAAGATGTAGTCGAGTGTACTAATCTATTTCTTTTCTTTCGTCACAGGATAGTATGGAATGTGTACATACGGGGACATGTTCTACGAGAATATCGCTAGTGCTGTGCACATAGCATTTCTTCAAATTAAACATATCTTCGTGCAATGGATAGCTGAGTGTATATTGCTCTCTATTGGTAAGATTTATGTCGATATTCGATATTTTATTCCATTTTATGCTTTACAAATTCATATGAGATTTTCAGAATTATGAAGTTGTGGAGAGCACTAATTATTTGTTTTCTTTTCGTCACAGGTTCATCGGGGATGAGTGAATGCGGCGACATATGGTACAAGAAGATGGCTAGTGCTGTGCACATAGCATTTCTTCACTCCAAATGTGTATACGTGCAACGGGCAGGAACGTGAATATTCGTTTTTGGGAAGTGACACCTCGATGATTGAATTCTTTAGTGTTGTGCTTTACGAATTCATATGTAATTTACAGACTGGTGATGCGGTAGACTGTACTAATCTATTTCTTTTGCTTCGTCACAGGAAAGTATGGGATGTGTGAATACGGGGACATGTTCTACGAGAATATCGCTAGTGCTGTGCACGTAGCATTTCTTCAAATTAAACATATCTTCGTGCAGTGGATAGTTGAGTGTATATTGCTCTCTTTTGGTAAGAAATATGTCGATATTCGATATTTTATTTCTTTTTATGCTTTACACATTCATATGAAATTTTCAGAATTATGAAGTTGAGGAGAGCACTAATTATTTGTTTTCTTTTCGTCACAGGTTCATCGGGGATGAGTGCATGCGGCGACATATGGTACAAGAAGATGGCTAGTGCTGTGCACATAGCATTTCTTCACTCCAAATGTGTATACGTGCAACGGGCAGCATCGTAAATATTCGTTTTTGGGAAGTGACACCTCGATGATAGAATACTTTTGTTCTTTGCTATACGAAATCAGATCAAATTTACAGACTGAAGATGTGGTCGAGTGTACTAATCTATTCCTTTTCTTTCGTCACAGGATAGTATTGGATGTGTGCATACGGGGACATGTTCTACGAGAATATCGCTAGTGCTGTGCACATAGCATTTCTTCAAATTAATCATATCCTCGTGCAATGGATAGCTGAGTGTATATTGCTCACTTTTGGTAAGAAATATGTCGATATTCGATATTTTTTTCCATTTTATGCTTTACAAATTCATATGAAATTTTCAGAATTATGAAGTTGTGGAGAGCACAAATTATTGTTTTTCTTTTCGTCACAGGTTCATCGGGGATGAGTGCATGCGGCGACATATGGTACAAGAAGATGGCTAGTGCTGTGCACATAGCATTTCTTCACTCCAAATGTGTATACGTGCAACGGGCAGGAACGTGAATATTCGTTTTTGGGAAGTGACACCTCGATGATAGAATACTTTTGTACTTTGCTATACGAATCAGATCAAATTTACAGACTGAAGATGCGGTCGAGTGTACTAATCTATTTCGTTTCTTTCGTCACAGGGTAGCATGGAATGTGTGCATACGGGGACATGTTCTACGAGAATATCGCTAGTGCTGTGCACATAGCATTTCTTCAAATTAAACATATCTTCGTGCAATGGATAGCTGAGTGTATATTGCTCTCTTTTGGTAAGAAATATGTCGATATTCGATATTTTATTCCATTTTATGCTTTACAAATTCATATGAAATTTTCAGAATTATGAAGTTGTGGAGAGCACTAATTATTTGTTTTCTTTTCGTCACAGGTTCATCGGGGATGAGTGCAAGCGGCGACATATGGTACAAGAAGATGGCTAGTGCTGTGCACATAGCATTTCTTCACTCCAAATGTGTATACGTGCAACGGGCAGCAACGTGAATATTCTCTTTTGGGAAGTGACACCTCGATGATAGAATACTTTTGTACTTTGCTACACGAAATGAGATCAAATTTACAGACTGAAGATGTGGTCGAGTGTACTAATCTATTTCTTTTCTTTCGTCACAGGGTAGTATGGGATGTGTGAATACGGGGGCATGTTCTACGAGAATATCGCTAGTGCTGTGCACATAGCATTTCTTCAAATTAAACATATCTTCGTGCAATGGATAGCTGAGTGTATATTGTTCTCTTTTGGTAAGAAATATGTCGATATTCGATATTTTACTTCATTTTATGCTTTACAAATTCATATGAAATTTCAGAATAATGAAGTTGTGGAGAGCACTAATTATTTGTTTTCTTTTCGTCACAGGTTCATCGGGGATGAGTGCATGCGGCGACATATGGTACAAGAAGAGGGCTAGTGCTGTGCACATAGCATTTTTCACTCCAAATGTGTATACGTGCAACGGGCAGGAACGTGAATATTCGTTTTTGGGAAGTGACACCTCGATGATAGAATACTTTCGCACTTTGCTATACGAAATCAGATCAAATTTACAGACTGAAGATGTTGTCCAGTGTACTAATCTATTTCTTTTCTTTCGTCACAGGATAGTATGGAATGTGTGCATACGGGGACATGTTCTACGAGAATATCGCTAGTGCTATGCACATAGCATTTCTTCAAATTAAACATATCTTCGTGCAATGGATAGCTGAGTGTATATTGCTCTCTTTTGGTATGAAATATGTCGATATTCGATATTTTATTCCATTTTATGCTTTACAAATTCATATGAAATTTTCAGAATTATGAAGTTGTGGAGAGCACTAATTATTTGTTTTCTTTTCGTCACAGGTTCATCGGGGATGAGTGCATGCGGCGACATATGGTACAAGAAGATGGCTAGTGCTGTGCACATAGCATTTCTTCACTCCAAATGTGTATACGTGCAACGGGCAGCAACGTGAATATTCTCTTTTGGGAAGTGACACCTCGATGATAGAATACTTTTGGACTTTGCTATACGAAATCAGATCAGATTTACAGACTGAAGATGTGGTCGAGTGTACTAATCTATTTCTTTTCTTTCGTCACAGGATAGTATGGAATGTGTATATACGGGGACATGTTCTACGAGATTATCGCTAGTGCTGTGCACATAGAATTTCTTCAAATTAAACATATCCTCGTGCAATGGATAGCTGAGTGTATATTGCTCTCTTTTGGTAAGAAATATGTCGATATTCGATATTTTTTTCCATTTTATGCTTTACAAATTCATATGAAATTTTCAGAATTATGAAGTTGTGGAGAGCACAAATTATTGTTTTTCTTTTCGTCACAGGTTCATCGGGGATGAGTGCATGCGGCGACATATGGTACAAGAAGATGGCTAGTGCTGTGCACATAGCATTTCTTCACTCCAAATGTGTATACGTGCAACGGGCAGGAACGTAAATATTCGTTTTTGGGAAGTGACACCTCGATGATAGAACACTTTTGTACTTTGCTATACGAAATCAGATCAAATTTACAGACTGAAGATGTGGTCGAGTGTACTAATCTATTCCTTTTCTTTCGTCACAGGATAGTATGGGATGTGTGCATACGGGGACATGTTCTACGAGAATATCGCTAGTGCTGTGCACATAGCATTTCTTCAATTTAAGCATATCTTCGTGCAATGGATAGCTGAGTGTATATTGCTCTCATTTGGTAAGAAATATGTCGATATTCGATATTTTATTTCATTTTATGCTTTAGAAATTCATATGAAATTTTCAGAATTATGAAGTTGTGGAGAGCACTAATTATTTGTTTTCTTTTCGTCACAGGTTCATCGGGGATGAGTGCATGCGGCGACATATTGTACAAGAAGATGGCTAGTGCTGTGCACATAGCATTTCTTCACTCCAAATGTGTATATGTGCAACGGGCAGGAACGTGAATATTCGTTTTTGGGAAGTGACACCTCGATGACAGAATACTTATGTACTTTGCTATACGAAATCAGATCAAATTTACAGACTGAAGATGCAGTCGAGTGTACTACTCTATTTCTTTTCTTTCGTCACAGGGTAGTATGGAATGTGTGCATACGGGGACATGTTCTACGAGAATATCGCTAGTGCTGTGCACATAGCATTTCCTCAAATTAAACATATCTTCGTGCAATGGATAGCTGAGTGTATATTGCTCTCTTTTGGTTAGATTTATGTCGATATTCGATATTTTATTCCATTTTATGCTTTTCAAATTCATATGAGATTTTCAGAATTATGAAGTTGTGGAGAGCACTAATTATTTTTTTTCTTTTCGATACAGGTTCATCGGGGATGAGTGCATGTGGCGACATATGGTACAAGAAGATGGCTAGTGCTGTGCACATAGCATTTCTTCACTCCAAATATGTATACGTGCAACGGGCAGGAACGTGAATATTCGTTTTTGGGAAGTGACACCTCGATGATAGAATACTTTTGCACTTTGCTATACGAAATCAGATCAAATTTACAGACTGAAGATGTGGTCGAGTGTACTAATCTATTTCCTTTCTTTCGTCACAGGGTAGCATGGAATGTGTGCAAACGGGGACATGTTCTACGAGAATATCGCTAGTGCTGTGCACATAGCATTTCTTCAAATTAAACATATCTTCGTGCAATGGATTGCTGAGTGTATATTGCTCTCTTTTGGTTAGATTTATGTCGATATTCGATATTTTATTTCTTTTTATGCTTTACAAATTCATATGAAATTTTCAGAATTATGAAGTTGTGGAGAGCACTAATTATTTGTTTTCTTTTCGTCACAGGTTCATCGGGGATGAGTGCATGCGGCGACATATGGTACAAGAAGATGGCTAGTGCTGTGCACATAGCATTTCTTCACTCCAAATGTGTATACGTGCAACGGGCAGGAACGTGAATATTCGTTTTTGGGAAGTGACACCTCGATGATTGAATAGTTTAGTGTTGTGCTTTACGAATTCACATGAAATTTACAGACTGGTGACGCGATAGAATGTACTAATCTATTTCTTTTGCTTCATCACAGGATAGTATGGGATGTGTGAATACGGGGACATGTTCTACGAGAATATCGCTTGTGCTGTGCACATAGCATTTCTTCAAATTAAACATATCTTCGTGCAATGGATAGTTGAGTGTATATTGCTCTCTTTTGGTAAGAAATATGTCGATATTCGATATTTTATTTCTTTTTATGCTTTACACATTCATATGAAATTTTCAGAATTATGAAGTTGAGGAGAGCACTAATTATTTGTTTTCTTTTCGTCACAGGTTTATCGGGGATGAATGCATGCGGCGACATATGGTACAAGAAGATGGCTAGTGCTGTGCACATAGCATTTCTTCACTCCAAATGTGTATACGTGCAACGGGCAGCAACGTAAATATTCGTTTTTGGGAAGTGACACCTCGATGATAGAATACTTTTGTTCTTTGCTATACGAAATCAGATAAAATTTACAAACTGAAGATGTGGTCGAGTGTACTAATCTATACCTTTTCTTTCGTCACAGGATAGTATGGGATGTGTGCATACGGGGACATGTTCTACGAGAATATCGCTAGTGCTGTGCACATAGCATTTCTTCAAATTACACATATCCTCGTGCAATGGATAGCTGAGTGTATATTGCTCACTTTTGGTAAGAAATATGTCGATATTCGATATTTTCTTCCATTTTATGCTTTACAAATTCATATGAAATTCTCAGAATTATGAAGTTGTGGAGAGCACTAATTATTTTTTTTCTTTTCGTCACAGGTTCATCGGGGATGAGTGCATGCGGCGACATATGGTACAAGAAGATGGCTAGTGCTGTGCACATAGCATTTCTTCACTCCAAATGTGTATACGTGCAACGGGCAGGAACGTGAATATTTGTTTTTGAGAAGTGACACCTCGATGATAGAACACTTTTGTACTTTGCTATACGAAATCAGATCAAATTTACAGATTGAAGATGTGGTCGAGTGTACTAATCTATTCCTTTTCTTTCGTCACAGGATAGTATGGGATGTGTGCATACGGGGACATGTTTTACGAGATTATCGCTAGTGCTGTGCACATAGCATTTCTTCAAATTAAACATATCTTCGTGCAATGGATAGCTGAGTGTATACTGCTCTCTTTTGGTAAGAAATATGTCGATATTCGATATTTTACTTCATTTTATGCTTTACAAGCTTATATGAAATTTTCAGAATTACGAAGTTGTGGAGAGCACTAATTATTTGTTTTCTTTTCGTCACAGGTTCATCGGGGATGAGTGCATGCGGCGACATATGGTACAAGAAGATGGCTAGTGCTGTGCACATAGCATTTCTTCACTCCAAATGTGTATACGTGCAACGGGCAGGAACGTGAATATTCGTTTTTGGGAAGTGACACCTCGATGATAGAATACTTTTGCACTTTGCTATACGAAATCAGATCAAATTTACAGACTGAAGATGTTGTCCAGTGTACTAATCTATTTCTTTTCCTTCGTCACAGGATAGTATGGAATGTGTGCACACGGGGACATGTTCTGCGAGAATATCGCTAGTGCTGTGCACATAGCATTTCTTCAAATTAAACATATCTTCGTGCAATGGATAGCTGAGTGTATATTGCTCTCTTTTGGTAAGAAATATGTCGATATTCGATATTTTATTTCTTTTTATGCTTTACAAATTCATATGAAATTTTCAGAATTATGAAGTTGTGGAGAGCACTAATTATTTGTTTTCTTTTCGTCACAGGTTCATCGGGGATGAGTGTATGCGGCGACATATGGTACAAGAAGATGGCTAGTGCTGTGCACATAGCATTTCTTCACTCCAAATGTTTATACGTGCAACGGGCAGCAACGTAAATATTCGTTTTTGGGAAGTGACACCTCGATGATAGAACACTTTTGTACTTTGCTATACGAAATCAGATCAAATTTACAGACTGAAGATGTGGTCGAGTGTACTAATCTATTTCTTTTCTTTCGTCACAGGATAGTATGGAATGTGTACATCCGTCGACATGTTCTACGAGAATATCGCTAGTGCTGTGCACATAGCATTTCTTCAAATTAAACATATCTTCGTGCAATGGATAGCTGAGTGGATATTGCTCTCTTTTGGTAAGAAATATTTCGATATTCGATATTTTATTTCTTTTTAGGCTTTACAAATTCATATGAAATTTTCAGAATTATGAAGTTGTGGAGAGCACTAATTATTTGTTTTCTTTTCGTCACAGGTTCATCGGGGATGAGTGCATGCGGCGACATATGGTACAAGAAGATGGCTAGTGCTGTGCACATAGCATTTCTTCACTCCAAATGTGTATACGTGCAACGGGCAGCAACGTGAATATTCGTTTTTGGGATGTGATTCCTCGATGATTGAATACTTTTGTACTATGCTTTGCAAATTCAGATGATATTTACAGACTGAAGATGTGGTCGAGTGTACTAATCTATTTCTTTTCTTTCGTCACAGGATAGTATGGAATGTGTGCATACGGGGACATGTTCTAAGAGAATATCGCTAGTGCTGTGCACATAGCATTTCTTCAAATTAAACATATCTTCGTGCAATGGATAGCTGAGTGTATATTGCTCTCTTTTGGTAAGAAATATGTCGATATTCGATATTTTATTTCATTTTATGCTTTACAAATTCATATGAAATTTTCAGAATTATGAAGTTGTGGAGAGCACTAATTATTCGTTTTCTTTTCGTCACAGGTTCATCGGGGATGAGTGCATGCGGCGCTATATGGTACAAGAAAATGGCTAGTGCTGTGCACATAGCATTTCTTCACTCCAAATGTGTATACGTGCAACGGGCAGGAACGTGAATATTCGTTTTTGGGAAGTGACACCTCGATGATAGAATACTTTTGTACTTTGCTATACGAAATCGGATCAAATTTACAGACTGAAGATGTGGTCGAGTGTACTAATCTATTTTTTTTCTTTCGTCAGAAGATAGTATGGGATGTGTGAATACGGGAACACGTTCTACGAGAATATCGCTAGTGCTGTGCACATAGCAATTCTTCAAATTAAACATATCTTCGTGCAATGGATAGCTGAGTGTATATTGCTCTCTTTTGGTAAGAAATATGTCGATATTCGATATTTTATTTCTTTTTATGCTTTACAAATTCATATGAAATTTTCAGAATTATGAAGTTGTGGAGAGCACTAATTATTTGTTTTATTTTCGTCACAGGTTCATCGGGGATGAGTGCATGCGGCGACATATGGTACAAGAAGATGGCTAGTGCTGTGCACATAGCATTTCTTCACTCCAAATGTGTATACGTGCAACGGGCAGGAACGTGAATATTCGTTTTTGGGAAGTGACACCTCGATGATTGAATAGTTTAGTGTTGTGCTTTACGAATTCACATGAAATTTACAGACTGGTGACGCGATAGAATGTACTAATCTATTTCTTTTGCTTCATCACAGGATAGTATGGGATGTGTGAATACGGGGACACGTTCTACGAGAATATCGCTAGTGCTGTGCACATAGCATTTCTTCAAATTAAACATATCTTCGTGCAATGGATAGTTGAGTGTATATTGCTCTCTTTTGGTAAGAAATATGTCGATATTCGATATTTTATTTCTTTTTATGCTTTACACATTCATATGAAATTTTCAGAATTATGAAGTTGAGGAGAGCACTAATTATTTGTTTTCTTTTCGTCACAGGTTCATCGGGGATGAATGCATGCGGCGACATATGGTACAAGAAGATGGCTAGTGCTGTGCACATAGCATTTCATCACTCCAAATGTGTATACGTGCAACGGGCAGCAACGTAAATATTCGTTTTTGGGAAGTGACACCTCGATGATAGAATACTTTTGTTCTTTGCTATACGAAATCAGATCAAATTTACAGACTGAAGATGTGGTCGAGTGGACTAATCTATACCTTTTCTTTCGTCACAGGATAGTATGGGATGTGTGCATACGGGGACATGTTCTACGAGAATATCGCTAGTGCTGTGCACATAGCATTTCTTCAAATTAAACATATCCTCGTGCAATGGATAGCTGAGTGTATATTGCTCACTTTTGGTAAGAAATATGTCGATATTCGATATTTTCTTCCATTTTATGCTTTACAAATTCATATGAAATTCTCAGAATTATGAAGTTGTGGAGAGCACTAATTATTTTTTTTCTTTTCGTCACAGGTTCATCGGGGATGAGTGCATGCGGCGACATATGGTACAAGAAGATGGCTAGTGCTGTGCACATAGCATTTCTTCACTCCAAATGTGTATACGTGCAACGGGCAGGAACGTGAATATTTGTTTTTGAGAAGTGACACCTCGATGATAGAATACTTTTGTACTTTGCTATACGAATCAGATCAAATTTACAGACTGAAGATGCGGTCGAGTGTACTAATCTATTTCTTTTCTTTCGTCACAGGGTAGCATGGAATGTGTGCATACGGGGACATGTTCTACGAGAATATCGCTAGTGCTGTGCACATAGCATTTCTTCAAATTAAACATATCTTCGTGCAATGGATTGCTGAGTGTATATTGCTCTTTTTTTTTAAAAGATTTATGTCGATATTCGATATTTTATTTCTTTTTATGCTTTACAAATTCATATGAAATTTTCAGAATTATGAAGTTGTGGAGAGCACTAATTATTTGTTTTCTTTTCGTCACAGGTTCATCGGGGATGAGTGCATGCGGCGACATATGGTACAAGAAGATGGCTAGTGCTGTGCACATAGCATTTCTTCACTCCAAATGTGTATACGTGCAACGGGCAGGAACGTGAATATTCGTTTTTGGGAAGTGACACCTCGATGATTGAATAGTTTAGTGTTGTGCTTTACGAATTCAAATGAAATTTACAGACTGGTGACGCGGTAGAATGTACTAATCTATTTCTTTTGCTTCGTCACAGGATAGTATGGGATGTGTGAATACGGGGACATGTTCTACGAGAATATCGCTTGTGCTGTGCACATAGCATTTCTTCAAATTAAACATATCTTCGTGCAATGGATAGTTGAGTGTATATTGCTCTCTTTTGGTAAGAAATATGTCAATATTCGATATTTTATTTCTTTTTATGCTTTACAAATTCATATGAAATTTTCAGAATTATGAAGTTGTGGAGAGCACTAATTATTTGTTTTCTTTTCGTCACAGGTTCATCGGGGATGAGTGCATGCGGCGACATATGGTACAAGAAGATGGCTAGTGCTGTGCACATAGCATTTCTTCACTCCAAATGTGTATACGTGCAACGGGCAGCAACGTAAATATTCGTTTTTGGGAAGTGACACCTCGATGATAGAATACTTTTGTACTATGCTTTGCAAATTCAGATGATATTTACAGACTGAAGATGTGGTCGAGTGTACTAATCTATTTCTTTTCTTTCGTCACAGGATAGTATGGAATGTGTGCATACGGGGACATGTTCTAAGAGAATATCGCTAGTGCTGTGCACATAGCATTTCTTCAAATTAAACATATCTTCGTGCAATGGATAGCTGAGTGTATATTGCTCTCTTTTGGTAAGAAATATGTCGATATTCGATATTTTATTTCATTTTATGCTTTACAAATTCAAATGAAATTTTCAGAATTATGAAGTTGTGGAGAGCACTAATTATTCGTTTTCTTTTCATCACAGGTTCATCGGGGATGAGTGCATGCGGCGCTATATGGTACAAGAAAATGGCTAGTGCTGTGCACATAGCATTTCTTCACTCCAAATGTGTATACGTGCAACGGGCAGGAACGTGAATATTCGTTTTTGGGAAGTGACACCTCGATGATAGAATACTTTTGTACTTTGCTATACGAAATCGGATCAAATTTACAGACTGAAGATGTGGTCGAGTGTACTAATCTATTTTTTTTCTTTCGTCAGAAGATAGTATGGGATGTGTGAATACGGGAACACGTTCTACGAGAATATCGCTAGTGCTGTGCACATAGCATTTCTTCAAATTAAACATATCTTCGTGCAATGGATAGCTGAGTGTATATTGCTCTCTTTTGGTAAGAAATATGTCGATATTCGATATTTTATTTCTTTTTATGCTTTACAAATTCATATGAAATTTTCAGAATTATGAAGTTGTGGAGAGCACTAATTATTTGTTTTCTTTTCGTCACAGGTTCATCGGGGATGAGTGCATGCGGCGACATATGGTACAAGAAGATGGCTAGTGCTGTGCACATAGCATTTCTTCACTCCAAATGTGTATACGTGCAACGGGCAGGAACGTGAATATTCGTTTTTGGGAAGTGACACCTCGATGATTGAATAGTTTAGTGTTGTGATTTACGAATTCACATGAAATTTAAAGACTGGTGACGCGATAGAATGTACTAATCTATTTCTTTTGCTTCATCACAGGATAGTATGGGATGTGTGAATACGGGGACATGTTCTACGAGAATATCGCTTGTGCTGTGCACATAGCATTTCTTCAAATTAAACATATCTTCGTGCAATGGATAGTTGAGTGTATATTGCTCTCTTTTGGTAAGAAATATGTCGATATTCGATATTTTATTTCTTTTTATGCTTTACACATTCATATGAAATTTTCAGAATTATGAAGTTGAGGAGAGCACTAATTATTTGTTTTCTTTTCGTCACAGGTTCATCGGGGATGAATGCATGCGGCGACATATGGTACAAGAAGATGGCTAGTGCTGTGCACATAGCATTTCTTCACTCCAAATGTGTATACGTGCAACGGGCAGCAACGTAAATATTCGTTTTTGGGAAGTGACACCTCGATGATAGAATACTTTTGTTCTTTGCTATACGAAATCAGATCAAATTTACAGACTGAAGATGTGGTCGAGTGTACTAATCTATACCTTTTCTTTCGTCACAGGATAGTATGGGATGTGTGCATACGGGGACATGTTCTACGAGAATATCGCTAGTGCTGTGCACATAGCATTTCTTCAAATTAAACATATCCTCGTGCAATGGATAGCTGAGTGTATATTGCTCACTTTTGGTAAGAAATATGTCGATATTCGATATTTTCTTCCATTTTATGCTTTACAAATTCATATGAAATTCTCAGAATTATGAAGTTGTGGAGAGCACTAATTATTTTTTTTCTTTTCGTCACAGGTTCATCGGGGATGAGTGCATGCGGCGACATATGGTACAAGAAGATGGCTAGTGCTGTGCACATAGCATTTCTTCACTCCAAATGTGTATACGTGCAACGGGCAGGAACGTGAATATTTGTTTTTGAGAAGTGACACCTCGATGATAGAATACTTTTGTACTTTGCTATACGAATCAGATCAAATTTACAGACTGAAGATGCGGTCGAGTGTACTAATCTATTTCTTTTCTTTCGTCACAGCGTAGCATGGAATGTGTGCATACGGGGACATGTTCTACGAGAATATCGCTAGTGCTGTGCACATAGCATTTCTTCAAATTAAACATATCTTCGTGCAATGGATTGCTGAGTGTATATTGCTCTCTTTTGGAAAGATTTATGTCGATATTCGATATTTTATTTCTTTTTATGCTTTACAAATTCATATGAAATTTTCAGAATTATGAAGTTGTGGAGAGCACTAATTATTTGTTTTCTTTTCGTCACAGGTTCATCGGGGATGAGTGCATGCGGCGACATATGGTACAAGAAGATGGCTAGTGCTGTGCACATAGCATTTCTTCACTCCAAATGTGTATACGTGCAACGGGCAGGAACGTGAATATCCGTTTTTGGGAAGTGACACCTCGTTGATTGAATAGTTTAGTGTTGTGCTTTACGAATTCATATGAAATTTACAGACTGGTGACGCGGTAGAATGTACTAATCTATTTCTTTTGCTTCGTCACAGGATAGTATGGGATGTGTGAATACGGGGACATGTTCTACGAGAATATCGCTTGTGCTGTGCACATAGCATTTCTTCAAATTAAACATATCTTCGTGCAATGGATAGTTGAGTGTATATTGCTCTCTTTTGGTAAGAAATATGTCAATATTCGATATTTTATTTCTTTTTATGCTTTACAAATTCATATGAAATTTTCAGAATTATGAAGTTGTGGAGAGCACTAATTATTTGTTTTCTTTTCGTCACAGGCTCATCGGGGATGAGTGCATGCGGCGACATATGGTACAAGAAGATGGCTAGTGCTGTGCACATAGCATTTCTTCACTCCAAATGTGTATACGTGCAACGGGCAGCAACGTAAATATTCGTTTTTGGGAAGTGACACCTCGATGATAGAATACTTTTGTACTTTGCTATACGAAATCAGATCAAATTTACAGACTGAAGATGTGGTCGAGTGTACTAATCTATTCCTTTTCTTTCGTCACAGGATAGTATGAGATGTGTGCATACGGGGACATGTTCTACGAGAATATCGCTAGTGCTGTGCAAATAGCATTTCTTCAAATTAAACATGTCCTCGTGCAATGGATAGCTGAGTGTATATTGCTCACTTTTGGTAAGAAATATGTCGATATTCGATATTTTCTTCTATTTTATACTTTACAAATTCATATGAAATTTTCAGAATTATGAAGTTGTGGAGAGCACTAATTATTTGTTTTCTTTTCGTCACAGGTTCATCGGGGATGAGTGCATGTGGCGACATATGGTACAAGAAGATGGCTAGTGCTGTGCACATAGCATTTCTTCACTCCAAATGTGTATACGTGCAACGGGCAGGAACGTGCATATTCGTTTTTGGGAAGTGACACCTCGATGATAGAATACTTTTGCACTTTGCTATATGAAATCAGATCAAATTTACAGACTGAAGATGCGGTTGAGTGTACTAATCTATTTCTTTTCTTTCGTCACAGGATAGTATGGAATGTGTGCATACGGTGACATGTTCTACGAGATTATCGCTAGTGCTGTGCACATAGCATTTCTTCAAATTAAACATATCTTCGTGCAATGGATAGCTGAGTGTATATTGCTCTCTTTTGGTAAGAAATATGTCGATATTCGATATTTTATTCCATTTTATGTTTTACATATTCATATGAAATTTTCAGAATTATGAAGTTGTGGAGAGCACTAATTATTTGTTTTCTTTTCGTCACAGGTTCATCGGGGATGAGTGCATGCGGCGACATATGGTACAAGAAGATGGCTAGTGCTGTGAACATAGCATTTCTTCACTCCAAATGTGTATATGTGCAACGGGCAGCAACGTGAATATTGTCATTTGGGAAGTGACACCTCGATGATAGAATACTTTTGTACTTTGCTACACGAAATCAGATCAAATTTACAGACTGAAGATGTGGTCGAGTGTACTAATCTATTTCTTTTCTTTCGTCACAGGATAGTATGGGATGTGTGAATACGGGGACATGTTCTACGAGAATATCGCTAGTGCTGTGCACATAGCTTTTCTTCAAATTAAACATATCTTCGTGCAATGGATAGCTGAGTGTATACTGCTCTCTTTTGGTAAGAAATATGTCGATATTCGATATTTTACTTCATTTTATGCTTTATAAATTCATATGAAATTATCAGAATTACGAAGTTGTGGAGAGCACTAATTATTTGTTTTATTTTCGTCACAGGTTCATCGGGGATGAGTGCATGCGGCGACATATGGTACAAGAAGATGGCTAGTGCTGTGCACATAGCATTTCTTCACTCCAAATGTGTATACGTGCAACGGGCAGGAACGTGAATATTCGTTTTTGGGAAGTGACACCTCGATGATAGAATACTTTTGCACTTTGCTATACGAAATCAGATCAAATTTACAGACTGAAGATGTTGTCCAGTGTACTAATCTATTTCTTTTCCTTCGTCACAGGATAGTATGGAATGTGTGCATACGGGGACATGTTCTGCGAGAATATCGCTAGTGCTGTGCACATAGCATTTCTTCAAATTAAACATATCTTCGTGCAATGGATAGCTGAGTGTATATTGCTCTTTTTTGGTAAGAAATATGTCGATATTCGATATTTTATTTCTTTTTATGCTTTACAAATTCATATGAAATTTTCAGAATTATGAAGTTGTGGAGAGCACTAATTATTTGTTTTCTTTTCGTCACAGGTTCATCGGGGATGAGTGCATGCGGCGACATATGGTACAAGAAGATGGCTAGTGCTGTGCACATAGCATTTCTTCTCTCCAAATGTGTATACGTGCAACGGGCAGCAACGTAAATATTCGTTTTTGGGAAGTGACACCTCGATGATAGAACACTTTTGTACTTTGCTATACGAAATCAGATCAAATTTACAGACTGAAGATGTGGTCGAGTGTACTAATCTATTCCTTTTCTTTCGTCACAGGATAGTATGGGATGTGTGCATACGGGGACATGTTTTACGAGATTATCGCTAGTGCTGTGCACATAGTATTTCTTCAAATTAAACATATCTTCGTGCAATGGATAGCTGAGTGTATACTGCTCTCTTTTGGTAAGAAATATGTCGATATTCGATATTTTACTTCATTTTATGCTTTACAAGCTTATATGAAATTTTCAGAATTACGAAGTTGTGGAGAGCACTAATTATTTGTTTTCTTTTCGTCACAGGTTCATCGGGGATGAGTGCATGCGGCGACATATGGTACAAGAAGATGGCTAGTGCTGTGCACATAGCATTTCTTCACTCCAAATGTGTATACGTGCAACGGGAAGGAACGTGAATATTCGTTTTTGGGAAGTGACACCTCGATGATAGAATACTTTTGCACTTTGCTATACGAAATCAGATCAAATTTACAGACTGAAGATGTTGTCCAGTGTACTAATCTATTTCTTTTCCTTCGTCACAGGATAGTATGGAATGTGTGCACACGGGGACATGTTCTGCGAGAATATCGCTAGTGCTGTGCACATAGCATTTCTTCAAATTAAACATATCTTCGTGCAATGGATAGCTGAGTGTATATTGCTCTCTTTTGGTAAGAAATATGTCGATATTCGATATTTTATTCCATTTTATGCTTTACAAATTCATATGAAATTTTCAGAATTATGAAGTTGTGGAGAGCACTAATTATTTGTTTTGTTTTCGTCACAGGTTCATCGGGGATGAGTGCATGTGGCGACATATGGTACGAGAAGATGGCTAGTGCTGTGCACATAGCATTTCTTCACTCCAAATGTGTATACGTGCAACGGGCAGCAACGTGAATATTCTCTTTTGGGAAGTGACACCTCGATGATAGAATACTTTTGCACTTTGCTATACTAAATCAGATCAAATTTACAGACTGAAGATGTGGTCGAGAGTACTAATCTATTTCTTTTCTTTCGTCACAGGATAGTATGGAATGTGTACATCCGTCGACATGTTCAACGAGAATATCGCTAGTGCTGTGCACATAGCATTTCTTCAAATTAAACATATCTTCGTGCAATGGATAGCTGAGTGTATATTGCTCTCTTTTGGTAAGAAATATGTCGATATTCGATATTTTATTTCTTTTTATGCTTTACAAATTCATATGAAATTTTCAGAATTATGAAGTTGTGGAGAGCACTAATTATTTGTTTTCTTTTCGTCACAGGTTCATCGGGGATGAGTGCATGCGGCGACATATGGTACAAGAAGATGGCTAGTGCTGTGCACATAGCATTTCTTCACTCCAAATGTTTATACGTGCAACGGGCAGCAACGTAAATATTCGTTTTTGGGAAGTGACACCTCGATGATAGAACACTTTTGTACTTTGCTATACGAAATCAGATCAAATTTACAGACTGAAGATGTGGTCGAGTGTACTAATCTACTTCTTTTCTTTCGTCACAGGATAGTATGGAATGTGTACATCCGTCGACATGTTCTACGAGAATATCGCTAGTGCTGTGCACATAGCATTTCTTCAAATTAAACATATCTTCGTGCAATGGATAGCTGAGTGTATATTGCTCTCTTTTGGTAAGAAATATGTCGATATTCGATATTTTATTTCTTTTTATGCTTTACAAATTCATATGAAATTTTCAGAATTATGAAGTTGTGGAGAGCACTAATTATTTGTTTTCTTTTCGTCACAGGTTCATCGGGGATGACTGCATGCGGCGACATATGGTACAAGAAGATGGCTAGTGCTGTGCACATAGCATTTCTTAACTCCAAATGTGTATACGTGCAACGGGCAGCAACGTGAATATTCGTTTTTGGGATGTGATTCCTCGATGATTGAATACTTTTGTACTATGCTTTGCAAATTCAGATGATATTAACAGACTGAAGATGTGGTCGAGTGTACTAATCTATTTCTTTTCTTTCGTCACAGGATAGTATGGAATGTGTGCATACGGGGACATGTTCTAAGAGAATATCGCTAGTGCTGTGCACATATTATTTCTTCAAATTAAACATATCTTCGTGCAATGGATAGCTGAGTGTATATTGCTCTCTTTTGGTAAGAAATATGTCGATATTCGATATTTTATTTCATTTTATGCTTTACAAATTCATATGAAATTTTCAGAATTATGAAGTTGTGGAGAGCACTAATTATTCGTTTTCTTTTCGTCACAGGTTCATCGGGGATGAGTGCATGCGGCGCTATATGGTACAAGAAAATGGCTAGTGCTGTGCACATAGCATTTCTTCACTCCAAATGTGTATACGTGCAACGGGCAGGAACGTGAATATTCGTTTTTGGGAAGTGACACCTCGATGATAGAATACTTTTGTACTTTGCTATACGAAATCGGATCAAATTTACAGACTGAAGATGTGGTCGAGTGTACTAATCTATTTTTTTTCTTTCGTCAGAAGATAGTATGGGATGTGTGAATACGGGAACACGTTCTACGAGAATATCGCTAGTGCTGTGCACATAGCATTTCTTCAAATTAAACATATCTTCGTGCAATGGATAGCTGAGTGTATATTGCTCTCTTTTGGTAAGAAATATGTCAATATTCGATATTTTATTTCAATTTATGCTTTACAAATTCATATGAAATTTTCAGAATTATGAAGTTGTGGAGAGCACTAATTATTTGTTTTCTTTTCGTCACAGGTTCATCGGGGATGAGTGCATGCGGCGACATATGGTACAAGAAGGTGGCTAGTGCTGTGCACATAGCATTTCTTCACTCCAAACGTACATACGTGCAACGGGCAGGAACGTGAAAATTCGTTTTTGGGAAGTGACACCTCGATGATTGAATACTTTTGTATTATGCTTTGCGAATTCAGATAATATTTACAGACTGAAGATGTGGTTGAGTGTACTAATCTATTTCTTTTCTTTCGTCACAGGATAGTATGGGATGTGTGAATACGGGGACATGTTCTACGGGAATATCGCTAGTGCTGTGCGCATAGCATTCCTTCAAATTAAACATATCTTCGTGCGATGGATAGCTGAGTGTATATTGCTCTCTTTTGGTAAGAAATATGTCGATACTCGATATTTTATTTCATTTTATGCTTTACAAATTCATATGAAATTTTCAGAATTATTAAGTTGTGGAGAGCACTAGTTATTTGTTTTCTTTTCGTCACAGGTTCATCGGGGATGAGTGCATGCGGCGACATATGGTACAAGAAGACGGCTAGTGATGTGCACATAGCATTCCTTCACTCAAAATGTATATACGTGCAATGGGCAGCAACGTGAATATTCGTTTTTGGGAAGTGATTCCTCGATGATTGAATACTTTTGTATTATGCTTTGCGAATTCAGATGATATTTACAGACTGAAGATGTGGTCGAGTGTACTAATCTATTTCTTTTCTTTCGTCACAGGATAGTATGGGATGTGTGAATACGGGGACATGTTCTACGGGAATATCGCTAGTGCTGTGCACATAGCATTTCTTCAAATTAAACATATCTTCGTGCAATGGATAGCTGAGTGTATATTGCTCTCTTTTGGTAAGAAATATGTCGATACTCGATATTTTATTTCATTTTATGCTTTACAAACTCATATGAAATTTTCAGAATTATGAAGTTGTGGAGAGCACTAATTATTTGTTTTCTTTTCGTCACAGGTTCATCGGGGATGAGTGCATGCGTCGACATATGGTACAAGAAGACGGCTAGTGCTGTGCACATATCATTCCTTCACTCAAAATGTAAATACGTGAAATGGGCAGCAACGTGAATATTCGTTTTTGGGAAGTGTTTCCTCGATGATTGAATACTTTTGTATTATGATTTGCGAATTCAGAAGATATTTACAAACTGATGATGTGGTCGAGTGTAGTAATCTATTTCATTTCTTTCGTCACAGGATAGTATGGTATGTGTGAATACGGGGACAAGTTCTACGAGAGAATCACTAGAGCTGTGCACATAGCATTTCTTCAAATTAAACATATCTTCCTGCAATGGATAGCTGAGTGTATATTGCTCTCTTTTGGTAAGAAATATGTCGATATTCGATATTTTATTTCATTTTATGCATTTACAAATTCATATGAAATTTTCAGCATTATGAAGTTGTGGAGAGCACTAATTATGTGTATTCTTTTCGTCAGAGGTTCATCGGTGATGAGTGCATGAGGCGACATATGGTACAGGAAGATGGCTAGTGCTGTGCACATAGCATTCCTTCACTCCAAATGTATATACGTGCAGCGGGCAGCAACGTGAATATTCGTTTTTCGGAAGTGACACCTCGATGATAGAATACTTTTGTACTTTGCTACACGAAATCAGATCAAATTTACAGACTGAAGATGTGGTCGAATGTATTAATCTATTTCTTTTCTTTCGTCACAGGATAGTATGGGATGTGTGAATACGAGGACATGTTCTACGAGAATATCGCTAGTGCTGTGCACATAGCATATCTTCAAATTAAACATATCTTCGTGCAATGGATAGCTGAGTGTATATTGCTCTCTTTTGGTAAGAAATATGTCGATATTCGATATCTTATTTCATTTTATGCTTTACAAATTCGTATGAAATTTTCAGAATTATGAAGTTGTGGAGAGCACTAATTATTTGTTTTCTTTTCGTCACAGGTTCATCGGGGATGAGTGCATGCGGCACCATATTGTACAAGAAGATTGCTAGTGCTGTGCACATAGCATTTCTTCACTCCAAATGTGTATACGTGCAACGGGCAGGAATGTGAATATTCGTTTTTGGGAAGTGACACCTCGATGATTGAATACTTTTGTATTATGCTTTGCGAATTCAGATGATATTTACAGACTGAAGATGTGGTCGAGTGTACTAATCTATTTCTTTTCTTTCGTCACAGGATAGTATGGGATGTGTGAATACGGGGACATGTTCTACGGGAATATCGCTAGTGCTGTGCGCATAGCATTCCTTCAAATTAAACATATCTTCGTGTGATGGATAGCTGAGTGTATATTGCTCTCTTTTGGTAAGAAATATGTCGATACTCGATATTTTATTTCATTTTATGCTTTACAAATTCATATGAAATTTTCAGAATTATTAAGTTGTGGAGAGCACTAATTATTTGTTTTCTTTTCGTCACAGGTTCATTGGGGATGAGTGCATGCGGCGACATATGGTACAAGAAGACGGCTAGTGCTGCGCACATAGCATTCCTTCACTCAAAATGTATATACGTGCAATGGGCAGCAACGTGAATATTCGTTTTTGGGAAGTGACTCCTCGATGATTGAATACTTTTGTATTATGCTTTGCGAATTCAGATGATATTTACAGACCGAAAATGTGGTCGAGTGTACTAATCTATTTCTTTTCTTTCGTCACAGGATAGTATGGGATGTGTGAATACGGGGATATGTTCTACGGGAATATCGCTAGTGCAGTGCACATAGCATTTCTTTAAATTAAACATATCTTCGTGCAATGGATAGCTGAGTGTATATTGCTCTCTTTTGGTAAGAAATATGTCGATACTCGATATTTTATTACATTTTATGCTTTACAAATTCATATGAAATTTTCAGAATTATGAAGTTGTGGAGAGCACTAATTATTTGTTTTCTTTTCGTCAGAGGTTCATAGGGGATGAGTGCATGCGGCGACATATGGTACAAGAAGATGGCTAATGCTGTGCACATGGCATTCCTTCACTCCAAATGTATATACGTGCAACGGGCAGGAACGTGAATATTCGTTTTTGGGAAGTGACACCTCGATGATACAATACTTTTGTACTTTGCTATACGAAATCAGATAAAATTTACAGACTGAAGATGCGGTCGAGTGTACTAATCTATTTCTTTTCTTTCATCACAGGATAGTATGGAATGTGTGCATAGGTGGACATGTTCTACGAGAATATCGCTAGTGCTGTGCACATAGCATTTCTTCAAATTAAACATATCCTCGTGCAATGGATAGCTGAGTGTATATTGCCACTTTTGGTAAGAAATATGTCGATATTCGATATTTTCTTCCATTTTATGCTTTACAAATTCATATGAAATTTTCAGAATTATGAAGTTGTGGAGAGCACTAATTATTTGTTTTCTTTTCGTCACAGGTTCATCGGGGATGAGTGCATGCGGCGACATATGGTACAAGAAGATGGCTAGTGCTGTGCACATAGCATTTCTTCACTCCAAATGTGTATACGTGCAACGGGCAGGAACGTGAATATTCGTTTTTGGGAAGTGACACCTCGATGATTTTATAGTTTAGTGTTGTGCTTTACGAATTCATATGAAATTTACAGACTGGTGACGCGGTAGAATGTACTAATCTATTTCTTTTGCTTCGTCACAGGATAGTATGGGATGTGTGAATACGGGGACATGTTCTACGAGAATATCGCTTGTGCTGTGCACATAGCATTTCTTCAAATTAAACATATCTTCGTGCAATGGATAGTTGAGTGTATATTGCTCTCTTTTGGTAAGAAATATGTCAGTATTCGATATTTTATTTCTTTTTATGCTTTACAAATTCATATGAAATTTTCAGAATTATGAAGTTGTGGAGAGCACTAATTATTTGTTTTCTTTTCGTCACAGGTTCTTTGGGGATGAGTGCATGCGGCGACATATGGTACAAGAAGATGGCTAGTGCTGTGCACATAGCATTTCTTCACTCCAAATGTGTATACGTGCAACGGGCAGCAACGTAAATATTCGTTTTTGGGAAGTGACACCTCGATGATAGAATACTTTTGTACTTTGCTATACGAAATCAGATCAAATTTACAGACTGAAGATGTGGTCGAGTGTACTAATCTATTCCTTTTCTTTCGTCACAGGATAGTATGGGATGTGTGCATACGGGGACATGTTCTACGAGAATATCGCTAGTGCTGTGCACATAGCATTTCTTCAAATTAAACATATCCTCGTGCAATTGATAGCTGAGTGTATATTGCTCACTTTTGGTAAGAAATATGTCGATATTCGATATTTTCTTCCATTTTATGCTTTACAAATTCATATGAAATTTTCAGAATTATGAAGTTGTGGAGAGCACTAATTATTTGTTTTCTTTTCGTCACAGGTTCATCGGGGATGAGTGCATGCGGCGACATATGGTACAAGAAGATGGCTAGTGCTGTGCACATAGCATTTCTTCACTCCAAATGTGTATACGTGCAACGGGCAGCAACGTAAATATTCGTTTTTGGGAAGTGACACCTCGATGATAGAATACTTTTGCACTTTGCTATACGAAATCAGATCAAATTTACAGACTGAAGATGCGGTCGAGTGTACTAATCTATTTCTTTTCTTTCGTCACAGGATAGTATGGAATGTGTGCATACGGTGACATGTTCTACGAGATTATCGCTAGTGCTGTGCACATAGCATTTCTTCAAATTAAACATATCTTCGTGCAATGGATGGCTGAGTGTATATTGCTCTCTTTTGGTAAGAAATATGTCGATATTCGATATTTTATTACATTTTATGTTTTACAAATTCATATGAAATTTTCAGAATTATGAAGTTGTGGAGAGCACTAATTATTTGTTATCTTTTCGTCACAGGTTCTTTGGGGATGAGTGCATGCGGCGACATATGGTACAAGAAGATGGCTAGTGCTGTGCAGATAGCATTTCTTCACTCCAAATGTGTATATGTGCAACGGGCAGCAACGTGAATATTGTCTTTTGGGAAGTGACACCTCGATGATAGAATACTTTTGTACTTTGCTACACGAAATCAGATCAAATTTACAGACTGAAGATGTGGTCGAGTGTACTAATCTATTTCTTTTCTTTCGTCACAGGATAGTATGGGATGTGTGAATACGGGGACATGTTCTACGAGAATATCGCTAGTGCTGTGCACATAGCTTTTCTTCAAATTAAACATATCTTCGTGCAATGGATAGCTGAGTGTATACTGCTCTCTTTTGGTAAGAAATATGTCGATATTCGATATTTTACTTCATTTTATGCTTTACAAATTCATATGAAATTTTCAGAATTACGAAGTTGTGGAGAGCACTAATTATTTGTTTTATTTTCGTCACAGGTTCATCGGGGATGAGTGCATGCGGCGACATATGGTACAAGAAGATGGCTAGTGCTGTGCACATAGCATTTCTTCACTCCAAATGTGTATACGTGCAACGGGCAGGAACGTGAATATTCGTTTTTGGGAAGTGACACCTCGATGATAGAATACTTTTGCACTTTGCTATACGAAATCAGATCAAATTTACAGACTGAAGATGTTGACCAGTGTACTAATCTATTTCTTTTCCTTCGTCACAGGATGGTATGGAATGTGTGCATACGGGGACATGTTCTGCGAGAATATCGCTAGTGCTGTGCACATAGCATTTCTTCAAATTAAACATATCTTCGTGCAATGGATAGCTGAGTGTATATTGCTCTCTTTTGGTAAGAAATATGTCGATATTCGATATTTTATTCCATTTTATGCTTTACAAATTCATATGAAATTTTCAGAATTATGAAGTTGTGGAGAGCACTAATTATTTGTTTTCTTTTCGTCACAGGTTCTTCGGGGATGAGTGCATGTGGCGACATATGGTACAAAAAGATGGCTAGTGCTGTGCACATAGCATTTCTTCACTCCAAATGTGTATACGTGCAACGGGCAGCAACGTGAATATTCTTTTTTGGGAAGTGACACCTCGATGATAGAATACTTTTGCACTTTGCTATACGAAATCAGATCAAATTTACAGACTGAAGATGTGGTCGAGTGTACTAATCTATTTCTTTTCTTTCGTCACAGGATAGTATGGAATGTGTACATCCGGGGACATGTTCTACGAGAATATCGCTAGTGCTGTGCACATAGCATTTCTTCAAATTAAACATATCTTCGTGCAATGGATAGCTGAGTGTATATTGCTCTTTTTTGGTAAGAAATATGTCGATATTCGATATTTTATTTCTTTTTATGCTTTACAAATTCATATGAAATTTTCAGAATTATGAAGTTGTGGAGAGCACTAATTATTTGTTTTCTTTTCGTCACAGGTTCATTGTAGATGAGTGCATGCGGCGACATATGGTACAAGAAGATGGCTAGTGCTGTGCACATAGCATTTCTTCACTCCAAATGTGTATACGTGCAACGGGCAGCAACGTAAATATTCGTTTTTGGGAAGTGACACCTCGATGATAGAACACTTTTGTACTTTGCTATACGAAATCAGATCAAATTTACAGACTGAAGATGTGGTCGAGTGTACTAATCTATTCCTTTTCTTTCGTCACAGGATAGTATGGGATGTGTGCATACGGGGACATGTTTTACGAGATTATCGCTAGTGCTGTGCACATAGCATTTCTTCAAATTAAACATATCTTCGTGCAATGGATAACTGAGTGTATATTGCTCTCTTTTGGTAAGATTTATGTCGATATTCGATATTTTATTCCATTTTATGCTTTACAAATTCATATGAGATTTTCAGAATTATGAAGTTGTGGAGAGCACTAATTATTTGTTTTCTTTTCGTCACAGGTTCATCGGGGATGAGTGCATGCGGCGACATATGGTACAAGAAGATGGCTAGTGCTGTGCACATAGCATTTCTTTACTCCAAATGTGTATACGTGCAACGGGCAGGAACGTGAATATTCGTTTTTGGAAAGTGACACCTCGATGATTGAATACTTTAGTGTTGTGCTTTACGAATTCATATGAAATTTACAGACTGGTGATGCGGTAGAATGTACTAATCTATTTCTTTTGCTTCGTCACAGGATAGTATGGGATGTGTGAATACGGGGACATGTTCTACGAGAATATCGCTAGTGCTGTGCACATAGCATTTCTTCAAATTAAACATATCTTCGTGCAATGGATAGTTGAGTGTATATTGCTCTCTTTTGGTAAGAAATATGTCGATATTCGATATTTTATTTCTTTTTATGCTTTACAAATTCATATGAAATTTTCAGAATTATGAAGTTGTGAGGAGCACTAATTATTTGTTTTCTTTTCGTCACAGGTTCATCGGGGATGAGTGCATGCGGCGACATATGGTACAAGAAGATGGCTAGTGCTGTGCACATAGCATTTCTTCACTCCAAATGTGTATACGTGCAACGGGCAGGAACGTGAATATTCGTTTTTGGGAAGTGACACCTCGATGATAGAATACTTTTGCACTTTGCTATACGAAATCAGATCAAATTTACAGACTGAAGATGTTGTCCAGTGTACTAATCTATTTCTTTTCTTTCGTCACAGGATAGTATGGAATGTGTGCATACGGGGACATGTTCTACGAGAATATCGCTAGTGCTGTGCACATAGCATTTCTTCAAATTAAACATATCTTCGTGCAATGGATAGCTGAGTGTATATTGCTCTCTTTTGGTACGAAATATGTCGATATTCGATATTTTATTCCATTTTATGCTTTACAAATTCATATGAAATTTTCAGAATTATGAAGTTGTGGAGAGCACTAGTTATTTGTTTTCTTTTCGTCACAGGTTCATCGGGGATGAGTGCATGCGGCGACATATGGTACAAGAAGATGGCTAGTGCTGTGCACATAGCATTTCTTTACTCCAAATGTGTATACGTGCAACGGGCAGCAACGTGAATATTCGTTTTTGGGAAGTGACACCTCGATGATAGAATACTTTTGCACTTTGCTATACGAAATCAGATCAAATTTACAGACTGAAGATGTGGTCGAGTGTACTAATCTATTCCTTTTCTTTCGTCACAGGATAGTATGGGATGTGTGCATACGGGGACATGTTCTACGAGAATATCGCTAGTGCTGTGCACATAGCATTTCTTCAAATTAAACATATCTTCGTGCAATGGATAGCTGAGTGTATATTGCTCTCTTTTGGTAAGAAATATGTCGATATTCGATATTTTATTCCATTTTATGCTTTTTAAATTCATATGAAATTTTCAGAATTATGAAGTTGTGGAGAGCACTAATTATTTGTTTTCTTTTCGTCACAGGTTCATCGGGGATGAGTGCATGTGGCGACATATGGTACAAAAAGATGGCTAGTGCTGTGCAAATAGCATTTCTTCACTCCAAATGTGTATACGTGCAACGGGCAGCAACGTGAATATTCTTTTTTGGGAAGTGACACCTCGATGATAGAATACTTTTGCACTTTGCTATACGAAATCAGATCAAATTTACAGACTGAAGATGTGGTCGAGTGTACTAATCTATTTCTTTTCTTTCGTCACAGGATAGTATGGAATGTGTACATCCGGGGACATGTTCTACGAGAATATCGCTAGTGCTGTGCACATAGCATTTCTTCAAATTAAACATATTTTCGTGCAATGGATAGCTGAGTGTATATTGCTCTTTTTTGGTAAGAAATATGTCGATATTCGATATTTTATTTCTTTTTATGCTTTACAAATTCATATGAAATTTTCAGAATTATGAAGTTGTGGAGAGCACTAATTATTTGTTTTCTTTTCGTCACAGGTTCATCGGGGATGAGTGCATGCGGCGACATATGGTACAAGAAGATGGCTAGTGCTGTGCACATAGCATTTCTTCACTCCAAATGTGTATACGTGCAACGGGCAGGAACGTGAATATTCGTTTTTGGGAAGTGACACCTCGATGATAGAATACTTTTGCACTTTGCTATACGAAATCAGATCAAATTTACAGACTGAAGATGTTGTCCAGTGTACTAATCTATTTCTTTTCTTTCGTCACAGGATAGTATGGAATGTGTGCATACGGGGACATGTTCTACGAGAATATCGCTAGTGCTGTGCACATAGCATTTCTTCAAATTAAACATATCTTCGTGCAATGGATAGCTGAGTGTATATTGCTCTCTTTTGGTAAGAAATATGTCGATATTCGATATTTTATTCCATTTTATGCTTTACAAATTCATATGAAATTTTCAGAATTATGAAGTTGTGGAGAGCACTAGTTATTTGTTTTCTTTTCGTCACAGGTTCATCGGGGATGAGTGCATGCGGCGACATATGGTACAAGAAGATGGCTAGTGCTGTGCACATAGCATTTCTTCACTCCAAATGTGTATATGTGCAACGGGCAGCAACGTGAATATTGTCTTTTGGGAAATGACACCTCGATGATAGAATACTTTTGTACTTTGCTACACGAAATCAGATCAAATTTACTGACTGAAGATGTGGTCGAGTGTACTAATCTATTTCTTTTCTTTCGTCACAGGATAGTATGGGATGTGTGAATACGGGGACATGTTCTACGAGAATATCGCTAGTGCTGTGCACATAGCATTTCTTCAAATTAAACATATCTTCGTGCAATGGATAGCTGAGTGTATACTGCTCTCTTTTGGTAAGAAATATGTCGATATTCGATATTTTACTTCATTTTATGCTTTACAAGCTCATATGAAATTTTCAGAATTACGAAGTTGTGGAGAGCACTAATTATGTGTTTTCTTTTCGTCACAGGTTCATCGGTGATGAGTGCATGCGGCGACATATGGTACAAGAAGATGGCTAGTGCTGTGCACATAGCATTTCTTCACTCCAAATGTGTATACGTGCAACGGGCAGGAACGTGAATATTCGTTTTTGGGAAGTGACACCTCGATGATAGAATACTTTTGCACTTTGCTATACGAAATCAGATCAAATTTACAGACTGAAGATGTTGTCCAGTGTACTAATCTATTTCTTTTCCTTCGTCACAGGATAGTATGGAATGTGTGCATACGGGGACATGTTCTGCGAGAATATCGCTAGTGCTGTGCACATAGCATTTCTTCAAATTAAACATATCTTCGTGCAATGGATAGCTGAGTGTATATTGCTCTCTTTTGGTAAGAAATATGTCGATATTCGATATTTTATTCCATTTTATGCTTTACAAATTCATATGAAATTTTCAGAATTATGAAGTTGTGGAGAGCACTAATTATTTGTTTTCTTTTCGTCACAGGTTCATCGGGGATGAGTGCATGTGGCGACATATGGTACAAGAAGGTGGCTAGTGCTGTGCACATAGCATTTCTTCACTCCAAATGTGCATACGTGCAACGGGCAGCAACGTGAATATTCTCTTTTGGGAAGTG